>NC_136901.1:68282092-69006467 GCF_949606895.1 Notothenia rossii | reverse complement strand
CTTCCACTGCTCTGCCTTTGTAAGCTTTTGGAAGGGCATTCAAATGAGTTGGCTGAGCAGGAAACGTAGCGCTCTGTCACATCGCGCCTCCTCCTGAAAGCAGCAGCTAGTTACCTGTGGCACTTTCTCGACTCGTCTCAATTGAAGAGAGGATCAGGCCGGCTTTACTTTGATGTGTTGTTATAACTTCCCCCAGCCCCCGTCTTCAAGTGACTCTTGAAGTTGCACTGTCTCAGCCTCTCTGTGCATCAGACTCTGGCTCTTTTCTGCATGTTAATGAACTCAGCTATAATCGCTGTTGGTGTTTTTGGCAGGGGTATGCTTGGGACAGACAGCTCACTGCTTCTCTTATTTTCCACGTATCTTTCAGTATGGGCATGCATGTGTGCCGGTTTTTGTGTCAGTGCACTTGTGTGTGTCTGTGTAGTCAGTGATAATAGGGGTGAGTCAGAATTACTCATCAAGAAGAGAGGCAAAAAACAGAAAGAAACATGGCAACATTGTTTTAGTCCAACAAGATTAATTAAACCACTCTGTTTGCACTGCCAGAGATCACTGCCTCCGAGGTTTATTTGAGGAGAAGGTTGCTACCATCAGTCCACTAGAATTATCATACTGCAGCTGTAAACCAGGATCTGCCTTTTCATCATTGATCAACACCTGAACTGTGTTTGATCTGGCTGTGCGCTCCCCCCTCTGGACTGCTGTGTACATGTGCCAGGATGTATGTATTTCTGTATGTGTTTACAGGAGGCATGCAGGGAGGCTCAGGGAAAACTATTTTACATGTATCACAAGTGTGTGTGTGTGTGTGTGTGTGTGTGTGTGTGTGTGTGTGTGTGTGTGTTCCTCCTGTGTTCCCAGAGGACAGGATAAAACTTCAAAGGCATCCAGATTATCTTTCATGAATGCAAATCAGTGCGTTTGAAATGAAGTCAAATATATGAATGCATCGACAGAGATTGTTATGAAGTGGGTAGCTTGCTCTTTCAGCAAATCTCTCTTTTCTTCCATCTTCTCCTCCCCCCTCTCTCTCCGACTCTCTTGCAAGTTGCACCTCCTCTGCTGTTCATTATGCTTTAATACCTGAAATGTCAACATCATGGATGGGCCCGGGCTTTCCTCCGGCTTGAGTGATCTGCATCCGAGTGTCACTGATGACCACAGCGCCTCCCGACAGGTGATCCATCACCATAGTAACCGGACGACAGGGAGCAACTAGTAATGCAACAATTGATCGGTGTGGAAACTGTAATTACAAAAAGCTGCACTAATAAGTACCTGTAGGGAGCAATAGCCATGTTGCATGCGTGGTCAAAGCGCGGGAGCAAGTGCAAGAAAAAAAGGAAGCCAGAGAGATGATGGAGGACGAGTGGGGGTATAGAACAGTGGCAAGCCGTCAGGGCCCTCTAGGCCCTCTTTGAGGGCCTAAGATATTCTACAAAATAATATTCTAAAACATTAAAAAAACATATTAATTTAAAATATATTATTTTAAAATATATTTTTTGTTATATTTTTCATTAGTTTTACCAAAATAACTTGATTTAATTGCATTGTGAAGATAGGAGCTGATTGGTGGTCCAGCTATGAATTCACGGAGGGCCAGCTATAGTAACTGAACGAGAGAGTAATGTCAAATGACTGCACAATTGACCAATCATATCTTCCCTCTAAATGGGTGGATTTTATAGAGAGGCGAAGTCCCTCCCCTTCCGGGAGCCTCCATGGGACCCCGGAAGCGGAAAATTATACATTGAAGTCAATGGAGAGAGAAAAGTTATCTTTTGATCCCGTTTGAATTGTGCCACGAATGACACATATGATGTTTGTCAATCTTAAACAATCATTTCCATGCAAAAAAAGTCACAGTTTGTCGTAAAAATGCTGAAATATAAGACTATGAATAATACGCAACTAGAAAGACTACAAATCCCAAATGCATTCTGGGTCGCGTAAGTGATGTCATAGGCGATAATGCTCCAAGACTGGTTGTGACTCGCAAAGCAAAGAGGAAGAAGAAGACTGATTTATTCCCTCCAATAAATATAAGAGATTGCTCCAATAAATTCACTTTTACAAGATGCCTGTGTGCTTTGTACGAGGTTGTAATCACAAAAGAGATCATACCACTTGCTCGTTCTATCGCTTCCCGTCTGATGAAAGGACCAGGAGTCGTTGGACCAAACATATCAGGTAATATACATGTTTTGCATGGAACATAGTCAAGTTAGCTACCTAGCTAGTAGCGAGCATGTTAGTTAGCATTATATTACATTACTTAGCCTTGTCATTTGTATTAGCCTTAACATGAAGTAAACCAAAATGTTAAACAGTAAGAGTAGTCATGATGGTAAGTATTTTGTGAAACATTTGAAGAGTAGCCTATCGCCCCCTCCACCAGGTGCTAAGGGGGCGGGAGGTAGGCTAACGCCACATTAGTATCAGCGATCTTTTCTACTTAATGCTATCTGCACAAATGGTTAACATTGACCATTAAAAGATCAGGCAGTTCAGGGAGAGTCGAAGGAAGGAAGGCAGGCAGCTTTGCATGACATTCTTCTGGACGTGTTTCATTGTGATGATAGTGAGAGTGAGTCAATCTGTTTGTTGGAAAGACAGTAGTTGAGTGATTACTGAGAGAAAATTATTAAAAGAGATAATTATTCAGTGTTGTTACTTTAAAGTGTTGTTACTGACCTTTTTCTCTTTTATTTTCTTTACCTCACCTGTAACTGCTGAGACCCTGAAGAACATGCACACTGGTCTGACCTGCTCTGGTAACCTGATTTCCACTGTACGTAATAGTATTTGGTTATGGTATATTATTTATATACATCAAAGGCACAATGCACCCCTCAGAGACACACATGTATTGAGTGTGATATTTTGCATTGGTCATGTGAAATCATCTTTACACACTAGAAAACTGTAGGAGCGGCAACTTGTTTTGAAATTGAATTTTTAATATCCGATAATAAAGTTGATCTGTTTTCTTTATTCTTCTCTCTTCCCAGCTCCATCCATCACCATTCTCTGTTCCTGCCAGGTCCTGCTTGCTAATCAATGCTCATATTTTTTTTACACAATTACAAATAAAGTCAATGTATTGTATGACATGAAGTTGTGCTTCATTCTGAGTCAATAATAAATTCATTCTGCCTTCAGCTGCAAAATTATTGTGGACTGCACCGACATCCATGTAGCAGCCCCCCCCCCCCCAGTAAGATGAACCAAGCAAAGCTGACATACTCAACATACAGCTGTGCTCTTAAGTTTACATGAAGAATTTGTGAAATATTGGTAATAACAGGTTTAAATGATTATTAGTAATTAATTATATAATTTTCTCATCGTAGATGAGCAGACAGGGAGCAGATGAGAAAAGCAGAATATGCAGCTGCCATTTTCCACATGGAAAAGAGAAAGGGCCAAGTGTATTTGAGTGGACAAAAGAGAAATCCCAAATACGAAAAATAAAATTATACAATTTAGATATGTATACAAATAAATACATATCCTATATACACCATGTATAATGATGGTGTATGATGTAGAAGGAAGTGTGGTAGATAACAAGTAAATATAGAGTTACATACAGATCCATGTTACAGCAAAAGATGGAATAACTAAGAAGCACACAGTATAATAATAATTACACGCAACAATTAAATAACTGCTCAGCATCTCCACCACAATCCCAATCTGCTGTGTCCTGTTTTCCTCCCCTCTGCATAACACCCCATCACACATACGAAACACAACGCAGAGTCCGAGGGTGTTAAGAGTATGTTTATTTAAATGTCCTCCTCTCTACTGGCCAACACAGGGAGCATATGCTGGGTGTAGAATTGTTCCAGGAGGAGGAGATTTCCATGCCATGCAGGGTCTTTGGGGATGGGGATGATGATCCCCTCCTTCGTGGTCCACAGTAGCAGAGACTCCGGTCTGTGATTTGCAGCTGTTATATAATATACAATACATTTTTTTGAAAAACATTTGATCAAAAAATAAGGATTTGGTCAGGATCTAGAGTCAGTGTGTAGTTTATTAATTAATCAATGCTCTCTACATTAGGAAAACACATACCAGTGTACCAGAGGGAGTCACACACAGCTGTGCCTAGATAACCAAACAAATTGACAACAGGGATGCAAACTCATCAGGTATGAAAAAGGTGACAAGGATCCGAGCCCCCTGACCCCACAGAATATCGGCTTTAAAATGAGGAATAACAGAGGATTTTAGCAGTCAGAACAACTAAAGCAGCAGTGTTAATATTAACAGAAACGCCATAGAGTCACATCTAATAGAAATATATAAAAAGCATTTATTTTAATTGTGTAGCAGTCAGTTTATAATTTTGGCAGCACTGTTGAGCATTTTGAAAATGTATTTTCAGGCCTCTGTGCAAGGCTTAGTCTTTCTATCTTTATAGCCACTGGTGTAAAGTAACTAAGTTCATAAACTCAACAAGTACTATACTTGGGCACAATTTTGAGATACTTGTACTTTACTTAAGTATTTCAATGTTTTGCTACTTTGTACTTCTACTCCACTACAGTTCAGAGGTAAATGGTGTACTTTTACTCCACTACATGTATGTAATACCTTTAGTTACTTACAGATGTGGATGAATGATGTGAAATATAATCAAGTGTTAAATCAGACTTTAGTTCCACCTGGAGTAAATCCAAAAGCTACCCTGCAGTATACAAAGTCATTCAGACTAGCTGCACCTTTACCAGCTTTGAGAACACTTTCATGATCAATCATTATAAAACGTATCATATTATTCTGAAATGGACCAATCTGCAAAATGACTACTTTTACTGTCGCTACTTTCACTATATTTTGATAATAATACTTTTCTACTTTTACTTGAGGAACATTTGGAATGCAGGACTTTTACTGTAACAGAGTATTCCTACACTCGGGGACTATTACTTTTACTCAAGAACAAGATCTGTGTGCTTCTACTTTTACTCAAGTACAAGAACTGAGTACTTCTAATTTTAATCAATTACAAGATATATACTTATACCACCTCTGTTTATAGCCTATGAAAAAAACGATTAGAAAACGAAGGCTAAAGCTAACGTTAGCAGATAGTGACAATGTATGCTAGTTAGCTAGCTCAACGATAATATTGCGACGGGAAAAAAAAACTTTTCAGTGCACATCACGCTCTGCCGCTCCGACAGGGAGCTCTACTCTGAACACCTGAACGGCCCGTTCTAACAGCTGTTCACCAGCGGTCCAGTCTGTGCCACAGGGACTCCGGACGCACAGTTAATATTAACGAACGCACCGTAGGTAATGTAGCTGCTGAAGCTAGACCATCATCGCCGAGCAGCAGAGGCTTATTATACATCATGAGCAGAGCCGACAGGCAGGAAGACTCGAGCACACAGCTCGCGCTTCATTATAATATATATAAAAAAAGCTCGCGGCCGCACATTAATCCGGGTCCCAGACCCCCTCCCATACCCAAAAAATATTTTTATTGCAGATCTACAGGAATCACAAAAACGACCTATTTTGGATTCAAAACGGAGAATTTCGCCGAAAGGTGACAAGTTTGCATCCCTGGACAAGATAACCAAAATCCTTGAATCTACACACAGCAAATAAACTCAAATGACACAACGAGATGTAAAAAGGAGATCACACATATAGTCGATATAGAACTGGCCGCTTCAATCTGAAGAGCAACTAAAACAAAACACGGGAGTGTATCTTGTTCTTGTGAACACTAATGTTATCCACAGCATACACAGACACCACAAAGTTCTTAAGGAGAAAACTAGTTTCTAAAACAAAACACGTTAGTGTACCTTGTTAGCTAGCTGACATTAACCTTAAACATTGCACTCATATTACTCACTGAAACCTTGTAAAGCCGGTCCCGCATGCTGGCTCTTACAGAACCGCTCCCTTTCGTGTATGTACAGCTCTCAACATGCCCAGACTTGTAGTGATTTTCACCTCGTTTTATACTTTTTCGCCTCATTCTGAAAGAAACAGGTGAAATTTACTAACGTGACAGCCATCTTTGTGATGGTGACGCGTATTTTGCGAGACCAGAGACCTGTAGTTCACTGAGCGGTTTCACACAAAAAAAATTGTAACTTCACAGTTTTACGACACATTTTTATTTTTTTGACTTGCAAAATGTTCTTTTAATTTGACAAACATCATATGTGTCATTCGTGGCACAATTCAAACGGGATCGAAAGATGACTTTTTTTCTCTCCATTGACGTCAATGTATAATTTTCCGCTTCCGGGGTCCCATGGGTCGGAAGTAGATGGGCGGGACTTCGCCTCTCTATTATCGCGGGCTTTATGACAAGTTTCGCCCGCTGTGAAGCTTTTCTTGTTTCCATAGCAACAACAACTTCCTGTCAACAGCGTAAACTCGCCTTCAAAATAAAAGCATGTCCATACAAAATAGGAAGCACTTAAGACATATATACTACTGCAACGAAAGTAACAAATACAACGCAATATCCTTTTCAATTTCAAAGAACACAAATTGGGTTATTTACAGGTGTTGTTTTGCGTGTTAGAGGGTCGCTGTCATTGATGCGTTTTGCACCCCGGCCGTTGTTTTGATATATTAAGTATACGCTGTGATGTAATTTTTTTTTGAGGGATGGGGTGGGGGTCAGAGGGCCTAGGAATAAAAGTCACGGCTCGCCACTGGTATAGAGTAAGGGATAAGAGGGATGGAGATAGAGATGGGAGGTATTAAAGATGAGTAGAGTTAGAGAGAGGGGGCAAGAGATGCTGGAGGGCAGGAAGGCAGGCCTGGATGAGAAGATCAAAGCTCAAGTGTTACGATGGACAGATTGAAAAGCATTGGGTCGAGGAAGGCAGAGGAGGGTGCTGTTGGCGGAATATCTAACAAGCAGAGAAAAAACGGGAAGGTGAGTGTGCCAGGGAAAAGGTTTACATGGTTTGACTGCAAAAGGGAAAATATCCTCTTTGGATTATGACATATTTTAGGGATCTGCTTCTGAGCCAGATGCGTGTGCCTTTACAAACAAACACTAATAAGTAGGTTTGTTCCCTGACTTTATAGTTAAGACAATATTACAGATCCGAGACGAAAACTGACTCAGATAAAAAGTCGCAATGGCTAATCTGTCTACACTATATTCAATATGGTTGTCCGATGTGTTGCAACACAAGTCAGGAACTAGTCTGGGAATAAATCGGGAACTATTTAATCGACCGTCGTCAATTATACGTAACCCCGCCGTAAAGCCCGCTGCAATAGACAAAAACACACCGAATCAAAACCACTGGACTTTCTTTTTAGCTTATCCCTAAATCTTTATAACACTCTTAGCAGCCTCTACTGACTTAACTGGTCTCTGACCTTAAACACTCTTAAACACTCTAAGCAGCCTCTTCTGACTTAACTGGTCTCTAACCTCAAACACTCTTAATTAAAAACACACACATTATTATATTTTCCGGCTTAAAAACACATTAATATCGGGCAGCGCCGATGATAGAACAGAGAGACAAAAAACTTACCTGCTCGTTCCAAAAACAGCGCCACGTGTTCAGCTTTAAAGCAAATGTAATCTTTAACATTAATCTAGGCAGTCTTTCTCAGGAGGTTAATTTACCAGACACACACTCCTAATGATTTAGGCTACTATGTAATCGATTGAAGATTTTGAATAAATAGGTGCTTCTTTACCTTTCTGTATTGGGCCCGAGTGTGTATTTGCCGGTGTCATCGAAGCTCCTTTGAAAACGTCACGTCACGTCGGCAGTGGCGGCGCCAGGGTATGGCTGGGGTAGGCTACAGCCATACCAAGAAATGGCTTAGCCCCACCTTAGCCCCACCATGAAAAATGATGTTAAAGAAAGCAAAATAATGTCCACCAACTCGCGCGGAGTAAATTGCACAGACAGCAGTTAGTAAGATTGATTTCAGTAGCCACTTGTCTGGAAATACCGAAGACCAGAAACGGTTTTGAAAACTTTTGTCACGTAGTGATCGTCTTCTCAATAAAAGATCTTTGATAATGTCTTATGGCCAATCAGAATCAAGATAACAGCGTGGTGTTGTTGCAGGAAGTCCGGACGGAGAATACTTTTGCGGTAGTACATCTCTATACACCGATACAACATTACGTGTTGATAGAAATCAACACGTAATGAAATAAGACCCCACGGTTTGATGTGTGGGCTGTCTTTCATTTTGACACACAGAACAATGGGGGCTATCCACCCTTATTCACAGTGTAATTGTAATTCACACAGCCTCTTCCCTCTTCTCTCTGTGAGGAGCAGCAGGTTCAGCTTTCAGAACAAAGTAACAAAAAACTAAAATGGCATTCATTTTTTTTTAAATATGTAGTAATAGATTTATTTATTTTTCTTCTCAAGAGAGCACCACAATGGGTATTTTATGTTAGTATTTCCAAAAAATCTCCCGGGGGAGAATCCCCCCAGACCCCAGGGGTTGGGTTTTCAGCACGTCAACTCTTTCACCTGTGGAAAAATTGCAGGATAGGCTCCAGGTCGCTATTTTTATTTATTACAACACAAATGTGCCTTTTCATTTCATACAGTTCAATTTGGATTGAGACAAGGAAATTATCTAAACCTCACGCGTGGCGTTTCACTTTCAAGGGGGGCGATATAGCGTGTATGTAATTACATTGGAAATACTGACTTGAGCCCCACCACTGTATGGGTTAGCCCTACCATAGATTACCCAAGAAAAATACTCTGGCGCCGCCACTGCACGTCGGGTTTCACCAAAACGTCACATCACGTCGGGGTTCACCAATGGAAGATATATTATTTTGTTCGCAGCCAGGAGAAAGTGAAAAAGAGACGAATGGAGTCTCGAAAAGTAAAAAATTGAATAAAGTAACGTTGGTTTTGGAACAAACATGCAAGTCAACGCAGCGCAGTGTCCAGAAAAAAGAGAGAGCTTCTAGGTTATGGCTAGAAAGGATCCGTCTTGTGTATTTATGACGTCACGTGCTCGTTGTAACTCTCGTTGGACCGGCTCGGAAACACATCTACAGCAGTAACATGATGCAACCTATGGATGCAACATACACATTAATGCAGCAGGATAATAGTAAAACACTGAAAGGGAACATTTTATTGCACCAGGAGCTATCTTTGGATTTTTACTGCGACAACGTTGACTTGCCTGTGAATAAAAAATAAACCATAGTGTTGGTGATCTACAGTGTTGTCATTCTTCTTTGAACAGCAAGACATTGACATAATTAATAGATAGTTTAGCTTCTCACGATCATTTGCTGTGGCCCACTGATGTTAACGATCGTAACTGAAAGGCTGCCTGCCAAACGTAAACATTCAGCCACGGGACTTGCAAACTCTTGCGAGAGTTTTACACTAGACGGATCCTTTCTGGCCATAACAGAGCTTCTACGTCCTGTGTGTGTGTATATCCAGATCCTTTCTCCTCTTCTCATTGGCTGCTTCGACGATGGGCGTGTCACTACCCGATCTGTCCCCCTGCCCGATCGGTGCTGCGCATGTGCGAAATGGTCCGCCATATTGGACAACTCTGGACGGCAACCCAAGATGGACAGTTGACACAGTGGCTTTTAGCAAAGCTCAAAAATAAAACGAGTGAGAGATGAGTTATCGTTATTACAACGTGACTGCACTATTATTTAACAACTCTTTGTATTGGGTTCTTTTATTTGGGGTTAAGTACATTGTCAGAATAAGTGAGAAATGAATTTAACTTCTGTTAGACAGCTATCATACTGAATAAATATTTACTGTGAATGTATGCAAAAATGTAAGGCATATGGCTGTTTAACAGAAGTTAAATTAGGACCGTTTTACAAATATTAATATAATATATAATATAATATAGCCTAATATAGGTGGCTAATTGTATATAACAGCCTGAACAAATAATAGAATAATATGCATCCAAAACATATTAACACAGTTTAAAACCAGGATACAATTAAAACAAATTAGGACCACTGTACACATATTGATATAACTGAAATGTCAGTGAGACCCCTGGGCTTGTTTGCCAGCAACAATAACGTCATTCGGGGCGTTCGTTCCGGTGCACTCCGACAGCATTTAGCACTACATCGAGATTAAGATTAAACTAACTTCTTTTGGGAACACCCACATACCTATGGAGTTGGCCAGATGTGTTTAAATTACTGTTCATGGTCATTTGAAAACAAATGCCGTTGTTTGACACACACAGACACACCGAACATACACACACACAGCGGAGCTGAGCAGAGCACACACACACACACACACACACACACACACACACACACACACACACACACACACACACACACACACACACACACACACACACACACACACACACACACACACACACACACACACACACACACACACACACACAAAATCTAAATATTAGATTCTTCTTTCTTAGTAAGATGATCCCATGTTCATTAAAATGTTGGTCTTACCTTGACTTGAAGATGAAGTCCATGCTATCCTTTTGGACAACAATCATTTTTGTAAAAGTCCTCCTTATCTCCCTCTAGTTTCAAAACAAAAGTCTAGTTTGTTGTTTGCGTCTACCGTCTCTGCGTAGAATAACAGTAACGACAAGAAACTGTGGGCTCACGTGCGCCCCCTTCAGTGCGGCAGATGTTATGGCTGCCTCTCCAGGTGCTTTTTTCATTGCCGTTATATGATGAGGCCAGCGGGCCTAAATATCATATACGTGAAATAAGTTATTTAGAGACTATGGATGGCGAGGATAAATGTAATAAAGGGATCTATAAACATTACATTGGTAACCTACAGTGAGATGGTAACAGGCATGCGCTTAGTGCCCGTGCTCCAGCCAGTTTCTGTGGGGTGACGCATTCTGAGGTGAGGCAGAGCTCATCTGTGCCTCTCCTCACCCCACAGTAACAGGATGGAGCGCGCTCACAAAATAAGTGCCTGCGCTACATTAGTGCCCGCGCTCCAGCCAGTTACTGTGGGCTTACATGAGGCAGAGCTCGTCCCTGCCTCACTCCTCTTCGCTCCCATGTAGTTGTAGCGGAGCTCGGCCAATTTGCTGATTTTGACGATAAAACCCATTGGAATCATACAGAAATCACACTTACAATACAGATCAGTGGAGACATCTTGTTATTATTATTCCTATTTAGTTTTTCTTTAGTTATTTTCCCATTACATTGGACTCGGAGTATGACAGGTGAGGCTCTGCCTCCCCTGACTGCACGTCGCTGCACACACATCATGCGCCTGTGTGACCGGACATTTCCTTCATACAACGAGTAATAGGGGGAATAATCGGTCCGTTCGATGTGTGTGTGTGTAGAGGTGTGTGTGGTTGAAACGTAGCAGCCTGCAGTGGGGAACACAGTGAAGGCGGTGTGTACGCGCTGGTGCTGCACTTCTCAGAGGCTGCCTCCTGATGCTGCAGCCATTTCATGAAGTGAAGGAGGCTTTAAAAAGAAAAAAAAAAGCTCTACACCCCTGGCCGCAATGTCCTTAAAATGAAGTCCGTGTTTGAAATATATCTCAAATAATGTATGCACTGCCATTCCCCCACAAACATATAGAGTCTGCGATTAAACGGTTGTCTCCTGTGTGCTCCACTTGGCGCACCACCCGTAACTTTATCTGAAACCTTATGCTAACCAATTTTGATTTATTTTTTATGTTTTGGATGAAATAATATGACTGGTATAAAATTAAATTATAAAAAAAAATTGAATTTTTTTTGATAAAATATTTTTATATATTTATAATTCTGCACATATTACGATAAACTCACAGCTATTTCGCGGCCCGGCAGTAACACCTCCGCGGCCCGGTACCGGTGCGCGGACCGGGGGTTGGGGACCCCTGAGATAGAGGATCAATGAGTTAGGCAGACTAGGCTAGCATATTTGATCCATCTGCTCCTGTGCTCTTTTTTTGTATGCAATCAAGATTCAAGATTCAAAGATTGACTACGGTGTACTTATGTAATGTAGGAAAAACTAAGATCACAGGTTTCGAAACAGTGCAATTACAAGACATAATCAGATATATACATAAAAAACAACAATACAAATAAAATGATGCAAGCTCAGGTTAGGGCTGGGCGATATATCGAGTTTACACGATACATCGTGGATTGCACTCCATGCGATGTCGTAAATAACCACATCGTGAACATCGAGTATTATGTTGTCAAATCAATTTCCCGCCGCGGCCAAAATGAGCTTTCCTTTCTCCCTCATAGACACAGTCATACACACGCAGGCACACACGCAGGCCCCGTCTAACTTGCACACAAACATTACACACATGCACAGTGACAGAGAGCAGGGCTCGACATTATAAATGGCCCGCTGGCTCGGAAGCACTATTTAGACACCCCGGGCCAGCATAACGTACTTTCCACTTGCCCGCTTGGGCCACTAAAAATATTGCTTAAAAAAAAAAAAATTGTCCAGTGGTATAGGTACTTTGACAAGCAATTTTGTTAAATTGTTTCGTTTATTAACGCTACAACATAGCGTTTCGTGAGGCGGTTGTCGTTGTTGGGTGAAAGGCAAACGGGAGCCTGCTCGCGCTGTCTCCGCAGCAGCTGTTTGCTGCAGAGCCAGCGCGAGCAGGCTCCCGTTTGCCCGTGAGCGCCGGGCAAAAAACTATCTTCAAATAAAAGAAAGTCACCGGAGGAGTTAAAGGAGAGTGACAGGTAGCATGAGAAGAAGAGGGAGAGAAAGTTTCAGCCAGCTTGATCGATGGAGTTGGCTTCTAGTGGTGCAGCGACGCGTCCTAAAACCCTTTTATAATCTATCGATTAGATTTATGATTCGAAAATTATAAAAGTAGGGTAGACATGTGGACATTATCCGGCTGAAAAAAACGTGCATTTATCAAACAGGTTTGTTTTCCACAGGCCTTATTTCCAGCTATTTTCCAAAACCCTGTGGAGAAATCCCATTGCTTTTTTGTCGAGGGAACCAGCAGCTTCCTTCCTGGTTTAGGACGCGTCACTGCACCTCTCAATATGATGCCAATATAAACAAGGTCTTCTGTCGGCTCTGTACATCAATGCCGACCTATGCTGACAAGTAAGTGAAGAGTAGAAAATATAAAAGGTATTGGCTATAGGGAAATGTCCCAGCAGTTTAGGAGAATGAAGGTTATAATCTAATCTAATACATAGCCATTACATGTCTAATTCCTGATAATGACAGGAAGACAGAAAGCGCATTATACTAATAATAATAATAATACTACTCATAATAATAGCAGACATTTTTGAACAATGACCACAATATCATTATTTTCATAAACCAAATATGAACAATTGAGGAAAATGAGGAAGAACTGATGATTCAAATGTTGTAGTACAAGTAGTAATGTAGTTAGTGCATAAATTACTATTGCAACAAATGTGTTAATTTTCTTCATTATTAGTCGATTTTTTTTAATGCAGACATATGTTGCAGGGACTACTAGAATCATCATACTGGCGTGACTGTAAACATCAGGGTTTTTTTTTTTTTAGAGGACATTTCAGAATATCGCGATATATATCGTAAATCGCGATATAGTCAGTAAATATCGCGATATCATTTTGAGACCATATCGCCCAGCCCTAGCTCAGGTGTTAAATAGTCTCATGTGTCTGTCCCTGAGTCTGGTGGTTTTCAGGATAATCTCTATGGTGCACCTGAGTGATGCGCCGGTGAAAGATGGCCGCATTGTTTTTTGGCTCCTCTCCAACTTTCCCCTTTTTCGTATTTTGTTTGTGTTTATTTACTTTTTGCCGTTTTCTTTTAACATAGTTTGCAACATGCAAGCCGACCGCACCAACTCTGCTATAGCAGAGAGGAACTTCTTCACATAAGAAACTTTGTGGACAATAACCCACCGACAGACAATGGAGATTTGCTGCCTCCTGCCGTCCTACCTGAGAGAATAATGACTAATAACAACTGGTGCACAGATGTGAGGATTATTTCTTCGACTGTTCTGCTCATTTAGAGCATCTCATGATCACATGCCGGGCTTTTCACCTGCCGAGAGAATTCACATCTGTTGTGATTACAGCAGTGTATATTCCGCCGCTCGCCGACAACAACACTGCACTCGATCAGCTGTTTGGGATTATCGACAAGACCGAGACTTCACGGCCAGAAGCGGTGTTCGTTGTGGCCGGGGATTTTAACACCCCTAACATGAAGAAGGTCCTGCCGAAGTACTACCAACAAATCAGCACGTGGGGGAAACATACTGGACCAGGTTTATTCCCCTTTTCGACATGGATTTAAGGCTCTCCCTCGCCCATCCTTCGGCAAATCAGATCACATCTCACTGCTGCTGCTGCTGCCTGCTTACAGGCGGAAACTTAAACGGGACAGACCGGTAACAAGGACAGTACAGCGATGGAATGTGGAGTCAGATTCAGCTCTGCAGGATTGCTTTGCATCTACGGATTGGAGTGTGTTTGAGGACAATAACATCAACACACACACGGATACGGTCATCTGCTACATTGGGAAATGCATCGATGACGTGGTACCGAAGGTTTCTGTACGAACATTCCCAAATCAAAAGCCCTGGATAAACAGCGAGGTGCGCACCAAGCTGAAAGCGTGCACTATCGCGCACAGAGCTGGAGATTTGGAGGGGTTCAGGAATTCTAAGTATGAACTCCGGAGAGCTATCAGTAGTGCAAAGAGACAGTACAAAGACAAGATGGAATCTGACTTCAAAGATTGTAACACCCGGAACATGTGGGCGGTACTAAGAACAATGACCGACTACAAAGGAGCAGCGGGGGGTGCTGCGGGAGTGTCTGCATGCGCATCTCTCCCAGATGAGCTGAACAGTTTTTTTGCTCGCTTCGAGAGCAGCCAGGCTGGGGGTGCAGAGAAGGATCAGGAGCCCTGCTCTTTTGTTTTAAGCAGGGCAGATGTGTGTAAATCCTTTAAAAGGGTTAACCCACACAAGGCTCCTGGACCTGATGGCATCCCTGTCCGTGTTCTCAGGGTGTGTGCAGTTCAGCTGGCAGAAGTGTTCACAGACATCTTGAACAGGTCCCTGCTGCAGTCTGTAGTCCCAACATGTTTTAAACACTCCACCATCGTTCCTGTCGACAAAAATCTCCGCCATAAAACACACCAAAAGCAGCGAAGAAGACCCCGGAGCAGCATGGTTGCCATGGTTGCCCTTCTGTTTATTCTCCGTGGTGGACGGTGTGTGCTCCTGCTGTAAATCTCTCCGGTAGTCCACCAGCAGATGAAAAACACCCACCTCTCCGCCTCTACCAAGGGACGAGGGGACCATGCGGCAGAGTTTCTGTTGACATTTTTTTTCGCTGGTCAACCGTTAAAGTTGAAATCTTCCGTACAAAATGTGAAAAGTGCCGGTGGTCTTCTTTGTTATTTATTGAGCTTTAAAACAAATTGATAACGACTATATAATAATATAAGAATAATAAACGGAGCCTCTCTTTTCCTCCCCCTCGTCTGACAGCCCAGCAGCTGATCTCTGAGCAGGAGACGTGGGGAGAGGGGGACGTGGGGAGAGGGAGGCGGGGCTATTTCATCGTTGTCAGAAAATCATCGTGTAGAGGCTTACACACGGAGCCGTTTGCCCCCCCAGAGTTTTCCGTTTGCAGATCTATCCACCTTGGGACCCGTTATTGTTTGCGGGGTCGTTTTGTTACGGCCTCGAGTAAACGAAAGGGCTATACGCAAGAGAAGCTATGCGGATACAACCCGTATCATCCTCGTGTAAACGGGGTCTCAATGACTACCGCCTAGTAGCACTCACCTCCATCATAATGAAGTGCTTTGAGTGGTTAGTCAAATCATTCATCACCTCCTCCCTCCCTGACTCTCTGGACCCCCTGCAGTTTGCCTACAGAGCAAACAGATCCACAGACGACGCCATAGCCTTCACCATCCACACTGCCCTCTCACACCTGGACCAGAGGAACACATATGTGAGAATGCTGTTAATTGATTACAGTTTAGCCTTCAATATCATTGTGCCCCCCAAGCTAGTCATCAAGCTCAGAGACCTTGGACTCAACAGCGCCCTCTGTGACTGGATCCTGAACTTCCTGACGGGCAGACCCCAGGCAGTGCGGATGGCAAACATCACATCCTCCACCCTGATCCTCAACACCGGAGCCCCTCAAGGCTGCGTGCTCAGCCCTCTCCTCTACTCCCTGTTCACACACGACTGTGTGGCCACACACAGCTCCAACACCACCGTGAAGTTTGCTGACGACACGACCGTCATCGGCCAGATCACAGACGGCGACGAGACAGCGTACAGAGAGGAGGTCGAAAACCTGACATCTTGGTGCCAGGATAACAACCTCCATCTCAACGTCAGCAAAACAAAGGAGCTGATTGTGGATTACAGGAAGCAGCAGAGAGAGGGACACGCCCCTATCGCCATCAATGGGACTACGTTGGAGAGTCAGCAGGTTCAGGTTCCTCGGTGTCCACATCACTGAGGACCTGACATGGGCTCTTCAGACTACCACCATCACCAAGAAAGCTTGACAGCGGCTCATCTTCCTCCGCAGGCTGAGGAGGTTCAACATGGACTCCAGGATACTCTGCAACTTCTACAGGTGCACCATAGAGACTATCCTGACTGGCTGCATCACGGGCTGGTACGGCAGCTGCACTGCCCTCAACCGTAAGGCTTTATAGAGGGTGGGGAAAACTGCACAGAACATCACCAGGACGGAACTGGAGGAGCATTACTCCCAGCGGCTCAGGAAGAAATCCCTCCGGATTATAAAAGACCCCCAACTGTTCTGTCTGCTGCCGTCTGGCAGGCGCTACCGCAACATCTGGACTAAAACTACCAGACTCAGGGACAGTTTCATCCCACAGGCAATAAGACTGACACCTGAAATGTTGAAACAACATCCATAACATTTATCTGCTACTTAGTCATTATTTATCTATTTCTCTAGTAAATCATTCCAATAACTTGCATATAGACTCTTATTGCACTATTTCACTTTTTTAAAACTATTTTTATTTTTGTATTTACTATTTACTTGCACTATATTTTTCTGTTTATCTGTGTTATAGTGTTGCACTGTTGGAGAAGCCTGGAACCTAAGATTTTCATTGGCATAACTACACTGTAGCTATGTTCTGATGACAAAATAAAGAACCTTGAACCTTGAAGTTGCAGAGTATCCTGGAGTCCATGTTGAACCTCCTCACCCTGCGGAAGAAGAAGAGCTGTTTTTGTGATGGTGTTAGTGCAGTGCTTCTCAAAGTGTGGTCCGCGGACCACTGGTGGTCCGTGAGCGCCCCCTAGTGGTCCGTGAGTATATTGGTAAAATTTCACATTTGAAATTAATTAATTAATTTGAGTTTTCCGCACTCTCGCGGGAAGATCTCCACAATGGAGCGAGTATAAGTTTCACTTTCGATTGCATGATAGCCCAGCGCAACACCTTCATCACACATGTTGCCACTTGTTTGTACCATTTTCAGGCGATTTGTAATCTGTTCTAGAAAAACGCTGTGATTCTGGATATTTGTGGAGTTCGGTGGTGGTGGTGGTGTTTTTGTTATTGGTTAAGTGGTCCTTGGTATGAAAAAGTTTGAGAAACACTGTGTTAGTGTGATGAGTCCATGTCAGGTCCTCAGTGATGTGGACACCGAGGAACCTGAAGCTGCTGACTCTCTCCACCGTAGTCCCATTGATGGCGATGGGGGCGTGTCCCTCTCTCTGCTGCTTCCTTTAATCCACAATCAGCTCCATGGTTTTGCTGACGTTGAGATGGAGGTTGTTATCCTGGCACCAAGATATTAGGGTTCTGACCTCCTCTCCTCATCGCGGTGATCAGGCCGATGGCGGTTTCCGTCGGTAATCAGGCTGATGGCAGTTGTATCGTCAACAAACTTCACGATGGTGTCGGAGATGTGTGTGGCCATGCAGTCGTGTGTGACCAGGGAGTAGAGGAGAGGGCTGAGCACGCAGCCCTGAGGGGCTCCGGTAAAGAAGGAGTATGGCATCAAAATTACCAATATGCATGCCTCTTGTATGAATATGTAAGCTCTCGCAGTGTGACAGTTTATCGAAGAACACTCCTATTAACTATTAAATGTATAATAAAAAGACTGGATTAATATGCCTACTTTAACTTTTATTCAATGACAAGTAATTTTGCTGCCTCAACGAATATGCTGGGCTTCCTTCACATCCCCAATGGAGTGATGGATGGAATGAAAAAGGCTTAAAAATGCAGCCCTTTGTTTCTTAATCTTTTGCCATATCTTAATGGGATGCACCCTCATACACATGGTAATTAAACCCCACCTTAAGTCCTGGCAACAATGAATCACAAATGCATACTCCCCAACATGTGTGGGTTGGAGTGAAGGTAGACACGCACGCTCACCCGCACCAAACTCATAAACCTTAGGTGGGATATTCTTCTAAATCCCTCCGTAAACAATTAGGCAAGTTATAGAGTGTTTAATGAGATAAAAGCAGATAAAGCCTTGTCTTTTGTTTGTCTGTCCGTTGGGACCCAGAGCCAGGAGTTAGTTTGTGTTATCAGTAGGATGTCTCCCCTGAGGCGGCTGTACGGCTGGAGAGCTCCAGGCTTTAACACACACCGATGCGGTCTGGGGGTGTGTGGGTCTGCGGCGCGTGTAGGCGTCTGTTTCAACTCCAGTACGACGCTCCAGGTGTAAACGAACATATCGAGTTTATTCAATTTGCCTTTTTTACTTGGCTCTGCTTTTTCTGCTTTTTTTCCTTTCCTTCCTGGCCCACTTTTTTCACCAGCCCTGAATGCATGTAAGGCTTCTTTTCTGAACCCCGTACACCACAGCACAGCAGAGGCACGTTTCAATTGCCCAGGAGGCGGCAAATTAAACAAGGCTGTGAAGGAGAAATTCCTCCTTGCTTTTCATTTGAATTTGTGATTGCGTGCTGTGGTGTTGCTGTCTGCCGCTACACATTGGGAAGCATGAAATGAGAATAGCTTTAGTGTTTATTGAGACCCATGCGGTGTTAAGCGGACAGGATACAGTGAAATCTCATTTTCATTCTTAGCAGCCAGAGTTCATTCAAAACAATGCGCCAGGAGTTCTGCTACAACGGCCCCAGAATTTTGAAAATTACAGCTGCTATTACTACCAGCCACTTTCCTTCTCTCTGCCCTTCTGCCTACCTCTTTATGTCTCTCTTCACCTCTCTTATCAATTCCTCTCTCACTGCCCTCGCTTGCTAGTTATCGCAGAGAAAGGCCTGCTCTGTCAACAACCTCACAAATCCAGAAGATCGTATCTGCCATCAACACATGTCTGCAAATATGTTGTCCTATAAATGATTCATGCTTCTGTGCATCTGACGGCGGAATTCATATCCTTGTTCACTTGTCCTCACCCCATATTTTAAATGTGATGTGGCTCTTTATATAAGATTGCAATTACCAGTGTGCAGAAAAGCCAAGGAGGAAAGACAACAGAAATGCCACCACACTCGACTGAGCTAAACTGGCTAAGCGATGACAAGCCCTCTCCCTGTGAGATAAACAGACTAACAGGCATCAGGGTTTAACGTACACTCCGCCATCCTCATTAGGAGAGGCTAATGTGGAAATTGGCAAGATATCAAGACCACTTGTGATGTAGGGAGTGAGTAAAGGTAGCAGAGGTCCAGGACCTAATCCCTCATGTACACATACTTTTTTTCTGACATCAAAGGGTGAATAGGAGTGAGGGTCATATATTTTCTCCATCATCACAGGAGATGAAAGATTGTGCATTCCTTCGATTTTTATCCTCACACAAAGTCACTCGGGAGTTGCACTTGCTGCTTCTTTTAAGGTTACGGGTCGTTGCCCTTTATATTTCAAATAATAGCTTGAGCTGCAAAGTGTTCCTCAAGCTTTCACTTTCGGAACAAAAGCGCTATTTCCTTTGTCAGTTTCACATTGTTTTTCCTTGTCCTGTCCCAAAGCTGCAGCTGTCTTCCTCCCCTCCCCGCCGCCCTCCTCTACCCTTTCTGCTCCCCGTATACTAATTTGTGTATCGGCTAATGACACATTCATCTTCGGTCACCTTCAATGCGCTGCTTCTCCAAGCAGTTCTTGACAAATGCTCTCTCTTTCTAGAGGCCGCCGGTGTCAAAACATCAGAGGGTGGAGTGGCAGTCTAAATACCAACAACTGATGCTTCCTTTGGGATAATCGCCACTGCTGCCGGCCTGTTTCTGGCACTCTGTCCCCCGCTTGGCTTCTCTCTTTGATTTGCAGGAGTAGGGTGGGTTGTCCTATCCGTGTGCGTGCAAGCCTGAATCTATGTGCGATTAATCTATACTGAGTGAAAGGTAGGGTGCAATCAGCGCTCCATTTGTGAATAGGAAAGAGCTCTGTGACCATGAAGGGGAAATGGGAAATGGGAGACGGCGTGTCCAGTGTTTTGGCAGGGTAATGGAGCCTAAGAAGTCATTTAGGACCAGCTCTGGCCTGTCACATGCCTGTCACACCGCTGGCTCAGCAATGTCAGATCCAATGTGCGTCTGGTCGAGCGCCGCGTGCTACGCTGGCATCTCCCATAGTCCCGCGTCAGTCAAAGACAACACACATCACAATCAAAAACAAAAACACAGATACACACTCTGTCGTTGCGTCATGGAAAAGGCATCCGAGATGCAGCGGCCCTGTCAAGCCATCAAATCTGTCCCCGCCAGATAAACATCCTCCCGACACTGTGACATTTTCCCCAACACAAGCCAAGTGTGAAGGCTGCAAACGTGTGTGTTCCCTACGTGTGTGTTTATGTGTGCATGTCTCCCTGAGAGTTTTATTTATGCATGCAGAAATAACAGGCCTTTTATATAAAGACCAAAATTAATGTATGACCCTTCTGTACGGGTAATAAATCACCTCTCATGAAGGATGAGCAGTCCTTTTTTTTGCTTCTGCTCCCCTACTGAAAATGTTACCATTAGCATTTTGTTGTGTTTCGTCGAGGTAAATGCTTGTAAGATTTATGCAAAGGGAATAAGATGATGCCAAGTGTTTTTGGCATGGTCATGAGTGTCATGTCAAACGCTCCTGTTTTTTGATCAATGGGAAAAGAGCGGCGAGTAGACTTCATTCCACTTGACGTGCACTTTTCACTCCCTGTCAAGTTGAGTTTAATTATTTGATGTTAGTCTTTCTTTTTATGTAATACGTCCGGCTATATTTACCGAGCATTTGACATTCTAATGTCTATGACAGCAGAATGTTTTCTCCTTTGTTCAAAATTAGAAAAGTTATAATCCCCATCAGTGTCCACGGTATAATTTTGAAGGACCAGCATAATGGCTTTTTTTCATTTCAGTAAACATAATCTAAATCATTTTGATGTAAGATTTGTAGACCCATTGATATCCTCTTATCGTTCATTTTGTAACCGAGACTCCAATGCAATCAATCCAGCCTCGGAGAACTTAAGCGTAGCAGTTTGCCTCTCGGTCAGACCACCTCTAAAGGTTTCACTTTCATTCTCCAAAGTCCTTCCTCTTCCCTCCGCTCCATTTGTCCTCCTCCTCCCTCTCCACACCCTGTGCGAGGTTGAATTAATGTTTGACTGTGGGAGACTTGTAGATGGCAAATGTTCACATTCATTATGCATGACTTCCATGTTGCTGTTAATTTCTCGGAGCCAGCCAAGTCGAGGAAATGATTTTGTACATTATGTTTGTTTAATGAAATTGTCACACTAATGGATGTGAGGCTGAATAAGATGGAGATGACTGTTCTGTTTGTCGTTTTTATGACCTGTTTTCTTTTTTGAACATCACAACCAGTTTTCACATCATCACCCTCAACCAGTATTTATGGACCTACTCAATATTCAAGGATTGAGAAAGACAGGAAAGTATTCTGTTGGATCACTGAAAATCATTCATCTGCTCACAGTTGGTGGTGTCTCAGCGTGTTATCATTCATTCAAAGACATATTAGATGTCTCTGTGCGTACGAGCACCTGTTTACAGCATGTGTTTGCGTACAGCTTGCACGCAAACTCACATTTACTCAAGGTCTGCATGTATTTTGAAAGCTGAGGATTCCTATGTGTGGGCTTGTGAATAATTCAGCTGTCTGTAAGCCTGCTCTGGTCATAGATCTCTCTGAGCAAACATGCTTTATCTCAACCCTTCACTGCACCTGAATCCTGACGGTGTAAATCTACGATCCTAATCACGGCTCTGCGTTTCTTCACCTCCAAATCAGCCTTTACTGGTCGGGCTCCTACATCAACTGATAAACACTAACTTGTTGATTAGCCGCAGTTTGTGCCTCATGTATTCCCATCACATTCCAGTCACAGAGGTAAACACCAGGTTTACCCCAAAAAATAAATAACAGGCAATCCTTGGAGAATCGTCAAGGTTGTTAAACCACTTGAAGGTGTTTTCAGTATCTTCATGATTCTTCAAACCATATGGATGAAAAAAGATTCAGAACATAATATAATGTTGCGTATGTTACAAAATTATAGCAGTTTTTACAAATCCGTGCTGAGCTTGTTTATTTCTTTCTTAGTTAAACTTTTCTAGAAGAAGATTTGGCTATTGGGCATTTCAGGTTTAATGTGGTGAACTGACTTTATATGAAATTCATTTTAAATCAATTTTCTTTCAGTATTATTTAAATACTTTGTGTGCTAACATGAGCTTCTGGGTTCTTTAAAGATTGACTGCTAGACCTAATGTTTAACTCGGTAAAAACACAAGTGGCACAACCTGGGGATACTTTGGTTAAATGAAGGTCTGCCGTTTTAGTAAATCTAAGGAATATACATAATGCATTGGTTATTTTTTTTAAATATGTAAAACATAAGGGAAGATTACAGCCCCCTGCATTGTTTAGGAACCTGTATATAATCCAACATTTTTAAATACAGTTCTGAGAATTTAGATTATCGTCACTGTGAATAGATACTGTATTGTGCAGAAGAAAAAAATCCCTTATCCCACATATGCCTCTTCCATTTAACTTTCACATATCAGCACTAATCCTTTTGTACACAGAACCTGTGTGCAAATACCTAAGTGTATGCACATGTACATGTGCTGTGTGTGTGTGTGTGTGTGTGTGTGTGTGTGTGTGTGTGTGTGTGTGTGTGTGTGTGTGTGTGTGTGTTTATTGCAGTGGTGCTGATGCTGCCTCCAACCCAAAATCCATCACTGAGTCCAGCCATGCGATTACAGCCTGCCATGGGAAACGCTGACTACTGCTGCTACTCTATTAAGCAAAGTGCTTGTGTGTGTGTGTGTGTGTGTGTGTGTGTGTGTGTGTGTGTGTGTGTGTGTGTGTGTGTGTGTGGGTGTTTGTATATGTGTTTGTTGTGTGTGTGTGTGTGTGTGTGTGTGTGTGTGTGTGTGTGTGTGTGTGTGTGTGTGTGTGTGTGTGTGTGTGTCTGTGTGTGTCTGTGTGTGTGTGTGTGTGCGTTGAGAGAGAATAGGTATTATCCCGGACCAGGTGCTAAGTGCTTCTCACTACCCTCTATTCGGTCTAGGACCATTTTCTCACATACCGCACAGATCTCTCGCCACTCCACGGCTGTGAATCAGTCCGTCCTGCAGAAGAGCGAGATTACCGTATGCTGCATTGCAACGGATGTATTTCTACTCTCTCCGCTTCCCATCTTTCCCCCCCTCATCCTTTTGGTGTCTCCTGTTCTTTCTTCGTAGATAAATACTTAGTCCAAAAGTCTTTTCCAACCGTAATGTTTTTTAAACATCTGCTTGGACAGATATGTGGAAATGTCAGTAACGTTTCTGTGTGTGCATATATATTGCATATATATATATATATATTGTGTGTGTGCGTGCATGTTAATGTGAGGCAGTGTAGGAGGCCAGGCGGGCTGTAAAATAGGGATTGATGTGTCCATTTGAGGACAGGTGTTTAGAGTGTGACTGAGGGCTGCGGCAGTGTCACTCCACCTCGGTCTGCTGCCTCTGTCGGCGCGGCTCCACCGCTGGCTTTGATTACTTGTTGTTATTGGAGTGTGAAATCTGAATATGCTTTTTCATCACTCAAAGTTTGGCCTGTGCCGATGCAAGGAGGCGCGCAGGCAATGGCAGAGTGTTTGGTTTTATGATGTGTAGTTGGTCTGAATTTATGTTCTTAGTTGCAGTCATGCAGAGTTTGAACTCTTGGGCTCTTTTTGAAAAATATTTTATTTAAATCAAAACGTAGAAAAATGACATCCTTCCGCAAATGATTTTCTGTGAATTTTAGGGATGGTTGGTTACCACTTTGGTCCATGCTGATATGATGGGATGGCATTTCTTTTACTGTTATTTCTAGTCTTCTAGTAGTTCTACTTCCATAATCCATGTTTTTTTCCTCCTGCACTATAGGGAGGGGCGTGTCTGCAGTCTTAAAATGTGCTTCTTAGCATTGTCATTGCTAATATATTTATATACATTTAGCTCACCTCCTCTAGTACCTTGTACATCCTTATAGAGCTGCTAGCTTGGTTGTATTCAAATAAAAGCTTAACTTGCATTTGATTCTCGTTTTGTCTGAGTTTACTTTTTCTTCTTACTTGTGTCAGATGCCACTATGCCACTCTTTAAGTATATCCATGGGTTAAGGCTTCCTTTAACTGACCTCATGCTGTAAGCTGACAGCCAGACAGCTGAGCGTTTAAATAGCTGGAGTGTGTTATAAAAAGACAGAGAGCACCTGGTAAAAGTCTATTAATCTTCAGGTGCTTGGAGGAGACATTCGTTATCAGAGCTTGGGAATTAAACATGAGCATGAATTCTTCAGAGGCGCAATATAAAAGAGTTGGATAATTTTAGAAGGGATCACTCCACCTGTAATTTTAGCTCCCCTCAAAGGCCTCTCTGTCTCTGCCGTTTAGAACTAATCCCTTTTGGAATTTGAAAGCTGTGTTCTCCAACATGTATTCACAAAGTGGATTAAAGAGACTCAATAGTTCAGATTTTGTTTTTCATGTGATTAAGTGAAACCTGTGAGAGTGATTAGATTTTCCAGCAGAGAGAAGAACGTGAGAGACTAAAAAAACATGTAAACACTTGGCATTATGCCAGCAGCATTTTCAGGAGGAGTGATTTCTGACTATGATATGACACATTTGGCAGTGAGATGACTGTGTCTGATCTTGAAACAGGTTGAGAAAAATAAATGCCTGCTAATGACATTAAGTCTGGCTATGATTTCATTTTAATTGTTCGTTTTTTTTTGGAAAGCGCATAAAGGCAGCACATGTGTTTGTGGGAGGGCCATTTAAAGTGGCGTCTACAGGATTCAATGGTACCCCTGATAGCATAGCGCAGTGTGATTGATTATTCTGACCATGGCAATGACTGCTTTACACCGATTAGCCTTTGACCTTAAAGGTGAGGGATCACGTCAACTGCTGGGAGGATGATAGGTGGGAAACGGGACGGTCCTAATTTACGGACCCATTATCGCAGCCCTGTCAGGACGGACCGGAGGGAATGAGAGCTGTTGGGACAAACATAAAGAAGAAGGATTAATCAACAGGGAAGGCAGATTAGAAAAAAGCAACTGTAAAACACTGAGAAGCAGGAGCCAAAATTGCGCCCTAATTCTGATGTTTATTTTATCTGAGGTGGCAGGTGTGCCGTGTCCACAACCTTGCAAGGCTTTTCTGGCCTGTTCTCGCTGGCTGTATGGCTCGCCTAGAGATAACACTGTAATGAAGCCGGTTTGGAATAACTCAGACCACCAAAGGAAGCCATCGGCCAGAAACTGTTGCTTCTATCCATCCTCCCTCAGCTACCCTTTGTCTCACAACATAAATTTGATCCTTAATCCCTGTCCTGCTGGCTCTGTTTGTTTAGGGGACTGCCGATGAAGGGAAATAAGTTGCACTGATTCCCAGTGGGCAGTCGAGCCACTGGAAGCCTCGTGTCTGTCTTATCACACAGGCGGCTTCAAACAGGCGAGTTTAATAGTAGAAGCTAAATGTGGACTTTCAGAGCCAAAGGATCAGTTAGCTTGCATCGTCTCTGGTTAATAGAAGACATTCAGGATCATGAGGCGTTGTTCATTCCTTTGAGGAACACAAGGTTCAAGAGGAGGAAATAATCAGCAGTGCTTTAATTAGCTAAAGCCTAATGAGCGAAGGTGTCTTCGGGATTTTACTTTTCATTGTCATCTCATGTTTGGTCCCAAGTGTATATTGTTGGACAATGCTGCAGAGCATGTACTGCAGTGTATTTCATAAGATTGCTAAGTGTGAAGTGTAGTGTGTACAATGGTGATTAATATATCCAAAACTTATATCACGTGACGACATAAAGGCGCTATTTTGCTTTTTAGGGTTTTCTCTTTCCTGTAGTATGTTATATAGGTTTTTGTGCATGTAAATGGTCTGCAAAGGCCACAAATGTGTTTTGTATGGATATGATTAATGAGTCGTTTTTTCATATTTCATTGGAGTAAAAAAAAAGATATATTTCTGTTATATTAATTTTTCTTCAATTATCTGACCATTCAGATTGTCTGTGACACCAATGCCATACAGTATTTTAAGATGCTCAAAGCTCGCCTACCACTAATTTTATTTTCTATTTATGCAAGTCAGTGACCTCTTAACTAAAATGCTTACAAATGATTACCCATCTGAACCTAATTTAACGATCAAACTTTATCAGCCATTGACTTTGGTTTTCAGCTGCCTTAAGTCCAATGAGTCAGGACATTAAAAGATGTCTAGTTATTATAATAACAATGATATTACACTTTATGTATATAGCTCCTTTCAAAGAGATGTTCAAATGTGCAATACAGTCAAAATACAATAAAATAAGAGGAAAAAAGAAAATAAACAAATTAGACCTAGTATTACTGGAAGACAAATCAACAACTTTGGACTGATCTTTAAAAACATTTTTAAGAGAGATATTTAGATGTGGTTTAAAAGATGTTACTGATTCTGTAAGCCTCAGTTCTTCAGTGTGGGAGTGAAGATCTAAGGCTGCATCAACCATCAAGTGCTTTAAACAAGCACGCGTTATTGTTGATTTCATGTTAAAAACCTTCTTCTCTGCTTTCCAGGACATTTCAAGAGTAAGATGAAAACAGATGATAGAGAAATTATAATAAACTTCAAGGCTTGACAATTAATTATTGACTTTGGAAACAGAGGTTGAAAAATCAACTTTTCGAACTGAATATGCTCATTTGATCTGGAGCTTTTGAATGAAATAAAAATCCACATCAAGGCTTTAAATGCCACAAAAAATGAAAAACTTCAACATGAACAGCTTGTAGCAACTGAGCTAAATCTGCCGATGAACGCTTAGGAAGGAGGAAGATGGTGTTATGTGTTGAGATGTTGAAATTATTCTGTCAAATCTCTCAATTGTATTAGAAAACATCTTCTAGACTAGAGGATCCGGCCAGCAGGATGATGAATTCTGACCTGACCTATTACCAAAGGAGCAGAAAATCATAGGCTTTCTTTCAAACTGTAAGTTTACATGTAATTTGGCCTATTGCTGTCATTACATTGCATTTGACTTGTTGGACGCTTTTATCCAAAGCGACTTACATACTCAATCAATGGGCAATCCCCACAGGAGCAATTTGGGATGAAGTGTCTTGCCCAGCAGGGACACAACGACATGCTGACTGCAGTGGGGTTTGAATCTGTGACCCCCTGATCCGAACACCAACGCACCATTCCACTGTCCCACACGCCCCCCCGTTGCAATGACATGGTTCACGCCTCAATACGCCGAGAAATTGAGAACGCAAACATGCCATTATAATACTTAACCCACTTAAGCCCTCAAATGCTTTGCGATACATCCAGAGATGTGTAGCAGTGTGTGTGAGCTGCGTGTTTCAGGTTGTCAGAAAAAGACAGTTGCACTGCTTGGTGTAAGCATGAACACACTGACAGGGTTTGAAAGCTGGCTGGTGTAAGGCTGTGTGTTGATATTTTTTTTAGCGAGAATGGATTTCGCATTAGTGCCCTTGTTTCCTCTTCCTCCCCTCCTTCTCCCTCTTGTCCCTCTATCCCACTTTCCCTCTCCTCCTATTATTCTCATTCTGCACTAGAGGGCCGTCAGCGAACCCTGAATGCATTATGCTGTCTGCTCCATTGTTTGTGCTGTTTCTCTGCGCCTGTGCCCCACTCTCTCCCAATATTTGTTTTCATTAATCACAATGGGTGCCTGCTGCGGGTGTCTTGATGGCTTTTTTGGTCGTCTTTTGTTCCGCCGCGCAGCTTTTGTCTCTAGGCATTGGCTTTCTGTGTTTTGTTTGTGCGCCTCTGTGTTTGTGTAGGCATGTGTGCGAAAGAGTTTGTGCACAGGTGCTCGTACAGTACATATATGCACACATGCAAGCACGAATACAATGATAGGAACAGGACGTCATGCACGTTTCACTTTCCTCGCCCACGGTAATGTATCCCTCCTCCGTTCATGTCTTTCTTTTATCTCGGCTTCTCACTGGCGTTTTCAAAGGAATAAGTGGGTATAAATAGGGCATTTTACTGTTACAATGCTGCATTTGCACACATGATCTCTTACAGCTCACGGACGTTTTTGATATTATGTGTGTGTAATCAATAGTCAAACATGATTTATTGATTAGAACTCAACTGATGATTTAAAGATATAATATTTGTCCTTTCTTCAAAGGTGGAAAAACAACGACACCTATGTTGTTTATTTTCTTGTGTTATGTTACATTATCCCAAGTGCTTCCAACAAGCTCCAAAAACAGAGTATTCTGTCATTTTTGTTCTACTGTCAGACATCCATAATATCAGCATTATGAATGTCCAATAAAATAAACCACTTTTTTAACAATAAACATTTTAGATCTTAATCATATTTTAACCGGAAAAAAGATTGAAATCATTGCACCTCTGGATTTTACATTTTTTTTTAAAACAAAGCTGAGGAAACCTTAATCGATTAAACCCACCTGTGTCCACCTGGGAGACACAGATTGTTTACGAGACTTGGGATACTGTTTTACTCCCCAAGTCCGCTTGTTTAGGAGAGGAGAACCCTGCAGGACATTTGACTCCATGTATTAAAGTCCTGAATGTCAGGTTTTTAAGGAATCAGAGATAATAGATGAGCATTTTTAATATAACCAGCCAAGAGAAGCCATTTAAATCCTGAATGTAGTATGTTGTGTAATAAACAGGTGGTTGAAATGTCAACACTTTGAACACAACATCTGTGAGCTCATACTACACATCTTCTCTGCCTCCATGCCTCCATTATTGAGAATCCTGGTGTCTGGCTTGTCTCAGATGGGTGGTATTGCCATAAGGTAGATACATAAATAATCTTTGAAGAAATATTGAAACTTCGTCTATTGTTTTCCCACCTCCTGCTCTCTGTTCCCTGGTTGCCTTTGTTCCCTCTTCCCTTTTTCTCTGATTCATTCTTTCTTTAACGTTTTTTGTGCCCATCCCTTCCTCGGCTCGCCTTTTTCTCTGATGTGTGAACCAACAGGTTTGTATTCTCTTTTTTTTTGTGTGGAAAGGCTTTTTATCACAGACACAGAACACATGCAAAAATGGGTGCATGACACCCTCGTCTCCAATGCCCGAGATGTATGGATTTGCCCAGTGTTAACATTTTCAGCTGCTCCACAGGATCAATTCCAATTAAATATCAAATAGGGTTTCTATTTTCTTCCCATTCTCTGCAGTCTCAAAGCAGCGTGTCCAGAATTTTTCAGCATTCTTCTTTCCCCTACAAACCTTGTCTGACTTATTTTCATTTTTTCTGTATGTCCTTCAATATCCAGGTTCAAACCAGGTTTTCTGCAAGATGGCACAATGTGTAATAATTAGGATGAATCCTCTGGGTGTACACGGAAGGTAAGTCCTCTTTTCAACAGCCCAACAAACTAGGGACAATGGGAGAAAAAAGTTTTACAAAGTTAAGCGAGGTGTTTTCCTGTGCATCACGTTTCAGAACACTGAAATGCACACAGCGAAAGTTTGGCTTTTTATAAAGCAATGGAAAAATAAGCACTTTTCCCTATCAGCTCCACAGGAAAAGTTATACTAAACAATCTGAAAAAGTGGCATCTAGTGACAGCTCAACACTTAACTCTTTCTTTCACTTTTGCACCTGTCGGTTGCGTCATGGTGAACACAAAACTGTGAGTGTGTCTATCTGTATTAAGGTGTGTGTGTGTGTGTGTGTGTGTGTGTGTGTGTGTGTGTGTGTGTGTGTGTGTGTGTGTGTGTGTGTGTGTGTGTGTGTGTGTGTGTGTGTGTGTGTGTGTGTGTGTGTGTGTGTTCCTGCAACTGTGTGTAACAGAGGAACTAAAGAGCTCTTGGGATACTTCCATCCTAACATTCCAAACTACGATGTCCATTGTTCCAAACATTTATATTAAACACTGAGGACTTGACCTGATTACATCATCTAAGGACCTCATGTGATACACAGTACATCAGCTTTTCACCCTAACTGCTTTCTCTAAACATAAAGTATAGCCTAATTCTGAATAAGGGTAAGGATCAAATGTATGTGGACACTCAAACAAAACACTGTTGGCATTGAACATACTGTCTTAAGGTGTCGATTGCTTCTGTATTGACCTAACTTTGTTGATTGGTGTTGTATGCACTAATTCAGCCTCCAGAGCGTCCGGGCAGGAAATCATGTTGGAGATTAGACCTAAAATCCATCCCAAAGCTGCTGGACAAAGCTTGTGCACTGGTAAAGCCATTTCTTTATGGAGATTGCTCTGTGATAGGACAACATTATGGTTAATCAGTCCTTCAACACTGTCCAGACTTTTGGGATCGAGATGGCTCCATGGTTCTGCAGGGATGCCACATTTCTGTCGACCATCCCAGAAGTTGGCATTTTCAGTTTCCTTCGAAGAAAGCCAACTCTATTTTCTCATAGGTTCTTCTTTCAGCATTAGAATTGTCACGAGTGTAACCATTTCTGAAAAGTAAATGCAAAAGGCAGAAGTAAAAAGCTAACGTCAGGCTAAATGGAAAACACCATCATTACCCAACCTCAATGTCAACAATAGAGCTTTTCTGTGTTTGGCGTGATATAATTTATTGTTGCGGCCTCCTTGGTTTCATTTAGCTTGCTAGCTACTACTGTTTGAAGGAAAATCTTTCAAATTTACAAGGTGGGGTTTTAACTGATGATTTTTATGTCCAAGAACAAGACGTTTCAATTCCTGTTCCTTATTTCAGGCGGGAACAGGAAATGCAAAATGCTAACCTCCCGTCTGTGTTGTGTGACAACATTCCCTTGTTCAGGATTACATTTAAATTCATCCAACAGTTGGTTTGAACTAAGATCCCGCCTCTTAGTAAGAACCAATCAAAGTTTAGGATAATGAGCTAACCTTGGAACGCGATTAAATTCTAGGCAGATATGCCCTTCACCAAACTTTTACCACAAAGATTGAAGCACACTATTCTAAACTCTAATATATTACTATATGCAGAAGCCTTAAGATTTCCTTCATTGGAAGTAAGTCGCTTAGCACACTCAGAAACACACAAAAGTACTGGATGTCCACATGCCTTTGGCCATGTATTATGTATTGCATATGGCTGGGGATACCTTGAATTAATCTTAATCTGTAACAGACACAGTCTCCTTTAATTGAATGAAATTACACAGAGGACTCTACAAGCGAAGCCAAAGAGCAGTCACCTCTGCACACAAACTGTACGTGGCCGTGTAAAGTAGTGGACATTCATAAGTCCCTCTGATCCCCCATGATTAAAGAAATCCCTCAAAGTTTCTAAAAACCAGAGCGAGAGAGAGGCAGTGAGCTCATTCATTTGTGCATGTTATATTATACCTCAGTGGATTGACCTTTGACTTTATGCTGACTGTCCTCCTCCCCCTCTCTCCCCCTCTCTCCCTGTGCAGATTCTCAAAACTAAGCTTTAACCATCCGAGCTAGAGAATTAATGAATTTGAAATCCCTGTGGATACATTAACTAGACCCACTTCATATGCCATGACTCGAAGTACATCAATATACGCTTTCTGCATCTGTAAATGCCTATCAATTATTAAAGTGATGTCATTACTAGGCAATATCCATCATGAATGTGTAATGTCATGCAGCATTGTTGCACAATTTGCAAATTGTTTGACACCCTATCGCAAAAGCATCAGCATTCACAGAGATGTAATATTTGATTTTTTTTTTTTTTTTTTCAAAGACCCCCTTGGCGAGCACTTGGGGGCAGCACAACAATCTGAAAATACAACATTGACATATTATCACCTTATTCACCAGATATGGCTGATGTGTGTGTTCTTAAATTAAATCACCTGTGTAATGTCAGTCCAACAATGACTCTTCTGAACTTTGAAATTGAAAAATAATAGTATAATACGTAAATAAAGCATGTGACTACATTGAAAATAATTTTAAATAGCGGTGAATCATCAGATCTGTAACATTACTAATCCTCTAACACTACAGCACTCTTTGACCAGCGTCATTTCATTGCACTCTCTTCTTATGCAATGTTTTTTTAATTGCATGAAAACTGAATAATATTTATAGTTACTTTTACATTTTTAGCGTTATATTTTTGATAGAAAAGTTTTTTCCTTGCTGTGAAGAAAGCAAACTTACTCCGGTCATTTAAACAAGCCCAATTATGCTTTTTGGGGTTTTACTGTAGTTGTTTGTGCATGTAAATCTGCAAAGGCTAACATCTCAAAGTTCTCTCCCACACTCCCCCCCTGCCCTAAACACCTCAAATTGACTCCTTTGTTTACTTGCGTAACGTAATGACATTTGTAAAACGTGCACTTCTATTGGCTAGCATTCCAATACATTGTATGTGATAGGCTAGGGGCGGGACATCACTAAGCGGTTGACCAATAGCCACAGAGCCAACCAGCTAACCAATCAGCTCTAGTTTCAGACAGAGGGTGAAACGAGGTGCTGCAGCACAGGCAGTGTGAGATTAATATAGCATGTCACAGTAGAGGCACAACATACAAATATGAACCTGAAAATGAGCAACATTTGCCGTTAAGTGAGGTGAGGTAAAAGATTATTTGAAGTTCAGGAGATTCATTGAATATGAATAATGAATCATAGTTATTACTAAAGTTGGGAAGCATGTTTTACTTTTTTATTATTTAATTAAATAATTCATTTTCATCTGTCTCTTGGAAGCCCACAACTTTATGGAAGTGCAATATTTGAATCATTGGAATACTCCTTTAATATTTCTACAGCGCAAAAAAACAACATAAAAATCCAACTCAGCCCTGTGAAGTTTTCACACTTTAACATCTAAGCCGTCCATATATTTCTATTTAGTTTTAGGACCTTCCCTATACTCGCGCATTGAAATTGCCTCTAAAAATTCAATTTTACTTGCTCTCTGTCTCACTCAGTGTCTCTCTTTGTCTCTCCCTCCTCCCCCCTGATGCAAAAATCCATACTGTTGTAAATGAAGCTGTGAGGATCGATGCTGCAGGCAGGGTAATGTCGGAGCGCTGCCACCAGTGTATTGCTACAATGATCTAGTGGTTAAAAACACATTCACAAACAGAGAGGGGAAGATAGATCTGAGCCAGCAGCACGCCCACATTGCTCTCGCTGGAGACATCATCAAATTAAACAACAACTATGATGTGTTTCTGCTTTGTGCCCCCGCTACCACACCACCATGTTTTCTCCACACACACACACACACACACACACACACACACACACACACACACACACACACACACACACACACACACACACACACACACACACACACACACACACACACACACACACACACACACACACACACACACACACACACACACACACACACACACACAGAAACACACTTTTTTTTCTCTTCTGCTATTGACAGGAACCTCCGGTGGGGTAGATTTATAATGGAATACATGACATGATTTGTTTCGAGTTCAGAATGATGGCCAATTAGTTTAACAAGTACGAGACAAATCTTTTTTGACAAAGGTTTATGTCAGGGCATGTGAAACTTATCCACTGGGAGATTTTTTGCACACACACAGACACTGACGCACACCATAAAACTAGGAATAGGCTCTTGGGGTCCAGAGTTTTCTACAGGAACCCATCTTTTTACATCATTCAGGAGCAAACCCCAAAGTAATTTTACAGTGTGGTAATTCTGTAACTATTTAAATTGCCCTTCCCCATTGGACTTGAATATGACTGCACTGTTCAGAATCAGAAACCTTTATTAGTCCCACGGGGGGGGGGAAATGTGCGTAGTTACAGCAGGAACAAGAGCCACAGACAGCTTAATGTTACATACGTTAAATATGTGACATGCATTACAAATTTAAAAAATAAAAAGTACTAAGTTATGATATAATAAAAAATATAATAACAAATTAAAAGTTACATAATTTAAAAAAATACACATCCTGTAACAGTTCTTATGATTTAGCAGCCAGGTATATATTAAGCAGTTATTAACGGCATATATGTTTTTGCACATATTGCACATAGTTTGTTGGTATTTAGCAGCAAGGGGTGATATAATCTGTGTTGTGGTGTGTGGGGGGTTCAACTAGGGGCTTTGCTGGTTGTATAGTCTTACCGCTGCAGGAAGGAAAGACCTGCGGTATCTCTCCGTGAGAGAGAGTCCAGCAGGGAGGATAGTTTGGCTGCCATTCACCTGTCTCACACCACCTCCACAGAGGACTCCCCAGGACAGAGCTGGCCTTCCTTACCAGTCTGTTCAGTCTCTTCCTGTCAGCAGCCGAGATGCTGCTGCCCCAGCAGGCCACACCATAGAAAATGGCTGATGCCACAACAGAGTCATAAAAAGTGTGAAGCAGTGCCCCCTGCACCCTGAAAGACCTCAGTCTCCTCAGCAGAAAGAGGCTGCTCTGTCCCTTCTTGTACAGAGCAGCAGAATGATCAGTCCAGTCCAGTTTATTGTTCAGATGAACACCTAGGTATTTGTAAGATTTCACAATTTCAATGTCTGCTCCCTGGATGTTCACTGGTGTCTGGGAGGAGTGTTGGCGCCGTCTGAAATCCAGCACCAGCTCCTTGGTCTTCGCTACATTGAGCTGGAGGTGGTTCCTCTGGAACCAGAGGGTGAAGTCCTGCGTCAGCTCCCTGTACTCCCTGTCGTCCTCGTTGGAGATGAGGCCAACGATGGCGGAGTCGTCAGAGAACTTCTGCAGGTGACAGGTTACAGTGTTGTGGGTGAAGTCTGCAGTGTAGAGGGTGAAGAGAAACGGTGGTGTGATGGTGTCTGATTGACACTCCCTGGTCCTCACGTACTGTGGACGGTTGGTGAGGTAGTAGAAGAAAGAGAGGCTGATGTGAGAGTTGTCTGTGAGCTGATGGCCGGGGGCTGATTAGAGGTGGGAGAGGTGACAGGGCCATTTCCAGGCAGTGGGGACAATGGGGGGTGCAGCAGGGGGGAATGGGTTCGGGGGGAGGGCATACGACTGATCAAATCTGTTGAAGAAGATATTCAAGTCGTTTGCCCACTGACGGTCCCCCCGGACCTGCGAGTCTGGCTCTTTGTAGCCAGAGACGGTTTTCAGGCCTCTCCAGACTCCGCTGACTTCCTTTGCTGCAGCTGTTCCTCCATCCTCTTCCTAGCTGTTTCTCCATTCTCTGATTTTCCACCTCAGCTCCTTCTGTACAATCTTCAGCTCCTCTCTGTTGCCAGATCTGAAGGCCCTCTTTTTGTCTTTCAGGAGAGCCTTTATTTCAGGGGTAATCCAGGGTTTATTGTTGGGAAATGACGTTTTCCTCACAGAAGTTAATATAGACCGTGAAGCAGTCTGTAAGGCCGCTGATGTCCTCCCCGTGAGAGTCAGTGAACACACCCCACGCAGTAGTGTCAAAACAATCTTTCAGGGCCTCCTCAGACCACTTCTTCACGGTGCGTGTGGGCACCGGCTGTCTGTGGACCAGAGGTTGGTACAAAGACTGGAGGGGAACCAGGTTGTGGTCAGAATTGCCCAGGGGAGGAAGGGGGGATGAGCTGTATGCTTCCTTGGTGTTGGCATACAGTAAGTCCAGTGTTTTATTGCCTCTGGTGGTGCAGGTAACATATTGTTTGAAAGTGGGCAGAGTTTTTGAGAGAGAGGCATGATTGAAGGCATTTGGGTGCTGTGTCTGCAGTCTGCTTACAGTAGAGCTGATGACGTCACATGCCTCTTCAGCATTGGCAGAGGGGGGAATATATGCAGCTATCAAGATAACATGCTTGAATTCACGAGGTAAATAGTGGTGGCCTCATGCTAACAGCTAACAGCTCTATGTCCCGGTTGCAGATTTGTTCTTTAATAGTGATGTGCCCTGGATTACACCATCTATCATTCACAAACACAGCCAGCCCTCCTCCTTTCCTCTTACCGCGCTCTCTCGTCCTATCCGCCCGCAGCAGATGAAAACCATCCAGTGTAGCGTTAGTGTTACATTGTTATCAAGTACAAAAAAGCACCAGGATCATTGTTGCCATTTCTAAGTATGTCCTTGGATGGCCTCCAAGAAAATATCCCAGAAAATCTTTCTAGACTTGGGATGATCCTTTGTTCTTTATCTTTCACCCGAACTTCTTCCTTCTCAATGACTTTTTCCCCTCCCTCTTTTCTTATTTCCCGTGGGATTAATGTCACTCTACCTCTGTTTCCGTGTTGCCACAGCAGCCCGCTGGATTACAGAGACTTCTCATCTCTACAGCAAACAACACACAGATGCTCACACACAAACACACATCTGTCATGGGTAATCTTCAGAGGGTGACCCCTTTCAATCCTGCATGGGAACAATTTATTTACCGGCACGATCACGATATTTGGCTTCGTGTTAATTTTAGGCTAGCTTGTGGGGATAATGTATCAATTAATTTTGTCTAGACAAAACAACAGGAGCGTTGGGTCTTTTTATAGTAAAGCCAGTGTTCAAAGGGTCAAGATGTTGCCCCTGTGCACCGTCTGTGTCCTGGGCAGATTACATCCATCATCCCTGCTCACATCAGCTTTGATGAAAACAACACACAAACGCAGCTACTCTCTCCTTGCGAGCTGTGCCGATGAAATGCAATCCAAACATATAACCACTGCTGAGAGAAACAAAGTGTCTTCTTTTTTCAGTCATTGCCACTGCTTGTGAAGTTAAACAGCAGGTAGATCAGCGGGGAATGCGTCCGTGAACAAACTTTATCACAGCGCCTAGTGTTCGCTAGCATACTGGGCATTATGAACACAAGACTTTGACTCGAGCCATAGTCTGATCCTTGTCTCAAATCCACTGAGCAGCAGAGTCAACAGGCGATGGCAGCGCAGATAGCCAACTATGTGGAGTGTCAACAGGCCGCTCGGCTCCGGATAAAAGCTCTGTTTGTTTGGCGAGGCTGATCCTTTCTCTATTCTTCTGGTCTTGGACTTTCTCCGACACCATTTTGGACCCTCGGCTGAGCAGTACAGATTATGTCTGATCTCACAGGTATTTCAGGTCAACATCATCCCACCACTGGAGTTTAAAGCTCCTATCCTGATCTCTGCACTTTATCACCTCTCGCTCTGCCACTCTCCCTAAGTGATTTTCATCCCCTCCTGTTCCTCACGCCGACCCTGCTTATTAACATTTTTGACGCAAATGCGTGTTGTTCCAACAACACTGAGTGGCGACTGCTTGAGATGTAATTACAATTAAGGATATTGATCACACTGGGCCAGACGATGGCGTTATAAATAATAGCTAGCATGAATAAGTGAAAGCGATAGGTGAGCTCTCAGTGATTTATGTACAGACTGCCGTGGTCCGCAGCATAAATCACCAACAGCCATGTTCTTATTGAGTTATGAAGCCCCACAGTTTCAGCTAAATAATGGCTAACTCTCCGTCTTGTGTGTGTCTACTCAATCTATAAGATAACACCCGTAGAACAATATGCAAACAGCAGTACGCTGTGTTTTACTGAATTAGTTTGTTCAACTCAATTATATATTAATCCAATTTTACATCCTGTGTGTTTGTGTGTGGTTTCTTGGTGTAAGTGTGTGTTTCTAAAGGCTTTTTCAGCATTTCTTTTAATTAGAAAAACCACAACTCGTGATGTTGGAACAGCAGTTGACAAAAGACTATGCTGTGGATGTTCCATCTTTATATGATTTTATTTATTTGTGTTTATTTGTTTAGGGAAGTTATGTACTGTATAGCATAAACCAATGCCACACACCACATAATGTATAGCTATTTATTGCAATTCCTTTCCCTTTTAAAATACATTCAACTCAAACCCAAATACACAAACAGGAGACTCAACCTAAAGTATTGTATGTAAAAAAAACTGAGGACTCAACAGGATAATAAATCACCAGAAAACGGGAAGCACAAGATTAGTCATGACTACATGACTGATGGTCCAGTTTGAGTTAAATTACCTTAGGTAATTCCATATAATGATACACCTGAAAAGAAAAAGCTGTTTCATTGAAATGAGGATTTATGTTAACAGGGCTCTCAAGTTTTGAACAGAGTTCCGCGTGAGATTTTGGCAGCGGTGTTTGGTACTCCAACTTCTGGCTCCCCTCAAAGTTCCCATGAAGCCCTCTGTATCGCAAATGTGGGGGGGTGCTAGTGGAGTGCACGCGTCTCAAACAAGCCTAGTTTGTTTACAAAATTGAGGTGCAACTTGGTGGGCGGTACCCTGGAAAGAAATCTCTGGGTGAGAAAATCTCTGCGTGAGAAATACAAGGTGTGGCGTGTGAGCGTGTGAATGGAGTGAAATGCGTGTGTTGAGAGCTCTGTGTTAAGGTAATGTTGAATTAACATAAGTGTTACTGAGCCTGAAACTCTCTGAGTGGAACCAAAGGCCACCAACGCCAGAGTCTGGTTAAGTGGGAATCTATAGTGTGCTTAGAGGATTAGCAAGTTAAGACAAATTGACCAAATTTTAAAACAACTTTAAAATAGTTTTAGCATGTTAGCTTAACCTTTGCCTATTAGCACCACTTGCCTATCAGTGGTGCTAATAGGCAAAGGTTAAGCTAACATGCTATGCTAACACGCTAAACTAAGCAACGGTGTATACCAGTCAGTGTTAATTTCGTCAACGAAAACTATCACGAAAAATGTTCGTCAACGACTTTTTTTACATGACTAAGACGAGACGATGACGAGCTAAAAAATAGATTCTTGATAACGAAAACTATGACGAAATGTATAGCCTACTTAGTTTTCGTTGACGAGACGGGACTTAAGGCCCTGACACACCAAGCAGTCACCAGAGAACTCGCCGACGCCGACTGTTGCGTCGGCGTGTTCTCCTGCGTCTTGGACATGTGTCACACTGGAACACACTGCAGAGACTTCAGCCGAGCACGTACGAACTGCGCATGCGTGAGTGGCAATAACTCTCCTTACCAGCAGGCGGCGGTAGTGTGTATTCTTCATTCAAAAGAGGCTACAACTGGAAAACAGAGTAGAAGAACAGACTACGTGATATAAACAAACAATAAATAGTGTGTGCGTTCCATTTTCACTCTTGTCCATCGAAAACATGTTTCGTGCGGTACTGGAGCTATCAGCCATTGGAGTGTTGCTTGTGGAAGACATTCTCAAGCAACCGTTTCGCCTCATGCACTGATTCGCTAGCTGTACAGCCAATCAGAGTGATTTCTTTGTCCGACTGCCTGTGGCCGACGCACGGCCATGAAAGGCAAAATAAGGCGTGTCACGGCCGACGGTGCGGGACACACCGTCGGGTCGCAAGCAATAGGAGCAAATCTACGCTTCACTCCCACAATGCAGTTCGGCGAAATGTGATGTCACCCCATTCAATGTGAATGGGCAGAAGCGTTGAAGCTTCAACGCACGCCGCTGTGTGGACGGGCCGGAAGAGCGATCTCCCTGTGTCTCTCTGTGTGTGGGGGTACGGGGCCCAGAGATGTCTGTAACAGACATGCTACAGCGGCACACAGAAATCTGCCGGGGACGGAGCGTTCAGAGAGTATAGAGCCACTCTACAAGGCTCAATGTGGACAAAGCTTGTTTGCCATTAGTGTTTTCGCATAAGCGCGTTGACACGAGTAGAGTAGTCTGTTCAAACAGCTGGCCGAAAGACATCATATTCAATAGGAGAAATGCAAAATGTTCGACTTCCTTAACTCGTGGCTCTGTTGCCCCAATTACGAGTAACGTTATCACATCAGGTGCGCAGAGGTAGGAGAAGTAATCAGATCTTGTAGTTAAGTAAAACAATACAATAGTGTAGGAATACTAGGAGATACGGTAAAAGTCCTGCATTCAAAATGTTACTCAAGTAAAAGTAGAAAAGTATTATCATCAAAATATAGTGAAAGTAGCGACAGTAAAAGTAGTCATTGTGCAGATTGGTCCATTTCAGAATAATAGATATGATATGTTTTATAATGATTGATCATGAAAGTGTTCTCAAAGCTGGTAAAGGTGCAGCTAGTTTGAATGACTTTGTATACTGCAGGGTAGCTTGTGGATTTACTCCAGGTGGAACTAAATTCTGATTTAACACTTGATTATATTTCACATCATTCATCCACATCTTTAAAGTAACTAAAGGTATTACATACATGGAGTGGAGGAAAAGTACACCATCTACCTCTGAACTGTAGTGGAGTAGAAGTACTAAGTAGCAACACATTTAAATACTCCAGTAAAGTACAAGTACCTCAACATTTTACTCAAGTAATGTACAATATAATAACATAATTATATTTATTTGATTTATTTGTCATTTAAATAAAGCAATGTTAATTCGGTTCAACATTTGTTTAGTTTTTCCCTTTAAAAAATAACAAAAAGTACAAGAATACCGTTAAAGTACCTGAGCGATAAGCAGTATCGATAAGAGTAGTAGTACCGTAAAAAACCTTAACGATACCCATCTCTAGATATTACACAAGTAAAGTGTTAAGAGAGTGAAATGTTACTTTACGAATTTCAACACTTGATGCTGTCAAATTGATTCCAATTTCAGATATCTGTATTTGCCGAACTGAATTTGTTTAAAGAGAGAAAACATTTTGACTGAAAGTTGACTAAAATTTAATTTTTCATTGACTGAAAGTTTACTAAAACATTTTGAGTTTTCGTCGACTAAAACTAGACTAAAACTATGAAGGATAGAAATGGTATGGCAACTAAACTAATAACCATTTTCGTCTAAAGACTAAGAATAAATCAAAAATAGCTGCCAAAATTAACACTGATCCCCGTAGAGCCTCACAGAGGTAGCATGACTGTTAGTCTTGGTTTTTTACTGGACTTTAATCAAGTACTAGTTGGTTATAAAAACAATGAATTTTCTTTTGTTTAATTTGGAAATCTCTTTGTTATCCCGTTGATATATTCAAAGCAGCTCATATTGCAAACTCTGGACCCCAAGAGCATATTCCTAGTTTTTTGTGTGTGTCAGTGTCTGAGTGTGTACACAAATATCTCCCAGTGGATAAGATGTCAAAGTATGAAAGGATGATACTTTTTTCCCTAGGAATGTTTTAAACAGTGCATAACAATGTAGCTAATTGTGTTACAAAGGTTTCTACGGTGGCCCTGAAGTGCAAGTCAAAACAACATTTCAGAAAACGCTGCAGCATTTCAGAAAACACCGCAGCATTTCAGAAAACGCCACAGCATTTCAGAAAACACTTACAGCATTTCACAAAACACCACTGCATTTCACAAAACGCTACAGCATTTCACAAAACACCACTGCATTTCAGAAAACACTACAGCATTTCACAAAACACCACTGCATTTCACAAAACACTACAGCATTTCACAAAACACCACTGCATTTCAGAAAACACTAAAGCGTTTCAGAAAACACAATGACATTTCAGAAAACACGACAGCATTTCACAAAAACACATCAACATATCAACTTTTACGGAAAGGGTATTCCTTTAGGGAGACGACTTCTTGTTTGTGATTGGACAGAGCCAGCCAGAGAAGCACTGCTGTGATTGGTTGCTTTAGCTGCCAATCAATAAATGACGCGTCATGATTGGTCAGCACCGGACAGCAAAACATGTCCCAAAATATCAGCTGTTAGCTGTTAGCACACAGAGCTCACAACTCCTCCTATCTGTTCAGAAAGTTGAGCAAAGTTACAGTTTTTCTCGATTGCTAACACACTAAAATTACACATAAAGCACAATTATTTTAACTGACACTCAAAGAGCAAAACATCGGCTCAAATCTCCAAAACTCTAAACACGTTTTCAGCATTTCACACAATTTGCAAATCAACATGGCACATTTTGCAAACCACTGCACACGTTTCTCCACGTAAGACACAGGAATCTGACATAAAGTCACGTGTTAGCTGGTTTAGAACACTGATATTCAAAATGCCTCACACATGGACCAATGATCAAGAAACACGTTCCACCTGACCAAACACCTGATAACATAATTGTTGGCCCATCAATCAGGATGTTAGCACTATAAAAAGACCACAGGTGAGTACTTTCTTACAGCAACAATGAAAGCCAACATGGAAGCAAGGGGAAGAGGAAGAGGAAGAGGAAGAGCTGGGCTGAGAATGAGAGAAGGAGGAAGAGGTGGGGTGAGAGTGAGAGTGAGAGTGAGAGTGAGAGGAGGAAGAATGAGAGGTAGAGCTGGAGAGGACGTGGACACAGAAGAGTACTCTCTAATGAAATGAAATGTTATCAACCATGGTTTGACGATGAGAGAGGCTAGACGGAGGGTTCAGCCTAATCCAAGCCGATTTACTGTTGCCTCTGTAATCCGGACACTTAGACTTGATAACAAGTTAGTTACCAGTTTTTAGCTCTGCATAATTCATGATATATCAGTGCTTATGTCTGTTGTGTGAAACGTATTTACTTCATGACTGTAATTGAATTGTTGGCATGTTGCAACTGTACAGAAATCCTGCACAATGTACTGTGGTAGACTTACTTTTATGCAACACAGACACTGACCAACCACTATATATTTGCTGTTTATCTGAAGGACTGAGAAAAGAAGAGGTGCAGGTGGAAGGCTAAGGATTTCCAATGAGGCACAGGAAGCAGCAGTTACAAACTGGGTTTTGGCAAACAATGCCATCACACTTAGAGAGATCCGGAGCATAGTAACTATGTGCTGAGATGCATGATGCACAATGTTATTTTGAATAAAATGTGATTTTTTTTCAACTACTCATTTGTATTTCTTCATTTACTGTATTTTTGTATAAGCAAGCAATCTTTCTCTGCAGAAACCACTATGTACAGAGCATAGCCCATAACAGATGAAAGCACTTTAGATTATGCTCAGCAGTGTGTAGTTGGGTGGTCAAACAATCTAGTATTATGAATTAAGTGTCTTATATTTGGTGCAAACGTTTATGTAGTTTTGAGTGCAGTTCTTAATTTAGCAGGAGAAATTAGGTGTTTTGCACTTTGGGGGTGTGGTTTTGTGAATTGTGTGTTCTGAGAAACTGAGCAATTTAAAAAAAAGAATGTGTGTTAGCAATCGAGAAAAACTGTAAACATGAACAAAACACAGACTGTCTGTGTCATGGAGACTACAGGCGCAGCTTTATTTCTGTCTTTAGGACGTTGTTGTGAATGTGGACGGAGCAGCTACAGGTTAGTTTAGCCTGATCGATCCGATCTCCATTCAGAAAACACGCATTTCAAAAGGTTTTTCGCCTGCCGTCTTGTCTGCATACTTGTCAAAGCATTAATTCATGGTTTTTAGTAACCGCTACAAGTATGATGTTACTTTGGCATCATTTTTAAACATTTATTACAATTAAATCACGGTAAAATGTGTTCAGCGTTTTCTGAAATGCTGGAGCATTTTTTGAAATGCTGTAGCGTTTTCTGAAATGTTGAACTGTTTTCTGAAATGCTGCAGTGTTTTCTGAAATGTTGAACTGTTTTCTGAAATGTTGTTTTGACTTGCACTTCAAGGCCACTGTAGTTTTCAGGTGCAATTACTATCTCAAATAATAATGTATATTATCACATTGTATGAGGTAATGCCTTTTTGTTTCATTTATCCCTACATAAACACAAGCTTTTCATAAGTGTACTATATAACTAATTGGAGGTTGTAATGGCCATGACAAGAACATGTCTTTACAGTTAGCAGGCTTATAGTTAGTCCTTACAGTTTGCGCTGCATCTTTCACACCCTCCTCCTAAGTGACACTAAGCCTCAGCAACAGGGGAGGCTTTTTAACGGAGCCCACGAACAGCCATTACCCTGAGTCTCTTAAGTGCTTTCGGTATGGTGCGCTGACAGACCGCTATCCCCCCTCCGCTACTGTGTTGCTGCCAACGGCAGGGAGAAGGAGATTTCATCCAACCTGATCAAGGGGAGAACAAACAGCGATCCAGACAACACGCATCACAAGCAAACATGCACCGCAACAGAGAAGCGCTTTTGGGCTGCTGTGTGTGCCTGTGTGTGTTTTTACTGCTTGTGATGTTATCTGTCTTTAGTATGAAGCACTTACTTTTTGTACTCCACAAACACAGCCATGCGGGGCAGTTTAGGTCAGCGTAGACTGCTCTTTTCCATCTAACATTCCCTATGTGTTCCAATGACATACACACACTCACATATGCCTCCCCCTCAGCATGCCAGCTCTCTGGGGCTGTGCGGAGCAAACCTTTCATCAGACACACTCTGTGAAAAAATATTTCAGCCAGCAGGACAACAACAGGGGCAGGTGAAATTGATTTTGATTTGAAAGTGACGGCAAATAGTGGGGCTTGGAAACTGTCCCTGAATCTGATTATCATTCTAACATGTAAATAGCTCACATTGAGACTTCTGAGGGTAGGTTTGAACTATAAACACACACAGCTACAAGGCCACACGCTTTCACATGTACATTTGCATATACTTATACGCACACACAGATACACTACAATTCTGGGCTGGCAAACATGCATGCGCCAGGCTTTTATAGAAGCGCTATTGCCTGATCTCATTGCACAGGTCAGTGAACGCCTCTTTGACTCTCAATGGACAAAGGACATTTAAAGATCACGTTCATGCAGGAGCAGCATTTCAACAGCCTTTCCAGACAGATACTGAGCTCTGGTATGTTTCCAGCTGCTGCATGATGGGTAATTTGAGATGAAGCGTGGTTCACAGTTTTTTCCCAACATGATTTTAAGCCTGTCTGAGCTGTGGTTGTGTTCTAGGCTTTGGCTCTGAAAATAGGCCCACACACACGAACACAACTTGCAAGTGAACACATACCCCTGCCTGCAGAGAAATATGGACAAACAGAAGTTCTGCTAGTATCTGTCACTAGCTAATTTGTAATAATTGAATTGTTAAAAAGGCAATCTCAGCAACAAAATCACAATTACAATATCCCCTAACCCAGTCTTCCTCTAAAGCCCATCTCCAAATGCATCTCTCCAGAGCTGTCAAGTTGACAGCTATTGAAAACAAAATGGAGTTGCCAAATTATACATCATTAAATTCAACAAATTAATCATGATTTTAAGTGACAATAGTGTGGTGTAATAAAGGAAGACTGTCAAACAAAGCCTGGCGCATCACCACTTCCAAATTAATAGTGACTGACACCAACACCCCCACACTTAATTAATGGGAAACAAAACACAACAAGAACATCCATCTTGATACGGGAAAACAAAGAATGGGTCGGCTTGTGTCGCTCTACGTTTTCTGCCCGCTGACAGTGAAATGCAACACTGAGATTGATAGGGTTTGCGCGAGCGCGTGCACAGGCATGCTCAAATGTTGTTTTTATAGACTGCGATCTCTTAAGCAGACACCTAACACGCCCCGAGCCGCTGACATTGAGTTTATAAGCAGGCATTATTTTTAGCGATGCTGTCATGTTTCAGGAGTGACATCTTTTAAAAGCTTCTACAGGCAAACCCATCTCCTTTGCACTCTAAAGCCATGTCTTCTTAACAGCGACAACTGGGCTATTATCTTACACGATGAAAGCTGACGCGTCGCTATGCTTTTCATTTCTGCAAAGACCATTGCTTTCGTGCTGAGCTCTTTGATGTTTGATTTGTCCTCTCATTCCTGCCCGCTGTGTGGCCACGGTCAATATTAGACGATCATGATAATATCCGGCCGTCGGATGTCAAGATGTTTTACCCTATTTAAACCGCACTTGGACGTGAAATAAATAGCATACCAAAGGACAGAGAGAGGGGAGAAAGAGGTCGGAGTGGCATTTTAGAAAACCACTCTGGAGAAACGGGACACTCCCTGGCACTTTGTCACATCAATTAGGAATTCTATCTGGGCAATGGGATCATAACCTGCAGGGCATTGGACAGGACAGCCATTCTATATCTTGTTGCTGTGTATGTGTGTGTGTGTGTGTGTGTGTGTGTGTGTGTGTGTGTGTGTGTGTGTGTGTGTGTGTGTGTGTGTGTGTGTGTGTGTGTGTGAATGTCTGTATGTTTTGGTGTATATGTGTGACAGAAAGGAAGAAGGAGAACTCATCCTTTGAACTATCGACTGTTGCCTCCCTGACCCAGGGGAAAGGTAATTTTAGCCTCTGTTTCGCAGTAGTTTTAATTGCTTCACATTGCTAATTTCCTCTTCCCTGACAATGCATCAGAGGCGTTAGTTGCCCTCTCTGTGCCTCTCTCTCTCACCAACATTCAGTCAGGCAGTCAGGCCTCGAGGCTGTCAGAGGGGGAACAAAGTGACTGGGTGATGAGCCAGACGCCCGTTGTCTGATCACATAGACTGATGCTGTGCCAGACACCACAGCCACTGGCTCACTCAACAAGGTTCCTCTCACAACAGAGAAACATACTCACGACCTGGGTCTTTCATACTTTTCCTGTCTTCTTTTTTCCCCTCCTCTTTGTGTATTTCAATATTTCCCATCTGCTGGTTTCCTCTTTTCCTCCCATCTGTCCCTCTCAGTTACTCTTTCTATCTTTGCATTTGCAAACACTTTGCTTGTTGTTCCCTCCTGTGTTATTTAAATGGGGAAAGATGCGCGTCTGCAGTCATCGCCCTCTCTGTCTGCCCCTCTTTCCTTAATTGTTCTCTGAGTGAGAAGGTGGGTTTCCTGCTGTGTGCAGTATTACTGCGACACACGCACACAAGTGTATAGCCTTTATAGAGAATCAGCATTTCTAAAAAGGCAAATTGTGAATGCAGACAACTGTGCAGAGCATCTCCCGTTCTCTGGCAGAACTCCAGGCGCAGTATGATACAGAAACACATACTCTGAGAATGACATCAACTGGTATTGTTTGCAGACTTATACAGTACATTTGTGTCTAGTTGGCAGTGGCACCCACTGTTACACACTGCTCTGACAGCCCTCATCTATACTGAATCAAATCCTCTGAGATGTGTGTACGAAACAACTATATTTTTGTTCTATGAATAAGCTGACTTCCCCTCAGATTTGTAGCTCCCAGCTGCAGTGGGCTATGTATAAATCAATGCCTTGGTGGGCTAGAGAGGGAGCAGTTATATTTACCCTGTTTCCTAGCTAGCAGCACTAGTTGTACTAGGGGGTAAAGGAATTCAATACACACCACTGGAAGGCGAAGGGTTTTTCACTCACTTACAGGAATGGCAGTTCTGCTGAAAGCAAAAGACTAATGAAGGAATACCGGCCAGTCAAGCAAGAAAACCAACCTGATTTCTGTCATGCACCCCAGGAGAATATGTCAGTATACTGAACATTGAAAGTAAACACACCACCATACTCTTAACCCCACGTTTGCCCTGAGAAATATCCCCAAATCTACCTCATTGATTGTAATTGTAATCCCCAGCAGCATTCAGATAAAGCCCTTGTGCGTTTCTGCTCTTCATCTGCAGTCCGTGTCTGCAGCGCTGAGTACTGGATTAAAGTTGATGGCAATAAATTATACATGCAGTCTGAAATATAATTCTCTTCATTAGATGACAAATCTCTTGTTTGAATATTGGATACTGTGGTAATAATACTGCCTTTATCATAGGCCACTGGAGTTGTGGGACTGAGGAGGAATGGTCTTGTCATGGATGTAACGCACCGCTGCTAATTCGTTAATTCAACGAACAAATTAAAGTGATATCAAATATAGTTGTTGCTACATTAATTCCAACATAAGATAAAATGCAATGTCAGCTTATCATCTGCGTGGAATTGAATGAAGTGCCTTTATGCGTTCCGTGGCTGTGTGTCTTTTCCGGACTTTTCCTGTGTTTGAGCTCCTGCCTGTGTGTTTCTGTAGGCCGTGAGAAATGAGGGCTGGGCCTGGTTAATAATAGTGGCCGAGAGGGTCTGTTAGCTAGCCCTCTACATCACTCCATAGCAGGGAGACATCTCCAGGGCTCCATGCTGCTGTGATGGAGTATTGGAAGGGGAACTGACTGGTACAGAGAGCTGGTGATGGAAAGGGGATCGGAGGATGGAGGCTGGAGCATAGATGAGATTCAGGCAGCAGGGAGGCAGTGAACAGAAAAGTGAACAGTCAGGCATTTTCTTTGTTCTCCATTTGTTCATCCTTTTACAAATACACAGGATCTGATCTACTGTCACATATTCTTGAGTAGATAGAGGGTTATGGGGGTTTTACCTATCATGAGAGATGTTTAGCCTTGAAAACTCTCTATACTGTCTATGTTGATGAAATACACAATACGTACTGTATGTTTTAAAGGAATATTTTTGATATATTCAATGAATGTATGTACTTTAGTATGCTTATTTGCCTTCCTGCCAAGACTGACACTACACTGATTTGTTGCTGCTGGACAACCCAGTCTCACGACATTTCGTGTTATAGTCACAACATTTAATCTATTGATTCGTGTTCACCAACACGATTTCCCCCTTTTTTTTGTGTCACACAAAACGATTTTAAAAGCAATGTATTTCTATTGGTAGTATGTTTTGTGCCTGCACGACGTCTTTTTGTCCGCTCGGGTCTTGGAAGACCGGAAGCTGTGTGGTTCATAAAAACATTGTCTTACTCAATATCAAGCCATGATTATTGTTTTTATTTTAAATCGTATAATGTCGGACATTTTTTGCCGTACGTGATGAAAAGAAATGGGTATCAGAGTCTCCGAATACTGAAAGCTTTATTTTTTAAATATTTTTTTCCTTCTAATTTGTTATTCTTTTCTAAATATCACTCTGTTATTAACTCAAAAATAACACACAATTATCCTTGTTTTTGTTTATTTGTTTAGTTCTTTAATATCGGGCTTTTTTGATTTCCGTCAGGAACTGAATTTCAAAATAAAGTCCCCGGAAACAGACATAGGCGATACACACCCACTGAACTGATTACCCAAGATCCTCAGCTCTGTTTGAAGCTCGGTGATTGGATGTTTTAGCCGCAATGCACGTTGGGATATGGTGTTTATGCGATATGAAATCTGAAAACTTATATATAAAAATAATAATAATACTTTATGCCGAGTGTGCTTGCTTGACTCTTTGGAAGTCATCACATAACGGCATTGTAATACACGATTCAGCTGCATTAAATATTACACATCTGCCGTAGTTATTTATTTATAGAGCCCTGATTAGAAGACTTCTAGACAAACTGGAAGAACTGCCACCGAAACTGAATACGTGACGTGGATCAGAAATATATCAGCAATTAAACAACATCTGGAATTTCTCTTCACACAATACGTCTCCTTGCAGTATCAACATTAATTCGGCTGACTTTTATATTTGATCCAATTGGTAAAAAGGTTATATTTACCCCATAATGGTGGACAGCTGATAGAAAGGGACTTGTAGTTTTTAAAGATGTTACTTATTTTCTTTGAATTAAATAATGTAAATACTGAGCTGAGAGAATAGTCAGGGGTTTTTGGTGATGGGAGACACATCTATGGATTCAGAATTTCAATAACTTACCATTAACTGACGGATATACCTTCCTGTCTGTGATGCTTTACAAATCAGATATTAATGTGTAGAAGTAAAACATGTCAAATAATATAGCAATATCCTGTAGAATTATGTGAAACATGAATAAAACTACACATCTTTAGATGTTATACATACATAAGTGTCCTGCACTAATAATAAAAAGTATAATTTGTTGTGTTAACACTTTAAACGAGACAGTTTAGTGTCGGATGTACAAAGATATTAATAGGAGGATGTGCAAAACAGAAAAATTAATGAACCTTTATTCAAACATTAAAAAATACTTTAGGTTAAGGTCTTCTTTAAAATAAGAAAAAAGCTTTGGGGTATCTACAGATAAATATTAAGCCTGACAAAGTACTTAATGTCTAATATATTGCTTTCCTGCAATGTTAACTATGTTGAAGCCCTTATTTTAACTGATATTATACACATTAATTATACTCTTATGTATGTAGATAGTATAAGAAATGTGCAGAATTTGACAGTTTAATGGTGGAGTTATACACACATATTGATAGATGTCTTGTAATGCACTGTTGAGGAACCTGCGACCCAAGTTAATCATCCATTGCATAACTACACCGTAGTTGTGTATATGATATGTCAATAAACCTTAAAAAAAATTGAAATCTTGAAAGGGATATGAAAAATAGCCACTATATACAGTCTTTAATTAACTATTAGTAGAGAATAACGAGTAATTAATATACTTTATAGGGATCTGCAGATAAATGTTTAGTCTTTTCAAGCAGCAATTATCAAATATCTCTCCTGATTGTTGGCACTTGACAATCATCTTCCCTGAATCTTACTCTGGCGTAACTAAAGTCTGATTTAAGGGTAGTATATATTTCACATCATTAATCAGAATCTGCAAAGTAACTAAAATACATGTAGTGGAGTAAAAATACCAGGTTAACCTCTGAATTGTAGTGGAGTAGAATTACAAAGTAACAATGAGCTTTCATGTTAATGCTGCCCATTATGGACACAAGCAATGTTTACCAATGTATTAATTATATGTTTTAAACTTGATAACACCGTGTGTTTCTTATCCCCTAAACCTCCAGGGGTGTACACAGTTTAATATTGGCAACTTATAATTGTGGGAAAAACGAAAACCTCTTTTTAAACTACAATTCCCAGTGGAGACGTGGCCATAGAACATATTATGAAACACAATAGCCAGCATCTGTAGTTATTGGGGGGGGGGGGGGACCTGTTCGAGTCCAGTATTGGATAGTCTGCCGTGGTTTCATTCCATTTCATAGAGCTGTTTGAAGCTCAGCGTAACCTTGGCACACTGCCACTCCAACATCCAATCAAAGAGTTTAAAGATTAATCACGGGGTTTGTCAAGCAAAGGGACTGTAGTCCCAAACGATAGCTGAGGATTATGGGTAGTGTAGTGTCTTCGGCCATCCTAAACTCCTAAACCTAAAACTATTTGTTTCTCTGAATCGAAGGGGAAAAACAAAAAAGCATTGTACACAATTTAAACCAATCATTGTTGTGTAATTAACAAGTATTATCTGATGTTTTTAGTTGATGAGTACGGCAAATATCACTGTAAAATAATTTGACAGTGAGGGGAATACTTCCGGTTTTACTATGAAAACTTTGAGAGCGGAAATACTGTTTTCACCCCAAGCTGTTGCCTGGCAACGCAATTATGTTGATAGTTATGGCTGATAAGGCTTATTACTTATTGGCTTATTACTTATTATTGTTTTTATATTTTAAAACCCAAAACGATGGAAAAACCCCACAGCAACATAGAAAAGACGGTCATAACATGACCCGGCGCCCTAATAGACAAAATAATTTCATACATAATATTATTAGGGCCAGGACTCGATTAAAAAAATTAATCTAATTAATTACAGGCTTTGTAATTAATTAATCGCAATTAATCGCATTTTTAATCACATATAAATATTTGACCTGAGAACAGTGAGAAGCAATTTTTTTCACATGGATTTTAGTATACCATTGAATAATGACTGAATACATAAGCTTAAGCAACAAAACATTGTTTATTTTTTTCAAGGTAGTACTTAACCAAGACCAACAGAAAAGTGCAATTTTTGCCATAAAGTGTAGCAATAGCATATTTAGGAATATAGTACATTTCAGAGATTCAGGTAGCCTATAGGTAGGTAGACCTTCTGTAAACTATAACACTTTTTTTTAAAGTAAAACACAATACTTTCAAGTACATTCAGAACATTGGAAACCCTGACTATTAGAAAACATCTCTCTGTTGCTTCAGAGGCCATAACAGACTTTGTTGATTTACCAACAGTTGATTTCAATACTCTCTCAATAACCTTGGCCAAAACAATAAACAGTTCAACATAAAGTGCCAGTTGCACCAACAACATAATAAATAGTTCAACATAAAGTGTACTGTACCATTTAAAATAAAATAAAAAAGTGCCAGTGATTGACCTCAATCCCTCCTATTCTTCCAATATCCTGATGAAAAGTAAAATCTCTCTTTTGCATAGGCCACTGTTTGATCAACGCGAATTGGGTGTGGGTCCTTGTACTCCGAGTCGGGCTAACGTCCACGCTAGCTTCCACGCTAGCTGCTATAGGTTTTGCATTGAGGTGATACTTGAGGCTTGATGTGCTGCGGTGATATGCAAATTCCTTTTTGCATAATTTGCAAACAACCGTGCTCTTATTGATGCTTCCATCCGTCCGTTTTTTAAAACAAAATGTCCCATCCACGGGGCCAACCAAAGCGGTCTCATCAGCTTCTTCGTTCATGTTTGACTATTGTTCACTGTGGTTTGTTGTTGTCTGAAGTCATGAACGTTAGTTGGTGCTCCAGTATAATCGGTACCCCTGAAACTCATCCAGTGAGAAACGTTCCGCGGTGCAAAAATAAGTGCGATTAAAATGCGTTAATTTTTTTAACGCGTTAATTTTTGTGTAATTAATTAATCTTAATTAACGCGTTAAAGTCCCGGCCCTAAATATTATTAATTACTTTAGTTTTAAATTCAGTTCCTGACGGACAGCAAAAAAGCCCAAGATTATAGAATCAAACAAATAAATAAAAACAAGGATAATTGTGTGAGTAAATAACAACAAATTAGAAGGCAAAAAAGATTACAAAAATATATATTTCAATATTCTGAGCCCTATTTCTTCTCCTCACGGACGGCAAAAAAAGTCAGACATTATACAATTTAAAATAAAAACAATAATCGTGGCTTGATATTGAGTAAGAAAATGTTTTTATGAACCACACAGCTTCAGGTCTTCCAAGACCCGACCGGAGAAAAAGACGTGGTGGTTTGATGATTGACAGGTCACAGAACATTGGGAGCCATCTACCCTTACCCACAATTAGTAAGTCACACAGACTCTCTCCTCTTATGGCATAAAATATTATTGATATGTCGGGTAGTAATACATTTATTTCTTTTCTTTTCAGAGTGTACCAGAATCCGTAGTTTATATGTTAGTATTTAAAAAAAATCAACCCCCCAGAAACCCTGCTGGGGTTGGGTTTTCAGCATGTGTGCCTTTTTATGTTATACAGTTCAACGTTGATTCCATCCTCTCGTTAAACCTTTTTTGAAAGCATACTTTAGTTCTGTGAAGGGATATAAGGGATATATGCACTGTACTTCACTTAATTAATATTGTATGCTGAAAAGCGTATACAGAACGATTTTTTGTTGAATAGATTTGAGTGGTTCAAAATGTTGGGTCGCGATTTATTGACAAAGTGGGTCCCGAGGCCTGACCAGTTCAGAACCACTGCACTATTGTATCTATGTCAGGATATAATGTGTTTAGGAAGGACAGACTGAAGGGGAAAGGAGGGGGTGTGTTGCTTTATGTGAGGAATACCATTACTTGTAGGGAGATTGCTCTTCCAGCTAAGATTGAGTTTGGTTGTGTTGGTGTGGAAATCACACTTTCTGAGGAAATGTTCCTCACCATGATTTGCCTATATCGACAACCCACCGCTAAGGTGGATTTCTATGACCAGGTAAAACTCATGCTGAATTCCTGTGACTCCAACAAAGAGCTAATCATTTTAGGAGATTTTAACATAAACTGGAATATCAAACAAAATAGAAATAACTTAAAACGGATCACGGATAATCACAACTTAATACAGCTAATGGATCAACCGACTAGAATAACCAAAACCTCTAAGACTATGACAGATTTATTATTTACTAACAACGCTGAGAATAGTTAAAACCTACAACTTCCTGACTGGTCTTTCTGACCATAACCTTATTCCTTTCACCAGGAAACTCACAAAAAAATTGGTTCATGGCCACACCTAAAACCCCTGCCTTGGGTTCTCGCTTCATCCCCAAAAATCTGCAACAACGTTTTATGGATGCAATGAAAATGATTGATTGGGGGGACACTCTTTCCTCTGAAGATATTGGTGAAAACAGTAATCGGTTTATATCTAAAATTAATGATACAATCTTCCTTCTCAAGGAGAGGGTGCCTTAGGGACAGGAAGGAACATCATCTTCCCTGGCTGAATCTACAATGCAGGAATCTCATGAAATCTAGTGAACAACTATTGAAGCATTGCTTAAAATCCGGACTATCCACTGACAGACAGAAATTCACTCATGCTCGTAATAAGGTAACACCAACAATAAGACAGGCCAAAGCGAGCTTCTTCATCAACATAATTGAAGGTGCGAAAGGTAACAGTAAAAACGTTTGGCAAATCCTAAATAAACTATTAGGTAAACAAACCAAACAGGAAAATAATGTACTATAATTAAAAATCAATGATGCCCTGATAAAAGACCCTGCAGTGTTGGCCAGCTCTCTCAATGAGTATTTCTTAAATAGTGCTTTGGACATTACAAAGCTCTTCCCGCCATCTGAGGTCTCACTTAGCCCGACTGTGGATACACACCCCGTTTTTGACCTAGAGGAAAATCACAGAGGTTGAGGTAAAAAATATAATCTCAGGGTTAAGAGGTTCTAAGGCTAGGGATGCATATGATTTCGACACCAACTTTATAAAGACACATATCGACGGTCAACTTAAACGGTCTTATAAAACCAATTAATGGGGCGAAGCCTGCGAGCTAGTTCAGGCAGTCAACTCAAGCACTTATGCTGCATTCATACATAACGCACCTTGCCACTCTACAACCAACCAAACAGAGTCTCCTTAATATGCCGCTCTATTTAACCTGCCAGATCTCTCTCCATGCATTGCTTGCTGCTGCTATTGCTGCAGCTACTTCCACGTCGCTGTTGCTTGCCTGCCCCACCACCACCCCAGCTTCCACCCCAGCTTCCACCTGTAGGCTCGGGGGGTTAGTTATTGAATCATCACTCATCGTGCTACGTATATCTGCGGAGTGATGAGACCCGAGCCTAGATGCCAAACTCAACTATATGCTGCTTCTAATAAACATGTTAAAGAAACACATGAGTTGTCTGACTGAACTATGCTAGTAAATCAATCTATCAGCACGAGTGAAGTTCCATCATCCTGGAAGGTGGCCACGGTGACACGATCTTTAAATCTGGGGATAAGGCAATGATGTCCAATTATAGACCAATCAGCATCCTCCCCTGTGTCTCTAAGATTGATGAGAAATGGGTGTCAAAACTAATCACTAAACATTTAGACAGAGGTTTCGCTCCACTCCACCCAATGCAGTTTGGTTTCCGTGCTCACCACTCCACTGAGACACCTAACTGTTTGTGGAAAAGGTTAAATTTATGTTGGACATGAGCCCATATATAGGTGCTGTCTTCCTTGATCTTAGGAAGGCTTTTGACACTGTTGACCACCAAGTGCTCCTAACAAAGCTGACTCCTTTAAATTGTTCTGCAGTTTCTATACATTTGTTTAAGTCTTACTTATCGAACAGAAAACAGTGTGTTTTGGTCAACGGTGCCAAATCCCCCTACGTTATAAACCCTGTTGGGGTTCCACAAGGTTCCATTCTTGGACCGTTACTGTTTTCTCTGCATATGAATGACTTGCCTAATGTATGTCCTGAGTTGAATGTGCACATGTATGCCGATGATGCGGCCATCTTTGTACACGGGAAGAACACTGCAATGATCTCATGTTGTCTCTCAAATGCTTTGGACAAGGTTCAACACTGGCTGAACAACATTTGCTTACAGTTAAACGTAAAAAAAACAGTATGCATGATGTTCAGTAAACGACCAGTCAAAATCGGAGGATCCAATGTGTTTTTAAACGGAGCAGAATTAGAACTAGTCTCCCAGTTCAAGTATCTTGCAGTCATATTGGACTCAAACTTGACTTTTAAGAAACATATTAAGAAAGTATCAAATACCATTAAATTCAACTTGCAAAATGTTAAACAAATTAGACCTTTCTTAACTGTCAATGCTGCAAAGTCATACCTCCACTGTATGTTTCTATCCCACATTGAATACTGTTTTACAAACTGGTTGTTTGCTTGTGCCACAAACCTGAAACCCATAGAACAGCTGCACAAGAGAGCTATCAAGGTGTTTGACAGAAAGCCAAATGTATACCACCACTGTGCCATCCTTGAAAAACACAATTTCTTGAGTTTTGACAATTTAAAGTATTTTAAAAGTATGTGTTTTATTTATAAATGTTGACATGGACTGGCCCCCCCTCCCTTAGGGGAATTCATCCACAAAAAACACACTGGACGCTGCACTAGGTCAGAAACCAGAGGAGACTGTGAGGTCCACTGCAGACGGACCACTTTTGGACTAAAAGTACTCTCCGTTAAAGACAGCTCTTTCTGGAATAGCCTCCCAACTGAGATACGGGTTTGTCCCTCTCTCAATAATTTTAAAGGTCAACTATGAAGAATGGTTGAGAAGCAAACAGACGTGCAATCACCGCTAAATGCACTTTAATATAGGGGTATCTCCTCTTGCACTTTAGGTAGCTCTTTTATCTTCTCTTGCACTTTATATGTAGTAGCTGCTATATTGCACTGCCATGTGGTAAATACTTGTGTGTGCTGCTCTGGCTCTTTTGCACTTTTTGCATATCATGCATTTTGTTTTTGCTATGTTTTTAAAATGTAATTTTCTTAAATGTTTTATGTGAGGGACTTCGGATGGAAATTAGCTCAAAGCTAAATCTGGCACTGTTACGCTTGAAACATTTTTTATGTTTTAAGTGTTCATTACTGTGCATTGTCCCTGCCAAATAAACGATAAAAAATAAAAATAAATAGAAATAGATTGCTTTTAAAATCATTCTCTATGACACGAAAAAAAAAGGGGAAAATCATGTTGGTGAACACGAATCAATAGAGTAAATGTCGTGACTATAACACGAAATGCCGTGAGACTGGGTTGAAAGTATGTTACGCAAGTACAATTTTGAATTACTTGAACTTTAATGTAGACCACTATTTGGTGTTACTTAACAATTTAGAGGGATTTTATTACTTTTTATTTCCAAAAATATATTCAACAGATAGAAATATTAGTTTTAAGTTTGAGATTTCACTTACATATAGACATCCTATAAGTTTTGAAAATCCAATGCCAATTTAGCATAAGTGTTTCTAAGCTTTTTTGGCTTGTGACTCTAAAACCAGTATGTAGTAGTTGTTGCTTGCCATGTTTCAGATGTCTATCAGTTGTTTAATTTACATGTAACCTACTGTAGGTTGAAGGCTATCACTATTCTTACCTCATTGAACTCTCTGAATACTCCATCTACCATCGGTGGTTTCAATCTTTTTATCTAACTCTTGCATAAAAAGTGAATAAGTATATTTTTACGAAAAATTAAACTTTCCATTTAACTACCAAGATATATATTTCTACTTTCTCAAATCCATTGTAACCTAAAGTCTTCGCAAAGCTTATAATAACAAATGAGGAGCTTGAATCTTTCAGCATGAATAGTAATGGGATTCAGAATACAAAAGGCAAGCTAATTGGGCGTATTACCCATAATGGAGAACATTTTTAAATAATAAAAAAGAAGTATAGCATTATGACAGGTTGGTATTACGCCTTAAATTCAAACCATAGAACTTTATAAAATCCTTTCTAATTCATTATTTTCATTGAATCAAACACTTAACCCCTGAAGCATTCCCAAAATAACTTAGTTTAGACAATGTTGTGGTGTAAAAATGTCCAAATAACATTGTGAAGGTTGCACAAGCTTTTAGTTAGTGTGTGACAAAGTCTGGTTCAAAGTCTGGGACGTAAATGGGAGACGATAAAAGGTTAAATATATCAAAAGGCATATTTATCAAGAACCATGAGCGGCAAACAAAATCAAACAACAACTTTTTGCAAAGGAGCAGTCTTTGTAAGGTGCTGAGATTTATATCTTCAACCGCCCAGCTGATTAAGCACACGACCTGAATCCTGCATGTCAAACAGAGAGCCAGCAAGCACACAATACAGAGGCCATCTTAACTTTGCTGCTATAAACACTCAAGTAACTTCCGTGCCACATTTCCAACTTGGGGAAGCCAGAAAATGTAACAAACCAAGCACTTTCCTGGAAAACATTGGCCTTTCAATGTGGCCGCGGCTGGAAAAATAGAAAAAAATGTGCCTGCTTGCCAAAGCGGACGAATGCCGCTTGGTTTCTCCAGAAGCTGCATTGATTCACCTGAGGTACTCCCACAATAACACTGGGGCTGCTGCATCTGTCCATTCACACTCAAATGTGTACACAATCATGTAGCAATGCAAGCCATTTACTGGAATTGTGTTTAGGATACATCCCATGCATTTAAGGGTTATTAATAGCATTAACTTTTGCAGCACTCAGGCAAAGACAAATATTGTAAATATACAACCAATCCTTTGCCTTGAAGTATACATATATGCAACACACTAAAGATAAATGCTTGCCCCTGCGGATGTGTATTATTACAACATTACAATTAACCTAGGTAAAAAGAAAATCCTGATGGGGTAGTAACTGCGTAAACATTTAAGTTAGAAGCCCTTTATGGATATTTTATGCATATGTATGAAAATAGACTTCTGCCCAGAGGTGCAACCTTTAATGCACATATTGTGTAAACATATAAAAACATTTGTAAATTAAAGAGATGTAGGCAAATGTTTTTTTAAAGGTCACCTATTATGCAAAATCCACTTGTTCATGTCTTTTAAGGCCCTGACACACCAAACTGACACCAAAGAACACGTCCCGACGGAACACAACTGTTGTGTCGCCTCACGTCTCCTGCTTCTTGGCCAACAGTCGCACTGGAACACACCGCAAAGACTTTAGCCGACGGCCAAGTAGCACGTACCAACTGCGCATGCGTGAGTGGCGATAACTCTCCTTACCAGCAGGCGGCGGTAGTGTGTATTTGTCATTCAAAAGAGGCAACAACCGGAAGACAGAGAAGAAGAACAGACTGTGATATAAACAAACAACAAATAGCGTGTGCGTTCCATTTTCACTCTCGTCCATCGAAAACATGTCTCGTACGGTACTGGAGCTCAATCAGAGTGATTTATTTCGCCCGACTGCTCGACCCGACGCCATGCGTCGGCCATGAAAGGCCAAATAAGGCGTATCACGGCCGACGGTGCGGAACACACCAAGTTGAGTTTGGGCGACAGGGCACGCTTCATCGTCCGACTAACGAAAACTGCCGATTTCGGCCTGGTGTGTCAGGGCCTTTATACAAAAGCATGTGTCCCCTCTGTGTAAAGAGATTCTGAAAGTTTCAGGAAAAAAGATTCGCTCACTTTTTGTCCTGATCCATTTATATAAAAACCTGTCTGAAAATGAGCTGATCAGATTTTGGCCCCTTTATGATGTCATAACGATTATTTGGCTTGTGTAACAATTAGCCAATCAGCAACCAAGGTAACGCCCCCCCACCTTATCACCTGAATCCTAGAGCACCATTGTGTTCTTTTTAACCAAATGTCTCTCAGAGGGACGTGGGGAGGGGCTCCTTATTTTCATCTAAAGTAACAGACAGAGAATCAGCACTTTGGAAACAGGGCTGAAATAGAGAGGATTATGGGATGCTGCAATGCATGATCGGTTTGGTATTTGGAGCCAAACACTTCAGAGACATGTTTTGTATATACAGTATTTGAGACCTATAATATATTGAAGAAAAACAGTATAATAGGGGACCTTTAAAATAACTTTTGAAGCACATTCTAATTGACATCAATGCGCCTCTGCTGATTACATTGTGTTTCAGTTCTGTTTCTGCATTAAATAATACTCTGGATGTACTATAACCAGTTCCTTGACATCCTCTTTCATAATTTAAACTTGATTGATGAGGTCTTCTGATCTTCCTTGACCCTCTTCTGTTTTGTCTTTGTCGCCCTTTTTATTTTTATCAGATGCTGTAAAAATAGAGAATAGAACTGAGGACAAAGTATGGCTGATGGATAACAGGAGGAGCGTCCTTTAAAGGATGACTGCAACAGACCAGAGACAGAGAGCGAGGCCAGGCACAGAATGAACAGATTTATATGGATGAAACTGAATGCCAGGAATTATGTGAGGTTTGGAATAGATTCCTCTAAACCAAGACTGCAGTGGGGGGGATGGCTGTGTGGGGGTGGGGTGTCGAGAAGCCGCAATGATTTGATTTTTTTGACACTGACTGAACACCATAGTTGTCTTGAGTCACTTTTTGTACCCTCTCCAAATGCAGCTCATGTAATTTCTCTTGATCAGCCCAGAGCTGATGCTGATGGATAATATAATTTGATGGATATGCAGAGACCTCAGCACTGAGGTGAGGCAGGAGATGTGAATGTGACCCCCTCGCACAAATCTCCCCACCTCACCACCAACCTGCTACACCTCAGTTGCCCCTCTTCAATATGCTCTCATTTTAGATAATGAAAGAAGTCTGGAGGGGGAAGCCACTGCAGAGATCACTGATCCACTCTAAGTGAAAACCTATACTCAAGTTAATGTGAATACCCCCAGGGGACAAGGACTTGTAATTGATTAACCACATTTCCCGGATAAGAGTTGAACTCTCCTGTATGAGAGCAGCTCAATATGGGCGTCCATGTGCGTTGGGGAGATATAGATAATGAACATTTCTTCACTGCAGCATCTGTTCTGTGCTGTACTGCAGGTGTTTATGGCATCTCTGCAAATATAGACTCATGCCACCAGAGGCAGTGTTGAATCAGAAATTCCCTCCAGCTCCAGCCAGGTTGTCACAGCAGTTGGAGCATGAAAAAAGCATCATGGGAATAAAACTGCATCACAGAATGGGTTCAAGATGCGCTCCTTTTGAGTGGAGTCAGGTGCTTGTGCATGCTGATCAAAGCTGTGCTGTGCTAAAAGAAAAATCCTCCTGAGAACACAACACGTTTAGAGCTCATGCTGAATATTGCCTCATTCTTATTTATTAGGATTTTTAAATTACAACTGAAGGCCAATTCTTTTTCTTCAAACATTTCCGAGCTTGTTTCTGGGGTTTACATATTTCCCCGTGAACATTGCATAATCAAAGCTTGGGAGCCAATATTTCACTCATCACTGTGTGGCTTTGTGGCTTTAAAGGCATTCTTTTCACTTCTTCTCACTTGTTGACATTGACACCACAGTTGTTAATTAAACTTGTCCTCCTTTTAAGAAGTTCATGCAACCGTCCTCACTGTTTTGAAACAAGGTGCCACCGATCAAAATGCTCTTTGGTCTACCAAGTAAGAACTCTAAAGACAACGTAGTGGCTTTGTGTCATGGAAAAACACAGTGACCTGGTGGGAGCCTTACAAATCCAATAGAGACATTTTTTCGCTGCTTGAGTCCAATAAAGCTTGTAGGGCAGCTAATTCAGAATCAGAACTGCATTCCAATGTGATGCCCTTGGGGGTGTTATAAAATGTACTCAGGGTGTCATCAGAAATGCTGCTTTGAAATACTGAAAATTACCTTGGGTTTTGCAACATTCTACATGCAGGTGTGTCAGAGAGTCAGCGGGAGTTCTTTGAAGATGAAGGCTTTTGAATATGAAACACCCTCGCACTTGAAATGTGGCTGTAATAAATTTGCTTCTCGGAATAGAGGCTGCGGTCAGCTTGGATTAATTGTGGCTACAACATGTTGCTAATGCTGTCGCCCTTTTGCAGCATTTTTACAAATATGTGTCTGAGGCAGTTATATTTTAATACTTTATACTTCTACCATTATATATATTAGAGGCAAAACAAATGCACAGTGAAAGTAGTTACTTTGCAAATAATAATGAATATTTGTGATTAAACTGCACAATCAGAAATACACTTGGAATAATCCAATATAACAAGTTATAAGACATGATACATGTAATGAGAACTTGTGTTTCTAATATTTGGGTAATTTGGCTCCTATTACTTCCGTGCTTAAACTTAAATACCGTTTGGATTACAGGAACTGTTTGCCTAGGGTTGGGTGAGAAGAAAGATCCTACTCTCTGTTAATAGGAAGCTGGAGCCAGGACACGTTTAGCTTGGTTTAGAATAAAGCATGGTAGCATGGGTAAACAGCCTGGTTCTTTCCAAACTAAAATATCCCACACAAGTTAACAAGATGCAAAATGGTAAATCATGAGCTTTATAGGTGCTAGTCTTTAGATTATTCAATTTAGTTTGTCCTCAAACTCCAGCTGTTTAACCCATGTTTCCAATATTTTTGGTTAGCTAAGCTAACCAGCTAATACTTCTACCCAGGGGCGCCGCTTGGGGGAGGGTGGAGGATGTGTTGGGGGGCAGGTATCTTCTACCTGGGGCCCCCGGAGTCTCTTGCAGCACCCCTGCTTCTACCCACTGTGATTTGGACACGTTAAAGGGATTGTCATTTTAGCTAGCATGACATCCATTAGTTATTAAACCAGGAATAAAACCAACAATTCAGCTAGAGGCATAGTTTTGTTAAGCTAGCCAATGACTGAGAAAGGACCAATATGCAACCAATAGCAGAGCAGGAAACCCTTGAGTGCACAAACCATTACAGGCCATACCGATGGACTCAATGTACAAATTATTTTTATTCATTTTGACAGCGTATCCACAGAAGTCAGCTTTGAATACAACAGGGATCAACAAGGTGAGAGAATGTTTGACATTTTTTAGCGGAAGAGAGTTTATGCTGCAAAGGCACATTTACACCCAGTGAAAATAAAAAAAACATTTTAACTTGCCTGTGTTGCACTTCAGTACAAAAAGCTGCCCTACCTGTGAAGCTGTTGATGTGTTTAGGTTATGTTGTCATGCTGCAGTGTTATGACAGTGCCAGATGAACTTTTGTCCACCAATTCCCTGGTTGGTTTTTAAGCTTGCCCACAGACCGTGCCCTTTTTTTATGGGCTTGTAGATTGCTAGGAAACACATCAATCTCCTGTGGTTGCGATGCAGTATGTCTTTCCCCTCCGTGCCGTGTGACCCCATTGCCCTTCTTCCAGTGTCCGCTGGGTTGCTCATGTCTGGTTCCTGAACCTCCGCTGCCCTGGTTATTAAAGAGCACTGAGCGATATCCACCCTCGTCTTTCTTTCTCTCTCCATCCGCCCTCGCTCGCTTTTTTTCTGCCTGTTCCTCTCTCAATTTATCTATTTTTCTGTTCATTCACATAGAATAGCACTGGAGATTGCTGTTGTTCTATTCCTGTATGCTGCTATCTCACCGCGTTGCACAGAAAAGCCCAATATTCAGTGGTGACACACCTGTAAAAACCTGTACGACAATTACCAATGGGAGGTTTTATTAATTGAAATGTATTTATAATCCTCATCAGTAATCATGGACCCGTTCTTTTGTTCTTGTTCCATCAATCACAGAGGAGTATGGCAGGCTGGCCCACAGGTAGAGAGGTTGACTAATTAATGAATGAGAGGTTTTCATTCCACACATTAGGATTTGCTCCAGCAAAGAACTCGAGTGAAGCACATTTTCGTCTCAGGCAGGAGAATGCAGGATGGCACTCTCAGGAGACGCCAGGACCAAGGGGTCCACTCGATTTTTCTTGTTTGGTCTTCACCAAGAAATTGGTGAACTCTGCTCAATCAAAAAAATCCCTGACATATTTCAATCAGGGCTCCTCACAGTCTAAAAAGGTTGCTGTGCGGAATGTTTAATCTTTTACCAACACATCAGTTTAAAAATAGAAAGTAGAAAGTAGCAAATGTGCACAAGTTCTCATTGAGTCAGCACCTTGGTTTGGACCTGAAAGGATAGGTGGTGTTTAAAGATTCATATCACTGAAGACAGTTATCATGTGGTGATTTTCCCTTCTTTGAAGATCTCTGCAGTACATTTATAGGCACACCAAAAGCCCTGCTGTTACCAATTTACAAACCCCTGAGGTCCTCTGCCAAATGTGCTGACAGGTTCATTGACTGTCTTGTCATAACAGTTGATTTTAACATTCACACTGATATTCCAAATGACAAAACTGCAAGGGGATTTTGTGGTTTCATTTACCTGTTGTATCTGTTGCAACATATGAAAGGGCCCAAAGACAAGCAAGGGCACAATCAGATGTTCTTGTTAGCATGGGTCTGGATAGTTTCCATGCCAGTGCTAGTGGTAGGGTTTTTATATTATATAAGTTCAGTACATATAAAATAATTATATGCATAAGTGAGCATAACAGTGGCTGTTTTATGAAAGCAATGACCATGACAAAAACATCAGTCTCTGTTGATTCTGTCTGATGATTTAAAATGTACAATTTATTGAAAGCAGAAAGCACCATGGAGAACTCAGAAAAATAAAATATATTGAAGCTGACTGCAAGGGGAAAAAAGGAACAGGAATATTATGTATTACCTTGTTTACAACCGAACATATCTCCGAGCCCGTTTGGCCCCTGACTTCTTGTCTTTGAAAACATACATTAGCATCTTGTTGGTTAAACACATGGAAAATATCCAATTAGCTTTACAATCCTCCATGTAAAAAACTGGAACCAGACCATTGCAATGTTCAATGATAATATTAGTACAACTCTTGGGGATGTATTGAAAGGTCTTAACTTGTTCACCTGCAGTTTTGACACCATGCCAACCACCTTTTACAAATATATTCAGTTACTTGGAATTGGGTCTGCTTAAAATTGTCAATGGCTCACTTTTATTAGGCATTTTTCCAAAACCACTGACAAAAGCAGTTGTTAAGCTCCTTCTGAAGCAATACATCCTTCAATATATTACAATGACATAATAATATTCCAGTCATTAAATATTGAGAAAGCTTTTGATTCAAATGGCACTTTTTGAGTCTAGCAACCACTTAGAGTGCTTTATACACGCTAACATTTCACATTCACACACATTTATACACAGATGGTGGAGGCTGCCATGCAAAGTGCCCACCTTAGACTGGATGTTGCCAACCAGCTCTTTGGGAGTGATTATTGGTTCAATGTCTTGCTCAAGGACACTTCGAACCAAGGATCAAAACCAGGAACCTTCCCTTATACTAGACTAGCGCTCTATCTCCTGTGCCATCCACCCAATGTCAACGTAATCACTTTTTTTAATGTTCATGGCCTTTAGGAGAGATTTCAATTTGGCTTTAGACCACATCCTAGCACTTGGACTGCATTATTAAAGTGTTGATGACGTTTGTCTCAGTATGGTGGAAGGTAAAGCATCACTTTTAGGGTGCTAGATCTTAGCGCAGACTTTGATACTGCGGAGCATTAAAACCCTTCTTGACAGACTGAAAAGTGTTGTTATCTGCTGCAGATATTCCCTAATTGATTTTCTTTTCTTCTATGTCATTGCCTACTGTTTTTGAAGGTCAGTTGTGTATTGATATGGGTAACGTAAAGCTGCTACCTCTTGCCTAGCCTTTTTCTGTCTGTGGTTATAGAAGTTTAAAGGGATATTATTACCATGTAAGAATAGAAAATGCTGCTTTACTCAATATTTTTGATTTAAACTTTGACACCTTGTTTATTAAATAAGTCAGTTGCAGTGACAAACCCACAGATAATTATAACCCAACTCTGCAGGTGTAGATAAGCCTGTCAGTCCAAGTTCAAATCACGAGGCAACTTTCTTGTTTGTACCTATAAATAGTTTTGTTTTTTTAATTTGACTTGGATTTTACGAGTTCAAGGATATAGCACCGATCAATATATTTGTCAGACTGCTGCTGTTTGATAACTAAGTTGAGGGCCTAACAGGCATATATATTGGGGGGTGTATATTCCTATAAACTAATGCACAAAAACGAATTGGAGCAACCTTGTGCAAAATGTCTAGCATATAAGGAAACAAGAAATCATGGTGGCATTCGAGAATCTCCCCTTCACTATCACAAGTTGTTAAGATACCCTTATAGGAATTTAATTACTCTTGACAAAGAACAACGTTTGGCAATACTGTAGCCTTTTTACTTGTTTAACTGAGGTTTTCCTCCCAATTTTATGTTGCAATTTCACTCAATGCCCAAACCGCTGCCCACGCTACCAAGGTTTCAGTGTAAAGTTTGTTCATTTAGTCATTTAGCGCCTTATTTGCTTACAAACTGTTGATTGCTATGTCATGAAAGTCGCTATTACTGTGGCAGTTCTGCAAGCTTTTATCCTGAGGGCTGTTGGCATCAGTGGATGTTTAACATTTAGTGCCAGGCTTAACATGATGTACTAATGATACAAATGTGATGAGCTGGAACAGTAGATTCATAATAAACTGTGTATGGCTGCGGATTGAAGTGTTCCTGTGTTCATGTCAGTATGACCCTACATAGACATCAAAGCGGTTGATCTTAAAACAAGCAGACGGCAAACACACCGAGAACACATCACTAAACTCACACTTTGAGATGAGTATGACCTCATTGTTAGTGTACTAGGAACACACAGTACGTATATGCATTTTATGTGTTATTAGGGTAAGTCTGCTTGCTGATAATATGAGCTTGTAAAATCAGCCAAGTGTTGGTAGCTGAATTGTATGCTGTGTAAAATCCTCCCTTTTATTTGGAAGGGTAGAGTTTTCCTTTTGCAGCCAAGCTCTGCCAAAGCACTATTAATAAAGAAAGTACCTTGAACCATCAGTGGTGCTCATGGAGCAAACTGCTTCCCCCTGACGTTGGTTTGACTGAAGCAGCTTTTGATTTTTTACAAGGCCCTCAGTGTCACCGGCATCAGAATAAGCAGAATAGCTTAAACCTGCTGCTCTTCACACCAGCCTCCCTCCTTCACTCAGTACCTTTTAATGAAGATCGTCCTATCCTAATAGAGTTCTCTTATACTCCAATCAATTCAACCGCTCTTAACCCCTCCTCCTTATTCTACCATTCACCTCACACTCCTGCCAGCCTTTCTCTCAGTCTCTCTTTTTTACTCCTCTACTGTTTTAATTGCCTGAAGGTCATAGACAATAATATGACAAGTTATTAGAAACCCCATCTGATGCCACTGATTTTATACCTCACTTTGCCACAGCGCTTGATTTCCAGGCAATTACTGAGCATACTATTTATCAATTTCACGGTTCACGGAGAATCACACGCTATAAATAGTGAACGATGATAGCTCAGTCATTCACAATGTCGGTGGCTCTTATCGATTTTGAGTGAGATGCTTTGGTGGGATGGAGACTTCATCTTGTGGGCTTTAAATACTGTGGGGAAAAAATGCACCTTTAAGAAAAAAGAAACCAGAACAACCTGTTTAAATGCCCATTATGCTGCTACAGGCTTTAAAAATGTCCTGATTGTAATTAGAAAAAAACGTCCAACTGCACAGTGTGCCCTTTTTAATTCCACAGGAATCCATTTATTTCCAAAGGTAGTTGACATCCACATACAAGTGTTGTATAGAGCTAACAGTACAAGTGCCGAGACCAATTACTGTATGTGTTGTTTCCTCAAAGCAAGACAGTTTGCTGTGCTGCTCCTCCAAAACACTCAGTGCCAAAGTAATGTTTCTCTGTGTTACGGGAACCATTTAACCTGTCAAGGCAAGAGTTTGGTGTGTTTCTGGAAGCAATTCAATAAATTAAGGAGACAAAGCTCAGCCAAGAGGTTTTCCAACCCTTTCTGCAAAAATGAATATGTGTTTATCTACAAACGCTCAAACAGTTGAATATTTAGAACCCTTTTTTGGATGTCTTTTGAATTAGCAAGCCATCTATATAGACATGTTTGTTTTTACCCCCTAAAGGGTCCTCGAATGCTTATTCCACACATCCTCCAGCTTTATCTTTTCAAGTCTCACTTCACATGAGTGGCTCTCTCACATCTGCAGCTCGTGCTTCTGCCTGAAGGTGTGAAAAAGGCAAGGGAACATGCACCGGGCTTTGACCTTTCAAGTCAACAGCATAAATGTTGACTGTGTCTGTCACTGTTGTCTTGTTATCATCTCTGAGCCACAACGCGGTAACCACAAACGTCTCTCCATCCACGCTGATGTGGGTTTGATCACCGAGGGGCATTGAGCTAATATATTCATAAGAGGAGCGAATGGTGCTTGCAAATAAAATCTGAAATTAAGCCAGTAAAAGTCTCATAGTTCAAGGTTTTTTTTGCATGTCTCACCAAGCAGGATACAGCCTCATGTTTTACAGCGCCCATGCAGGTACAGTGGAGCACATATTGTAAATCAAGCCTACGAGCACTTAGTGTGTTGACAGTGTGTTGTGGAGACACTTGTGCTTCAAAATCCCACTTTAATGGCTTTCTATATGAGGCCATATATCTGTGGTGTTAAAGTCCTACTGGAGGGCATGTGTGTGAGGTTTCCTGTGTTTTTCTTCAGCTGTAAAGGCCTCCCTGCAAAAAAGGCTTTCCTGATTGAGAAGGTGGCTCCTTTAATGGTCCGGAGCGCTCTGAACTTTACGAGAGCGACAGCAGTCCTTCCATCCAGTAGCCCCAGCTGAAATATCATGCTTGTTTATCTCTAGGGAGAATTTATTCTACTGATTCATTGGCTGGCACTCCTGCAATGGCTGAAGGAATTCGATTTTCTCTTTATTTATTCGCTTCATTTTTCCTCCAGTGGTAGAGTAGTCTCTCGTGTGATACAGCGGGAAAACTTCTTTCCTCCTCGCCGTGGTCCCCTGTGAAATGAGATTAGAGAGAGGAAGGTAAACCAGAGATAGAGGACAAGGGACATAATAGAGTTGTTATTCATTGTAATCTTCATTCTCCCGTTTTTGCTTTCTGCTTTCACCTTCAAAATAGCCTATTATATTCAATAAACATGGCAATGTAGCAATTCATCAGTGATCATATTTGAACAACAGAACAACTGAAAGTGTTTTTAGCAGACCACATAAGACTTTTTAGGACTGTAACTCAATATATTTACAATGCGTCACAAAAGCACACAAATATTCTGCGGTTACTGGGGAAGGGGTTGAAGCATATAATTCAGATGGATTGTCCAATATATTACAATTACAGAGCTGGTAACAGGCAGAGCAAGCCTTATACCATGAACGATCTATTCTAACTTATTATGGAGGTTTATGATTTGAGACGGATATGACTGGATGTGGTTTCACATTCATTAAAAAGGACATTGAGAGATGATAAACCGCTTGGGAATTGTGTGTGGCAAAGTAAAAATTGTGCTGGTCATCCGGTGCCAAATGTCTTCGGAGGGAGCAGCCGTTGTGAAGTGGCTCACAGACTTGTGAAATAAAATAAGTTAAGGATACTAAAGCAGGTGGCCTGCTGTGATGTACCATGCAAACACACTTCAGACACAAGCTTCTCTAAATCCCTTTGTCTGGGTTCTGTCGACAAAGAGATACTGAAGCGGTCCGCATGTAAAATTGATTCATCCACCATCACTTCATAGGACAAGCCCAAAGTGCTGGTGTCAGGGCTTCAGGGAAGAACGCGACACACCTTTGCCATTTCTTTATTCCTCCTGCACTTTTTCACGCATCCGATGTGCAATCAGCTTGATGTGTGACCGCTTGGCATCACGTGTCAGCACATGGACAGCCTCTGAACCGCAGGGAAAAGACTCATCGCATAACACACTCCTCTAGAAGCACAAGGTCACGTGGACTTTACATGTAGGTCACAAGGTCCCTGCATGTCTTTTGCTCAGGTCCAACTCCACCAGCAGCCACATTGGACCGGATCATCGGGGACGAGCCAGATCGAGGCTTCTTTTCTTTTTCCTGCTGGCACTGTTGGTTTCAGGCAGATTTTCCTCTCACCTTCCCTGACTGCATACATATGCTGTATTTTGTCGTTATTAAAGCTAACATTTGTTAAGGTAATGAATTTGCTGAGTATGGAAAATAAACACAGCTTGCAAAAACATAAGAATTAGCTTCATGGCTTTACGATTGTACTGTTAATTAAGTAGGACAGATAACTCATTTTTTGTCTCTTTTTTTGTTTTATTCTAGTTCTTTCCGTTCTTTATTCACCAATTGGTTAGTATACACACTCAGTGTAAACTATATTGCGGTGGGCGACAGGTGTGACTGGGCACACTTACATTAGGTTAAACACGCTGCACTTTCAGAAACTATCCAAATAAAACAATACAAATGTGCCTAAACAAAGGTTTAATAAAGGTTAGCGATGCTAGCTAGCTAGCCAGCCAGCAGATCTCCAATAATATTGTGAAGGATCATGCTATCACATTGTTAAAATGGGCCAAAAAAACTAAGTTCCAAACAACAGTGACAGTTGTGCAACTTTATAATCTCTGAATGTCAACAGGGACTTCAGTCCCGACTGTGTGCATCACTTTTTAGTGTCCCCGATTACTGTACAACAAAACTCATGTTAACAGAGTTATTACCCGGGTTCTTCTCATATAATTATGTAAATAAAAGAAAATTAACTTTCTTGTAGTATTGACAACAGCCTCTTTTGTAAACACATTTGATTATGCATCCCTTTGCATCTCTAATGTGAGATAAACTAAGACAACAAACATCTTAAACTGGAGCAATTGCATTTCCGATTCACACGTGCAATTACTTTTTGACTGATTGTGTTTCAAGGTAATTTTTTAGAAGCCAAGAACAAATAATATAGACAACGTGATAAGTGGGCCTTAAAGGTCCCCTATTATACTGTTTTTCATCAATATATTATAGGTCTTAGATACATACAAATATGTCTCTGAAGTGTTTGGCTCCAAATACCAAACAGATCATTGCAGCATCCCATAATCCCCTCTGTTTCTGCCATGTTTACAAAGTGCTGATTCTCTGTCTGTTACTTTAGATGAAAACAAGGAGCCTCTCCCCACGCCCCTCTGAGAGATATTTGGTTAGAAAGAACACAATGGTGCTCTAGGAGGAGATTCAAGTGATAAGGTGTGGTTGTTGACTTGGTTGGTTATTGGCTAATCGTTATGACATCATAAAGTGGCAAGAATCTGATCAGCTCATTTTCAGAAAGATTTTTATATAAATGGATCAGGACAAAAAGTGAGCGAATCTTTTTTCCTGAAACTTTCAGAATCTCTCTACACAGAGGGGACACATGTTTATGTATAAAATACATGAAAAAGGGTATTTTGCATAATAGGTGACCTTTAAAATGTGGCACCATTTACTCTTGGTGCCCATGTATGGTGTTAAATCAAGATGCTCTGCACATTACTCTGCTGAGAATATTATTTTTGTCCTGAAGGAGTGCAGAATAACCAAATTAAATTAATGTAATAGTTTGTTTATCAGACTGAGAACAAACTGCTTATAACTGGGATGAGAGAAGTTGGTTAGCAGTGGTTAAAAGACCTGTGCTGTATTTCTATTAAGTCCCTCTCGGACAACTTCTCTGCTTCACCACCTCTGGTCAAGAAATTACCAAAACTTCAATCTGCCGTGCCATTTGAAAATGGAACAGTAAATGTTTTCTGGCTGTCTCCAGCAGGAGAGCAACAGATTAATCAGTGTGTCCTCTGCAATTTTCAGAACAGCAGGGGTTATTGGGGATTTTGGCTCTGTCAGTCACAAAGTTGTTATGCCGCTCAGGAAATAAAAAGTAATTGCATGCAGAAATTGCATCTCCAAAATGTGTCCATGTCTATACTGTTGGGTTCCAAATGAGAATTAATATTTGTTCAGGTTTATTTACTATGGGGTTGCAAACATTATTTTCTATACGGTGTGTGAAATACCAACCAAGAGGTGAAACAAACACAGATATAGAAAGATTGCCTAATGACCATATCTATATAAATAGTCGTCACTCCTACACTGAAGTAAAACAAACTAAATGAAACCAACATTTTTTTCATGCTTTTCATCTGTGCATTAGCTCCTTCTTTTGATCTTCTCTGCTTCATTTTAAATCCACTGGCAGTAGATGCTGCTTATTTAATGTACGATGAGGCAGGTACCTGTAGCTGGACTCTAATTGTCCCCCAGGGGCACTTCCACTGTTTCAGCTAGGTAAACGCTTTGTGGCTGTAAGCCTATTCTGAATTGTATCAAAGGAAATTAGATTAAAGCAATTGGATTTTCATGGCAAATTACTCTTTACCCCTCAAATGACCCACTGAATGAGAGAACGGCACCACAGGCAGATCTAAGTAACTGTAAACTACTGCACCGTGCTATGTGTGGAGATTATTTTTTAAAAGCATTCTTCACTCCAACAAATTCATTTTCAAACAAACAAAAACAGCACAGTTATGGTTCAGGGCTATTTGTTTTAGGGAAGTTACTTGAGTTTTAAGAACTCTTAGTGCAGTATGCACCACAGAAAGTTTATGTACAAAAAGGCTCTCTGTTTGTTTGTCTTAGGTTGATTTGGTGGTAATGGATGCACCACTTGATCAGCGAGCAACATGAGAAAATAATATGCCATGAAAGTGACTTTTCATTTGCTGGCAGCACACATAACCACATTACACGCTAAACACAAGAAAAGCAGAAGGACAAAATTAGGGGTTGTTTTCTCTGAAGCTGCGTATCTAATTTGCATGACTTTGCATAATATAGTCCATAAAGGCAACAATATTCATAATGTGACAGCCAAATCATATTTTCCTTGATAGGGCATCAACATTAATTTCACTTCGGATGCACGGTAAAAAAAAGAATGCCCCGGTTTGGGATTAGGTGCCAGGAAGAAAGAGGGAAAGAAAAAGAAAAGGTGTCTAACACCTCTCTTGTGTTTGGATCAAATCTTTAAGTCTTTAGTTAGTAATGTCTGTTGCAATCAAGTCAGGCATTACAGTTTTTTTGTTGAATGTCATTAACCAAATTAAATGTGAGAATTGAATTTGGGAGAAAAATGAGTAATGGGACTCTTGGATTCTGAAGTATATCTGTGGTTCTTCTAACAATTAATATGCAGCGCAGCTTTTTGTCTATTAACTCTTCAATTAGATGCTAAGTTGACATCTAGAAAAGTTCTTTATTGAAAGTACAAACTTATTGGATGTTATGGAAATCGTGGGTTCTGGTGTTGTGTAGTTCATAATCTCTGGATATCTCAAGAAAGAGACTGCAGAAAGGAGCTTATGATTTGGAGCGTTAACTGTGTCAGACATACAGTACAACCTCTTTTCATAGTCACAAATATTACATAACCTTTCATCACTCACTTATTGACGCTAAATCTGTTCTTGGAACAGTTGGGTCATCAGGGTCTGGTGTCATCATGTGTTTGCAGTTCTCAGAAATCGTGTTGTATGTGCCCCTTATTCATTCTAACCCCTTATGCAAACCCAAATACACAAGTTTAATCAACGCCTCTCAATACAAGATATAGACATATATTCATATACTTTATAATCCATGTAATGACCCCTATAGGGCGACCCCTGACTGTAGGGGGCAACAAAATAAAGTAACAATGTATTAATTCTGACAAAAAATTAAACCTAACCCTAACTTCTACAATACTGAGCACTAATGGATTTGCAAGAAAGTAGTTCTGCCTCATCTTTCATTTTGGATTGTATTTATTTTAAATGGAACCACAACAATCTGAATATTTTGTTATTTTTCCGTCACTTACATTATTCCCACTCTGTTTACAGGCCACTGAGAAGATTTCCAACCGTCCAATTTATTTTCAACATACTTCATCCCATAGCGAATGTAGGTGTGACTGAAATGTCCAAGGAGATGTCCATATAGGCTCAAGATGCGCTGTATCTGGCCTTGGATAAGGGCGCAAATCAATATATTTTGAGTTTAGAGCTGCATCTAAGGATTATTTGTTTTAGTCGGCTGATTATTTTTTAAGTGTTTTTTCTATAAAATGACCCTTGGTATTTGCCAGAACCCAAGGTGACTTATTTCCGACCTACAGTATGGCACGGGAGGTTATTTGGTTTACGATGGTATAAAAAGGACAAAAGCAGAGAAAATTGGGTAACATAAAATCTCAACTGGTTTAATCTCTATAAGTATTGCAGGTCTATCTGACAGGGACGACAAGGGTGTGTGCAAAGGAACATGAGATCGGGAGTGTTTGGCACCTTGGTGAAAAACAGAAGACTAATTACCTCCTGAAATAATTTAATGTCAGCCCTGGTGTGGGCCCCCCTCAGCAGGACAGCTGAACAGGCCCAGCCCTCTGCTGGGAGATTCATCTCTGTCAGCTTAAATAAACCTGCCGGCCATCACCGCGTTGGCACACACATCCTGCTCCTGGACCCGAACAAAAAAAAGCCTGATGAAGCTATCCTGTCCTGCCCTCACTGGAAAAGACAGGAGGCCTAAACGAACATGAGCTTTCATTACTGCTTCCCTTTTTAGCACTTAAGAGATGCATCTGTTTGTGTATTTCTTTTTTGCATCCACCTTTATCCTCCTCAGGCATAACCAGCTGCCATCCCTCTCTGTAACGCTTCTATCAGATTGTAAGGTTTCGTAGGTGTGATGGGAGTGAGTAAGCAATATGTATGACACGCTCTCTCAAAGAGTTTTCTTATCACCAATGTCTATCACAAAATGCAGTCGTCATTCACTATTACAATGTTGAAAACAGGGTGTCATGGGCCTAGCTTAAAAACACATTGATGGGAATAATAAGTATGAAATTACCAGGGTGAGGAAGAGGGGCTGACATTTATATTTCAGATGAGACACTTATTCATATTTTCTTTGGGCCCTCTGCTTGAAAGATTTCAAAAAATCCTTCAAATATCTGAAAAAAAACTTAAAAGAAAAAGATTGGTACACCATTTTAACAATAATTACAAAAAATTGAATACCTCATTTCAGATGATATACTAATATTTAAGGAATATAATTATATCAGATGAGTGTATTATAAATAATATGATATGCCAGTAAATGGTTAGCCCTTCATCAAGGTGCAGAAGAGAGGGAGAGAGCTCACATGCTTCATGGTACCGGTAACCTTTAGTTTTTCACACACGATGATGAGATTCTCTGCCAATCTACTGATAACACATGTAGGCATTAATGAACAGAATAATGTTCCAATCTGTCAGCATGTTTCACTGAACTTCACCTCTTACTCGAAAAGGTTACCAATGAATAATGGCGTAATAGGGCCATCGTAGAAAAATAAAAAAGGGTATTACCTTATTGCATAATCTGATTGCAAAGTAAAGGTTTGATTAGGTCACCCACTACAGGCATAATACACGGCAAGCTTTCACATCTCAATTGTGAAAAAGTTGGGTAAACCTTGCGAAGCGAAATGATTTGGTTTCTTGATTTAATCTTAAATTAGTGATTTTGTAGTCTCACAGTATTTTCAAACTTTATTCCTGTGAATTTACCAATGTAAATTGGAAATGTTCTAGATTTGTTACGAAAATCTCCTTTGTTTATTTTTTAATTTATAGGCTACCTACAATGACAATAATTGCCTGCAGTTCTGATTTCTGTATTAAAGGGGAATACATAAATGTCATACTCGTTAGGAAAAACAATCTAAAAGTATTTTGATAGCAATATTGAGTTTTTGGTTTTTCAAGATTAATTGAATCCTGAAAGTGAGAAATTAATTATACTGCCAAAAAAATAATGTACAAGACTCACTTTTTTCGCCCCTCAAAACCCTCATACATTTCATACAGTCCCTAAAGTGGCTTAGAATAAAGTAACTCCCTTGTAACTGTGATAATCTAATGAAACTAAAAGGTCTCTGGTCTGAATTGATGATATATATACTGTAGCTGCACCCTGTACCCCTCACCTGCTCCTCTCCGCTGTGTCCTTGCAGTCCAATCAAACTGCACCTTATGTGTCCGTCACAGTTCGGTGATGGATAGCTGCTTAAGATCAGCCATCCTTAGAAAATGTATGCAGAAATATCTTTCCAATATCGGCATACTATAAACTGGAGATGAATAGCAGCTACATGTGGGTGCACCAACCCACAAGGACATCAGCCCCTCATCATCGGTATCATCTCTTTAGTTTCAGCTTTAGAACTAAGTAGCTACCTGTTGCCTTTTTGAAAAGATGAGATTCATTTGTATTCATAACATAAAGAGAACACTTAAGTAATATGTCTATAAAAAAGCATCCAGTGTATAAATACAAAACATGCTGTTTTTTACAGAAGCAGACAAATGGATTTACTTGTTGGCAACACAATGATATGCACAAAGAGAGGCTGACAAGTAGTCTTTGTTATGTGATGGGCATGAAAAAAATAAATACGCATTTCTTGATGATGCCATGTTGTCTCTTTGTTTTGTGAGAAATGGACACAGAGTGGAAAATTGAAAAGCATCAGTAGTTAAATGTGTCTTTGCAGACTTGGGTTTTTGTTTTTGATTGATTGTGCACGACAACAGACACACAGATTAAACATTGTTTTGAGTGAGGACGCTGGCGTTGTTTATCCATTGAAATGAATTTCATCTTGCTTTCTCCTTCTTTCTTCTCACTATCTTTCTCTCTCTGCGCTCTTCACACTTCCTCTTAGATCCATTTCTTAAAGGTCAGACGGACTACCGTGTCATGGTACTTGCACACACTTTCGTCAGATGTAGGGTCTGTAGGCATGAATGAAAAACCTGGAGCCGTGACATTGTGATCGTTTTGTTGTTCTGAAAAAAAAAGCTCCTCTGTACTGTCCTTGGGACTTTTATTGGATGAAATTCTTGTTTTTATCTTACAGTGAGTTCTGTCTCTCAGATCAGGTTATATGACACCTCTGGTATAAATTGTGCGCTTTATGAATGGATTTTCACTGAGCACTGACATGGCAGTGTTCAAGGGTAAACAAGCAGTGATGATATCAATATATTCAAGTCAACAAAGATAATCATGTTTTTTATTATCTGTTTATCTACAATTGCCTTTGGCTCAGGAGATAGATCTAGCAACATTATTTCCCCGGTGGGTGTTTAAAAGTATTTAAAAGGATACCCATGGAAGCTTGGAGGCCAAGACAATAACCTGGATTACATTTCTTGAAATAAATTAATTTACCCTGTCCTTTCCAGCACTTCTTAGCATGTTAGTGCTGAAAGGTGCAGTACACTTGTCCCCGAGATTCAATCTCTCGCTGTGAAATGGAATTCTTACACTGTGTGGATAAATGAAACAGCTTGGAGCAGATGTCATTCAAATATGAAGGGGCCAGAGTTTGAAGTAACACCACGAGTCAAACAGGCATATTCATCAACGCTTCACCTCTTCCTCCATTTATCCTCTTTTTCTTCTTTCCACCATTTTTATTTTATTCTACAGTAAGACCCCCGTCTTTTTGTCCCACAAATGAATCCCTTCATGAACAGCACACAGAGGATGGAAGGAAGAAGAGAGTGAAGGATGATAGAATCCTAAAGCTTTAAGGTGAACAGCACCACAGTATCTCTAGGTGGTGTAGAATGGGCTCCATTATTGCTCTCAGGGCTCAAATTGAAAACATTACTGCTCCCATTCACAGTCCTCAGACACAGAGGATGGTCTTTATTTCCAATCTCCGTCTCCTTTCTGGTTGAGGGAGCGCCCGCCCTGTGTGCATGTGTGTGTCTGTGTGTGTGTGTGTGTGTGTGTGTGTGTGCGTGCGTGTGTGTGTGTGTGTGTGTGTGTGTGTGTGTGTGTGTGTGTGTGTGTGTGTGTGTGTGTGTGTGTGTGTGTGTGTGTGTGTGTGTGTGTGTGTGTGTGTGTGTGTGTGTGTGTGTGTGTGTGTGTGTGTGTGTGAGCAGAGAGAGACAGATTGTGTATTTTTGTTTCTTCAAGAGTGTCTCAATAAAGTCATCCCTGCTGATACTGTGCATATACGTGACCTCTCCTGAGCCATTTCCATTACCCCCTACCAGTCGCAGATGGAGACCTCAGTGCATTTTTAAAGAGCGCCTTTACATTGCAAAAGCTGTGGCATTAGCCACCAGTGGCGCGGTGCTGACCTTGGTAAGCCAAGACATCATCAGTATGCATTGTGTTGGATTCAAAAGGACACGCCATATTCTGTTGAGGTCGAAAATGAGTCACAAGTTACTTGCAAGCACTTGAATAACGTTTTGGTCCTAATATTCTTTGCTTTAAAGTTTGAGCATTTGACTTTACTGTGTTTATTTTCAGCTTTGCATAAAAACTATGACATTTAGCTTAGAAACATCATGCGCCAAAGATATTTTTGCTTTTGAAATAAAGTGGATCAATTGTGATTAAATTATGAAACACTTTTGTATTCAAGATAAGGTTTTGCATCATGAAATATTTTAACAAGAAACATTTTCAGAATACTGATGAATGAAATCGAGTATGCACTCTCCTTCTGTAGAACAGCGCGTTCCAACCTGTCGTTTGGCTCATTTCTGAAGGGCTGTTTACCTAAAAACAATCCTCTGGAAGTAGAAAGGTCACATCTCCCTCTTCCCTCCTCCACCCTTGTTTCCCCTCCAACCCCTCCATTTTATCCGGGGAAGGCTGCCAGATTGCTTTAGCCTTTTTAGCGCAGCTAGCTGACAGACAGACAAAGCGCTGACAAGGTCACAGCTAGGAAAAAGCATTCATGATGGAAACACCAGGCAGCAGAAGAAATACAGTATTTATGATACACACTCTGAGGCAATTCCGTTCCAACTAAAACAAACAAATGTTTGCTAAATCCAAAATGATGTTAAGATGCTTCAAATATGGGTATTAAGAACTAGCAAATTATTATTAAACATTGTTGAGCAAGTGTCATCATTGAAGCAAATTTCCCATTCAAAAAATAATAAATAGCCTATGTATTAAACTACATTAATGTTCTAGTGCAGGGGTTCCCAAAGTGTGGGAAGATGAGCCTCCCCTCAGAGAACATAATCACAGCCGCGCCCCCCTCCAAATTATTATTGCTATTATTATTATTATTATTATTATTATTATTATTATTATTATTGTTGTTGCTATAATGCAGGGGTATTCAATTGCATTTCAAAGAGGTCCAGTCAGAGAAAATGTCATAAAATGCTCTGTTTTCGCTACCTTTCTCTTTTTTCATTGGCTGAGCGTCACCTCCTTAAAACATTAAACAATAGCTTTTTTAAACCTCTTGATCTTTATGTTTTAAACATGTTGAGGTTAAGGATGGCAGCTTCCTCATACGTTGCACTCGGAGAGAAATAGTTGAGACGGAGATGTCTTTAGCAGCAGGGAGGAGTAACGTTTCCCCAATGTTGTGAGGTTTACCTGCCTTAGCTATCCGTAACGCCACTCGGTATGATGCTTCGGTTGCCTTTGTATTCACAGTGCTAAATGTGTCAATGACATTTTTCTGTGACTGCAATTCCTCAAGCTTCCGGTCAAAAAACTTCTGTGGCTTGATCACCAAACATGGGTGTTTCGTCTCAATATGACTCCGGAGTTTACATGGTCTCATACTGTCATTAGCTAGCACCTCGTTGCAGATAACACACTGTGGAGTGTCATCAGGACCGGTCCATGAAAATCCTACAGACGCTGTCTGATCTCTCACTTTAGGTAACTTTACTAAAAATCTATCCATATTTTGCCGCTCACTACATTTAGCTGAAGTTAACCTTATACATCCATGAAGTTAACTAGCTAGATTTCACTGTTTCTCTTTTTTTTCTGGTGGCTGCGCCTCCCTTGAAGCTCTCTGGCGTCCCCATTTTTAATTTGTAATCATCTCGCGACCCCCACTTTGGGAACCCCTGCCCCAGGGGACATGGAGAAGAAAAAAATGTATTTAAAAAAAAAAAAAATGTCTTGCGAGATATCGCAAAACTTTTCATTTAGCTTCCTGGTCAGTTCGGCTGCTACGGCAACACAGAAACCACAACAATGGAGTGGTTCATCGATTTTACTTTGAGCTTGGCCTTAAATATAAAGATATAAGATTAGTGCTTGGCAAAAGGCACGGGTTTCACACATAGACTGTATATATAAAGGGTTTCACATAAGTGAAGACACCTCAAGAGAACACTCAGAGCGAGGGGACATGCACGTCCCTCTGAGCTGAGTTATTGAGAGATTCGAATTTCGCGGATCGAATAGCTCATGAACATAACGTTGTAAAAATACAAACAACATGACTTTACAATCGTAGCAAGGTAGACAACGAGCTACAGAGTCGTTTTTATCAGAACATTTCGATATGCACCGTCATCCGAACTAAACATCAATAATTGGTCACAATCTGCAGCTGGAGGAGGGAGAGGATTGTTTAGGGACCGTCTACAAACTGCAACGGGGTTAGTATTGCGAGATCTCGCAAAGGTTTCGCGATATCTCGCAAATACTGTTTTGCTCCCTAGTCGCTTTTCATCATAAGAAAAGAAAGAAGAAGCGCTTCTCCAACAAAGCTGAATTGTGCTGTTAAGTAGTCCCTTGCACATCAATTCCTTGACCTTCAACCTTCACTTATATTATAACACTGTTAAAGTGGGATTGATTGTGAATTATTAAAGTAAAAAAAGATCCTTCCTTGCCATTGTAATCCAGTCCAGAATGGTGTCATACAACTACAATAAGGTGAATCACTGCAAATCAGTCAATGCCTGAGAGAAGTGAAGTTAGAAAGGTTTATCGCTCATGTGCTTTACAAAGTTAGACTTCACCTTGTACGGGCAATGTTTCAAACAAGGAAATATGATGTTAACAGCTATCTGTGGGCAATGGCTAAGAACCTTTGGAACGCCCCTGAGCATATATTCTCTTTTATTGTCCTGCTTTTTGGCTTCTCTGATGTTTCAGGGCTTAAGGCAACATTTTTCACCGCACAACAGTGGCAGTGAAAGGACGGAACAGATGTGTCCGCGTTGTAAAAAAGGGAGAAAGCTGACAAAAAGATAGATGATGAGATAAGAGCCGTGAAAGAGAATGATACAGTAAAGACATAGAGAGATTGGAAAAAGACTGAGGGTGAAAGATGAAGTGGCGTGATGCCAGTCCATTGCCTTACCTTGTTATCTTCATCGCACTCAGCTTTAGACTGATCTACGCGTCTGACAGGAAGTATCAAATGTATCAGTCTCCAGAATTTTGCTCCTTTTCTTGTCAATACACACCGCCTCACACAGAATCAAATAAAGACTCTGGTTGTTTATCAGTTTGTATTGTTATACTTGGTTACAAGGTCATTAGGGAGCAGAGTTTTAACAGGAAATCAATCCATCTAATCAAGTACTAGATTTAAATGTGATCTCATTTCCCTCTACACTTGTGTGTGCCAAAGAATCTCAGCACCAAAAACGTTTGGATTGTAGAGCAGGCCTTGTAGATATTGTCTGATATTGTATTAGCAAATTGGTGGAAACAGTATTTCTGTTATGTAAAAATAAATGTATCATCCATATTCCCAGCCTACAATGTCAAGCTACTTTCAAAGTAGCCTTGGTGGCATTTGTCTTTCACCTAACAGATCTTTCCTGCACAAAAACTGAATTTAGTATACATTTCATGTAGATGGTCCTGTATCCATGGTCACAACAGTGATGCAAATAAAATGTGAATCTGTAATGTTCATGAGTTCACATACATTATTCTAAGCAGGAGATGAAGCGTGATGTTCCTATATAGCAATGTCAGAGTGCATTAGTGGAACACTCTCTCTCCCGGTAAGATCAACGCCTGATGAAACATTAGTTTAGCAACAATGTCAAACCCTGTTTACTGTGAGGCCAATGCATTGTCACATAGGACGAGAGATACAATCGTTATAACAGGTAGAGTCTTCATGGGACCCTGTGGTTTTAGCGCCTCACCTAGATGTGCCATATGAAAATGTTCTTGAATGAATATAAGAGCCTTTTTGGGGGCTGCATGTCACACCAATATTCCGCATTTGATTCTAGGTTGAGTAATACAACAGTCGTTTGAATACTTAATGGGCTCCATGTCGCTGAACACCGACCTTTTAAAGCAGACAGGATGACCAATGCCAGAGGACGAGGGGAAGGTTGGGATGTTTATAAAATTGAGAGAGCTGCTGTTTTGGTAAATTGGAAACAGTTGCAAGGGTCAACCGCCAAGTCTAAAAAATTAAACCAATATGGAAGTGCCTTGATTGTATAAAAGTCTATGAAAAAAAAGACTGTATATTCTCTTAAGGTTTTTTTCCTCAGTAAACATTTTCCTGATGATTTTAGGGTCTCTATCGCCTACAATAGAGCATAATGTTCATTTTGTAAATTCCGTTTCCCTTTAGAGCAGCAGTTTTCAAAGTGTGAGGCGCGCCTCCCTGGGGGGGCGCCAGAGAGCTTCAGGGGAGGCGCAGCGTGAGAAAAAAAGAAAGAGAAAAAGATGAGTAAAGTTTCACTTGCACACTTTTGGCTGTCTGTGAAGACCGAGTTCCCCCACTTCGCCAAAAAGACTGTAAAAGTGCCTATTCCCTTCACCTCCACCCAGGGGCGGACTGGCCATCTGTGTGTTCTGGAGAATCACAGAACGGCCGGTCGTCAGCGGGCTGTTGACGGCCGGTTCGGTTCGCTGACGGCCGGCAGCGGCCTTTATTTTTTATGTTTTTAAACAGCATCATTTAAGTTGCGCTGACAGGCGACAGAGGTCCGTTCAGCGGGCCGTTTCCACGCAGCGAGGCTCCTCCCCCCCGTTGACAGTTCACGAGTGTGCTCTACCAATGTTTGTGGGCTGGGATGGGTGAGATTCCAGGGCTGATTTTTAGTCCCAGTCCGCCCCTGCCTCCACCCACCCTCACATGCCTATTAAACAACAGGAAATAGTGACCTGGATTTCACACAAGCACAGCCATTATTTTGTCAACACTTCACTTTCCTGACACAGTTCCACTAATATACATTCACTATCGATTATTATTTTTTTATATTCTTTGCGGAATTTGGCCGTGTAAAATGTCCTCTTGGGTTGCCGGCCGTACAGCCAATGCGTGACGTCATTGGTTAACGTGACGGACCCCGAACAGATCTGGTAGGCCGAACACATCCGGTACCTACACCTGTCAAGGCTGCACCCAGAGGGTGATCTGCATTTATTCCTGTCTACATTGCATCCCCGCATCATCCGCCTGTAATCATCAAAGACGCAGACTCATTGTTCCCAAAGTAGGGATAAGTGTAATAAGGAGGCAAAGTTGACGTTCAGTGTGTTGCCGGGAGCATATAAGGATTCATCCACGATGTTGAAAATGTTAAAAATGTTTAAAACATAAAGATAAAAAGGTTTTAAAAAGTAGGAGGAGATGACGCTACTCAGCCAATCAAATTGGTGCAGTCGGTGAGTCAGCACGATATATTCAAACACACACACAGAGAAAAGACAAGAAGAGAGAAACAGTCGGAGTAATTTCAAATGGCGTGCTCAAAAAAGAGAAAGGTAGACAGTGAAAACAGAGCATTGAATGACATTTTCTCTTCCTCTTTGAAATGCAATTGAATAACCCTGCATTATAGCAACAACAACAATAACAATAACAATAATAATAATAATAATAATAGCAATAATAATTGGGAGGGGGGGCGCGGCTGTTCTTACGTTCTCTGTGGGGAGGCTCAGCTTCCCACACTTTGAAAACCCCTGCTTTAGAGTAAAATCAACGTTAAACAGATTGGGATTTACAGTATCCCGACAGTATGACCAAGGTGATCTCCGGTTTTAATATTGTCAGTAAAACCTTTGAAATAAACCCCTTTACAGTGTCTTTTTATTTCATGAAAGAAAATTGTAGCTTGTTTGCTAGCCTAAATGTTTTGTTTAGCATTCACTATACCTAGCTCCACCCTCTTGTCTCACATGGTTACAAAACAAACAAGATGGGGTTGGCCAAAAACTGTTGATGACTATGTGGACTTCTTTATATTATTTAAACTCGTTGAACTCTATAATGATTTTCCTGTAGGTTTAAATAGTTCCGTCTGGATTTACTTCTGCCAACAGTGTGCTGGGATACTGTACTGCTTTGCATAATCATATTGCATTTTCTTAAGCCCCCCCTCCCAGCATTCACCTTTAGGCTCTGATTATGTTTCTCTAGGGGGGGAGTTGTTATGATCAATTCCCACTCCCAGCTGTGCTGAGCTTGGTTTTAGCTTGTGGAAACAGCCTTGTAAACACTATACATTCTCTACATTAACATAGTAATGTGGTTAGCGGAGTTGACTGTACTAAATCAAATGCTTCTATTTAAGCGTAGAGAGGCAAAACTGCAGCGTGGTGCAACTGTATAAAGTTTGACTGACAGGTGTTTCAATTACTTTGTCCACCCCATTGGTAATGCAACACAGCAACAACACTCCACACTGCATCCCTTGAAAATAATCATGAAGTTGAATGATTTCTGCAAAGTGCATCAGACTTCTTGGAAAATAGTGTTTTTGTTCTATGTTCTTCCTGTTTTATAAAAATGGTGAAGTGCTTTATGTTTGAGAAATCTGTCCTGGGGATGTAAGCTTGGGTAAAGATTGTAAAGGCCTCCCTGCTGAGTGATAAAATTCCCACCCAGGTGCCACTTTTATCTGTCGCATTGCTCTTCAAGGTTATCTCAAATGTACGACAAAAAGTACTTTACCCGGCAAAGAGAGGAAGCAAGGAAAGGAACCAAAACCATCGGTCACTAATTCTATTTCCCAGCTCGGGGAAGTTGTACAGCCGGAGGCGAGGAACACTGACTTACACACCTCCACTTAGCCCCAGCTGAGGGCCCCCCACCACCCCTGAGATAGAGTTACCACAGGGGGCCACTTGGAGGCTAAACGCCCTCCTCCAACAGACCCCTCAGGGCCCCATTGTACATTCGTCCCTCAGTGGGAACCCTTGCCATTGCAATCTCCAGCCAATCACCTTCCCCAGAGACAGCCTCATTTGTGTAGAACCTGAGCGAACTTTATGTGGATGTGAAACGAAATTCACACTCCAAGGACTTCAATAGAGGCTGTTAGATGCGTGTTTTACCTGTCTGCAAAAAGTGCAACGTGTGATGTCCCAAAGTATGCCACAGCTTTGTAGTGGAATAAAAGGCATCTGTGTTTAGATCAAACTGATGTGGCTTGTTGATGACCTTAATACAGCAGATTTATGAACATCATGACCTGAATTGCTTCACCTGTGCCAATTCAAATCAGAGTTTAACTACCTCTAACTCATGCCTATCTCCTTTTGTTAGTCATTATATGTGTTATTCAGTCAGTGACGCCCCAGCTAAAGAGCAGCAGAGCATTATCTTTCTCAGGGGGAACACAGCTTTGTGAAGGAATTTGTCTTAAGAAGATAGCTTTTCCTTTTATAAAGGGATCTGGTGCTGCAGGCTCTGCACCATGTGGCCTTCAGCGAAAGGCCACGTCTGTGTAGCTTTACCCAGAGATAGGGTCTCGAGGCAGGGGATGGATCAGGCGCCAGTACCCTGTCCTACACATGCTGGCTCACACTGGTGATAACACCTGGTGTAAGTCCTCAAAGTCCAGCGCTGGATAGGTGCTCCGCAAAGCGTAATAAGCCAATATAGCGGCTTTTCTTTGCATTCAGCTTCCTTATCACTAACAGAGGGGAGTCTTTTCTCCTGTTCTGTCTTTGTCACTGCTGGAGACAAAATAGGGTAACAATGGGGGCTTACACTGGGCCTGCTCAATGTGATATAAACATTCATTCTATTTTTAATTCAAGGTTGTTTTTTTTAAGTCAAAGGGAACTGACTTGAAGGGCAGGTAAAAAGGTCAAACATATCAGTTTGCCTTTAAATCTGTCATGAAGTGGTATACATTCCCTGTCTGATCTGATGTACTCAATATAGTGATCTGGAGAATGTGAGATGTTGTCATGTGCTCGGCTTTTCTACAGTGGATTCTCATTATTCTATTCCCACATGCACTGCCCACACATCCATTATGAATGTACTATAGACAGGGATATTATATATGTCTTCTTATGTTTTGATTTGAGCCTCAAACTGCTGTTGTAGATCATTTGAACACTTTATTCCAGTGGGATATTGCTGTTTCATTTCCCTCCTGTCTAGTTTCCCCAGAATGCAAGGTCTGTGACTCTCTGTCAAACTGTACCATATTTGGTGTGTGTGTGGGTCTCAAAGACACAAAAGTACACATCCGTCAGTGTCACAGCGACAACACTCCCCGGTGAAATCGATTACTAACTAGGCTACCACGGATCACTTCTTTTACAGGAAATCCTTTAATATTTGTCTGACTATCCTTGTCAGTTAAGCCAATTGTGTGCTTACGCAAGCAAGAAATGTAATAAAAACATCCGTTGCAGATACACCACAGTAGAACATATTGTCATATTTTATTCTCCACAAGCTCTACTATTTTTGCCCCATCATGCAAACACAAAGCAAAACACTTAATGCAGTTGGTGCAGTGTAAACGTAGAGTGTTTCTGACAGATTTTACATTGTCCTTGGAGTATGTTGTGTACAAATAAGTTTTGAAAGCTCTAGTTATCTGTTCGACAATATCTGCTAAGATAAGCATTGTGTCGACTAGCTGCAGGCCTGGTTTAGTGCGAAAGGTTAGCAAAGTCATTGAGCTGCAGCCTGTGCAATGTTGCTGCTGCAGCATCCATCTTTGTGAGAGTAATGTGAGCGCTGTGACATTCTCCTGGTTTTAGTGAGGGCACAGAGAAAGATATGGACTGTCAGCATGACGCAGATTGGTTGCAGGATGCTAAAGGTGCGACACTGTAGAATATGCACTCAGTGGCCCTAATTTGCATGAAGTAGTTTGTATTCCAAGGCAGTTTGTAACATGATGTGCAAGTAAGAGATACGTGCATGTGCAAAGCTACTGTAAGGCAACCATTTGTATGCAGGGAAGCATCTGAACCCCCCTTGCCTCGTGCTAATTCCTCTCTTTTCCTCCCCATCTCTTCGGCTCACAAGAAACAGATGTCCAGGCGACCTGCCTCCATTCACCAGAGCTCCTCTGGAGTATAACTCAGCGCTTCTCCAGACCCCGCTAAGCCTCCAGACACCAGGCCCAGCCCTCGCCATCTTTCTGCCCAGACATAGGACTTCCACAGCGAACTCAGAGACTGTGACGGCAGGGGCAACAAGCCAAGACTGGCTCTATCTTCATATAACTCCTGCTGGAGGTGGGAGAGTGCGAGCTGGACTCTGCCCATCCCTCTGCTGTAAGTGGTCATTAAAGAGCCGGCTGACAGCGCTTTCCTCTATGAGTAGTGGTGGAGGTGTCCTGTTCGCTGCACTAGCTACTCCACTCAACACCACAAGGTTCAATTTAATGGTGTCTGCTGGTTAGTACTGATCCATCTGTCACTGTGTGAGTGTGTTAGCTATCATCATGCTCTGCAGCACTGCGCCGCAAACGGTGTCATTTCTTCACTGACAGTACTAAATTTCAGCTTTGAATTTACTTTCATGCCGATAAGACATGGAAAGATACATGAAGAGATAAAGGAGAAGTCTACTTTTTGTCTTATTTTGAGTTTCGGTTTGCCTCAAGTGAACCTCATTAGTATTAGAGATCAAGAAACAACTGGAGTGCAGAGGGTTGACAGGTTGATCCTGGGGTAATCTCACTTAGGGCCTATCTGTCTTATTACTGCGGACTGTATGTGGAGCAAATCTGATATTTTTTATACAAGAGGCCTGTAGATTTCTGCAGATGAACCGGACTCATCGACAATGCATGGCTGTGGGTCTGCAATTACCATCATTTCACATGACAGCGTTCAAGAACTGTACATATTTATCTGGGGATGTGAGCAGGTGGCAGCCCAGCAAATGTTTCATAGTTTGGGAACAGCAGATCTGCTGCCAAATCTGCTCTGATCAAGCGAATCTCCCAGTTTTTATATTAACGAAAAAAATAGAGCTCTTATATATCATGCCCCACTATCAAGAATCATGTGGCATTATTTTCCCTACAACAAATAATCATCAATATTGATGAGGCCTCATTTGATTACCATGGTAGTGTTATCCTTAGAGTTAATGGCAGACGTAATTTTATACCCATCAACTACAACATAATGTTCTATTTCTTTTTCATCTTTCAATTCCACCGAATTGTTCTCGCTCCAGGTATTCCGGCAAATGGTGAATAAATTACTTGGAGACGCCCAGAAGCCTTTATTGTTTTTCATTGTTATTCATTCAGTATGGTTCTGGGTTTTATTTATCTATCTTTATGTTATGTTGGAGAATCACGGCAGATGATCTTAGGGACAGGCATGGGAGAATTAAGCCGCATGGTGCCCCCACCCTTTCTACTTTCCCTCTTCCCCCCCGTTCTCTCCCCATGCCTGCCTCCCAATCCAATCTACCTCATTCATCAGATGGAAGTGATAAGCTGGGGGAGCACATGCAGAGGCACTGTGTCAGCTTAGCTCTCGGTGTGACTGTGTTATTTTGCAGTGGCTCTATCATATATGTCGCCACATGACAGTAAGTGTAAGATTTTTAGCATCTTCTGCTCATGTATTTCTTTGTGCACAAGTTTGTACTGCTGTTAACAGTGGAAGAACTCAATTTACGATTTAAGCTTCCATAATGGCAGAGGATATGTACCGTACAGCAGTGCTCCCCAAACTGTTATGTTGTTAATTGGATATCATTTGACAATATTAATAACACAGAAGTGGGTATTGTCACAATAATCTACAACAAGTAACAAATAATGAACGGATTGTATGTATAGTACACTTTGAAGACTAATCCTAACCCCATGATAATGAAGCGTTGCAAACAATGATTGAGAAAACTGTTTAAAACTCTTTATAGAAAACAGTGAGCAAAAGAGCTACATGTGAGAAAAAAAGAACAGAAAGTAAAAACCCACAATATAAAATAATTAAAATAATCAAGTGGGCTTTTTAAGTCATCAATAATATGTTAAAATCAGTCAAAATTTGAGTAATGTGCTGTCTCTATTATAAAATGGTCAAGCTTGCATTTGTGATACCACTTCTAATGGCTGCACTTTTAAATGATTCCTTATTTTTTGTGGATTTTTTTAAATGATGTTTAGATTGTTAAATAGTTTAAGCAACAACATATATTTTTTTATTATTATTCTTGTTATTTTAAATATTATTTTATAATGTTGTATTTATACATTTAGCCATGTACTTGCTCTCTGCTTGCATGGTTACTCGCTTACCAGTATTCACACACTCCTATAACACATACTGTTCAGGTTTTACTGCTGACTCAATATGTGGGTATATTGTGTAATTTCGGTTCTTTTTTTACGAGTTGAGCTATAATATTAGTACCCACTACCAACAGCAGAATTACCCCCTGAGGTATGAGAACCTCAGTTTGGGAATCACTGCTGCGCTGTGTATTTGTATTTGCAGGTGTGACGAAGTGAGACGCAGACAATGAAATACAAAGACAAAGCGATTTAATCTCCCTAGCATAATGAGTATATCTTCCCTACTGTTCAATTCTCCATGTTAAAACTTATCCCCGTCGATGGACATACATTAAATCAAACAGGACCTCCGCTCCGCTGCTAGAAAATGAATTGCCTTCATCCTTTCATTAGACACTTTATCTAACTTCCATTCTTCTATTTATCTATCTGGGAGAGCATTCATGTGTCACTTTCTCTTATCCTTGGAGACGAGCGTGGAGACAATGGTTCCCCTGCAGCATTTCCTCTCGTTCTGTCTCTGCTCAGCAAAACATGACGGAACAAATGAACCAATTAAGTGTGCTGGTGGCTGTGCTGTCCCAGGGGAGGCATCTAAGGAACTGAGACGGCCTGATTAGCTCCAAGGTAGGCCTGACTGAAGACAGCCGGCAAAGAGTGAGATGGCACTCTTATGTGAACACACACCGCTCCACAGTGCACCTGTGTGCATTATTGGTTCATGGCATTGTGATTGGTGTTGATGATGTTTCAAACTTGGAATATTTACAGAGGGACACACACACATCAAATTTGTGTTTGTCAGATTATCACTTAGAGGAGACTTGACAAAAGTGCTGTGGTTGGTAACTGTATTCCACAACTGAGAAACCTTACAGCCAGCAATATACCCTAAAACTGGGACAACAAATCACCTCCATGAGTGACAACACCAGATGGGGAGTTTAGGAATGTTAAAGGCACTGTGACTTTATTTCCATCAATCTCGTGGGCTCCAGGAACACCTAGATGGGTTTCCTCTTGACTGTAAACAAGAATGATCAGTTAATACCTTCAGTATCGATCCGACTTGACCCTCTAATGTTGATTCTCTTTGACGACACTGTTCAATCTTTCTGTTATCATACGCTCACAGATTTCTCTTCAAATATGTATTTTGCTGGGTTAGGGATTCGCTCTGTCAAATCTGGGATTCACTGAAAATATCTGTGTTTAGGAAATGCTTAACTTGCAGTCAGTTGGTGGTTTTGTGATTCCAAGTTAATCCTAACCCCATTGAGGTAATCTGTACTGCATTTTAGCTGAGCTACACACAATGTCATGGAGGGACTCTCCTTTGGCCTTTGACACACAACATGCTGAATGGGTAACTATGTCACCTCAGTTGTTAAATACTGGCTTTTTATTTTTCTATCAATCCTCGACTCACGGGGTTCAGACATTGGCCCTGCCTACTTTTCCCTTCCTATTTTGCTTATTTCTTGACACTGTGACATTCCCCGTCGTGTTCCTGTCTTTGTCATTCCGACAAGATCTGCAGTTTCCGATCCTATGGGAACGGAACATTCAAAACCCCTTCATCTCCGAGGCAATTCTGAGGCACCTTGTCCCCTATGGTCAATTTGTCACTATGTGGAATGCCAGGAGGTATCCTTGGGGCTGACCACTGGTCGTTGCTCTCCCTGACACTTGGAGAGAAAAAAAGAGGAGAGGCAAAGAGAGGGAGAGAGGAGCAGAGGGAGAATGAACCTGACAAAGGCCCTGCAACAGATCCGTCCCACTCAGCAGAGCCAAGGGAGTATGCAGTCGGGCTGTCAGCACCTCTCATTAGTCAAAGGCACCCTCCCTGACAATGTGACACTGATTACTGAAAGCCCTGATTCAGACTTTCTCTCCTTCTCCGTGTAGCTGCAAACAGTGTCAGCTAAAGCTACATGCACGTGTTCGCTCACACACACACACACACACACACACACACACACACACACACACACACACACACACACACACACACACACACACACACACACACACACACACACACACACACACACACACACACACACACACACACACACACACACACACACACACACACTGTCACATACACACAGTCACACACTAGTTAAATCCACTCAATTTTCACCCGAAAATGCATTCAATTCCATTTAAAAATTCCCCTCCCGTCTCCAAAGGGACTAAAGCCTTCATTGAGTGATAAAGGGCAAACGGTTGTCTCCCGCTCTATTTAAAATCTATTTATTGATTGTCACAGGGTACAAGTAAATATGAAATGGAATTACTGTGCATGGAGGCTTTCACACTTGCAGGAGTGGTGGAATTAGAGAGGATGAAGAGTGGCGTTCATTAGGAGTTTATCATTTTTATTGATCTGGCTGACATGTCTCAGCACTGAGGAGGATCTGATTGCTTTTACTTAATCACTGTATAGAGTTGAATGGATGATTGAAATGAATAATCAGTGGAAGGGGTAAAAAAAAATGGAATTGTCTACAAATACCAAATAGAACAATGACAGATATTACTCTGGTTTCTTAGCATGAAGATAAATGCTGCATGTTCCTACCAAACATGTATTTGACTCTGGATCCAGTACAGGAAAAGCACCCATGATTGTGAATGAATGTTCTTCAATAAAAATGTGCACAGGATATTGTTTCCTCTTTTTTATTTAATCATTTAGCTTCAGTTAGATGATGTCTTGGACAGGCCGCATGAATTCTCACAGGTTTTTATTTAACATAGGATAAAATCCAAATGCTTTATGATAACTGTAATGTGAGATAACATTGTTAGCTCAATAAACTCAGCTTGCCTCTCTTTTACCTTTTATTTCATAACAGGCATTTATATTTGATGATAAGGGATTAGTTATCTCAATCCCAGTGAAGCAAATCATAACTTTTTTCAAGGCTTTTGTTGAAAATGTTGAAATGAGTGCGTTCGCTCGCGACTGTGGTTTTAATGCTTTTTTCTATATGTTGTGAATATAAGGGTAGTTTAAGTGCTTCTGTAGTTAAATCCAATATTTTATCAAATAATACCTTATTGCTTTGATCTTGAAGCACATCATAGCTGGCAGATTTGTGAGGAATTAATGAATGACCTTTTTGTTTCTCAGGGTCGCATTAATACTCCTCTAGGAGCATGCAAGCACTACTCCAAAACTCTGTGGTAATTAAATTCAAATTCAAACAAAGTCTTATAAGTGTCTGCCTAGCTTGAAAAAACTACAAGCACGTTGTTTTGTTTTGCCACGTTTTCTTCTTTCTGTGTCTTTGTATGCACCACATGTACCAAAGCAAATTCCTCGTAGGTGTTAACCTACTTGGTAAATAAAATCAATTCCGATTCAATCAAATTATATAAGAATATAACATAGGTGTAGCGGGGCAATGTAAAGAAACTTCAATATATACACTAAATCTAAGATATACTAATTTGCTTTATACTTGAACAACATAGAGAACATGCCCTACATTAAATATTATCATAGGAATACATAAATACAAATATGATCAATAGGAATAAAACAAAACACAAATAGGATACACTCATGTGAAGCTCATATAAAAGATACATATAAAAAAATAGTTAATTTCAAGCCAACACACAAAAGGCCTTTAGGGGCAAATATATATATTGGGGTAACTCATACTTAATAATAACTCGTGATCATAAAGGAAACACAAGTTGCTGCGTACATTTGTATGTCAATAAGGGCAATCAGATGTACAATACTTGCCATTGTAGGAAATTATCATTCACATTTTTGCTAAATCAGGTTTGAGACACTTCTGCTTTGACTTCATTTTCAGACAAGACAGTGCTTTGTACATTCATAATAACTGATGATGCACAAGTGCAATCACTAATTCAACAATTTATCGGAATAACACATGCAATTGCTGCAATATAGTACGTTTTTACTAGGTTTCTGCGTTTGCTTACCTACTTTTCTGCTGAGTATGACCAAGATTAACATGTTAATCTGTTAAGCCCCATAGCCCCCGTTGTTTTCACGAAACTGTGTCTCAGGGCTTCCTAAAATTGAATAAAATATGAATGTGTCATACTCACTTAACGGGAAGAAACACTGCTAACTGATGATATGAACCATTTTTACCGAAACAAAATACAAGTCTCACAAGAAGCGTCTAAATGAGCCCTGAGCGGGAAAAGGGCTAACGCACTTGGCACAGAACTCTAGGTATTGTGATGACCCCTCCACACCACTAGGCGTTCCGTGGTCTCTCTCTCTCTCTGTGTTTACAGGATCTGGTGCTGTGGGGCCAGCGTTTTACCTGATGAGCTGTACCTGGGTCGAAAAGGCCTAGAAGAAGAGAGCCCGGCTGGATACGCCTCTCTCACTCCTCTTGGCACTCTCTCCGTCCCAGCCTCGGGGACCTGTTGCTGGTTCCATTCACTATTTTGTTTATTATAAATAAACAATTGTTATATTCTTACCCCTTGTCTCGCCTCCCTGCTTTTTGTTGCAGCCCAGGAGCCGGGTTGTAACATATGGGGGCTCGTTGGTTGAACCTGGTCAGTCCGAGATAGTTTTCGCAAATGGAGTCTGTTGTTGTGAACGGAGGGGAACTTAACACACAGCTGTAGCGGGTTACGGCAGTAGACCGTGATGGAGCGCACAACTGTTTGTTTGGGAGTAGCTTTGACGAGGGTAAGTGTTTGTAGTAAGGCTGGTTGTTTGGAATACGAGTTAGGTGTGGTGCACTGAGTATTTGTTCACGGCAGTCACGTACCGTTGGTCTTGTCCCTGTTAGGCTTCAGTACGGTCTCCCTTAGAGGTCGTCGGGGGAGCTGCTAGTGTGGTGTGAAAGTGGTTAGAGACATTAGCTCGGGAGCACGCCGAGGCTGCAGGAGGAGTTGCAGGTTTGCTGTTCGCTTCGCCGAGCTTACGGTATTAAGTGCGTAAGTACCCGCCGTAACTAGCACCTGAAGACTAGTTGGGGAGTTTAACTAGTTTCTGTGAGGCAGTTAGAGGGACGGGCCGCGGTAGCGTGAGCGTGTCACACAGTGTTGTCATCATGGGGAATGTAGGGGATTTTTTAAGGGAACCTTCAGAGGAGCTGCTGGAGGGTTTCTCACATGAGCAGCTGATCTGTGTTGCTGAACATTTCCACTTTGATGTTGGGGATAAAAGAATGAAAGAAAACATAAAAGGGATTGTTAAAGCAAATCTGTTTGAGTTAGGTGCTTTCAAAGGGGGAAAGCATACTGTTGGTCCTAGCAGAGACGGTGTTGATATGTCTGGCTGCCGTGATGCAGGACTGACTTTTGAACAGAGAAAGGAGTTGTTGCTGTTGGAGGTATAAATTAAAAGGCTTGAGGTAGAGGAGCGGAGGTTGAATTTAACTGCTCGGGCTGCAAGCCAGGCCTCTAATTTCTCTGGTACAGCTACTCCGTTTGACGTTGGCAGTAATTTGCGGGTAGTGCCTCAGTTTAGTGAACGAGACCTAGATATTTTTTTTCCCTGTTTGAGCGTGTAGCTGATAGCAGAGAGTGGTCTGATGCTGAGATTACCTCATTGTTACAGTGTGTAATGACAGGTAAAGCCCGGGAAGCCTACTCTGCTCTGACGGTGGCAGAGAGCAAGGTTTACCTAACTGTTAAGACTGCTGTTCTGAAGGCCTACGAGTTAATCCCTGAGGCATATTGACAGAGGTTCAGGTCCTGGGAGAAGTCTAGCAGACAGACCCATGTTGAGTTTCGCAGGGATCTGGTACTTTTTTTTTGCAGATGGTGCAATGCGCTAAATGTGGATTAATATGCTGCATTGTGTGATATGATGGTGTTGGAACAGTTAAAAAGTTCTGTACCCAGCCACATTGCAGTTTACATCAGCGAGCACAAGGTGAGGATTGCTGCAGAGGCCGCTGTACTGGCTGATGACTACGTGCTGATACACAGGGGCGGTCGGGACTTCAGGGTCCAGGAGGAAGGAATGTATCATGCAGCAGGTAGATGGGAGGAGGAAGCTCATGCACACTTGGGTAATGCTGAACGTGCGATGCGAGGGCAGCCACGGGTTGACCCATCAGAAATTTGTAACTTCTGCAGGGGGAGAGGGCACTGGAAAACTGACTGTCCCAAAGCTAGGGCTAGCAGGGGGAATAATGGGGGCCAGGTTAATTCTGCTGCTTGCGCTGTGTCTGTGATACCCTTACCTGTCATCTCTCCCTGTCAGCAGGTTATCGAGCCATACGGGTTGAAGGAACCAGGTTTTTCTGCATTTTTGTCAAACGGATGCATGTCATTGGTGGGAAGTAACATCAGCGAGCCGGAAAAGATTTTGAGAGACACTGCATCGTATGATTCATACATTCTGAGCTCAGTGCTACCGTTTTCTCTAAAATCTAGAACTGGGGATTTTGTCCTGATGCGAGGTATGGGAATGAGTGTTGTGCCTGTTCCTCTGCATTCTGTTGTGCTTTTTTCTGGTTTGGTGCAGGGTGAGGTCGCCATGGGGGTCCATCCTGTAATGCCAATTGAAGGTGTGGATGTTATCCTGGGTAACGGCCTGGCTGGCAGCCGTGTGTGGGCTGAGGGTCCACTGCCTACCATACGGTCATGTTCACCCACTGTGACTGTTAACACAGAGGAGAATGCTAAGTGCTCCCCTGGAGTGTTTGTGGCTTGCGCTGTGACACAGGGGAAGTCTGAGCAGGGTGAAGAGGTGAGCGAGATAGATTCTGTGGTTGTTCCTGACTTGTAGTTGTCTGTATCCCGCAGTGAATTGGTGATAGAGCAGAAAGCTGATTCTTTCTTTGAGGCGGTTCTCTCCACTGAGGATGGAAATGGCACAACCGATGCTGTCTGCTGCAAGGGGAGCTGCTGGTCAGAAAATGGTTGTCACATGGGAAAGACTTCATTGGTGAGCCAGTCTTTCAGATTGTGTGGCCTGTAACATTTCGTGAGGAGGTCCTCAGGAAAGTACATAATCAGTCGGGACATCTGGGTGTCTGTAAAACATATAATGACATGTTACGGTATTTATTTTGACCTTGTTTGAAGAGGGATGTGTCTCGGCATATTAAAGCATGTCACACATGTCAAACGAAAGGTAAGCCAAATCAGGGTGAGAAATCCGCTCCACTGTGCCCCATCCCTGCGAGTGTACAGTAAAGCCTTTTGAACGTTTAATGGTTGATGCTGTCACGCCATCGGAACCCCTTCGTATTCACATAGACCATGTAAACGGGGTCCGGCAGAGGGGGTATTCAGCTGGGGGGATGAAGAGAAGTTGTCGTCTGCCCAGGTAGGAAGGAAACATCGGTATAAACGAAAAACTGAGCAGCGCTCGTTTAGTCCTGGAGGTCAGGTCCTGGTTTTGGTGCCAAGGGCTAGTTTGTCGTTTCTAGAGAAACATTCCGGGCCTTTCTATGTGCTGGGTCAAGGGACTGACCAAAATGGTCTCCTGTCCACATGGAAGCGTAGGAGATGAGCTCCTAGTTTTTTTGGGTTTACCTGACAGTACTATGCTGTTTGGTCTGGCCTTTTAGATCTACTCTGTCCCTCTTAAATGCTTCTTCAGGCGCTGGAGTTGCTGAGTGGGCAGGGGGAGGTTTGTTGGCTGGTTTGAGAAGAAGTATAGACGTCAGTGTGGAGTTTTTGAAGGCTATTGGAGCTGTATTGTTTTGGTGTGAAGAGGGTCCTGTTAGGTAGTTAACGGTGTTCCTCATTGAACCCCTTTCTTTATGGGGGGGAGTGTGACGACCCCTCCACACCACTAGGCATTCCGTGGTCTCTCTCTCTCTCTGTGTTTACAGGATCCGGTGCTGTGGGGCCGGCGTTTTACCTGATGAGCTGCACCTGGGTCGAAAAGGCCTAGAAGAAGAGAGCCCAGCCGGATACGTCCCTCTCACTCCTCTGGGCACTCTCTCCGTGCCAGCCTCGGGGACCTGTTGCTGGTTCCATTCGCTATTTTGTTTATTAAACATTACATTGCATTTACATTACATTGCATTTAGCTGACGCTTTTATCCAAAGCGACTTACAATAAGTGCGTTCGACCAACAAAGTACAAACTTGAAGAAAACAGAATCATATAAGTACATCAGGTTTCATAGAGCTAAAACATTTCAAGTGCTACTCAACTGGCTTTAGATAAGCCAGTCCTTTATTAGTATATAAGTGCTTTGTTAGTAATTCTATCGCTCGAAGTGGAGTCGAAAGAGATGAGTTTTCAGTCTGCTCCGGAAGATGTGTAAGCTTTCAGCTGTCCTGATGTCAATGGGGAGCTCATTCCACCACTTTGGAGCCAGGATAGCAAACCCACGTGTTTTTGCTGACTAAACAATTGTTATATTCTTACCCCTCGTCTCGCCTCCCTGCTTTGTGTTGCAGCCCAGGAGCAATAACAGTATAAATGCTTTATTACTAATGGGATCTGCACAAACAAGCTTTGCTAACAAGCTGAGATTCCACAGATTCTAGAGGTATTAGTATCATCACTGAGCGATCAGAACTCGCGACAGGGGAAGCAAAACCAGACAACACACGACGTAGCTTTAGGTAGCAAAAAACGGAGATATGCTTACCTTTAGCTGTTCTAATCAAAAGTTGTTTTCAATGGCATTAAAACGAGAAAAACATGGCTGAAGTTTAATCCATAGGTTAATCCAATGTGTCTTGTCACTTTGAATTTTTTTTTATAATTCAATTTTTATGTAAAAAACTGACTTTTCATATTAGCTGCTAATGATAGCTTCGAGAGTGTATGACAGCTTCCTGTTTTGGGTATTCTGGCTACGCGTCACTCTCACTCCTTATTTGGTCATCTGTGTGTGTATGTGGAATCTCCCCTTGATTCCATTGGCTCTAACGGTTAAAAAGAGATGTCAATCATCAAAATCGACCAAGGGGGGCCAGAAATAGGTCAAATCCACCCAATTGACCCCAGAAGTGTTTTTTTTGTTGCTAAATCTCTCTAAAAAGGTAAATTTTCACTTATGTTGCATCAATCTTGATACAGGGTACTTATATGTTATAGCTTGGATTCATATAGCTTTTAGTATACTATCCCATCATTCAAGGGTGGTTTTCACTATAAGTTATGTATTTTTTTTGGACGAACACTATAATTTACATTTTTGTACTATGTTCAATCTGAATTTACTTTAAAATTTAAAAAAAGCCTGAGCTTGTTTTCCAGGTCTCAGACATTCCCATAACAAATTACCTTAACTTCAATTATAAAAGGGGGTAAATTAATAATCTTTTTTCTCAAAGCACCTGTGAGTTGGATGTAGAAAAGTCAGAATCAATATAGATTTGTTATTATTTGAAAGTAAATTTAAAAAGTAAAATGTTGTGTAATTAAAAAATTAACACAAAACTAGGGCCACCAGGGTGGGTGGATGGGGTCTGGAGGACGGGTTTTGGGCTGACAGCCCAGGAGCACAGCGGAGGACCCGGAAGGGATCTCGGGCGGACGGCCCGGGGGCAAGGCAGAGTCCAAGGTGGGGGACTCGGGCGGACGGCCTTGGGGCAAGGCAGAGTCCAAGGTGGGGGTCTCGGGCGGACGGCCCGGGGGCAAGGCAGAGTCCAAGGTGGGGGTCTCGGGCGGACAGCCCGGGGCAAGGCAGAGTCCATGGTGGGGCGAAGGACACAGCGGGCGAACTCAGGGGGGCCAAGCATGAGGGCGAAGACCGAGGCACTCAGGGGGCCGGGCTCGAGGGCGAAGACCGCGGCTCTCAGGGGGACGGGCTCAAGGGCAAACACCGCGGCTCTCAGGGGGCCGGGCTCGAGGGCAAAGACCAGACAGCTCCGGAGGCCGGGCAGGACCCGGTGTCGGCCGAACAGGAACCGGAACCGGTGGGACAGGCTTCGGCAGGATCCACCACGGAAGAGGACCAGGAGTTGGCAGGACCCCCGGCGAGACAGGTGATGGCGGGGCCTCCAACGGAACAGGACAAGGGGTTGGCAGGACCCCCGGCAGAAGAGTTGCCGGCAGGACCCCCAGAGGAACAGGACATAGGATTGGCAGGACCCCCGGCAGGAGAGTAGTCGGCGGGACCTCCAACGGGACTGGACATGGAACTGGCAGGACCCCCAGCAGAACCTCCAACGGCAAAGGACATAGGGTTGGCAGGACCCCCGGCAGAAGAGTAGTCAGCGGGACCCCCAACGGGACAGGACATAGGATTGGCAGGACCCCCGGCAGGAGAGTAGTCGGCGGGACCTCCAACGGAACTGGACATGGAACTGGCAGGACCCCCAGCGGAACCTCCAACGGCACAGGACATAGGGTTGGCAGGACCCCAGGCAGGAGAGTAGTCGGCGGGACCTCCAACGGGACAGGAGATGGAGTTTGCAGGACCTCCGGCAGGAGAGCAGTCGGCGGGACCTCCAACAGCATAGGACACAGGGTTGGCAGGACCCCCAGCAGAAGAGTAGTCGGCGGGACTCCCAACGCGACAGGACATAGGGTTGGCAGGACCCCTGGCAGGAGAGTAGTCGGCGGGACCCCCAACGGGACAGGACATAGAGTTGGCAGGACCCCCAGCGGAATTTCCAACGGCACAGGACATAGGGTTCGTAGGACCCCCGTCAGAAGAGTAGTCGGCGGGTCCTCCAACGGCACAGGACATAGGGTTTGCAGGACCCCCGGCAGAAGAGTAGTCGGCGGGACCCCCAACGGGACAGGACATGGAGTTGGCAGGACCCCCAGCGGAACCTCCAACGGCACTTGAGTGGGGACTTGAGTAGGGACAAGAGAAGGGACTCGAGTACGGACAGGAGAGGGGACTCGAGAGGGAACTCGAGAGGTGACTCGAGAGGGAACTCGAGAGGGGACTCGAGAGGTGACTCGAGAGGTAGAGCCAGTACTGGAGCCGAAACTGGAGTCGGGACCATTGCTACTGGGGCCGGAACCATGGCTGCTGGGGCCAGGACTGGGGCTGGAACCATGGCTCTTGGGGCTCGGGCTGCTAGCCTGGACTTGCGACTCATTCTCTTAGGAGCCTTTTGGAGGCTCCGTGGACCTCCGAAAGCCAGACGAGTTCCCGAGAACGGCTCCTGGACAGGAGCAGGACATGGGGAAGAAGCAGGGGTTGACTCCGGACGGAACACACCGAGACATTTGTAGTCAGCAGGCTGGAAATCACACACTGAGAGGAAGTTCAAAATCACAGTTGTATTACACACAATGCACTGTTTTTTGAGAACAAAAATGTGTAACTAATGTAATTTTTACATTCTGACAGAAATTTTAAATTATTATGAATACAAATAAATTAAAAGAAGCCTCCCGTGAGTTACTACAAGCTATAACGTAGATTTTAAAAACGTTTTATAGAATAAAAGCTCACTGCGGGACGGTGTAGGAATGCGTGTGTGCACCACGACAAAATAGCCTCATTCACATTACATTGGGGTTTTTTGCGTGGTGCCGACACGTAAATGTAGCAGAATGCGTGACTCCACCACGCAATGCGGTGTTAAGGAGTCGTGGTGGAGTCACGCATTCTGGTGAGATCAGGTTGCTCTGGCCCCCCTCGGTCGATTTTGATGATTGAAACCTCTTTTGAACCGTCAGAGCCAATAGAATCTAGGGGAAGTTCCTAAACCCACCTACACATTACCATTGAGGAGTGAGAGTGATGCACACGCAGTAATCAATTCAAAGTGACACAGACAAATTGGATTAACTTTAAGCAGCGTTTTTATCGTTTTAATGCCCTTGAACACAACTTTTGATCAGAAAACAGCAACGGTAAGACGTCGTTTTCGCTCTGTAAAGCTAAGTTTTGGGTTGTCTGGGTCTGCCTTCGCTGCCCTGAGTTCTGGTCACATAGTGATGATACTTATAACTCTAGAATCTGTGGAATCTCAGCTTTCATTTGATATCTTGTTTTTGCAGATCCGATAAGTAATAAAGTATTTCTACCGTAAGGTCTGCGCTACGTGCATTAGCATTTTTTCGCTCAGTGCTAATTCAGAGGCTTGGTATTACCCTTGTGTTTCGTTTAGCTAAAAATGGTTCATATCATCAGTCAGCTAAGTTTCTTCCCGGTTAATTGGTAACATTAATAGGTTGCTAAATGTCAAGAAGCCCTGACACACAGTTTCTTAAAAAAAGCCTGAAAGCTCTGATAACCTCTTGACAGGACACAGATTGAGTTGGCTAAACAAAGTGTAATATAATCAAGGAGAGAATAATGATTTACAATTCAAACCATCCATATAAAAATGTACTGATACCACATCCGTAAACATAATTGTCACACTGTTGAAAGGCATTAAAATAATGTATTACGTTAACGTTTATATAATTTCCTGTTGAAGATGCAATGAAAGTCACAAAGCCACTCAACACTTTAACCTTGTGTAGAAGTTGAGTTCCATGAAGACAACAGCAGTGTGTTTCTTGGGACCCAGCTGTGATGAGGATATGAGAGTAGGAAACACCACCTGCCTGCGAAAGGACCCTTTTCATGTTTCTACTCTGAGGGCAAGCGGCAGGAAGCCTGACCCCTCTGAGAAGGGCTGTCAACCATGCCCTTCAAGCACAGACACTGCTGTCAGCCTGGCCGGGGTAAAGATTAAAGGGAAATTGTAGGGGGAGTCCTTGGCACATTTTGGACTCCAACATTATGTTTGCGACTTTGTACCACATGTGGACATGCTAAGAGTAGCATGGACTGTGTGCTTTTGATTGATCCGCGTGGAACTATGACCTGGAAAGGTTCTGTAGGCTCCTATCTTTATTAGAAAGCCTGCAGCTAGCTCCCACTGAAAGCAGAGAGTATTTCTCTCCAAGTCTTGTATTTCACCCTCCCTGACGTGAATACTAAGTAATCTCTCCATGGCTTTCTTCCTTTATCCACACTTAACCCTTTGACCAATTGACTGCTTCGCTTTGTTGTCAATCTGCCTTCACAGTGATGCACATGCTATGCTGCCATGCTTCTCATTAGAGTGTTGTTATTCGAACGGCAATGTATAGTACGCTGTCTACTTGTCAGTATACACGGGGTGTGTTGTGTATCAGATGCTACAATTCTCCCTTCTCACTATCTGGGTTCTAACAAGGCCAGGGTAGCAGCTAGATTGACAGCTGCTGGGGCATTTTAACAGGCTTGGTGTTAAACTGCTAACTCTGAGGAGGCATATGAATGATTGACTGCCAAACCACGCAGAACACAAGCCCACTGCCTTCACTGAAACAATTTTCCAACTGACCATAAGCTTTCACAAAGAGAAAAAAAACAACATATTCAGCCATCTCTATCGATACAGATTTTAACGTTTAACTACATTTAAGTTCCGAGAATCTAAACAGATGTTTAAATGACATTTTGTGCCACCATTTCATTGCAATGATCAGTCATCCAGAAGCTTTTTGTTAATGATAATTATTATAAATAATTTATACAAACAGCTCTAAAACTATTTGTTTTTCCAAATCCTGTCATGAAGAATCCTTGCATTATTAATGATCCTAAACAAATGATCATGCATTCATTGTTGCATGAATTATTTGTGGATCAATAAAATAATTTGTAATTATCATTAAATGTTACGTTTTTTATTTTCAGCCTGGGTGCCAAGCCTTTTCTCACTAAGAAAAGTGTTTTCTTTAAAGGTGTGAAAGTGTTGCTAGAAAAGTTTTACAATGGTTGTCAATTTCTCCTCAGAAGTATTCTGGCACATGTGTGAGTGGCAAGTAAATTAAGACGCAAATGAGAACACTAATGCTACAGTACAATTTGCCAGTTCTTTTTCTCTCACCTCCCTGCCGTTCCAAAAACAGAGGGGAAGTCGTAAACACCATTTGTCTGTGCACATTACATGTCTGCTGTTATAGTCCCAAATGAAGGCCCAGTATGTGGCTCCTTTCAACAGAAGATGGTTACAGGCCTTGTTAATTGGACTTGGCTCAGTTCTCCATGAACCCTTATTGCCGGCAGGAATGACTGAAGTCTGTTGGGCCAGAATTGGACCTTACATAGAGACACACACACCAACTGCTTTATATGGAAATTGATTCAATAAAATTGATTTGTTACTAAGATCAAAGCATCTTTTTATTCCACAGCCTTTCTTCAGCTATGAGCAAAGAACTTAAAAGTGAAAACAATTGTATGCTGGCTACATCACTCTTTATGATACCCTCAAAGTGATCTTCAATTGCAGGAAAACTTCAGTCCCTTTGAAGTTTCTATCGGATCAGAAGTGGGTGGATAGCTGCAGTTCAGTCAAGGACAGCAGGATATGTCAAGGGTTCTTTTGTCTATTAGAGAGAAGTTGAACACTTTTGCAGGTAAGCCAGAATAAACACCCTAGATAAACAAGATAAAGCCTTCCTCCTGCCCTCCATGTATAGGATTGCAGACACTTCTAGATAAACAAAATACTAACACAAATCAACTTTGGTACAACTCAAGCCAATGCAGCATATCTAAAGAAATACACTACAATTCTGCATGTCTAGCTTTCCAACCGCGGCTTAGCGTGTTACAGTATTAGCGACTGAGCCAGGATGGTCCTACCCCGCTGCAGAGAGTGAATGCCATTCACTGGTATGATTGGATTGAGGCAGACCTAAGCGTAGCTCGAGCTGCACTTATCAGCTAGCTGGCAGATAGGACTTGTCATACTGCCTGTCAGATCTGATGAGGGGACCAGAAGCTTCACAATGGAGCTAAAATGCAATCTCCTCCTCTGCAGCTGCATCGCCTGCCTCAGGGACACGCTTATTAGACTTTGTAAACAGCCAAATTTGAGCGCTAAACTGTAAGAGCTACTGTCAGGCAGGCTGCCTCAGCCACTTAGCCAAAGCTGGGAGCAATTCTATATAAAACTACTGTTGTAATAAAGGGACTTACAAGAAAACAAAGACTAAAGTGAATGGTAGGGCTGATGGAAGAACATTTGGTCAGGGGAAGTCTTCAAGAAGCTTGAGAACACACACTAAAGCTGTATTTCACAGCAGTACAAAGTTAGAAGCAATTTATTTGAAGCCCACCTTTTCAGTACGTACAAGCAGCTAATACATCTAGAGCACATTCAAATGTCTTTGTAAATAAATATAAGGGAAATATAAGAGTTTAGGAGAAGCAGGGCTGGGTCCAGATTTATGGAGAAAGGGAGATATATGCTTTGTCTCCTCCCTCTCATCATGGGCAGCGTAATGGAAAAGATAAGGTGTTAGCTAGGAGTCAGACACGTCAAACATGGCTATACCAGGATATAGCAGTCAACAACACTTCCATTGATGGCTTCAGGACTGTTCAGGCATTTCCTTGAAAAATGTTTCCATTAACGTTTCGAACGTTTACTTTGATGGCTTGGGTTGACAAGGATTGCACCTAGAGCTTCACCATATCTTCATTATGAGCCTAATTCTTCATTATGTCTCAACCATGAGTCTGAGTCTGACGTGTGGGAACGTCCTGCCTCTTTTCTGTGCCTAAGATGTTGATATCTGTGTCCCAGTGGCTACAAGGACTCTCATTGCACATTTTACTTCAACTTATGCTTATATAATTATGTTTTTATATTAATTTTAATATGGTGCAATGCTCACAAAACCTAATTTTGATTGATTAATTGATTGTTAAGTGTATCCATGAAAAAGTTGAACTTCTCATTTCTTATATAAAGACTGTTTATAAGTGTCATTGTGACGGCTACCTATTTTTTTGTGGACTACTGTTTTTAAGCCTCAAGGTTTAGGGTTAGGGTTTCAACTAAGATACTAGTGTTGTTGTCAACAATTGCATACTTTAGTTCACATAACAGACGTACTTATTTTAGGCCGAACCATGCATTTTTTTTCCTAAACTTAACCAAGTTGTTTTATTGGTTTAAGATGACCAACCACTTTTGTTGGGCTTTTCTTTTGTTTAGTCAAATCAATAACATTAACCAACCATTTGAATTACCATTTGTATTTGTAATTTGGGTGTAAATTTAGAGATGAAATTGATAATGCTTTTAAGTTAGGGAACTTCATTTTGTAGGAGGTTTGCTTTTGATATAATGTGAGATATAATTTGTATGTGTTGAATTCTAAAATGCGATGTACACGTTTCTTAATACTTATAATTGTTGATAGATGCATTAATTAAAACTTAAAAGTGTTTAATTCTATCTGCTTATAACTAAAAAGCCTGTCAGAAATGGCCTTTTCAAAAGTAAGGTTTTATAATTGAGGTTTTAAACTTTTAGGTGAGAGAGATTAGAGAGGTGCCTGCCACCGAGGCATTATTCTGACATACTTTTGCCATGCAGTACACTGGCATGTCTACAAAGGAAATAATGAGGGACGGAATGAGAAATAGAGGTCTCCACAAAGCAGGACTGATTATCCTTTATTATCCTTTTCCTGCACTTTTAACCCTCACATCCAACCACCCAGGTACGGCCATGAATACTATACAGAAACCACAGCCTTGATCTTTCTTTGTATTTTGTATTAATTCTTTATTTGTTTCCTGTATTGCCTTTTTAAATATAATCCCTCTTTCTTGTTCTCTGATTATCCCTTTCACCAAAAACCTCCCGGTCCCCAAAAAATATGACATTTAAACATTGGGATATGCATATGGGTCGCCAGAGGAGGCCCAGAGATGTTTAATATCTAGCTGAGTACAAAGAGCGAAGGAGAAAGGGACCAGGTTGATGGGAGACTTGCTTCTTTTTCCAAGGAGCATGCAGTCTCTGTTCTGCTTTTTCTGAGATCATTAATTTCTCCAAAAGAGATCTCCCCGGGTGCGACTCATTCACATGCAGATGGCACTATTCCTCTGGAGCTAGCTCTTTTTCTCTCTTTCCATAAGGCCATTTAGTGCTCCATTTTCTCTTTTTTCGCTGTGTCGCTCCCTCCTATATTAAGCAAACGGTTAGCTCGGCAGCCTTAGGTGACATAGCACTCATATTTCAGCACTGGGGAACGGAGTAATGCAATGTGCTGCTATGGATACATTACATGAGAATTTGTCTCTTTTAAGTCAGGGAGGTCTTCACTTAGTGATACAGGCATTTTTCTGTGGAGATAATTCCTCTTATCTGTCCTCTGTTCTTTGCTTGCCCAAATATTTTCTTCCTCCCACTTTACACATGACTCAGTGTCTGGGATATGTTGGTGTGTGTTGTAGATGTCATGCAGTTGTTTAAGTGGGTTTAGCCTGTACCGCTTTTCTTTGCTGCTGTCGTCTGCGTCTGACTGTTAAAGGGCTCTGTGAAACCTCGTTTGCGTCTCCTCTGTGTCTAACAGCAGCCCCGCATTGGTGTGTGCCTTGGTAGTAATTAGTAATTAGTGACCCGTTACTGCTGCATTTGTGCCGTAAGCCAGAGGCGTTAGCTGCAATCCCCCCCGCCCCCCCAACCCTCTCTCTTCCGAGTTCATATCTAACCTGATAGACTTTGATGACACGCTTCTTTGAAGACCTGATCAAAGACGAGAGACTTTGATGAGAGTGATGTTTGCTGTTGGTGAGGAGGTAAGGAGGAATACCAAACGTCTTTTCCAGTGAGAGGCAGACGGAAAGAGAGAGAGATAGAGAGGGATATGAAGAAAGCATGCACCACATTCCAAAAACGTTTTATTTATATCAGAATGTAAAAAAAATTAGGTATGTTAAAATATGATAATCAAGGATGTTTTGGGATGTTCTGTAGAAATTCTGTAATTTAAAGCTACAGTCTGTATCTGTTTATGTCTTCAAATGATTTGCATTGATATCTGTGTTTGGGATTATAAATGGACAGGGCCTGCACCTGAACTTGTAAGGAAACTTCTAGACTGCTGACATTTTTATGGTGAATCAATCAATTGCCATTTTCGGTTTTCATAAACGTGTAAATATAGCTGATCAAACCATGATGTATCTGAATTAATCAAATAATAAGCCATAGTTTTACCCAAACAATTTTAGAACATTAATAAAAAAAAAATTAAGTAACCTTTCATAATTTATCAAGAATTAACATTAATATAACGTTATATTGATAATGTACTCACTAAACTTACAATTAATTTAACTTATTTTCTTCCAAAAGTTAATTATCCAAAGCCTCTGTAAACCCCCTTCTATTTACATGTAATGGTTTGGTCCCGCCTCCAAAAGGCACTTTCTAGCAGAGAGTGAGAGCATGTGAGGAGCAGGGATGCTAGTACTTATGTGTGTACCAGAGTTCCCGTTAGCCGGTAATTACCGGACTACGCCCGGTAATTACCGGACTACGCCCGGTAAAATATGCTGAAGACCGGCAAATCCAGATCTCTCCGGTCAAAGTGTCCGTTCAAAATAATTTCCGTTTAGCGCAATACCACATCAGTTGCGCAACTTGCGCCACTTATGTGACAGGCAAAAGAGTATGTGACAGACAAGAATAGTCAATTCTAATGTCTAACACTTAATGTGGAGAAAGAGATGTCCTGTATGGGTTGATTGTGCGTTGATCTGTTGGTAATGCCTCGGGGTTCCGGTGGGCATGTTAACAAATGCATAATGCTGTGCTATATTTTGTGGCCTCACCCGGTTGCATAGCGACGCTTATTGTTTAGGTGTCTTTTGATAAGCAGGTAGTCCTATCATTAGCTAGAACTAGCTAGATCTGATCGATATGGACATAAACGCGAGTGAAGTCTAATCTGACGGGAGAGATCAGCTGCTGCTGACGATCGACACGCAGCTCTGCATGATCACATGCAGCGGTGAGCGGAACAACACACACACTTCAGGTTAGAATATCACACGTAGCTATTTTAATTACCTCTCAAACTACCGTAACTAGTTATAGATATGTTTAGTTTTACTGTCGGGTCACTCATTACTGGTCCGCGAGCTGCATGAGACTGACGGGCTGTCCTCTATGAGTTTGTTTTAAAAGAAGGAAAAGTCAAAGCAGCCAGGATAAGGGTTAAACAATAATCTGCTTTAATGGTGGAACATACAATACATCACAAAACAATTCAAAAGGGGGCCACCCCTTTGGGTGCCCCTGCTCTGGTCCTCTCGCTGGGAGAGGTCTTACCACCTTGGCCAGCATGAAGAAAAGAAGAGCGCGAACCAAAAGAAAACACAGGCTTTCATACTAAAAAGACAGGAGGAGGTGTGTGAATGCTTCCCCCAGAGGTCGTCTCATTGGGAGAGACCAACACATGGCCTGTCGTACACAATCAGCGCGACACAGCAGAAAGAAACCCGGAAACAAAAAGTCTCTTTCAGTTTGACGAAAACCAGATACCTTTTGGTGTCTGGAACGAACCTGCTCTAAACAACAAGTTTCCTTATCTTATTTCACATCTTGCAGCCAGCACACACACATCCCCTTTATGGCTCTTTGTCTCTGTGGCCATCTCCCCCCCCCCCCTCAGGTTACCACACACAAGTTAGAAGTATGTTTTAAGATATAGTTGTTATAGTTGGCTAAATATACGTAATACATGTAAATTACTTTCATATCAATAATAACGAGGAACACATTACCTATGCTCTTAAGCAGTATTAGAGATGCTTTTCAAATAGTCAAACTTCACACAGGCCCAGTATAGAGAACACACTCATTTGTCCTGCAGCCTTTCCAGCCATTTGAGCTATTGTTCACATCTTTACTTCAAATAAAAGGTTTCACATTGCATATTTCCAGCTTCCTTCACACATACTGTTATTATTAATACAAAGTAATTAACCACACACATCTATTTAAAACAAGTAGATTTCCCTGATAATTGACATGCTGAAAATCTTAAGAAGAATGTCCCCTCCCCCAGCTCTCTCGTCCCTGTCATAAAAGCTGCTTCCATTTCATATAGAGTAATAAAACATGTTTAAGCTAATTTCTCCTCAATGTTTGTAGCCATTTAGTACCCACACATGAAATAATAAAAACAGAGGTATAGTTGAACAGTAATCACGCAGCACATATATTTACTGCAATGAAAACACACACACATCTGCCCTAACCATGTGTAACGCACCCTCTTTTTTTACGATGGAAACATTCCATAGATTTGGAGCTATGCCCAAATAAGGATGTCCCCTGCTCACATCCCTTTCTAAACACAAAGACTTCACCTATCTATATTGGGGAGGAAAAATATACTTTGTCCCTTAAAATTTAACACACCCGAATATATAAGGTGGCATTAACATAAATATCTCACAGTAGGAAGCATCCTAAATGTGGGTGAGACAATTTAACAGGGGGTATGGGCAGGTGGTGGACCTCACCACCTCTAGGGGGGTCCGTGGGCAAGCTCCCCCGGGAAGTTTTTTTTTTAAATGTTGAAGTTAAATGCATCAATCTGGTGCACTTTGAGAGCAGAATGATGGACTAAATCTATGGCAGTGAGTAGGGGCTTGGACTGTGAGCCGTAGGGTCGCCGGTTCAAGTCCCCGACGAGACTCCATTTGGAGTGTGGATTTCTACTTGGAGAGGTCCCAGTTCAACTCCTGCCCTGCCGTGGTGCCCTTGAGAAAGGCACCGGACATCCCCCTTCCCCCCTCACTCCCATTGCTCCCCGGGCGCTGTACAATATCTGCCCACTGCTCTAGACTCCTGGTACTAGGATGGGTTAAAAGCAGAGAACACATTTTACTGTGTGTGCTGTGTGCTCTGCATGTGTGACCATTAAAGAGGGTTTCATCCCTCCAAATTCTTCTTCTTCTACACCCATATGAAACAGAACTGTAAACAGATTTGCTTTTTCTTTCAACATTTATTTGAACAGCAAGTGGAGGCAAAAGTGTCTGCACCCAAAACAATAAACCTGCTAGCTAATTAGCCTAAACTCAGTAACAGAATGTCCGCAACACGTTCTTCTCCACAGCCGCTGAGTCAGACGTCACTTCCCCCCTTTTCTATCCTACGGGTACAGCCGTACAGCCACTCCCCCTGAACCCCGGCCCACATTTGTAAGTGTTCCGGCCCAGCCCAGCCCAGCGGAACACTTACAAATGTGGGCCGCTAGGATTTAGGTAAGCAAAAAAAAAAGGGAGTGGCCGGAACACTTACAAATGTGGGCCGGTAGGATTTAGGCAACATTTTTTTTTTTTTTTTAAATGTTTAATTTTTTTTTTGGCCCTCCGGCCCACACACAGCACCGGCCCACCGGGGAAACTCCCGGTATTCCCAATGGCCAGTCCGCCCCTGCTGTCAGGAGAGGGAGAAAGTGCTCCGTTTATTATTCCCGTGTTATTGTAAATTACTCTACACTTTTGAATAGTTCATCTACTATAATTAGTTTGTTTAATATCGAATCGTATCAATTTGTTTTAAAGCACAATAAATAACAAAGAAGACCTTTGACCGACACTTTTCTCATTTAGTCCGGAAGATTTAAACTTTAACGGACATGTTGACCGGCGAAAAAATATTCTAACGGGAACTCTGGTGTGGACCATGTCTCAACGACTAACAACGTCAGGCTTTCAAAAAGAAAGGAAAGGAGAGAAAGAAAAGAGAAAGGGACTAAAGGGCGACAGTATGCCATCCAGTTTTTCAAGAGAAAAGGTGGGTGTGGTCCATGAGTGGTGGAAATTAGTCTGTTAGATAAGCGTAGTCCATTTTAAATAATAATTGTCATGTTTTTTTTAACTAAGCTGACATTACTGTTAATATCTATAAAGAAAATGCAGAGGTTTTTAATTTCACTGCTCTTTTAGCTGACATTTAACAAATGCAGGTACATTTTTAGCAGCTATTCATACTAAATCAGTTGTCCCTCCCCCTGGTGCAAGGTCCAACAGATCCATCTTTAGGCTCAGCAGCCCTGTCCCCCCATAATGCTGAACCTGAACCAGCTTTTCTCCCAACTGAAGGAGGTGAGCAGCATTGTGTTGAATGACATGCCACTTAACATATCTGAAGGGAGACTGGAATGCAATATATATATATATATATATATATATATATATATATATATATATATATATATACACTGAACAAAAATATAAATGCAACACTGTTGTTTTTGCTCCCATTTTTCATGAGATGAACTCAAAGATCTAAAACATTTTCTATATACACAAAATAACCATTTCTCTCAAATATTGTTCACAAATCTGAAAAAATCTGTGATAGTGAGCACTTCTCCTTTGCCGAGATAATCCATCCCACCTCACAGGTGTGGCATATCAAGATGCTGATTAGACAGCATGAAACGTGCAGTTTTGCTTTATTGGGGGGGGTCTGGGGGGGGTCCGAAAACCATAGGGTTAAACCCTAACCCTAACATGTCACCCATTGAGGATGTTTGGGATGCTCTGGATCGGTGTATACGACAGCGTGTTCCAATTCCTGCCAATATCCAGCAAATTTGCACAGCCTCAGGGTGTGGGGGGGTCCGAAAACCAGTCAGTATCTGGTGTGACCACCATTTGCCTCACGCAGTGCAACACATCTCCTTCGCATAGAGTTGATCAGGTTGTTGATTGTGGCCTGTGGAATGTTGGTCCACTCCTCTTCAATGGCTGTGCGAAGTTGCTGGATATTGGCAGGAACTGGAACACGCTGTCGTATACGCCGATCCAGACCATCCCAAACATGCTCAATGGGTGACATGTTAGGGTTAGGGTTAGGGTTAGGGTTTAACCCTAGGGTTTTCGGACCCCCCCAGACCCCTCCAATAAAGCAAAACTGCACGTTTCAGAGTGGCCTTTTATTGTGGCCAGCCTAAGGCACACCTGTGCAATAATCATGCTGTCTAATCAGCATCTTGATATGCCACACCTGTGAGGTGGGATGGATTATCTCGGCAAAGGAGAAGTGCTCACTCTCACAAATGTTTTCAGATTTGTGAACAATATTTGAGAGAAATGGTTATTTTGTGTATATAGAAAATGTTTTAGATCTTTGAGTTCATCTCATGAAAAATAGAAGCAAAAACAATAGTGTTGCATTTATATTTTTGTTCAGTGTATATCAAAACAAAAAGCTAATCTAATTTCAATTATACATTTCAAACACAGTATTTTTCCACATATTTAAGTTATATTTATTTGGATTTATGCATTTATGTTGAGAATGTTCCATTCAAAAATGTCATTATTAAAAAGGCATTTACACCATAAAAGATGACTATTGAGATGTATTGTCAGGAATGTTAGTCTTATATAAAAACCGTGAATTCTACTGCAGCAGAATGTTGCACGCCTGCACAGTGTTATATTTTCACAGCTCGGTGTCAGAAAATATTGTGCGGTTAGAATTGGACCACAAGATAGATGCAAGCCTGTACAGGTAGAGTTATTTAAAGCATAAATGAGTCGGTTGGGTTCTGGAGGTGTGGTTAGAGCAATTGTGCTTGGTCGGCGTGGCCTGGGCCTCGTTGTGGGGCCCAATGTGATTTATTTTCATGGGGCCCAAAATCCCTGGTGGCGCCCCTGGTTGTGTGAGTGTATGGCTAGAGGGCAGGACCTATAAACACATTTACTACCCAATAGCATTTTGAGTCTGAACAACAAAATGACCTTTTGATTATGTAAATGTATTTTTTTTTTTAAACTAAACATTTACTGACTTTTTAGGATAGCATAAAGTAATGTTGTAAAATTACAACCGGGGACCTTACAGGGTTAAGGGCTATTGTTTATTGTTATTTAAAAACTCTTATTTAAATGATGTGTGTGTGCCTCTGTATTCCTGATGATACACTGAGAGAATGAGCTCATAGGGCTGCTGATCACCATGAGCTAAACAGTCTGTATATTGCACTACATTTGTATAATGTAAGCCTTGTTGATTCTTTGCCTAGAATAAGAAAAAAATAGTTAGATATCCTGGATATTATTTGATCTATTCCACCACTAGCTTAATCCCAAATAATGTAGAGGTGTCTTGTAGGTGCCTTAAATCAGGGGTTCCCAAAGTGGGGGGGTCGCGAGATGATTACAAAATAAAAATGGAAAATTAAAAAATATATATATAAAAACAATAGATTTTTTTATTTTTTTATTTTATTATTATTAATAATAACGTTTGCATAGACATTTTCAGGGGCGGACTAGCCATCTGTATAATTTCCACGCAACGAGGCTCACCCTTTGACAATCCACTAGCGCAGTGTTTGTGCGGAAAACTGAAATGAATTCACTAGCACCCAACAACACACAACAACAACAACCACCTGGATGACTTCTGATACTGAGGTAGAGAAAGGGAGAAATATATCGCTATAATTATTCAGATGTTGTTCGTATTTATTTAAAGTGCATCATCTGTTCATATCTTATTAATGTATTCATCATGCTAACATCCCTAATCTGTGGAACGTGCAGTGTATACACACAAGTTTCATACACTCTCTTTGTTTCAGTCAACATTAAACATATTATTGTTCACAGATCACAAGTATAAATATAGTTTAAGAAGCCTAAACAAATTCAGCTTGAAAGATGAAAACAGACAAAAACAGGAAATCGGACGGAGAGGTGAAAGAAGAAAAAAAGAGCATAGTGACGTGAGGTAAAACAGGTGGAAAATGAATTATGTCAAACATCACCAGCGCACCGCCTCTCCGGCTGTTATATTGGCCTTGTATCTGATTTTTATTGTTGTTGTGTTTTCCCCTTTCATACCCGTTATACTGTCTACACTGGTGTCTTCGTGTGCCAGGTGAGAATAAAACCGGGGACTGAGCTCGGCATCTGTATTCAGGTGCACTAATGGAATCACTGAGGCTAAAATGGCAGGAGGTGAAAGGTGAGTGCACAGAGAACAGCAGACAGCTCCACACCACTGCTGCTGCTGTCGCTCTGCCAAACCACTCAGCTGTGATGGTATGGGAAGTGTGTGTGTCTTATTGTGTGTTTTCATATGGCACCAGGATCAAATGTAGAGCTTTTTAAAGATAGTTTAGGAGTATTAATGGATGGCCTAAATGAAAATAAAACGTATTGTATTGTATGTATTATTTGTGGGGATTTTAACATCGACCTTCTAAATGTATCTAAACACAAAACAACTTCTCATTTCCTGGATACATTGTACAGCAGGGGCTTTATCCCCTAATCACTAAGCCCAGTAGAATAACATCAACTTGTGCAACATTGATCGACAATATCTTTACAAATGTCATGGAAAACAGTGCTAAGAGTTGGCTAATAATAAATGACATCAGCGACCATTCACCTGTATTTGTAGCATATGATTGGCAATTAAAAAAGAATAAGGAAGAGATTCGCAGTAGACACAGTATGTCAGGGTAAGGACTGCTGAAGCAAAAGACAAATTTAGGAGTGACCTCTTAAAGGAAGAGTGGAGAGGGGTTTATGTAGAAGATGTAAATGCTGCATATGAGTCCTTCCTAAAAATCTACATATCACTGTATGACAAACATTGTCCCACTGTACTCCGTACATATAAAGGTACTTATCATCAAAAGCCTTGGATAACCAAGGGCTTACAAAATGCTTGCAGGAAGAAAAATAACCTTTATAAAGAGTTCATAAAATGTAGGACAAAGGCAATTGAAAAGCAATACAAAGCATAAAAAAATAAGTTGACAGTTATAATGAGACAAGCAAAAAGAGAATATTATAATAATATGTTAAAAGAAAAGAAAAATGATATCAAGGGCACATGGAAAATCTTAAATACTGTTATTGGAAATAAATCTGTATCCACTGGCCTGCCCAGTCACTTCATTGATGACAAAAATAAGGTTGTAAAAAACATGAATTAAGTGGTACATGAATTTAACCTCTTTTTTTGTGAATGTCGGACCTAATCTTGCAAAGACTATTCCAAAACAACACGATGGGCAACAAGAGGATGGCGGAATTGGGGGAAGTAAAGTGTTGCATTCAATGTTTCTGGGAGAGATTAACAAAATTGAAATTAGATCCATTGTAGACAAATGCAAAAATAAGACAGATAGTGATGGGATCGACATGACAATAGTGAAAACGACTATTGACTGTATAATTAAACCGCTAAGCTACATCTTTAATCTTTCATTTCAGACAGGTATTTTTCCAGATAGCATGAAAATAGCTAAAGTTATCCCACTTTTTAAAACAGGGGACAAAAGCCAATTTACCAACTACAGACCAGTGTCCTTGCTTTCACAATTTTCAAAGGTCCTTGAGAAATTGTTTGTCCAAAGATTTGATAATTTTATTGAAAAAGATTAGTTATTGAGTGAGAGTTAGTCTGGATTTAGGAAAAATCGATCTACAGCTTTAGCTTTAATGAAAATAACAGAAGAAATTACAACAGCTATAGAAATAAAGAAATACACAATAGGTGTATTTATTGACTTAAAAAGGCATTTGACACCATAGACCATTACCTATTAATTTCGAAATTACATAGATACGGAGTGAGAGGAGTAGTTCTAGATTGGTTAAAAAGTTATTTAGATAACAGACAACAATATGTAGAATTTGCTGGTGGTACATCGGAGTGTGTGAACATAGAATGTGGTGTCCCGCAGGGCTCGGTTTTAGGGCCTAAACTTTTTATTTTCTACCTCAATGAAATATGTGAAACGTCAACATTATTGCAATTTGTGTTGTTTGCAGACGACACAAATGTATTTTGTTCAGGAGATGATTTAAATATTTTAGCAAAGTGTATTGGACATGAAATGGTCAAACTTAAAAGATGGTTTGATGAAAATAAGTTAATCCTAAATTTGAATAAAACAAAGTTTATGGTTTTTGCTAATAGAAAAAAAGATGAAAACATGTCACTGTCCATTGATGGAGTTTTTATTGAAAGGGTTTCTGAATTTCTATTCTTAGGTGTGACGCTGGATGAAACCCTGACATGGAAATCACACATAGCACATGTTAAAACGAAAGTGTCTGGGTATATTTCTGTTCTAAACAAGGCAAAGTATTTGCTAGATTACAAGGCATTGAGGATGTTGTACTGTTCACTTATTTTGCCATTTTTCATTTATTGTATTGAAGTGTGGGGCAACACGTATATGAGCAACATAAAGCCATTGTCAATATTACAGAAAAGGGCAGTACGAATAATTCATAAAGCTGACTCAAGAGAACCACACAACCCAGTCTCACAAAAAAACGTGTAATAACTACGTTGGTCCACAACGTAGGACGTAGTATTTCTACAAAAACGCCTCTGAAATTGTAAGATCCCTACGTTTTTTTTCCCCATTCATTCCAATGGCTGGCGTCTATGTCACGTGATCTTCACATTTCTCCCTGCAGAAAAAAAAAACATGGCCAAACTTCCCTTTATTCTCGGTGTAAAATGCCTATTTTAAAGTTAGATTGGCCATTAAAATGCGTTTTGATGTCATTTGATGCGAGAAATATGAGTTGTTATTTCAGATTATGTGTGCAGTGGATGTACATGATCTTTAGTTTGCTAGTTATTAGGAAGATTACTTCAGGAAATTGTGTCTATACAACGTTTTCATTGTTACCAAGGTGGTTGCTAGGGACGCTGCTATCGATATTATTTCTGTTATGTTGTGTAAAATGGTCAGTGTTGGGCAAGTTACTTCCAAAATGTAATATATTACATATTACTTATTACTCTCTTTTGAAAGTAATAAGTTACATTACAATATTACTGTCTCTGAAATGTAATGAGTTACACTACTTTAGTTACTTTTTAGTTACTTTCACCAAAATAACCGCAAAAGAATAGCTAGGTATTTTAAATGCTAAAATGTAGTTTAGTGCAGCTCATTATGCATCCAGTGAAGGGCAATGTGGTATAGCATAACAACTGTGTAGGCCCTTAAGGCTACTAACAACTTGTATTACAGGGCTTAGTTGAATACTCGATTCTGATTGTAAATTCTTAACATGTGACACGTTGTTAATACAGCAGTAGCCTACAGACCGCTGTCAAGGACTATAATGAAGGTTAACATATTGTAAATCAAGGCAAATATTATTTAAACCATGCTCATGGTTTGAAATGGCAAACATTGAAAGGCAAAAGTATTATTAAAACCATGTAGCCTACTACATCATCACCTTGGTCCCATCATATACGCTGGGAAGAGAATATTTACTGCTCTTGAAAACTGGTATCACATCATCATGTGAGGTTGACTTTGTGACCTGGAGAACATTTCAGCTGCAACATCAGCTCGTTGATAATAAGCTTGGGATATGAGATATTTTTGTAGCCATTCGTGGTGAAGGCATCTGTGCTATTGTATGCATTATTTTTGACCCAACATTTGTACAGGCATGTCAGAATATGGTACTATTTTCACATGAATATTCTAGCCATTGTCTATTTTTATACCACAAGCTGCAAAATGACCGCCTTACCCCACTGTACAGGCGGGTAGTTGTTTAGATATACCTGGCACCTGCGGGCCGCAGAGGGGCGGCGTAGTTTCGGGCGACGAAGACTGCTGCTCCGGGGCCGGCGAGTCAGGCGGGAGTAAGCTAGTGTCCACAACGGAGGGTAGCGTGATGTCCGCATCTGACCTGTTGCTACTGTCTGCAGTAGATGCAGTGTTGCTGGCGTTTAGTGATGGTTGCTTTAACCATTTTCGTATAAATGATTATCCACAGATCAGATGTGTGTCACTGCTGTGGAAGCACTTTGGAAATGATGCACGCGCAGCGGAGCAGGTCACGCGCACCTGACACAATTTGTTGTTAGTATTTTTCGCTACGTTCTCTTTTTTGAATGGTTGCATAACGTTCAACTTCCCCGAAGATCTCAACGCGAAGCCTGAAGGGTAAACACCAGGTTTACTAATCTACCCGCACAATTTGTCCGGTGTCGCAATGTCTCGCTTCTTAAAAAACAAAACACCATTTAATTTCGGGTTAAAATGTGTTGTAACTGCGTTACTGAGCATTGTAACGGGTAATATATTACCCACATTTCATTAGTAATGCGTTACATTACTTCGTTACAGCAAAAAGTAATATATTACTGTAACTCCGTTACTTTTGTAACGCGTTACACCCAACACTGAAAATGGTGTTATCTTTATTGCTACCCCCTTCCCCGTCAATGTTGGTCCACAGCGCAAACGTATTAGTTTAACAAAATCCACAATTGTGGCATAGTGTGGTGCCGAGAGATGGGAGTCGGAGGCGGGGTATCAAAGGTAAGGTAAAAGCTAGACTTTTATTTAGCAAAAACAGACCGGCGGATACAGGAAGTTCGGCTCACTAAAATGTCCGTGCAGAACAATACCCTAACCCATAGATCCGTGGGTGAATAATGTCAATCACCACAATAGATACGTTATTTTCCCCTGTGCAATTCTCAATTTACTCAACAATAACACATAATTATCCTTGTGTTTATTTATTTGTTTGATTAATAAACACAAGCTGGAGTCCGTCAGGACCAAGGGTCTGAGCAGCTCATTTGCTTTACAGAATATTACGCCCGGAAGTAAGTATTCTCTCCGCTTCGCTTGGCAAACCCCGTGATAGTCCTCAAGCTCTGTGATTGGAGAGTGTGGTCCGAGGGTTACGCCGAGCGCCGAACAGCACTTTGAAATGGGATGGAACCACGGCAGACTGTCCAAAACTAGATTTGAACGGGTCCACCCCGTAATATAAAAGTCAGCCGAATTAGTGTTGATACTGTGAGAAGATGTATTGTGTGAAAATAAGTGTAAGATGTTGTTTAATTGCTGATATATTTATGATCCACGTCACGTTTTCAGTGTTGGCGGCAGTTCGTCAAGTTTGTCAAGAAGTCTTCTCATCAAGGCTCTATATAATATATCAGCAATTAAACAACATCTTACATTTATTTTTCACACAATACATCTCCCTACAGTATCAACACTAATTCGGCTGACTTCTATATTTGATCCAATTGGTAGATAGGCTATATTTACACCATAAACGTGCACTCCTGATATAAAGGGACACCTGGTGGTTAAAGCATGTTATTGAATTTCATTATTTTTATTATTAGATATTAATAGGATCCCTATAAAGTATATTCATTACTTGTTATTCTCTACTAATAGTTAATTAAAGACTGTATATAATGACTATTTTGCACATCCCTTTCAAGATTTCAAGATTTTCTAAGGTTTATTGACATATACACAAACGGTGTAGTTATGCAATGAATGAACAACTTTGTGTATACCTCCAGCAATGTTAACTATGTTGAAGCACTTATTTTAACTGATATTATACATATGTATTATACTCTTATATAAGATGTATGTAGATAGTATAAGAAATGTGCAGAATATGACAGTTTAATGGTGGAGGTATACACAAATATTGATAGATGTCTTGTGATGCACTGTTGAGGAACCTGCGGCCCGAGTTTTTCTTCTCCGGCCTTGTCAGGTATTGAACAATCAATAAATAAAGAACACAGAATTATTAAATATGAAACACAGAATTTGTGTGATTATACTAAACGATTTACAAATAAACACCACTGCATATTTACAACTGTTACACATGCTGATGTAACGCAAGTGTTTCCAACTTGGGATCAATAAAGTATATCTTATCTTAAGATGATCGATGGCTACTGCCATATTTGCAAAATGTGCCTCTGAACCTTGACAAGTGCATGTTTCAGGCTTATCAATTAAAACAGGAGGGGTCACAGACATAAGACCAGCTGTTAAATAAAGCTCTTCTGACCTTAGCTGGCATGTGGGTATATATTAATGCTGCCCATTATGGGCACAAGCTATTTTCACCCATTTATTAATTATATGTTTTAAATTTGAGTGTTTCCTATCCCTTAAACCTCCAGGGATGTACACAGTTTAATACTGGCAACTTCTTATTATGGGAAATATGAAAACGTCTTTTAAAACTACAACTCCCAGTAGAGACGTGTCATATATAAAGAACATGTTGCGAAACACAATAGAGAGGCGAAGTCCCTCCCCTTCCGGGAGCCTCCATGGGACCCCGGAAGCGGAAAATTATACATTGAAGTCAATGGAGAGAGAAAAGTTATCTTTTGATCCCGTTTGAATTGTGCCACGAATGACACATATGATGTTTGTCAATCTTAAACAATCATTTCCATGCAAAAAAAGTCACAGTTTGTCGTAAAAATGCTGAAATATAAGACTATGAATAATACGCAACTAGAAAGACTACAAATCCCAAATGCATTCTGGGTCGCGTAAGTGATGTCATAGGCGATAATGCTCCAAGACTGGTTGTGACTCGCAAAGCAAAGAGGAAGAAGACTGATTTATTCCCTCCAATAAATATAAGAGATTGCTCCAATACATTCACTTTTACAAGATGCCTGTGTGCTTTGTACGAGGTTGTAATCACAAAAGAGATCATACCACTTGCTCGTTCTATCGCTTCCCGTCTGATGAAAGGACCAGGAGTCGTTGGACCAAACATATCAGGTAATATACATGTTTTGCATGGAACATAGTCAAGTTAGCTACCTAGCTAGTAGCGAGCATGTTAGTTAGCATTATATTACATTACTTAGCCTTGTCATTTGTATTAGCCTTAACATGAAGTAAACCAAAATGTTAAACAGTAAGAGTAGTCATGATGGTAAGTATTTTGTGAAACATTTGAAGAGTAGCCTATCGCCCCCTCCACCAGGTGCTAAGGGGGCGGGAGGTAGGCTAACGCCACATTAGTATCAGCGATCTTTTCTACTTAATTCTATCTGCACAAATGGTTAACATTGACCATTAAAAGATCAGGCAGTTCAGGGAGAGTCGAAGGAAGGAAGGCAGGCAGCTTTGCATGACATTCTTCTGGACGTGTTTCATTGTGATGATAGTGAGAGTGAGTCAATCTGTTTGTTGGAAAGACAGTAGTTGAGTGATCACTGAGAGAAAATTATTAAAAGAGATAATTATTCAGTGTTGTTACTTTAAAGTGTTGTTACTGACCTTTTTCTCTTTTATTTTCTTTACCTCACCTGTAACTGCTGAGACCCTGAGGAACATGCACACTGGACTGACCTGCTCTGGCAACCTGATTTCCACTGTACGTAATAGTATTTGGTTATGGTATATTATTTATATACATCAAAGGCACAATGCACCCCTCAGAGACACACATGTATTGAGTGTGATATTTTGCATTGGTCATGTGAAATCATCTTTACATACTAGAAAACTGTTGGAGCGGCAACTTGTTTTGAAATTGAATTTTTAATATCCGATAATAAAGTTGATCTGTTTTCTTTATTCTTCTCTCTTCCCAGCTCCATCCATCACCATTCTCTGTTCCTGCAGGTCCTGCTTGCTAATCAATGCTCATATTTTTTTTACACAATTACAAATAAAGTCAATGTATTGTATGACATGAAGTTGTGCTTCATTCTGAGTCAATAATAAATTCATTCTGCCTTCAGCTGCAAAATTATTGTGGACTGCACCAACATCCATGTAGCAGCCCCCCAGCTGTGCTCTTAAGTTTACATGAAGAATTTGTGAAATATTGGTAATAACAGGTTTAAATGATTATAAGTAATTAATTATATAATTTTCTCATCGTAGATGAGCAGACAGGGAGCAGATGAGAAAAGCAGAATATGCAGCTGCCATTTTCCACATGGAAAAGAGAAAGGGCCAAGTGTATTTGAGTGGACAAAAGAGAAATCCCAAATACGAAAAATTAAATTATACAATTAAAGATATGTATACAAATATATATATATCCTATATACACCATGTATAATGATGGTGTATGATGTAGAAGGAAGTGTGGTAGATAACAAGTAAATATAGAGTTACATACAGATCCATGTTACAGCAAAAGATGGAATCACTAAGAAGCACGCAGTATAATAATAATTACACGCAACAATTAAATAACTGCTCAGCATCTCCACCACAATCCCAATCTGCTGTGTCCTGTTTTCCTCCCCTCTGCATAACACCCCATCACACATACGAAACACAACGCAGAGTCCGAGGGTGTTAAGAGTATGTTTATTTAAATGTCCTCCTCTCTACTGGCCAACACAGGGAGCATATGCTGGGTGTAGAATTGTTCCAGGAGGAGGAGATTTCCATGCCATGCAGGGTCTTTGGGGATGGGGAGGATGATCGCCTCCATCGTGGTCCACAGTAGCAGAGACTCCGGTCTGTGATTTGCAGCTGTTATATAATATACAATACATTTTTTTGAAAAACATTTGATCAAAAAATAAGAATTTGGTCAGGATCTAGAGTCAGTGTGTAGTTTATTAATTAATCAATGCTCTCTACATTAGGAAAACACATACCAGTGTACCAGAGGGAGTCACACACAGCTGTGCCTAGATAACCAAACAAATTAACAGGGATGCAAACTCATCAGGTATGAAAAAGGTGACAAGGATCCGAGCCCCCTGACCCCACAGAATATCGGCTTTAAAATGAGGAATAACAGAGGATTTTAGCAGTCAGAACAACTAAAGCAGCAGTGTTAATATTAACAGAAACGCCATAGAGTCACATCTAATAGAAATATATAAAAAGCATTTATTTTAATTGTGTAGTAGTCAGTTTATAATTTTGGCAGCACTGTTGAGCATTTTGAAAATGTATTTTCATGCCTCTGTGCAAGGCTTAGTCTTTCTATCTTTATAGCCACTGGTGTAAAGTAACTAAGTTCATAAACTCAACAAGTACTATACTTGGGCACAATTTTGAGATACTTGTACTTTACTTAAGTATTTCAATGTTTTGCTACTTTGTACTTCTACTCCACTACAGTTCAGAGGTAAATGGTGTACTTTTACTCCACTACATGTATGTAATACCTTTAGTTACTTTACAGATGTGGATGAATGATGTGAAATATAATCAAGTGTTAAATCAGACTTTAGTTCCACCTGGAGTAAATCCACAAGCTACCCTGCAGTATACAAAGTCATTCAAACTAGCTGCACCTTTACCAGCTTTGAGAACACTTTCATGATCAATCATTATAAAACATATCATATATATTATTCTGAAATGGACCAATCTGCACAATGACTACTTTTACTGTCGCTACTTTCACTAGATTTTGATAATAATACTTTTCTACTTTTACTTGAGGAACATTTGGAATGCAGGACTTTTACTGTAACAGAGTATTCCTACACTCTGGGACTATTACTTTTACTCAAGTACAAGAACTGAGTACTTCTAATTTTAATCAATTACAAGATATATACTTATACCACCTCTGTTTATAGCCTATGAAAAAAACGATTAGAAAACGAAGGCTAAAGCTAACGTTAGCAGATAGTGACAATGTATGCTAGTTAGCTAGCTCAACGATAATATTGCGACGGGAAAAAACTTTTCAGTGCACATCACGCTCTGCCGCTCCGACAGGGAGCTCTGCTCTGAACACCTGAACGGCCCGTTCTAACAGCTGTTCACCAGCGGTCCAGTCTGTGCCACAGGGACTCCGGACGCACAGTTAATATTAACGAACGCACCGTAGGTAATGTAGCTGCTGAAGCTAGACCATCATCGCCGAGCAGCAGAGGCTTATTATACATCATGAGCAGAGCCGACAGGCAGGAAGACTCGAGCACACAGCTCGCGCTTCATTATAATATATATAAAAAAAGCTCGCGGCCGCACATTAATCCGGGTCCCAGACCCCCTCCCATACCCCAAAAATATTTTTATTGCAGATCTACAGGAATCACAAAAACGACCTATTTTGGATTCAAAACGGAGAATTTCGCCGAAAGGTGACAAGTTTGCATCCCTGGACAAGATAACCAAAATCCTTGAATCTACACACAGCAAATAAACTCAAATGACACAACGAGATGTAAAAAGGAGATCACACATATAGTCGATATAGAACTGGCCGTTTCAATCTGAAGAGCAACTAAAACAAAACACGGGAGTGTATCTTGTTCTTGTGAACACTAATGTTATCCACAGCATACACAGACACCACAAAGTTCTTAAGGAGAAAACTAGTTTCTAAAACAAAACACGTTAGTGTACCTTGTTAGCTAGCTGACATTAACCTTAAACATTGCACTCATATTACTCACTGAAACCTTGTAAAGCCGGTCCCGCATGCTGGCTCTTACAGAACCGCTCCCTTTCGTGTATGTACAGCTCTCAACATGCCCAGACTTGTAGTGATTTTCACCTCGTTTTATACTTTTTCGCCTCATTCTGAAAGAAACAGGTGAAATTTACTAACGTGACAGCCATCTTTGTGATGGTGACGCGTATTGTGCGAGACCAGAGACCTGTAGTTCACTGAGCGGTTTCACACAAAAAAAATTGTAACTTCACAGTTTTACGACACATTTTTATTTTTTTGACTTGCAAAATGTTCTTTTAATTTGACAAACATCATATGTGTCATTCGTGGCACAATTCAAACGGGATCGAAAGATGACTTTTCTCTCTCCATTGACGTCAATGTATAATTTTCCGCTTCCGGGGTCCCATGGGTCGGAAGTAGATGGGCGGGACTTCGCCTCTCTGCGAAGTCACGCCCATCTACTTCCGGTCCATGGGACCCCGGAAGTGAAAAATTATACATTGAATTCAATGGAGAGAGAAAACGTATCTTTTGATCCCGTTTGAATTGTGCCACGAACTACACATATGATGTTTGTCAATCTTAAACAATCATTTCCATGTCAAAAAAGTCACATTTTGTCGTAAAACTGTTGAAATATAAGACTATGAAAAATACGCGACTACAAAGACTACAAATCCCAAATCCCATTCTGGGTCGCGCATGTGATGTCACAGGCGATAATGCTCCAAGTGGTTGCGACTCGTAATTAAAGCGAAGAAGAAGATTTCATAACTGATTTATTCCCTCCAATAAATATAAGAGATTGCTCCAATAAATTCACTTTTACAAGATGCCTGTGTGCTTTTGTACCATGTTGTAATCACAAAAGTGATCATACCACTTGCTCGTTCTATCGCTTCCCGTCTTATGAAAGGACCAGGAGTCGCTGGATCAGACATATCAGGTAATATCATAGGTAATATACATGTTGTGCATGGAACATAGTCAAGTTAGCTACCTAGCTAGTAGCGACGAGTAGTGAGCACGTTAGTTAGCATTACATTACTTAGCCTTGTCATTTTTAGTAGCCTTACCATGAAGTTATTATTTTATTACATGAAGTACACCAAAATGTTAAACAGTAAGAGTAGTCATCATGGTAAGTATTTCTTGAAACATTTGAAGAGTAGCCTACTGCGCCCTCCACCGGATGCTAAGGAAGCAGTTCAGGGAGAGTCGAAGGAAGGCAGGCAGGCAGGGAGCTTTGCATGACATTCTTCTGGACATGTGTCATTGTGATGATAGTGAGAGTAAGTCAAGCTGTTTGTTGGAAAGACAGTAGTTGAGTGATTACTGAGAGAAAATTATTAAAATAGATAATTATTCAGTGTTGTTACTTTAAAGTGTTGTTACTGACCTTTTTCTCTTATTGTCTTTACCTCACCTGTAACTGCTGAGACCCTGAGGAACATGCACACTGACCTGCTCTGGCAACCTGATTTCCACTGTACGTAATAGTATTTGGTTATGGTATATTATTTATATACATCAAAGGCACAATGCACCCCCCAGAGAGACACATGTATTGAGTGTGATATTTTGCATAGGTCATGTGAAATAATCTTTACATACTAGAAAACTGTAGGAGCGGCAACTTGTTTTGAAATTGAATTAATATCCGATAATAAAGTTGATCTGTTTTCTTTATTCTTCTCTCTTCCCAGCTCCATCCATCACCGTTCTCTGTTCCTGCAGGTCCTGCTTGCTAATAAATGCTTTATTTTTTTACACAATTACAAATAAAGTCAATGTATTGTATGACATGAAGTTGTGCTTCATTCTGAGTCAATAATAAATTCATTCTGCCTTCAACTGCAAAATGATTGTGGACTGCACCGACATCCATGTAGCTGCCCGCCAGTAAGATGAACCAAGCAAAGCTGACACAAAGCTGTGCTCTTAAGTTGACATGAAGAATTTGTGAAATATTGGTAATTATTTGGAAAAAATTACTGACGATGCAGAAAACTTTTTTTATTTAGGAACAGTGGTCAGGTGAAGCATTTATCACTACATATGTGTCACACTTAAAAGGCCAAACACACCTCGTTTACAACTCCCCAGTTGACAGCCATGACTCCGTCTAAATTGTACCCCCCAAGCACCCTCTTCATGAGGGACGCGCATGGAGTGGATGAAAGTCCCGACCTCAGCACAGCACCAAAATTGCTGGCTGTCAACCTGCCCTGCCTTTGTAACTGCCACTGAGGATTTGTCTGCTGTCCTACGGTGGCTGTCTGGATGGCAGCTTAATGGTCTCTGCTCAGTCGCATTGAGGCAAGAATTGCCTCAAGCCCATGACCCCCATGCTCCTTCACCAGCTCCGGCACGTTGAAAATGGCCTGATGTTGAGGCTGCAGCTCTGGCTCAGGTGACAAAAGCCATGCCATGCCACGCTGCGCCCCTCAGTGCAGACCTGAGTCAGTCTACTTCCTCAGTGGCGATGTCTCTGGCCAGTGGGTTGTATGTCTTCTCTTGCTGTTGGTAGAGTTGAGACACCGGCTGGACTACTTTTGAAGTGCCAGGCTTCCTCCACTGGCACTCAACTTCTGTGGAGCTGATCTGCCACATGGCAAATATTGCCAATGCTGCAGCGTGGCTGCATTTGTACATCCCCCGTGCACAACCACAGACAGCGCTCTGCATCGCGCCATCCTCTCCCATGTAGATCTGTACAAATAAAGTAAGTACCATGTTTGTTAACATGTTATAATAGATTGAATGAGCAATACAAGGATGGTCCAGATCTGGGGGTGGGAGGGTTTATTTTTCCATTGTTTTGTCCTCTTGTCTGATTGTTGTTATTGTTTGTTTTTTCTGAAGTTTTTGTAATTTGTGTTGTATTGGTTGTGATTGTACATTGTATTTTTTTTAATGTGTATTACATTTTTGAAAAACATTTGATCAACAAAAAAGGATTTGGTCAGGATCTAGACTCAGTGTGTAGTTTATGAATTAATCAATGCTCTCTACATTAGGAAAACACATACCAGTGTACCAGAGGGAGTCACACACAGCTGTGCCTAGATAACCAAACAAATTGACAAGATAACCAAAATCCTTGAATCTACACACAGCAAATAAACTCAAATGACACAACGAGATGTAAAAAGGAGATCACACATATAGTCGATATAAAACTGGCCGCTTCAATCTGAAGAGCAACTAAAACAAAACACGGGAGTATACCTTGTTCTTGTGAACACTAATGTTATCCACAGCATACACATCCGTATACAGTACACCCGTTCTAGGTTCTGATTGGCTCTCTAGGTTGGCATTCTAGCTTCTGACTGGCTGTCCAGGTTGTCAATCACAGCCGTGGTTCATATTATGATAGTCGACTCGTAACATCGCTAAACTTTTTTTCTTGACGGTTTTCTCAGTCAACTAATGCTATTGATAACATTAACATAAATTAACACAGCCCTGCACACTGCAGTCATTATATGCCGGGTCTGTGGTTCATCATCTTTTTCATTCTCCTCCTTATTGACTGACATTAACGTTAAACATTGCACTCATGTTACTCACCGAAACCTTGTAAAGCCGGTCCCGCATGCTGGCTCTTACAGAACCGACTAACTCCCCTTTCGTGTATGTACAGCTCTCAACGGGCCCAGACTTGTAGTGATTTTCACCTCGTTTTATACTTTTATTCTCATTCTGAAAGAATGAGGTGAAATGTTCCAACGTGACGGTCATCTTTGTGTTGGTGACGCGTATTGTGCGGGACCAGAGACATGTAGTTCACTGAGCGGCTTAACATAAAAAAATGTGTTACTTCACAGTTTTACGACACATTTTAATTTGTTTGACTTGCAAAATGTTCTTTTAAATTGACAAACATCATATGTGTCATTCGTGGCACAATTCAAACGGGATCAAAAGATACGTTTTCTCTCTCCATTGAATTCAATGTATAATTTTCCGCTTCCGGGGTCCCATGGAGGCTCCCGGAAGGGGAGGGACTTCGCCTCTCTATAGCCATCATGTGTAGTTCTGGGGACGGAGTGGGGGAGGGAGGGACGGGGTGGACCAGTTCAAATCCAGTTTTGGACAGTCTGCCGTGGTTCCATCCGTTTTCAAAGTGCTGTTCGGCGCTCGACGTAACCCTCGGACCCCAGTCTCCAATCACAGAGCTTGAGGACTATCACGGGGTTTGCCAAGCGAAGCGGAGAGAATACTTACTTCCGGGTGTAATATTCTGTAAAGCAAATGAGCTGCTCCGACCCTTGGTCCTGACGGACTCCAACTTGTGTTTATTAATCAAACAAATAAACAAACAAAAGGATAATTATGTGTTATTGTTGAGTAAATGGAGAATTGCACAGGGGAAAATAACGTATCTATTGTGGTGATTGACATTATTCACCCACGGATCTATGGGTTAGGGTATTGTTCTGCACGGACATTTTAGTGAGCCGTACTTCCTGTCTCTGCCAGTCTGTTTTTGAGATGCTAAATAAAAGTCTAGCTTGTACCTTTGATACCCCGCCTCCGACTCCCATCTCTCGGCATCACACTATTCCACAATTGCGGATTTTGTTAAACTAATACGTTTGCGCTGTGGACCAACATTGACGGGGAAGGGGGTAGCAATAAAGATAACACCATTTTACACAACATAACAGAAATAATATCGATAGCAGCGTCCCTAGCAACCACCTTGGTAACAATGAAAACGTTGTATAGACACAATTTCCTGAAGTAATCTTCATAATAACTAGCAAACTAAAAATCATGTACATCCACTGCACACATAATCTGAAATAACAACTCATATTTCTCGCATCAAATGACATCAAAACGCATTTTAATGGCCAAACTAACTTTAAAATAGGCATTTTACACCGAGAATAAAGGGAAGTTCGGCCATGTTTTTTTTTTTTCTGCAGGGAGAAATGTGAAGATCACGTGACATAGACGCCAGCCATTGGAATGAATGGTGAAAAAAACGTAGGGATCTTACCATTTCAGAGGCGTTTTTGTAGAAATACTACGTCCTACGTTGTGGACCAACGTAGTTATTACACGTTTTTTTGTGAGACTGGGTTGGAACACACCAACAGACAGTTTTTTAAGTCAGGACTCTTGAAACTCAAAGACATAGCTGAGCCGCAGACCTTATTAGTAATGCACAGGGCAAAAAGCAGAATGTTACCAGCATATTTACAACAGTTGTTTGTTTTTGGATCAGACAAGGAAGACCGCAGAAGGAAATTACATTTTAAACATCCATATGCAAGGACTACTCTTAAACAAATGTGTATTTCGGTGGTTGGTGTACAATTGTGGAATTCTCAACAAAAGGATCTAAAGAATTGTATATGTATTTTTCAGTTAAAGAAGTTGTATAAATTAAGAAAGATGGGACTATATGAAGCAGAATGTGAATAAGTCTATGTACTCAGGTCCTTTGATGTCTTTGATGTGATGTCTCTTCTGTATTTGCGGGTCTCATTGCCATTGTTATTGTTGTTATTGTTATTATTATCATCATGCGTCACTTTCCACCTTCTTCTCCAGTAGGACTCAGATGAGGGTGTTGCACTTTCCTTTTCTTTTCCTTATATATGTGATGTGTTGGTGTTGTTTTGTTTCTTTCCGTTAACCTTCAAGTGGTAAATAAGTATTTTTTTGTTTGTGTTTCTCTTAGTATCCTAAGATACTGTTATGTTTGGCTGTGAAAAAAAAAAAAGTATTATTATGAAGGGCAGACCATCTATTTGTATTTATTTTGTTTTTTTTAGAAAGGGGCAGGTCACATACGATTTTATTCTTCTCCCTGCTCCTTTTCGCTCAATGGTGTTTTGGTAGAGTCATGTTTTGTGACAATTATTGTACATTTGGTTTTGCGTACAATGAGCGGGACAAATAAAAATGAAATGAAATGAAAATGAGCAAGAGGTTTTTTGTGTTTCTGAGGGTTATGGAAGGCGATCAATTATTTTTGTTCACAGGCATTCGTCTTTCGCTAGTTATGCTCTGCTGTGGGTCTTGAAAGATTTGCTATTAGTAGTGATGTTTTGGGAGTAACAAAATAGCTATTGACATTCATGAATACACTTGAAGGCTTTTCTGACATTTCATAATATACGTAAGCTCTACCAAATATGTTGTTCTCGACAATGTGTAGTTGGATATAATAATGAGTATTTAATTTCTCTCCACACTTTACTTTTGCTTGTCTTTGCCTAGAGAAATACAGAATAGTTTGTTTCAGCATCAGAGAGTTATTGGTTGCTGTAATTATTATTTACTGTTGCCAACTATGGATCAGAAGAGCTTGAAGCCAGGATAATTAACAACACATTGCTCTATAGTGCTAGCAGTGGGATTATTTCAAGTATGAAAATCCTCTTTAAACATACTCATGGCATGCAAGTTTTGCATTTACATAAACAAGGGGGAACTTTAAAACGCAGATATCAAAAGTAGTTTTCTTATCTCTAGGGATACTGCAGAGCTTTTGACGTTAGTGTTAATCTCCTCAAGTTTTTCTAAAGTATTAGTATTGTAAGGTTCTTGGACAAACTTTAATAGGTGTGAATAGATCGGATTTCCTATTACACATTACCCAGAAAGGTCAAAACAAACCCACCCAAGCTTTTTTTTGGGGTAATGGAGAGTTCGGAGCTTGCTGTACCCAACACTACTAATATCCTAACCTTTCTATACTTCACAATCAACCACACAAGTCAGTCATATCTGAAAGTTGTATCCAATTTGATTTCAGAACACCAGTGAATGCTACTCCTGCTAGAATCAAACCATTTGCTAAATCGCTTCCGGGAAGAAATACCCCAGTAGGCTCTAAAATCAATTATTGCATGTTTCACAGAGAAAGAAAAAAAATATATATATGTGCCTCAGTGTTGTTGATCTGAGAGAAGGCTGTATAGAGGCAGATGTTGTGCATCTGCTAAATAATTTGAGAATAAATTGCATGTAGTTCTGTTCTGTTGTTGTGGGTTCAAATATCATAACATATAAGGGTAAGATTACATATTTCCTAAAATAAATCAAAAGATATTGTGAAATATCATCAAAAGATGGGTTTAAGTAAAGTAATGACAGCAGAAGAGATCTCGCAACAGGATTATGTGATTCACTATGAGCCTAAATGATAGGCCATATGTTTTTCACTTCTGTCAAATTAGAATTATGACTGACAGGCAGCTGCCACCATGTCTCTCATTGCAGCAAACACAGCCTGACATACACACATCGACCAGCTAAACACTGATCTGAGAGCCTGACAGATTTCTCATTAATCCTGCAAAACACGCAGTATCGGTGTGTGCTGACCTGTCCAAAATAACGTTGTGCTTGCATTTTTGGCAACTGAAGTTCAGAGCTGTCAGTTGGTCCAATACTTTGGCCCAGACTGAAATACTTGATTGGATATTATGAAGAGATCTGACACATTTGTGATCTCCATCCATCCATCCATCTTCACCCGCTTATCCGTGGTCGGGTCGCGGAGGTAGCAGTTCCAGCAGAGAGCCCCAAACTTTCTTTTCCCTGGCCACATCAACCAGCTCTGACTGTAATAAATACTAACTTTATCAATCCAAAGAAGACATGCATGGTTTCCAGACAATGAATCTTAATAAAATGATTGTTGGATTAACTTTATTGTCCCAAACTGAACACTGAATTTCTTTCGAGTGTGTGCACAACATTTCAGATTCAGGATTACAAAGATGAGACCTAACATCTCTCATGGATTGGCATGTAATTTGCACCCATTTCTGTCTCCCTCAGAATACATTTCTTATAGATTTGGTGCTCTTAACTTTTCTACTAGTGGCTACCAATCTTGAGACAATTGCTAAAAATAGGATCAACCGGGCAATAAACAACGGCGGTCAGACGATCAAACAGCCACCAGTTTATCTAAATCACTATTTGGAGGGGAACTGAAAGTCAATGCACTTCTAATATCTTTAATATTTCATGGACATCTAAACCAGACAGTTTGTGTTTAATTGTATTGCCTGCCTTCATTTTTCTCTTTTGAATTTGCCATACTGGCTGGCCTTTGTACAACTGGTTTACATGATTGTCTGCTGCTGCTCATGTTACCCCATTGAATTTACTCTGAGCAATGGTGTTCCAAGATCCCAGCAATTAACTTGGTTAAGTACAATGTTATCAATGCAGATGGCCAGAGCTATTAAAATACAACTCAAATTGCAATAAACCCCGGTTTTGCTTTCAGCAGTATTGCTAAATTAGCATTGAATTAAATGACTCCTATAATTGTGAAAGGGTTGCTATTCCCCATTTAGCCAAGACACAGTTTTTCATTTTTGCAAACCACTTTGAATTGCCTTGTGTTGAAAGGTGCCACGGTATATAAATAAACTTGCCTTATCAAAATGTATTTTATCGTTTTCTTTTATCTGCTGGTATCACACTAAAATACATCAAACAAAACATTCAGGCAGCAAACGAGTCCTACACATTGTCCTCCAAAAGTTTAGTACAATTAATTTTTGAGCTTTTTCTTCTCTTTTAGCAGACAATGATACAGTATCTTTCTAAGGTTTGACTAAAGTTTGAAGAGCAATCGAAATGACTAATTTTTTAATAAAGAAGCTGCCGGCCTTGTGCAGGATAAACATGGGATAAGATTGGTGGGTTTTAATAGATGGCTGCAACATGGACACTTTAACTGTATCTCCTTGAACAAGTCTTTCAATTAGCTTTTAATCTTCATTCAAGTATAGCGCATGCGCTATCCGTGCATGTAGCCTGTTGCAGTTGCTACTGATGAATGAATATTTAGTAATTTTTTGTTTTTTTTCAGTGCGACACATGGCCAAGACGCAGGAGAACACGCCGACGCAACAGTCGGCGTCGGCATTGGCGAGTTCTCTGGTGACTGCTTGCTGTGTCAGGACCTTTAGATGCTTTGTTCAAGTGGACTTTAATCACACATTTATTTTATTCTAATATGGTGCAACTGTCACAAAACCTAATTCCCTCCTGGTATTTTGATTTTGATTCTTTTAATAAACCTCATCAGTTCCAGCTTTCAGCAGCATTTTAGTGTCATCAGTATTATTGCTCAAAAATAATTTCCATCAAAAATGTTAAAATGTTTACACATTTACACATTCAATCAAATTTTATGAAGTTATTTTATAGTCTGATAATTTGTCATTGATTTGCCAACTTTGTACTTACGCAAACCTTGAGAAAACTGTTCCTCTTTGCTCTGTTAACACCACTCAGGATTTTCAAAGCACCAACAGAGTATTGTCGCACTTGGAGAACAAATGAATGTGGCATTGAAGTACCTGTTCCCCAGTCTGTTCCTCACATTTTGGCGCACGAAATGGGGACATGATGACAGCCTTAGCATTACTGTTATTTCAAGTGTCAAAAAGCACAAGCAGGAAGAAGCAGAGGGTCCTATAAAGTAAATTGGGCAGTTTTCCTAACTAACCTCCCACCTTGGCTCACATTGCACTAGTCCCCCCCTCCCTATTACTTTCTTTCTTCAGTTCCATCTTACAAAAATATAGCTTAGTTCTCCATGTTTGTTAGACCTCAAGGACACACAATGAATGTTGCTGTGAAACACTAAATGGTAACATGTTTGTATGTGGGAAAACTGCCTTTAAAAGGTACCCTGTGGAGAACATCGAACCATGTCTATATGCTGTTTTGGTAGTCTGTTTCTACCCCACCCAACAACAACACACACAAACATATAATATGAGACAGTAACAAGATGTCACCATCTCAGAAATCACACATTTTAAAGAAATAACCAACACATTCTCACTCCCAGCTCGTACTATAGTGAAGCTATGTCAGGATCCCTTGGCGTCACTATCAAACGCAGTGGGGGGACCTTTAGGGTCGAAATGCTCTCCGTCGACCCATTCTCACAGCGTTTATCAACATTTTTCTTACTCAATATCAAACCACACTTATTGTTTATACTTCTTTATTTTAATTGTATAATGTTGGAATTTTGTTGCCGTCAGTTAGGGAAGAGTAGGGGCTCAGAATACTGAAATCTGTATTGTTTCCTTGTTTTTTCCTTTTAATTTTGTATTATTTTCTAAACCACACACTGTTATTTACTCAACAATAAGACACAAGTATCCTTGTGTTAATTTATTTGATTGATTGTATAATGTCGGACTTTTGGAGTCCGTCAGGACCGAGGGCAGCTCATAGTAGTTACTTTAGAGAATTTCACACCCGGAAGTAAGTATTCTCTCCGCTTTGCTTGACAAACCCTGTGATTATTCCTCAATCTCTGTGATTGGATGTTAGAGTGGAAGTGCGCCAAGATTACGCCGAGCGTCAAACAGCGCTTTGAAATGGAATGAAACTACGGCAGACTATCCAAAACTGGATCCGAACTAGTCGAACTACAGAACTACTCATGCTGGCTATTGTGTTTCGCAACATGTTCTATGGCACGTCTCTACTGGGAATTGTAGTTTTAAAAGACATTTTCGTATTTCCCATAATTAGAAGTTGCGAGTATTAAACTGTGCACATCCCTGGATATTTAGGGGATAGGAAACACATTGATGTTATCAAATTTAAAACATATAATTAATAAATGGGTGAAAATTGCTTGTGTCCATAATGGGCAGCATTAACATACCCACATGACAGCTCAAGTCAGAAGAGCTTTATTTAACAGCTGGTCTTATGTCTGTGACCCCTCCTGTTGTTAATTGATACGCCTGAAACATGCACTTGTTAAGGTTCAGAGGCACATTTTGCAAATATGGCAGTGGCCATTGATCATCTTAAGATAAGATATACTTTATTGATCCCAAGTATGAAATGTTTTCAGCAGCATGTGTAACAGTTGTAAATATGCAGTGGTGTTTATTTGTAAATCATTTAGTATAATCACACAAATTCTGTGTTTCATATTTAATAATTCTGTGTTCTTCATTTATTGAATGTTCAATACCTGACAAGGACAGAGATGACAAAGGTCGGAGATGAAACTTGGGTCACAGGTTCCTCAACAGTGCATTACAAGACATCTATCAATATGTGTGTACCTCCACCATAAAACTGTCCTATTGTACATTTCTTATACTATCTAAATACATCTTATAAGAGTATAATTAATATGTATAATGTCAGTTAAAATAAGTGCTTCAACATAGTTAACATTGCAGGAAAGCAATATATTAGACGTTAAGTACTTAGTCAGGCTTAATATTTATCTGTAGATACCCCCAAAGCTTTTTTCTTATTTAAAAGAAGACCTTAACCTAAAGTGTTATATAATGTTTAAATAAAGCCTTATTAGTTTGTCTGTTTTGCACATCCTCCTATTAATATCTTTGGACATCCAGCACTAAACTGTTTTATTGTAGAGATCACTTACAGTATCTTCTTTATATGTTATATTCTATATTTCTATCATTGACCTTCTATGTTCCCCCTATTTTGTATGTACTCTTAATATTTTTATGTTTTCATCAAATATAACATAATACAAAAAAAATGCAATAACATGCTTTAACCACTAGGTGGTGTGGGTTGAAAAAAACTGTCAAGTTTACAGTGTTAACACCATAAAATATACTGCTGTTTCCAGTTTAGTCTATGATGGATGTATTTTGTTATCCACATATATATTGTTTTGATATTATAACACCAACCCGACAGAAAATATGGTCTTAACATGACCCAGTGGTCTAGTTAATAAAACATATTAAACATAATATTAAAATTAACTCTTATTTTGAAAATACAGCTTCCTGTGTTCGAATGAGCTGCTCGACCCTCGTTCGGTACTGATATACAGTCTATGGTCCTGACGGACTCCAAAATTTAAACATTATACAATCAAACAAATAAATAAGCACAAGGATATACTTGTGTCTTATTGTTGAGTAAATAACAGTGTGTGGTTTAGAAAATAATACAAAATTAGAAGGAAAATTGCTTAAACAATACAGATTTCAGTATTCTGAGCCCCTACTCTCCCCCTAACTGACGGCAACAAAAGTCCGACATTATACAATTAAAATAAAAAAATAAAAACAATAAGTGTGGCTTGATATTGAGTAAGAAAAAGGTTGATATACGCTGTGAGAATGGGTCTGCTGAGTGCATTTCTCCTCAATCCCAACTCGTCTATTACCAACGTCCAGGGCGCTATATGCAAATCAATGGGAGTCCCTGATAGTTGAAAATCGATGCTAAAGCTTGGGCCCCCCACTGCGTTTTATAGTGGCGCCAAGGGATCCTGACATAAGGTCACTATAGTACGAGTTGGGAGTGAGAATGTGTTAAAATAGCAGCATGAATGAATGTATGAAACACTGGTTTTCAGCCACGAGAGGACGAGTTTGGTCATTGGGAATGCCGCTGTGAATCTTAGTTAAATTTAGATCATTGCACAATTGTCTTTAATGTTTGAGAGGCAAAATGTCTAGCTAAAATGTTAATGTCCTGTTACTGTAGTTCAGCTGAACGCTCATGTTCCAAGCAGTAAGTTGGAATAGGCTGGAGGAGCTATGTTTTCTCAGAGTTGAGCGAGAAGGAAATTACACCTTGGAAAATTGAGAAAAGGAAATTGGACACATTGTGCAGCTCAGATGCCCTACAAATACAGGAGAAATAATTTGCTGCTATCTAACTCATATACTTCTGCAATGTTTACCAGCAGCATGAAAGTCCGGATGTATTACATCGTCCTTTTGAAGCTCCTCGGTGTTGGGAGGAAAGAAGCAGGTCAGGCCACGGGGGAGACACATGACTGTGAACACCGTCTCCTGGCTGGGAGTGAGCAGTTCAAGGGGGATTGGACATTCCGAATAGACGGAAAAACAAGCAAATAAAAACGAGAAAAAACGTTTAATTGTCATAACAAAACATATAAATATTGGGATTAAATTCAATAAAAATGCTCTATTGTTTGTATTTTTACATATGTCATGTATCCTATCATTCTTTTTTCAAATATATAGTCTTTTAAAATAAACATGGCAAGCCACATTAAAATATTTTCCAGAAATACTGAATGAATGTCCTCGTAGAAAATGTAAATCAAAAACATTGACATATTTTCTTATAATTTTGATGAACTTCCTTGTAAATACAAAAATATAACTCATTGTTATGACTGAATTGAGAAAACTCCCAAAAGCACGGTTGCAATAAAGTTGGATTTTAGCCAATTTACAACATAACTCTTATGCAGATAGCAATGAACGAGGATATAATTAAAGTGTGTTTTAGTAAAGGGAGAAAATAACAGACCAAGTTCTTTAGTAACAGACTCCACAAGACACAAAAACAGCAGGGGGCTCCAAAACTGCTCTTAATTAAAGGAGAGAAATAACAAGTGTAGTGAAATCAAGAAAAATACAGAATGTTAACATTCTCTCACCCCTGTTATGAAAATCAAACTTGGGCAATGAGGTTTGGCAACACAGTGTGATGAAGCACTGTACACGACTGTTTTTGGGGCCTACCAGCTGCTACCGAGGGGAGATGCAAGGGGCGACCAGCCGAGGCAAAGTCAGCGGGGTGTTTTTCTGTCCCACAGCTCTGTGGCTGTAGCACTGCTATGGCCACCTTAAAGCCAGTGAAAAAGAAAAGATAAGAATTTAACACTTTTTCAATCTAAATTCAACATTGACTGTACATCTTGGCAAAGGGTCCAGGTGTAGCAGGTGAGATTAAGGTGGCTTTAGCTAAGGGGGCTGGGATCAGAGGACACTTTTCGTAGCTCAGTTTGTTTGATTAGTGTGAACCATACTGTTTTGACAATGTGTTTGGGTGCATTCTGGAAACCAGGGGCGTGGCTTGCCAACAGTAAAGGCAGGGCAACTGATTGGGGCCCCAGACCAGTAGGGGGCCACCAAAGAAGGTAGATTACATTTGTCCACAGCAACGACAACATGGAAATGGCTTTGTAAAACACACTGCAATCGGGTGGGGGTGGGGAGGGGAGCCCAGTTCTCCCCTGCCTGGGGTTAGGGTTAGGGTTAGATGTGTTTTGAAACGCCCCTCGTGGAAACCAACTATACCAACACACAGTTCAAACCGGAGAGACGTGATGTATGGAATACATGTTTATTGTTACACGTCATATAAATGAAATGATTGCCATGATAATACAACAGGAGAATGAAATGGTGTTTTGGCGATTAGGCCCCGGTTTGCAGGATAATCATTCGGGAGGGAAAAAACCGCTCCGATGAAAATCCCCGGGTTCTAGACACTGGTGGTGGTGATAAGTAGGTGGGATCAGTCTGGAGGAGGAAGGTTTAGTTTTGTCCTGGAGGAGACGGGAGGCGAGAGGGGTGGAGGAGGGTTGCGTGTAGTCACCTGAAATGACAGCTGACAGGAGGGAAGAGCAGGCATTTAAGGAATTTAACATGTGCAGCAATTGGCTGCTGAGGGGTGACGCCCACATGTTTAATGAGGGGGCAGAGAGCAATAGAGTGACGTGTAAGTTACTCATTGTTAGGTCTTCCTTATTGTACTTGCGCTAAAGCTTTCATTTCAAACCGGAGAGACGGGATGTATGGAATACATGTTTATTGTTACACGTCATATAAATGAAATGATTGCCATGATAATACAACAGGAGAATAGAATGGTGTTTTGGCGATTAGGCCCCGGTTTGCAGGATAATCATTCGGGAGGGAAAGAACCGCGCCGATGAAAATCCCCAAAACCAGTGAAGTATAGAATACTGAGATGAACTGAGTTCTTACCTTGTAGGGTGACTGTGGCGATCTGGGGAGGAAATAATAGATTAATATATGTATGCGGCAGGGGGCCGGAATCACTGCCGGAGCTTACGGGTCATGCTGAGACTCTGACTGCCGAAATCAGTGCCGGTCTTATCTGAAAACGACCTGAGGGTCGCCTGCCTGGCTAGCAGGGCTTGACTACGCCGCCACGAAGGTCGAACGTCCTGCCAAAGCAGGGATCTTGTTTATGACGGAAACCGAAGTTTACGGTGGCCCACAGCCACGAGACCGAAGTCTACGGGGACCCGCAGTCCACGAGACCGAAGTCTACGGGGACACGCGGTCCCTTCTTTTTACTCTCTTCTTTCTTTCTCTCTTTTCTTCCTCTCTCCTTCTTATGACCTGACGTGCAGGTTATACATTTTTACACAGCCCATTTGAGCACGGGCCTGGATTAGATACCTGCGTGCAGGAGAATATAGCCAACGACATGTAGATGCTACGTGAGACGAGACATTATTCCCTGTGGGCGGGGCCCGTGGACTAGGACAGAATGCAGTTTAAAATCAGATACCATAATGAAACATGTATACGCGTAAACGTGATATGAACCACCACCAGTTATATGCATAGATACCGTAGTTAGGGTCTGAGAGATCTTTGGGAAGCCAGTACGGCGCTGATGTCCGGGCGAATGTAGGTTGTGAAGGCGGGGGAGGACCACCGTCCTAGTTGTTGTAGGGATGAGGTAGAGAGACCTTGATTAGCAGCAGAGGTGGCTGCACCTATCCTGAAGGAATGTCCCGAGTATGATATAGGAGATAGGCCGGATTGAATGAGAACTTGCTTGAGGTAGATTTTGAACAGGCGCTGCGTTAGGGGAGTATTTCCTTTAATACGAAAAAGTGGTGAAGACGCGTTGGTGGAGGGTCTGCAGCGCAGGAATTTGATCATAGAATTAAAAGGGCAGAACGGGGAATCGATGCGAGCTGCGATGACGGAGCAGGCTCCTCCGCATTTGGAGTGTTTTAGGCTGAGACTAAAGTGGCTGGCATTGAAAACTAGGTCGGAGAGGCAGACATCTCGACTGGGGTCGAACGTGAGGGAAGCTGTGGTGAATTCGCCAGGTCGGAGGAACGCCTAGAAGGCTAATAGAAAATACGGCATCAAGCAGCGCGTCGATATAGGGGGAGAATAATCCTTTCCTGAGTGTGGACAGCATGAGGCGCAGAACGGGGAGCGTGATAGGGAGCCTCGGGTCTGCAGCGGGGGGGAACGTCTTATACAACCCTTTTAGAATAAGTTTAACTGTTGGGTTTGAAAATAGGCTGGGAAAACTAGGATCGGAGCAGCGAATATTAAATTGAATGCCTGCTAAGAGGCTCCGGATATACTGGGGTTTGAGGTTTCGGTCAGTGGTGCAGTAGCACATGAAGGCGCACACGGTGGAGATGAGGACAGGTTTGGGTGAGACGCCTACTGAGCAGCAGAAAAAGGCAAACGTTCTCCATGCGAAATCATAGGATTTGAGGGTGGAAGCGGCTAAGCCCTTTCTCATGAAGAATCTAGCAGACTCGAGGTGCCGAGCTATGGGACTCTCGTTTAGTGCAGAGAGAGGAGATGAAGTGGAGGGATTCCTACTGGTTGCGAGCTGGCTTCCGGGCAGAGATTCCGGAACGTCTGGAAATGAAAGCGAGAGAGGGAGTCAGCAACAACATTGAGGTGACCGGGAATGTGGCGAGCTGTGATTAAGAAGTTGTATATTATGGAGGACCGCGTGATGCTTCTCATGAATGGCATAATGTCACTGCACTGGGAGCGTGCCTTGTTAATAATTCCAACCACTGATTGGTTGTCGCACAGCACCGAGATGCGTTTACGGAACCACAGGTGACCCCATACGTGGCATGCAACGGCGATCGGAAAGATCTCGTGCAGAGCGGAGGATGAAGCATGATTAGGGAATGACGGGGCCATGACCCTGCGAACCACTCTCCCTGGTGAAAACCCCCAAAGCCCACGGATGGGGCGGCATCCGTGAAAAGCCTCATTGAATCGGAGGGACACACAAGGTCATCGTAGAAGAAAGTAACTCCGTTCCAGTGGGCGAGCAGGAGGGACCAGAAACGTAGGTCTGAGCGGCAGCCTTCGTCTAGGAATGGAAGTTGTCGGCCGCCGATGCTGCGTCCAGGAGGCGGGAGATGAACGAGCGCCCCTGGGGGATGAAGCGCATGGTGAAGTTGAGGTGTCCGAGAAAGGAGAGCAACTGTTGTTTTGTGATAACTTGTTGCTCGCAGTATGACTTGGTGATGTCCCGGATGCGCTGCAATTTGTCGGAGGGGAGAGACGCCTTCATGTCTATGGAGTCGAGGATGATGCCTAAGAACTCTAAGCGTGTGTCGGGACCTAACGTTTTCTCCTTGGAGAGAGGGACACCTAACTCCTGAAAGCAATGTTTAAGCTTGGCCAGTGAGATCCCTGAGCTGTCCTGTGGCGGATCTATGAGGAGGAAGTCGTCCAGTAGGTGAAGGACGGAGGGGATTCTGACGATGTTCAGTAGGATCCAGCAGAGCGCTTCCGAGAAGGAATTGAAAATGCAGGGGCTGCTTCTGCACCCGAAGGTCAGGCAAACTGCGAAATAGAGTTTGGACTCCCACTTAATACCGAACAAATTCCACTGAGACGGGTGAATGGGGATGATTTTGAAGGCATCGGTAATGTCCACTTTGGAGAGCCAGGCTCCGTGCCCTGTGAACTTGATCATTTTTATTGCATTATCCACTGAGGCATAGTGAAGGGAAAACTGATCTGGAGGGATGATACTGTTGACGCTGCAGAATGGGCCGGGGCGGGGAGTGGATAGATAAAAAATCAGCCTCTTTTTCCCGGAGTATTTGCGTGTGGCTATTCCGATGGGATTTGAACGGAACACTGAGAAGGGGGAGGAGCTAAAAAGGCCGATTATGTATCCTTTGAGAAGTTCTTTGTCGATGAGCTGGGAAACTATGTTGGGTTCTTTAGCGGCTGACTGTAGGTTTTTTGCTACGAAAGTTACTGTGGGAGATGAGAGGACCCCTACCCTGAAACCTTGGGAGAGCCCTGACGGGAGATAGTCAACGAACGCGGAATTTGGGTGAGTGGAAAGCGCAGCTGCTAGCTGAGGGATGTTAATGGGAGTGGAGGGGTGATTTTTCGGAATGTTTTTCCACCACAAGGTTTCTGGCACAGAGCTACTGTGAGGCTGCGGCTGCGCCTGGGGCAAACGGACTTCGGGTGTGCATCCCTGCAGAAACTGCAGATATGGAGAAATGTACAGTAAGGGTGAATGCAAACATTTTCGTTAAAGTTAGAACAAATCCTATCTTCGAATCTAGTCTGCACTGACGGCTTGGTCTATCGTTCCCAGCATACTGCATGTGGGAGGCTCTGGGCGCGGAGAAAGGCACTGAGGGGCAGAGGGGAGCGATATGGCCCTGCGCTCCGCAGCTGTTGCAGGAGATGGCAGATTTGCCGTTGGTGGCCATCACGAGCAGCTCAATGTCCATCACTGATCAGTCCAGGCGGATATTGCTATGGGCTAGGTGGAGCACTGCTTTGCTTGAAAAGCTTTTGTGGTACTGATAGAAGACAGATTTCCCGTATCTCATGTTAATGTCGCCGATAATGGCCATGGCATCTAATTCTACTCTTCTCTCAGGGTAGACGGAGCAGAGAACATCGCGGAAGATGCCGAAAGCGACCATGAATTGCCCTAGGCTGATGTCTCTGATAAGCCTGGGGTCTGCGGCCTTAAAGACGGCGGTGATATTCCCTCTTGTGGCGATGGCTTTTTCACACTCCGGGGAGGGCAGAATTAGGCTGAGCAGATTGACGTCCTTCCCTTAAAGAATTTTCGACCTGAGCCGTGAGGAGATGTTGGCGGCTTGGGAAATAAAAGGCCTACCTGAAGGGGGGGCTGGGAGGGCCGAAGCCGGAGAATAGGGGGACGACGTGAGTCAGACTGCTGCTCTAGAAGACGTGAGTCAGACTGTAATCCCTGTTGACGTGAATCAGACTGCTGCTTGACTGTTGGGTTAACATTTATAGTTGTGTGTTGAGCTATGTATTCACTGACTTTCTGATGTGAACTTATCTGAGAAGTCAAGGACTCTATCTCTTCCACACTACTTCGGGAGCCTAACTCAGCAGCAGCAGCAGCTTCCATGACCAGTGCTTTAGCGAGTGCTGACTCTGCTTCTTTCTCATGCTGAAGAGCATCCAATCTCGCTTCTATACGAGCCTTCTCAATTTTTATTTCCATTTCTCGTTGTGAAAAGGCTGCCCTAGCCTGAGCTGCATTAGCTTCCGCACGTGCCTTAGTAGCTGCCATGCTAACACTTGTTGCTGTTGAAGAGCATGAGGATTTAGCAAGGTGGGCGGATTTACTACTGTGGGATACATGAGAACGTGTTTTAAGACTTTCCTTGTCCGATGTTGATGTGAACTCATCCTCCATGATGTTGAATTACAATAACTAGTTGTAAGTAGGCCTGTCGCGATAATCGATAAATGGACTTATCGTACGATAAATAAAAATGGACTCGATAACTTTTCTGAGCTCGATAAATTGCCGTTTACATAAAGATGTGACCAGCATTTTAGCCTGGAGCGCTGTGGCTGCCAGGCGCGCTGTGAGGGGCGGGGCTGACACACAGCCAGGTCAGGACACTCCGCGTGCAGCAGCGTAGCAGTCAAATTAATAATATAGCAACAAGCGGGAGACAACGTGTGAATTACTCGCGGGGAATTTAAAGTGAAATGGAATTGGTTACAAAACCTAACTACACATCTCGATTCTCTGGTGTGGCAGTATTTTGGATTCAAACCAAATCAACGAGGCGAACCTACGGACTTAAATGAGCCGGGCGGTGTGTCGCATTGGTTTAAAAAAGGTAGCGACAAAAGCAGGCAATACCACGCATTTTAAACCACCTAAAACACAACCACCCCATTCCGTTTTCCCAGCTGGGAGCAAACACGGCAGCTGGAGATGGAGAGCCCCCAGCCCGACAATGCAAACATGTTGGTGTTCCTTGCTCGAAAACTTAGAAAAACAGATTTGGATATGGCCTGTTGAGGCATCTGGGTCTTTGACAGTGGACTTTACACTTGACTGTTGTTTTAAGGAGGTTTTTTTTGCTTGTGAGATAATGTGTGCTCATATTTATTTATTTATTTATTTATATATATATATATATATGAGAGAGAGAGCTCTGTTTTCCAGCCTGACTCTAATTAATGTATTGTTTTGGTTGTGTGTGATTTAATTAATTTATTATAATTTAATTAATTTGTTTTATTTATTATATATAATTTATATATTTTAATATTATTTCACATTTCATTTGCAATGTTGAATGTTCAATAAAAAGTTATGTTTGAAGGGATGTACTTGAATTATTATTATATATTATCATTATTTCTAAAATGGTCTTAAAACGGTGCCGACAATATTATCGTTTATCGCAATAATTTCCAGAAAAATGTATCGTCCAACACAATTAATTATCGTGACAGGCCTAGTTGTAAGCATGTTTCTGGGCTGTATGACCTTGGATATGCAGCAAGCAGAGCATCATATTGACATAAATCCACATCTAGATCCAGTTCTTCTGTAATGTAGATATCATTTCACTGTACTGTTCGCGTTTTCAACGTGTGGATATTGAAATTTACCAGCCAGCTAAACTCTCCTCAGCATCATTCCTCCAAGTAACAGGCAGGTGTTGTATTTGGCAGGGATTTTAATGATAAGAAGTGTGAAACTGAAACAAAATACATTTCTCCATAAGTACACATAAAACATTGATATGTTCTTAACAGTTACAGAATAAATGTACTTTTTACAAGAACAGGTTATTGCAGGTAAATATGCAATGCAACATTACACAGCATTACGTAACACACTATAACACAGCAACAAGTTCTTACAAAAATAATAATTATCCTTACTACAAAAATATATTACCACAAATAATATCAAACACTTGTAGCTAAGATTATAATTAGTAACTTGACTTACTGATAATGCCACGTTTAAGGCTTAGAACGAAGGATGGATGGGGATTCTGCAGTGAGTGCTCCCATCACATGCTTATTGCATTAGTACTTAAGGAAGTGGTCATAGCCACAAAGGAAGTGCCATCTCTTTCAAAGTACATTTCAAAATAAAAGCTGCCTTCTAACTGCTAATACATTCCTATTTGTGTTACATGACAATGTTGCTTACAGTTTTCTCACGAGAAGGAGTATGTAGAACTACCATTGCGTGTAGTCACCTGAAATGACAGCTGACAGGAGGGAAGAGCAGGCATTTAAGGAATTTAACGTGTGCAGCAATTGGCTGCTGAGGGGTGACGCCCACATGTTTAATGAGGGGGGAGAGAGCAATAGAGTGACGTGTAAGTGACTCATTGTTAGGTCTCCCTTATTGAACTTGCGCTAAAGCTTTCATAAGTTGACTGCTACTTTAAGCAAGTATCGGCAAGTATAGTTGAAAGGCCACTACAACGCAGTCTGTCTGGCCATTCAACCCAGTCTCACGGCATTCGTGTTCACCAACACGATTTTTAATCTATTGATTCGTGTTCACCAACACGATTTTCCCCTTTTTTTCGTGTTGCACAGCACGATTTTAAAAGCAATGTATTTCTATTGGTAGTCTCATGACATTACGTGTTATAGGAAGACCGGAAGCTGTGTGGTTCATAAAAGCATGTTCTTACTCAATATCAAGCCACAATTATTGCTTTTATTTTAAATCGTATAATTTCGGACTTTTGTTGCCGTCTGTGAGGAAAATAAATGGGGCTCAGAGCCTCAGGATACTGAAATCTGTATATATGTAAATCTTTTTTTCCTTCTAATTTGTTATTCTTTTCAAAATAACACACTGTTATTTACTCACCAATAACACACAATTATCCTTGTTTTTATTTATTTGTTTAATTCCATAATCTCTGTTTTTTTTGGCGCCGTCAGGAACTGAATTTCAAAATAAAAATAACCGGAAACAGATGTACGCATTTCGAGTTCAGGATGGCCGAAGACCAGTGTGAGAAAAAGTTTTTAGAGAGTACTTGTCCATGGACAAGTGAGTTTGGCAATTTACTTGTCCGAATACATTTTTCACTTGTCCAGAATGGACAAAAATTGGGGCCACTGGAATCTTCTTCTTCGCCATCGTATTTTACATTTTCACACATAGGGTTGGGTATCGTTTGGATTCGAACGATTCCGGTTCTGCTTTTCGATTCTGGTTATTTTCGGTTCTTTGAGAGGGTAAAAATAAGTCCCATGATAAAGTGGGAGAAAAATATATTTATGAAAACATTAAGTCAAATCTGTATTCCTATTTACAAATCATTTCATACTGTTTAATTTATTATAGTTATTGAATACAATTATATAAAAATAATCTCTGCATTGTTTAGTTAGTTCTAAGTGGTGCAGTTTGAGAATGTACAATTGGCCCAGTCTCCTCTGATGTTACACTGCAACCTGCCTGATACCTGCCTATGTAGAAAAGCGCTAGGCCTTACATATAATGATAATAGGCTAATAATAATAGCTTATAATAATAAGTAATAATTAATTATTCGCTTTTCTACAACTCAAAGACGCTTGCACGCTTACACATGTCCTTATGCATGTGTATTACATGCTGCATCTGCCCAGCTGCTCACTGTTTGTAAAAGTAAATAAATAGTATTTTCATTTAAATAATGTAGTTTCTATATCCTGCTTCATAAACAACACTGACATCCCTGTGCTCCTCCGAATCTGGGGGTCCGGGGATGTGAGGACAGCGCGAGGACACAGGGAGGCTGCTTCACTTCATAAAGGAAATGGCGGTCAATATTAACAACACATGAGCTAAAACGCTTAATAACCTTCATTACGTGTCAGATAAAGAACATAAGAAAGTTTGAAAAAGATGAGGCTGTTAAACGGGCACGCTGTGTGTAGAAAGAGAGAGAGACGCTGAGCTGCACCATGCAGCGAACAGCTGATCCGGAGCATAGAGAGAGAGCTGTGGTCCGCGGGGCTCGGCCTCGCCTCCTATCCTCACAACTCTTATTAATCCCGGTACCGGACAATTGTTATTTGTTCCTACTCGGAACAGAGTTTTGCTTCCCAACCCTGCCACTGTGCTACACTTCCAGCGCTGCCCCGCCCAGCCCCCGTCTGTACAGAAAAAGGCGAGATGCATTTCCTTAGGAATCGACAAGCAGAACCGAAACTAACATTTCTAAACGAACAATGGCGGACACTGACAATTTGCGAATGAGTTCTGCCTTTTGTAAACTGAATTTATCAATAAATCAGGGCGAAAAACGTCACTTGTCGGCCGGACAAGTCAATTGAAATATCTACTTGTCCGATATTGTAAATAACACGTCCCGGACGGTGGGACGTGTACTTTTTCGCACACTGAAGACACTACACTACCCATAATACCCAGCTATCGTTTAGGACTACAGTCCCCGTGATTAATCTTCAAGCTCTGGGATTGGATGTTGGAATGGCAGTGCGTCAAACAGCTGTTTGAAATGGAACGAAACCACACCAGACTATCCAAAACTGGAATCGAACGCCCCCCCAGGACTACACATGCTATGGGACGTCTCTACTGAACGTTTTCGTTTTTCCCACAATTAGAAGTTGCCAGTATTAAACACATTGGTGTTATCAAATGTAAAACATATAATTAAGAAATGGGTGAAAATCGCTTGTGTCCATAATGCGCAGCATTAATATATACCCACATGACAGCTCATTGTTACTTTGTAATTCTACTCCACTACAATTCAGAGGTTAACCTGTTATTTTTACTCCACTACATTTATTTGAGTTAGTTTGCAGATTCTGATTAATGATGTGAAATATAAACAACCCTTAAAGCAGACTTTAGTTACACCTGAGTAAAATTCAGGGAAGGTGATTGTCAAGTGCCAACAATCAGGTGAGATATTTGATAGTTGGTGCTTGAGAAGACTAAACATTTATCTGCAATTGACATGAATGGAAACGAGTAATAAAGTATATTCATTACTCGTTATTCTCTACTAATAGTTAATTAAAGACTGTATAATGGCTATTTTGCACATCCCTTTCAAGATTTCAAGATTTTCAAAGGTTTATTGACATATCATAATACACAACTGTGTATGCAATGAATGAAAAACTTGGGTCACAGGTTCCTCAACAGCGCATTACAAGACATCTATCAATATGTGTGTACCACCATGGTACCACCACCATTAAACTGTAATATTCTGCACATTTCTTATACTATCTACATACATAAGAGTATAATTCATATGTATGATATCAGTTAAAATAAGTGCTTCAACATAGTCAACATTGCAGGAAAGCAATATATTAGACGTTAAGTACTTTGTCAGGCTTAATATTTATCTGTAGATACCCCCAAAGCTTTTTTCTAATTTAAAAGAAGACCTTAATCTAAAGTATTATTTAATGTTTGAATAAAGGTTAATTCGTTTTTCTGTTTTGCACATCCTCATATTAATATCTTTGTACATCCAGCACTAAACTGTTTTATTGTAGAGATCACTTACAGTATCTTCTTGATTTTTTACAATCTATATTTCTATCACAGACCTTCTACTTTCCCCCTATGAAAGTATGTACTCTTAATATTTTTTTAATCAAATATAACACATCCATCCATCCATCCATCTTCTCCCGCTTATCCGTGGTCGGGTCGCGGAGGTAGCAGTTCCAGCAGAGAGCCCCAAACTTTCTTTTCCCTGGCCACATCAACCAGCTCTGACTGGGGGATCCCAAGGCGCTCCCAGGCCAGAGAAGAGATATAATCCCTCCATCTGGTTCTAGGTCTACCCCTTGGTCTCTTCCCAGCTGGACGTGCCTGGAACACCTCCCTAGGGAGGCGCCCAGGTGGCATCCTAACTAGGTGCCCGAACCACCTCAACTGGCTCCTTTCGACGCGAAGGAGGAGCGGTTCAACTCCGAGTCCCTCCCGGATGACCGAACTTCTCACCTTATCCCTAAGGGAGACACCAGCCACCCTGCGGAGAAAACCCATCTCGGCCGCTTGTACCCGCGATCTTGTTCTTTCGGTCATGACCCATCCTTCCAGTGGTGGGCCGTCAGGGCCAGCAAGGCCTTCTCTGCTGGCCTAAACATCATCAGAATATAAATTAAATTTTGATATATTTTTTCCACAAATATGTATTAAATTATTCCCTGTAGTCTATTCTCTTCATTTCATAGCTTTCCTCTTGCTTGCGCTGCTTCCAGCCTCAGAACGAGATTTGGAGGGTTGGCCTTTATGTTAGAGCTTTTACCCAATCATATTTCAGCCATAATGTGTTGCCAGGGTCCAAGAAATCTGCCCTTAGGCCTTCAGAATCAACAGTGCGGGCACCTGTAGATTAAAGTGAACGGAAACAAAACTGTGGCGTTAACCAATCAGATTTTGAGTTGGCGACAACGGGCCAGCTAGCAGGCGTACGATGACGTTAGCACGTGCACGTCTTTTGATTGGATACGCACTATTGAGAGGCAGAGCTATGTAGAGCTAGCAAACTGAACTTGAATTTGAACGAGCTAATTTGTGTAGATTTCTACAAGCTGTTTTTTTTCAACCCACAATGGCTGAAGGAGGAGAAGAGATCGATTTGGTCGCAGATATAATTACAACGCCATTTTCAAGACGAACTTTTCAAGAAAAGCTAGACATCGTGAGAAGAGAACGGCCAACCCCGACGCTAGCGAGCCTATCACAGCGGGGGAAAGGGTTTGTCCGCCACTTTCAAATCACTAACTACGAGCGGTACCCCTGGCTCACAGCCTCCGAGAGGCACTGCAAATTGTACTGCTGGGAATGCCTGCTATTTGCAACTGATCGATTTGGTGTTTGGAGCCACACTGGATTTGCAAACTTGAGTTGTCTAACCAAGGCAGCAACGAGACACCAAAGCACGGCTGGGCACTTACAAGCAATGGTGCTTTTGAAAACCTTTGGGGACACCCGAGTGGATCTACAGCTCAACGAACAAGTGCGCCGGGAAACGGAGCTCCACAACGAAAGGGTGAACAAAAATAGGGAAATATTGAAAAGACTGATTGATTGTGTCCTGTTTTTGGGTAAACAGGAACTTTCATTTAGGGGACACGATGAAAGCGCCGAGTCCAGAAACAGAGGAAACTACGTGGAGCTTCTTTCTTTGCTTGCTGAGAACAACACAGACTTGCATTACCACCTGTCCACAAACAAAGTGTTTACTGGGACGTCAGGCAAAATACAAAACGACCTGATTTATGCTATTGCTGAAGTGATGGGAGAAGAGATCAAAATGGAGATTAAAAAAGCACCCTTTGTCGCTGTTATGGTGGACGAAACGACAGACGTGGGTAATGTAGCACAACTGGCACTTGTCCTGCGTTATGTGACGGACACAGGTGTCAAGGAGCGGTTTGTCAGATTTGAAGATGTTACAAGCGGCAAGCGAGCTGATGACATTGCCGCTCTTATTTTCCGTTTCATGGAGGAATATGAATGTAGTCTGGATAAAGTTGTGGCACAGTGTTATGATGGCGCAGCGGTCATGGCATCTGGACTAAACGGGGTGCAGGCTAAAGTTAAGGAGAGGGCACCTATGGCCTTATTCATTCACTGCTATGCACATCGACTAAATTTAGTACTGACTCAAGGGGCCTCAAAGCTTAAAGAATGCAAGGTCTTTTTTGCCAGCCTCAATGGCCTTGCAGCATTTTTCTCCAGATCCCCTAAGCGCACGCAACTGCTGGATGACATTTGCAAGCGTCGTCTTCCTAATGTTGCACCAACGCGGTGGCAATATACATCGAGATTGGTCAATGCAGTCTTTGAGAAGAGAGTTTCCCTAAAGGAGGTGTTTGACCACATACTGGAACATCATGAGGAGTATGATGGGGATACTATGCTTAGCGCTGATGGATTTAATGCACGTCTGGATGATTTTGAGTTTTGATTTTTGCTTGAAACATTCAATGGGATTTTTAAGCATTCAGATGTGCTCTTTGGAATACTACAGAAACAAACATTGGATGTACAATTCTGTCTGACAAGGGTGAACGAGTTTTGTGACACAATTGAGCGAGAGAGGTGCCAGTTTCGTCAGATCTACGAGGACACAGCGCGCATCTCAAGTGGTCCGAGCGCACGCAGAGGCCCACGTACAGCACAAGGAGACCTTCGCGCATACTACCAACAACTCCACAGCAATATTCTGGACAACATTCTTTGCCAGATACGGAGTAGGTTTCAAGACCACGAAAAATTAATGTTCTCTCCCTCCTGGACCCCCAGCACTTTCAGACCTACCGGAAAAAGTTCCCGCATACAGCCTTAGCCAAATTAACACAGAGTCACGGAACACTGTTCGATCTGTCCCGGCTAAAAACAGAACTGACTGTAATGTATGCCATGACTGATTTTGAAGGGAAAAGTCCCATTGATCTCCTTGATTTCCTTAAGCAGAAAAATCTGAGTGAGAGCATGGGGCAGCTTTACACATTGGCATGTGTGGCAGTGACTATCCCTGTGTCCACTGCTTCTGTCGAGCGGTCATTCTCGGCCTTAAAGCGAATTAAAACTTATGCCAGAAATTCTACTGGACAGACTAGGCTTTCATCATTAGCCTTCATGTCTATAGAAAATGACTTATTGGTGGAACTGAAACGCACAGATAAACTGTACAACAGAGTCATTGAAGTCTTCTTGAGGAAAGAATTGAGGATGGATTTTGTATTCAAATAATCAGTTGTTTTGGTGAGTACAAAGCATTTTATTTTTTATTTTATTTTAATATATTTTTGTCATTTTATGTCGTTAATATTAAATCAATATTAACGAATTAATATATATGTAATTAAAATGACAAATATATAAAAAATAAATGTTTGATGCTTCTGCAAGAGATATAGAGATGTGTGTGGCACACTGGCTCAGCTGTGCAGTAAAAGTACTCAAGGAGACTTGTTGAATTGTTTTGGTTTAACCTTTATCAAAGTGGACATTCAGTGCTAGGAATACACTTTCACCACTGTCGCAAATATATCCTCATGAACAAATGCAGATTATTTGTTTGTTTTCTTTTATTTTCAGTGAATAGTTTGTGTCTTTATCGTCACGTTTCTTAAATGAAACTGCTTTGGGTGCGACAATGCGCTGTTTAGTGAACAAACTTGGTTTGGTGGACTTAATAAAACTTTGTAGACTAATGCCTTAAAAGCCCCTTTTATTTTTAAGTTTTGACCGTATCCAAGCGATCTTAAAGCTGGTAGTTTAACACTCTTAATTGTAAATGCGGATATATTGATTATAAATGCTTCGGAAATATTAATATAACTCTGTTGTACTTGACTATGTTAAGGTGATGCAACGCCCGGTTATACTGCGTTTCTGTCTAAATGTATAGTTTCTAGAGCCATGGCGTCATAATGATGGTATTAAGAGGTGGAATAATTCAGGTAGGACTGTGTAGGACATCACTGAAGGCCTAGGTGTGAAATGCACGGCCCGCCACTGCATCCTTCATGACCATAGGTGAGGGTAGGAACGAAAATGGCCCGGTAGACAGAGAGCTTTGCCTTCTGGCTCAGCTCCCTTTTCGTCACAACGGTGCGGTAAAGAGACTGCAGTACCGCTCCCGCTGCTCCGATTCTCCGACCCATCTCACGCTCCATTGTTCCCTCACTCGAGAACAAGACCCCGAGATACTTGGACTCCTTCACTTGGGGTAAGGACTCATTCCCTACTTGGAGTGGACAGTCCATTGGTTTCCTGCTGAGAACCATGGCCTCAGATTTGGAGGTGCTGATCCTCATCCCAGCCGCTTCACACTCGGTTGCGAACCGATCCAGTGAGGGCTGAAGGTCGCAGACCGATGAAGCCATCAGAACCACATCATCTGCAAAAAGTAGTGGTGCAATCCTTAGTCCACCGAACTGCAGACCCCCTCCCCCACGACTACGCCTCGAAATCCGATCCATGTATATTACAAACAGGATTGGTGACAAAGCGAAGCCCTGGCGGAGGCCAACCCTCACCTGAAATGGGTCCGACTTACTGCCGAGGACCCGGACACAGCTCTCGCTTTGGGAGTACAGAGATTGGATGGCCCTGAGTAGAGACCCCCTCATCCCATACTCCCGCAGCACCTCCCACAGTGACTCCCTGGGAACCCGGTCATACGCCTTCTCCAAGTCTACAAAACACATGTAGACTGGATGAGCGTACTCCCAGGCCCCCTCCAGGATCCTTGCGAGAGTAAAAAGCTGATCTGTCGTTCCACGACCAGGACGGAATCCGCATTGTTCCTCCTCAATCTGAGGTTCGACAATCGGCCTGACCCTCCTTTCGAGTACCTTAAAGTAAACTTTCCCGGGGAGGCTGAGTAGTGTGATGCCTCTGTAATTGGCACACACCCTCTGATCCCCCTTTTTGAAAAGGGGAACCACCACCCCGGTCTGCCACTCCTTCGGTACTGTTTCCGACTTCCACGCAATGTTGATGAGACGTGTCAACCATGACAGTCCCTCAACACCCAGAGCCTTCAGCATTTCTGGGCGGATCTCATCCACCCCCGGGGCTTTGCCACTGTGAAGTTGTTTGACGACCTCAGTGACCTCCCCCCGGGAGATTGGTGTCGATCCCCCGTCATACTCCAGCTCTGCCTCTAATATAGAGGGCGGAGTTGTCGGGTTCAGTAGTTCCTCAAAGTGCTCCTTCCAACGCCCTAACACTCCATCAGTTGAGGTCAACAACGTCCCATCCTTACTGTACACAGCTTGGATGGTTCCCTGCTTTCCCCTCCTGAGGTGTCGGACAGTTTTCCAGAACAACTTTGGTGCCGCCCGAAAGTCTTTTTCCATGTCTTCTCCGAACTTCTCCCACACCCGCTGCTTGGCCACGGCTGAGGCTGCTGCCCTTCGGGCCTGTCGGTACCTTGCAACTGCCTCGGGAGTCCCCCGGGATAACAAATCCCTGAAGGCCTCCTTCTTCAGTCGGACGGCTTCCCTGACCACCGGTGTCCACCAGGAGGTTCGAGGGTTACCGCCCCTTGAGGCACCTAGGACCTTGAGACCACAGCTCCCCGCCGCGGCTTCGGCAATAGAGGCTTTGAACACCGACCACTCTGGTTCAATGTCCCCAACCTCCACAGGAATGCCCGAAAAGCTCCGCCGGAGGTGTGAGTTGAAGGCCTCCTGAACTTGGGCCTCCTCCAGACGTTCCCAGTTCACCCGAACTACACGTTTGGGCTTACCAGGTCTATCCAGAGGCTTCCCCCGCCACTCGACCCAACTCACCACCAGATGGTGATCAGTTGACAACTCCGCCCCTCTCTTTACCCGAGTGTCCAAAACATACGGCCTCAGGTCCGATGATACGATAACAAAATCGATCATGGACCTTCTGCCTAGGGCGCTCTGGTACCACGTACACTTATGAGCATCCTTATGTTCGAACATGGTGTTTGTTATGGCCAATCCATGACTAGCACAGAAGTCCAGTAACAAACCACCACTCCGGTTCAGATCAGGGGGGCCGTTCCTCCCAATCACTCCCCTCCAAGTGTCTCCAACATTGCCCACATGTGCGTTGAAGTCTCCCAGCAAGATTAAAGAGTCCCCTTCAGGAGCACCATACAGGACTCTTTCCAGGGTCTCAAAGTTGTTGGGTGCATAAGCACACAACAGTCAGAGTCTTCCCCCCCATAACCCGCAGGCGTAGGGAGGCAACCCTCTCGTCCACTGGGGTAGACTCCAACAACGAAGCACCCAACCGGGGACTTGTGAGTATCTCCACACCCGCCCGGCGCCTCACACCTTGAGCAACTCCGGAAAAGAATAGAGTCCAACCCCTATCCAGAAGTAAGGTTCCAGAGCCGACGCTGTGCGTAGAGGTGAGCCCAACCAGATCCAACTGGTAACGCTCCACCTCCCGCACAAGCTCCGACTCCTTCCCCCCCAGAGAGGTGACGTTCCATGTCCCCAAAGCCAGCTTCTGTCGCCCGGGTCTGGTCCGTCGAGACCCTCTGCCTTCACTGCCACCCTTCTGGCAGCGCACCCGACCCCATCGCTGTTTCCCGTAGGTGGTGCGCCCGCGGGACGGAGAAGCGGTGGTGTTGCCCACGTCGCCTTTTCGGGCTGTGCCCGGCCGGGCTCCGTGGCAAGCCCGGCCACCAGACGCTCACCGACGAGTCCTCCTTCTGGGCCTGGCTCCAGAAGGGGACCCCGGGCTTCCTCCGGGCCGGGTATCCTCACTTCGTGTGTCGTCTTTCATGAGGTCTTGTGAACCAATCTTAGTCTGGCCCCTTGCCTGAGACCAATTTGCCATGGGAGACCCTACCAGGAACACAAGGTTCCAGACAACACAGCCCCCAGGTTCATCAGGGCACACAAACCTCTCTACCACGGTAAGGTGCTGGTTCTTCAGAGGATATAACACATAAAAACAATAATTCAATAACATGCTTTAACCACTAGGCGGTGCACACAAGGTGCACACAGCCATAATAACTTTTTATTATTAGTGTAGGACACTTATGTATGTACAACATCTGAAAATGTGTAGTTTTATTCATGCTTTCACATAATTTTACAGCATATTGCTATACTATTTCAGACTCAGTATTTACATTCTTATATTCAAAGAAAATCAGTAATATCTTTAAAAACTACAAGTCCTTTTATATCAGCTGTGCACTGTTATGGTGTAAATATAACCTATCTAACAATTGGATCAAATGTAAAATTCAGCCGAATTAGTGTTGATACTGCAAGGAGACGAATTATGTGAAGAAAAATTGAAGATGTTGTTTAATTGTTGATATATATATGATCCACGTCAAGTCTTCAGTTTCGGCGGCATTTCTTCCAGTTTTTCCAAAGGTCTTCTCATCAGGGCTCTATAAATAAAGAACTACGGCAGATCTGTAATATTTAATGCAGCCGAACCGTGTATTACAATGCCGTTATGTGATGACTTTCAAAGAGAAAAGCAAGAACACATGGAATTAAGTATTATTTTATTCTTTTAAAATGTTTTCCGGATTTCATATCATATAAACACCAAATCCCAGCATGCATTGCGGCTAAAACATCCAATCGGCGAGCTTAAACCATAGCTGAGGATCTTGGGTAATCGCTCGAAATGCCTACGTCTGTTTCCGGTTATTTTTATTTTGAAATTCAGTTCCTGACGGACGCCAAAAAAGCCAGAGATTATGGAATTAAACAAATAAATAAAAACAAGGATAATTGTGTGTTATTGGTGAGTAAATAACAGTGTGTTATTTTGAAAAGAATAACAACTTAGAAGGAAAAAAAGTTTTACAAATATACAGATTTCAGTATCCTGAGGCTCTCAGCCCCATTTATTTTCCTCACAGACGGCAACAAAAGTCAGAAATTATACGATTTAAAATAAAAGCAATAATTGTGGCTTGATATTGAGTAAGAACATGCTTTTATGAACCACACAGCTTCCGGTCTTCCTATAACACGTAATGCCGTGAGACTACCAATAGAAATACATTGCTTTTAAAATCGTGCTGTGCAACACGAAAAAAAGGGGAAAATCGTGTTGGTGAACACGAATTAATAGATTACAAATCGTGTTGGTGAACAAGAAATGCCATGAGACTGGGTTGGGCCATTGGTGCGAAGGCAGGAAGGCAGGAAGGCAGGCAAGAAGTTCGTTCATGACATTGCCTCCAAAATATGAGCGACAGTAGACATAATGCAAAGGTTGATTCCATTGTATGAATGATAGAATTCCTTTATAACATGATTTCTGAATTATAGGTAAAGCATTGACAAACTTGCTGTCTCGGAGAGCCGCTGTGATAACAAGGTATCTGCACTTATCATTTAACATGTGGAGGAGATTGGTCCAGTCTGAGAAAAAATTACTTGCGATGATGTCATAGTGACGTCATGAGAGCTTTTAAAGCTCAGGCTTAGAAACAACACATTACTTACAGTGGGGCAAAAAAGTATTTAGTCAGCCACCAAATGTGCAAGTTCTCCCACTTAAAAAGATGAGAGAGGCCTGTGATTTTCATCCTAGGTATACCTCAACGAAAGACAAAATGAGAAAAAAAAAAATCCAGAAAATCACATTGTCTGATTTTTAAAGACTTTGTTTGCAAATTATGGTGGAAAATAAGTATTTGGTCAATAACAAAAGTTCATCTCAATACTTTGTTATATACCCTTTGTTGGCAATGACAGAGGTCAAATGTTTTCTGTAAGTCTTCACAAGGTTTTCACACACTGTTGCTGGTATTTTGGCCCATTCCTCCATGCAGATCTCCTCTAGAGCAGTGATGTTTTGGGGCTGTCGCTGGGCAACACGGACTTTCAACTCCCTCCAAAGATTTTCTATGGGGTTGAGATCTGGAGACTGGCTAGGCCACTCCAGGACCTTGAAATGCTTCTTACGAAGCCACTCCTTCGTTGGCCGGGCGGTGTGTTTGGGATCATTGTCATGCTGAAAGACCCAGCCACATTTCATCTTCAATGCCCTTGCTGATGGAAGGAGGTTGTCACTCAAAATATCACGATACATGGCCACATTCATTCTTTCCTTTACACGGATCAGTCGTCCTGCTCCCTTTGCAGAAAAACAGCCCCAAAATTGCTCCCACAGTTGATTTCTTCACACCAAGCTGCTTACCTATTGCAGATTCAGTCTTCCCAGCCTGGTGCAGGTCTACAATTTTGTTTCTGGTGTCCTTTGACAGCTCTTTGGTCTTGGCCATAGTGGAGTTTGGAGTTTGTCTGTTTGAGGTTGTGGACAGGTGTCTTTTATACTGATAACGAGTTCAAACAGGTGCCATTAATACGGTTAACGAATGGAGGACGGAGGAGGCTCTTAAAGAAGAAGTTACAGGTCTGTGAGAGCCAGAAATCTTGTTTGTTTGTCGGTGACCAAATACTTATTTTACAGAGGAATTTACCAATTAATTCATTAAAAATCCTACAATGTGATTTCCTGGATTATTTCCCCCCATTCTGTCTCTCATAGTTGAAGTGTACCGAGGATGAAAATTACAGGCCTCTCTCATCTTTTTAAGTGGGAGAACAAGCACAATTGGTGGCTGACTAAATACTGTTTTGCCCCACTGTACATGGCATGGATTTTAAAAGACAGAGAGGGTCTAAAGAAATGATGCTGTTGGCTGCATTTTTCTAAATGTGGTTCTTGTGTTTCTGGGGCTTTCTAGGGACAAGAGAAGACTAGTATTGCAGGAATACCCCTAAAAAACAAACTCTCCTTCCAAAATAATATGAACCAATTGGTACGCGTCAAGATGAATTCATGCCTCTTGTTATTTCTTGTGACCTTTGTATTAATAATTGAGCTCATCAATTGAACACTTCCACAAGCAGAAACTAAATTCGGTTGGAATTTGGTCGAAAACAAATACTTCGGTGAACAAAAAATGTAATCTTCGTTTTGATATCATACAGAAAAAACTGAATTTATTGTTTCAACTGTTGCTTTTGCTCTTAGTTTGTGAACCACCGTTCCTGTGTAATTGTTGTCCAAATCCACCCAACCAGCCACCGATCCCATCGAGTATTGTCCTCTCTCACACATACATGTTTTCTTTCTACCATCCTTACTATCTACACCGTCATTTTCTTGTTCTGACAGGCGCACGCGCGCGCGCGCACACGCACACGCAAACACACACACACACACACACACACACACACACACACACACACACACACACACACACAAACAAACAAACAAACAAACACCCACCTGTGTCCCCTGTGGGTCCTGTTCGGCGCTTTACTTTCTTTCCCAGTGAGGCGCCATTGTGAAGCCGCCGAGCCTGAGGGGAAAGAGGCCAATTTAACCCTCCCTCTATGGCTCCTTCCCCCTTTCCTCTTCCTCCCTCTCTGTGTCTCTCTCTCTCTCTTGTCCCTGCTGACTTGTTTGTCCCAGTGGTGTTTACCTCCTCCACTCCTTTTGTTTGGCTTAGCGTCCACCCTGACAGTGTAAGGCCATTATTTTTCCTTTCTCACTTGTAGCCTCTCTTCTCACCCTGTCCCTCTCTTTCTCTCTCCATCTGCCGCACCCACCTCCTTTCCTCTTTCTCTCTGGGCACCCTAATTGGCACAGCACTTTCCCCCCCTGTCATCTCCAGTGTTGCTTTGAAAGCTGCAGTCAGCCCAGCAGGAGACAGGAGAATGTGCAAGGCCCCCCTGCATTGACGAAGTCCAAACTACTGTTTTAGTATCATCATTATTCTAGTCTTTATTTACACTACATGCTCCCTCCATCATCCCTAAACACACCTCTTCATGCAGGGGTGTAAACAGAGATTCATGCACTCAGACATGCATATATTCATGCGTACATTCAATGTATGCATGCATAGAGATGCACACTAACTACTGCTACTGGGAAATGAATGAGGCAAAGTTGAGCATATTATTTTAGCAGCGAGAAAAGGAAGAGTGCCATAGACAGTGCATTATGCTTAAAGAATTCTCTGTACATTTAAGGGTGTAAATATTTGAGTGGCTCCTGCAGTTGTGTACTGTATGCGTGCTATTACCCAGCTGCAGGGTAATGCTTTCCAGTTCTCCAGGGGTGAAACCTTGAAGCTTAGCACAGCTAAACCATTACACGTCCTCCTCAGGAGCCCCCATGTTGAAAATGGCAAACTGTCTTTAGTTATTCATGATATGTTGCATTAGACTCACTGCCGAGGCTTTCTTCATACATATCTTGTCGCACGGCACTCGGAGTGCCGCATGTAGCAACTTGGAGTCGGACATTCAGTGACAAACAATGTGTGAGATTCATCAGTATTCATGATAACACTTGATTCTTTCGACTTTGGGCCACAGCCTGCAAGCAAATGTGTTACCCTGGTATTACTCTGACAGCAGGGGCGTAAATATAGACGGTGTAGGCAGTGCGGTTACTTTGCCAAGCCGGGCGCCGGGGGGGTGGATCCAACCTGATCTCACCAGATTGCATGACTCCACCACAACACCGCATTGCATGGTGGAGTCACGAACTTTGCTACATTTACGTGTCTGCACCACGCAAACAACAGCAAGGTAAAGTGAATGAGGCTCCTTTGTCGTGGTGCACACACGCATTTCTAAAACGTCCAGCAGTGAGCTTTTATTCTATAAAACGTTTTTAAAATCTACTTTATAGCTTGTAGTGACTCACGGGAGGCTTCTTTTATTTTATTTGTATTCATAATCATTTGTATTTTTCGTCAGAATGTATTATGGCAACCCTGTCTCCTAAAAATTACGTTCCCACAGAACTAAACTGCATTCTCAATTACGTTTAGCGAGAAACATATTTTCTCCCACGCTACGTTCGTTATGAACATATCTCAAATACGTTTACTTCAACATATATTTGCCATTTATTGTCTTGCTTATAATAATGTTAATAGTCATTTATAAATATCATTTTAGAGCACACATTTGAAATCAGTAGGCGAGGCTGTAGTTTCGCCAGCTGTTACTCTCATGAGCGAGTTTTAACATGCCAAAGAGCTGCTGTGTCGTTTATTGCACCTCAAACATTGAAACAAATCCAGAGTTACGTGTTTCTGTACTTCCTCTAAGAAGAAAGGACAGTAACAGAAGATCTCTGTGGCTTCAGGCTTGATCGCCGTTCAAATGACAGCGTTGGTTTCCCCAAAAAGTGGGCGGGGCTGTAAAGTGACGTAGATTTTACCCTCATCTATTATGAGGAATTTTTTTTCGGATATCATATCGCATTAACAACACCACATCTGGCGTCGCAGAGATCTTCTGTTACTGTCCTTTCTTCTTAGAGGAAGTACAGAAACTAACTATTTGTAGCAACAACTGTGCTGAACTCAATTGGGAGAATAAACTAAGCGAAGTCAAAGAACAAGTTAAGCACTGGGAGAATAAAAATACAAATTATAAATCAAGAATAAACATAATAAAATCATTCATACTTAGCAAGATCCTTTTTCTAGCAAAAAATGTTCCCCCCACCAGCCCAAATAATTATACAATTAAACAAACAGTGTGTCAATTTGGTGTGGGGTACAACAAGGGAGGTTACTAAACGTAATTTGTTATTTAAAAGTAGGGGATATGGAGGCCTAGAAGCCATAGACCTGGGCATTAAACTAAAAATTACCTCTGTAAAAAATATCTCAGCTGCAATCAATAGGAAAGCACCTTGGGTTGAGGATGGAGAAATGGGATTGAAGAAAAGAAGAGGCAGAGCTAGAAATGGACCCTATTACAAGTTAGTTTATGGTGAATTCACAACTGTAGTTCAGCATTTAGAGATTGATTGGATCGGACTACCGAATAGAGTAATTTTTAAAATGATAAACGATTTCAAATATGGAGGTGTTATAACATACAAAAACACCTGACGAAGGTAACAAAGTCTTAAAATGAGTAAAAAGTAAACAGTTATCGGAGAGCGTGAGAGACGTGAGGTGGCTGATATCAGTTAACAGACTTGCGGTCAGAGCTGTGGTTTCATGGAGCTTCTCTGTGAAAACTAAAACATGCCCCATGGTTAACTGTGAGGAGGACGAGACTTTACAGCACCTCCTCATGGACTGCTACAGAGCCCAGGAGGTGTGGTCACTCCTACGGGGCATCGGGTTAGAGTTAAATGTAGAATATGTCTCAATCATGTATTGTATTCTGGGTGAGGGGATGGACAATAAACACGGGGACCTTTTTCAGCTGGTAATTTGTATCACATGTATGAAAATCTGGAAGACAAGGTGCAAGATGATACTAAATCAGACGATCATAAACAGTGGCACCATCGTGAAACAGGTTATCACTGAACTAAGGAGAAGAAAAAGCCTGGACAAATCCCAGACTCAGCCATGGGGCGTTTTGAGTCTGTGACCGAACTGAGTCTCATTGGAATATAAACGTGCTCTCTTTATGTTATTTATATATTTATGAATTGTGTTTCATGTGTATTATTAATGTAACTTGTGTATATCCTGTACTGCCCAAATAATATAAAATAAAGTTTAAAAAAAAAAAAGAAGTACAGAAACACGTAACTCTGGATTTGTTTTAATGTTTGAGGTGCAATAAACAACACAGCAGCTTTTTGGCATGTTAAAACTATTAAGTTCTTCCTCGCTCATGAGAGTAACAGCTGGAGAAATTACAGCCTTGCCTACTGATTTCAAATGTGTGCTCTAAAATGATATTTATAACTGACTATTATCATTATTATAAGCAAGACAATAAATGGCAAAGATATCTAGAAAATAAACGTCTTTAAGATACGTTCATAAGAAATGTAACGTGGGAGAAAATATGTTTCTCGCTAAACGTAATTAAGAATGCAGTTTAGTTCTGTGGGAACGTAATTTTTAGGAGACAGGGTTGCCATAATACATTCTGACGAAAAATAAAAATTATTATGAATACAAATAAAATAATAGAAGCCTCCCGCGAGTTACTTCAAGCTATAAAGTAGATTTTAAAAACGTTTTATAGAATAAAAAGCTCACTGCAGGACGTTGTAGAAATACGTAAAGGACCCTCATTCACTTTGGGGTTGTTTGCGTGGTGCAGACACGTAAATGTAGCAAAGTTTGTGACTCCACCACGCAATGCGGTGTTAAAGAGTCGTGGTGGAGTCACGCATTCTGGTGAGATCAGGTTGGGTGGACCATAAAGAAAGCAGACCTTACAACAATGTGTAGGTGGAGTTTAGGGTCTTGTCACTGCCTCCGATTACCACCTTGAAAATACGCCTATTGCTATATACAGTATGTCCTTAAAAAGGTAAAGCACATTTTTGAGGGGTCAACAACATGATATCATAACTGCCAGATATACATAAGAGGATTAGGGCAACGTGTTTTTTGAGTTCAGACCATAAGTGAATTTTTATTTTTAGTTCTGAGAAAAACATCTGTATATTTAATCTGCCTCCCTACAGTATTACATTACATTACATTACATTGCATTTAGCTGACGCTTTTATCCAAAGCGACTTACAATAAGTGCATTCGACCAGGAAGATACAACCTTTAAGAAAACAGAATCATATAAGTACATCAGGTTTCATAGAGCCAAACATTTCAAGTGCTACTCAACTGGCATTTAGATAAGCCAGCCCTTTATTAGTATATAAGTGCTTTGTTAGTAATTCTATCGCTCGAAGTGGAGTCTAAAGAGATGAGTTTTCAGTTTGCGTCGGAAGATGTGTAAGCTATCTGCTGTCCTGATTTCAATGGGGAGCTCATTCCACCATTTTGGAGCCAGGATAGCAAACCCACGTGTTTTTGCTGACGGGAACTTGGGTCCCTCTCGCAGTGCGGGTGCAGCGAGCTGTTTGGCTGATGCAGAGCGGAGTGCACGTGCTGGGGTGTACGGTTTAACCATGTCCTGGATGTAGGAAGGGCCAGATCCATTCACAGCATGGTACGCAAGTACCAGTGTCTTGAAGTGGATTCTAGCAGTTACTGGAAGCCAGTGAAGGGAGCGGAGGAGCGGTGTGGTGTGGGAGAATTTGGGAAGGTTGAAGACCAGACGAGCCGCTGCATTCTGGATGAGCTGCAGAGGTCGGATCGCACATGCAGGTAGACCAGCCAGGAGGGAGTTGCAGTAGTCTAGGCGTGAGATGACGAGAGCCTGGACCAGAATCTGCGCTGATGTCTGGGTCAGCTGGGGACGTATCCTCCTGATGTTGTAAAGCGTGTATCTGCAGCAGCGGGTTGTAGCAGCGATGTTTGCAGTGAAGGACAATTTGTTATCTAGGACCACACCCAGATTCCTTGCAGTCTGAGTCGGGGAAACAACAGAGGTGCCGATGTTGATTGTTAGGTCAAGAGTGGGACAATCTTTTCCCGGAAGGAAGAGCAGTTCAGTCTTGTCAAGGTTGAGCTTGAGGTGATGAGCAGACATCCACCGAGAGATGTCTGCTAGGCAAGCAGAGATGCGTGCGACGACCTGGGTCTCTGAGCGGGGAAAGGACAGAATTAGTTGGGTGTCGTCAGCGTAGCAGTGGTATGAAAAACCATGCGGGCTAATGACAGACCCGAGCGAGTTTGTGTACAGGGAGAAGAGGAGGGGACCAAGAACCGAGCCCTGAGGGACCCCTGTAGTTAATTGACAAGGGTCGGACTCGGACCCTCTCCAAGTAACCCTGTAGGTGCGGTCGTTGAGGTATGAGGTGAGGAGGGAAAGTGCAGTGCCTGAAACTCCAAGTTCTTGGAGAGTGCGAAGGAGGATCCGATGGTTCACTGTGTCGAATGCAGCAGACAGGTCCAGAAGGATGATGACAGAGGAGAGGGAGGCTGCTTTAGCAGTGTGCAGTTCATCAGAGACAGCAAGGAGAGCAGTTTCTGTTGAGTGACCTGCCTTGAAACCAGACTGGTGCGGATCCAGAAGGTTGTTCTGATGGAGATAACAGGAGAGTTGTTTAAAGACAGCGCGTTCAAGTGTTTTAGACAGGAACGGGAGGAGAGAGACGGGCCTGTAGTTAATAACATCAGACCTCAGATTGAGAGTGGGTTTCTTAAGGAGAGGGTTTACTCTTGCCTCCTTGAGACTGTTTGGAAAGTGACCAGAAGTTAGAGAAGTGTTGATGAAATGGGTGAGAAATGGTAGAATATCAGGAGCGATAGTCTGAAGGAGGTTTGAGGGGATAGGGTCCAGAGAACAGGTGGTAGGACGGGCAGAGGTAACGAGGGTAAGAACCTCACTTGGAGAGAGAGGGGAGAAGGAGGTCAGTGTGTGGGTGAAGGGAGGGTCTGGTGACCCAGCGGTGAGTAAAGGTGAGTCAGAAAAGGAAGAGCGAATATCATCAACCTTTTTTTCAAAGTGGTTAACAAAGTCGCTTGACAGAAGGGAGGAGGGGGGAGGTGCTTTGGGAGGGTCCAAGAGGGTGGAGAAGATAGAAAATAGTTTTTTGGGATTGGAATAGGAAGATTGGATCTTATCTTGAAAGAAAGTGCTTTTTGCCTGAGAGATGGAAGCAGAGAAAGAGGAGAGGAGAGCCTGATAGGTTAGGAGGTCGTCATGGTGTTTGGATTTCCACCATTTCCAGTATGTGGCCCTAATCCTCTTTTGTACAGATATAATATTGTTTGGGATTTTGTTTGATTAATTTACCTGACTAAAGAAATGTGCCTCTCCATACTTTTCTTGAACTAAACATAAATCAATTGAATGTATCATTTTCTATCGTCTTAGTATATATTCCAATGTCAAGCTCTATTTTATAATTGGACTGTGTGTGCGTGTGTGTGTGTGTGTGTGTGTGTGTGTGTGTGTGTGTGTGTGTGTGTGTGTGTGTGCGTGCGTGCGTGCGTGTGTATGCGTGTGTGTGCGTGTGTGTGTGTGTGTTTGCGTGTGTGTGTGTGTGTCTGTTTGTGTGTGTGTGTGCGTGTGTATGCGTGCGTGTGCGTGTGTGTGTGTGTGTGTGTGTGTGTGTGTGTGTGTGTGTGTGTGTGTGTGTGTGTGTGTGTGTGTGTGTGTTTGCTTGATAACTTCGGTCAATAGGGCAAAAGGGCACGTTAACGCTGTTCCCTGGGATTCCTCTGTAACTAACTTGTCTTACAATATAATTTATTTTACTTCACAACAAAAAGATTATGATATTAAAGATGAGTTCGAGATAAAGACATACATTATTAATGACCAGTGTTTCAGTCATGTTGCAAGCCCCTTCACATCCCCATGTCCAACCCCCAGGTCTCGTTAGTTAATTACTCTCGTTAGCCGGCTTAAAAGTGGAATCTCCCCAAAGCCTGACGCAGATTTATCAGCGTTAATTGAAAGGTAATTCCAAATCCTGCAGGTGTAGCTCAGCCGATGCTTCCAAAAGTGAAGTTAAAAGGGCCAAGTGGAGAGGAGAGGCGTATCTGTGCTGCGGTATATTTGACAACACGTCCATGGAGACTCCTGTGCTTTCTGTCTACATGTCTTGGCCCTTTGTACTTCCTCCTCTCGCTCTCATCGTTGCTTATTCCCACACCTCCCATTCTCCCCACTCCAGTTTAGAACCTCCCATCTTCTTCCTCTATATGCTCTCTCAAGATTCATCTTAATAATTAATCTCCGCTCCTGCTACAGAGAACACAAACCCTGCAAAAAGGAAGAGATGAGAAAGAACTACCCTTCTAATAACACCTCTCTGCAATGCCACCGCGGTCAGGAGCCCCAGGCTTTTCTGTCTCTCTCTGTTTCTCTCTCCCTCGCACCCCTTTCATTGCACCCTCTCTCCTAACTCCCCTACCCTCAGCGCGCGCACACATTATTTTCTAGCCCCGAGCATGCCCAAGATGCCCCCAGCTGTGAGAAAATGTCAGACGTTTACCACCCACCACCCTCCTCACCAAATATGCACACTCTCACAAACACACGCAGCACAAGAGCACACAGTACATGCATGCACGGTAACACACTGGGATGCACACACCCTCCTTTGACACACAACAAAACGGAGCAAATCTCATTAGTCAGAGGTTGGATGCCATTGATGTTTGCTTCTCTCTGTTCTTGGTGGTGGGATGTGGTTTGGCTCATGCTAGAGAACCCACAGCAACACTACGGGTTAAGCCGATTACATTTTTAGGGGAGCAGGGAGACCTGAGAGTTGGAAGGATCGCGTTTTGTTCCACTCCTCCCTAGCATCTCCCCTTTATTCTCCCCCTTTTTCCCGCTCTATTGATTTATTCATATGCTCCTGTGGTTTAGCCACCATGGGCTTATGGTTGCATTCATTGACTTGAGCTGGAAATGATTTCAAATTCAGTGGATTACATTTGTGAATATTGAATAAAGAGACAAATGGGTAAAAAGGGAGGCGAGTTCCAGGGGCGGAAATCGCACAATGACTCACTAATACCGCCTTGTGAAAATAGACCAACGTGATAGCAATACTCAGGTTGATGAGTGGATATTACCTTGCTGTTGGCTATATTTAAACGTGAATATGTGAATAGCGGAAAAGCCGGAACAAATTACAAGCTACCTACAGTATATCTGTCATTTCCATGCCCTTTATCCCCAAGCTTTGATCCAGCATCAGTTGTAGTTTGATAGAAAAGGCTTGGCGTATTAAATTACATACAAAGTCGGGCTAAATGGATAGTAAACATCAAAAAAGAATTCCCCATTTGGAGATAAGGATGAATGAATCCAAGGTCTGCCATTAAGATATAAAAGTGAGTATAGCCAAAGTCATTACATTGCGTGGTGTCTGGTCATTTCATGCATGTGTCCACTGCCAGATGGTGAAATGCGGACCAGCATGTGAGTCAAACTGGGTGAGAACAGAGGTCTCTCTGGTGTTGGCAAAGCCGTCCCCATCGATTGAATCCTCATTACCGTTCTCTCATAATTGTGTTTTTTTATTTTTTTATCCCATATTCTAATGGCTGCTGTTGCATGTAATTATGTACCAATTATCTGCTTGCCTCGAACTGATGTTCCATCGCTGTAATGCAAAGTCAGATTGTGTCTTTTGCACTCCCGCTGCAAGGATGGTTCACTTAGGGCAGGGGTCTGCAACCTTTTTGAGCAAAAGAGCCATTTTGCTCCTTTTTCCAAAACATTTTTTTGTCTGGAGCCGCAAAACATATTTCATAGCTAATAAAGATGTATTTATTGTTATGTCAGACAAAAACTACAGGTTTTTTTGCATTTATTAGGCTATTTATAACATTATATAAAACTGTTAACCTCTAATGAGAAACAAAGAACTCCTATAAGGAGAATTAAAAAATAATACACACAGGCTCTCCTTCTCTCTCAAATATGCACTTTCACACTATCACTTCTTGACCTTCTCCTCGCCTTTTAGTTTAGTCAACCAGCGAAGAATTCATTGCCGCTGGGCTAGGATTCCAGTAATTACTACCTTAAAATAAATTAAACACAGCACTTGGGGAGTCCTCTGCACATTTGAAGGAACATTTTTTTTTAAATGGGCCCACTTTGAAATAAATAAAACATATAGCTGCACCCTAAAAATAGTTAAAGGTAGGGTAGGTAAGAATGGAGAAACCAGCTTGAGTGCGCTAGAATTTGAAAATACACAACCGGAAAAAATATTCCTCTTCCTTCAGACTTTCTTACAGAGTCCCTCCTCCAACATACACGAACGTGCATCATCAATGAGGCCACGAGATGAATTTGTGCACAGATCGAAGGCTGACAGGCAGTTAGGCCATCCAGTTATTTTAGCCGGGCCAGCTAAAATTATTGGTCGTGCTTATCACAGCGCTACGGCTTCCAGAGATTAATTTTAGTATGTATTTATTGTCAAAGCATTTAAAAATATTCATTGCTATCGGGACGTTAAGAGCATTCCATGGAATATAAAAAAAAGTGTTTTCTGAAATTAATTACATACCCCATTGAATTATGACTGAAGATCGTCAGCTGTCTTCCTCTCCCGTGTTGTTCCTCGATGCGTAAAGGCTGCAGTGCAGCACCTTTGACAACTTCTCTCTAAATATAGAACATACCGGTAAACCAGCATCGTTTGCTTTGAAAGCACTTAACTCTGTCCACACAGAATTAAATCCTGTGTTCCTCCGGTACTTTTCTTTGATTTATCCATAGTTCGCTCATCGAGCCGGGGGTCAGGTTATTCGCCTCCAAGAAAAGGCGCTCGCGCGGGACCGTAGCAGGATGTGACGCATATTTTAGTTGATCTAATTAAAACCGTTTTGTTTTTTATTTATGTGTCACAGTATCACCTCAAAATGCAAGATATGAAACATTTTCAACCATGCAACAAAATATAAATAGTCTTACAAATATTTTTATTTTATTTCCTTCTTATTTTTGTCTAAACTCAAGGGAGCCAGAGCAGAGGGCTTAAAGGGCCGCATGCGGCCCGTGGGCCGCGGGTTGCCAACCCCTGATTTAGGGTCAGGTTACTCCATAGTGGACATGTTGGATGTTTACCTAAAATCACCACTAGCCTTAATGTGTTCTTTGGTTTAGTTCCAATGATGTCCGGCCCACTCTGTGATGCAGAAGGATGATTAGTCTGCAATCTTGAGGAGGAAAAAAATCATTGATATGTATTTTCCTCCCTCCATTTTCCTCCCCTCGAGTCAAGTTCATTCTTTGAAGTCGGGGCATGTATGAAATCACTTGATCTTTATTTCTTTAAGTTCATTACTTATTTTCTAGTTGTGTGCATGTCATGCATTTTTAACAAACCCTTTGAGTTGACTTTGTGATGTGTTGTAGCAGGGAACATCAAAGGGATCGCTCTCTCTGTCTCCCTTTCTCTCTCCCTCTCTCATTCTTTAGCCTTTTTATCTCTTTCCCCTTTTTATAGTCTGAACTGGGAGCCCACAGAGCTTTTCTTTCAAGGCAGTAATGTGACAGAAAGGTAAAGGAAAGAGATGTAGAGGACTGCCATTGTTGTTGTTCTTAAACTAATTTAAACTTTTGTTAATTCCCATTCAGACCATTAAGTATGGTTGCATGCCAGCGATTAGATAATGAACACTTGTATTACTCCCGGAGGCAGGTTTCTTATAGACTTAAACACTAAATTGCGTTTTTACTGCACTTTTTGACCCAAAAATAGCTACATGGAATCTGGTGACTTATTCTTTAGCATTTCATTAATACTTGTAGTATGATAACATAATGAATGTGATTTATTTTTATTTCTACAGATATTCAATCACCGATGATTTACACGAATCTGTCTTGGAAACAACACACAGACGAGAATACTATATTGTATAAATGTGAAAGGATTTGCAATTGTTTTCCTCCTCTCTTTGTGAATTGAATGTATTGTCTCGGAAAGGCTTCTATCTAAAAACTATCAATCGTTAATTAATTAAGAAAAACAGGGTCTTTGAGATGAATTACGATAATTCAATAGACATTTAGAGAGACGTATATATATGCTAAAGACATGGCTTTATAGATGGCGAGTCAAGTATGACATTTCCATCAACTTTGTAAATAATTATGTCTTATCGTGCTAAATACACTAAACTAATGATGTTAGCAAGATTAATACTATGCATTTAGCTCAATGCACTTTATCTAGACTCTAGAGCCTTGAAGTGCTAGCTTGGCTGTACACTTTTAGTCTTGTTTTGTTCAAGACAATTCTTACCATCACCAGTCCTGAAGACTGCCTTTTCTGTGTAATTTTGCTGCCTAATCAACTGATTGGCTCTTGATGCAATGAGCGAACCTGATTCATATGAGCATGTGAGGTGAGACCATTAAATTACTATGCTCAGCCCTTTGAAATAGACTGTTTGTTAAATGGACCTTGTACAGTAACATTGTTGTTTGACAAGATCAAAAGAAAATTAGGTTAAACCCATAAAACAATAAAAGGTGACATATGTAAGATCATTAACAAAAATATCTTACGAAAGGAAATTAATAAAATAAATGGTAAAATGACACATGTGAACTATCTCACCTATCAGTAAAAAAGTTATATCATATACAATGAAAACACTTTGAAATAGAGATAGAACATTTTAAAAGTAATAACAACAAGCATCAATCATTCCGTAGTGTGTCACACTCATTAGTTTGAGAACGCCATTTTGACGTACTGTAAACTAAGCTGACATTGTCCTTATGTCTGTCTCGTGTTGATGCTCATCATGCACTGTAAGTTACATTCATAATTATCAATATGTATTTTTCCTGGTGTCATATGTCATATTCTTCAGACTACTCCACTGCTAGTTTGGTTATCACAGAAAAAACTCACCTCATTTAATCTATAACTTACATGGAGGTATGTCTGCTCTAAACAACCTCAAATGATTTGCAATGGCAATGGTTATATTTGTACTGCTCGGGCTCTACAGAGTGGGAACCTCTGGCCAAAGGATAATGTTACCTACCTGTAATGAAGAAACAGCAAACATGGAGTTAGTTTCACTGGACAGCAGTAAATATCAATGATTACAGATGTATAATTAAAGGGGACCTATCATGCAAAATGCACTTTTTGATGTCTTTTATACATAAATATGTGTCCCCGGTGTGTCAGGGATTTGCGTCCGATATGACGGAAATGTAGGCTGGCTTTACACCCACGGCACTATCAGAAACGTTGCTATCAGAAACAATGCAGACTGTTTTGGACGTAATATGGTCGGTGCATGTTTACATTAGCATCGCTAACACTCAGAGCCAGGGGCGGACTGGGACTAAAAATCGGCCCTGGAATCTGACCCAGTCCGGCCCCCATGAAATGTCATATTATTTGTATAATACTAGACATGGGCGTAGGAAGCATCCTGAATGTGGGGGGGACTTTTTTAACGGGGGGTTTGGGGATCCACCCCCACGGAAAAAAATAATAGATTTCCTGTATTCTGTATTTGCAAAATACATTTGTGAATCCTTCTGTGAGCATTTATTAATATTGAGACTGATCTGACTCCATACGGATGTTAAGTTCACCTCGGAATGGTATCGACTTAAATGTTCAAATAAAGGTTGCTCTTCTGTCTATATTGGTCATATGATGCCCCTTGACTGAAATGTTTCCTGTTCAATATCCCCACTGATTTCCTTAACATTCTGGGATGAGAGTCCACATCACAATTTACTCTAAACTGTCATTTCCCTTTCATCACTCACCTCAGCAATGAACCTCTCTCCACTGTCCCTGTGTTCTGCCTCTGACTCACTCTCAAGTGCCTAGATTTCAAGAGAGGTGGTGAAGTGATAATTATTTATTGAGCAGTATACTCTTACACATTGAATCTTAACAAGTCATACTGAATGTAAATACAACTGACTCTAAAGTAAGTCCCAGTCTGTCACATTGGACATTTTGAAGACTCAAAGTCCCAAGCAGTAGGTAGAATATTAGCTAGTCTATGTAATGTGCACAGAAAAATAAATAGTTAACTGAATACTGGGATGGAAATTGCCTATAAGCACTCAGTAAAACATAAACTCACACAAAAAGCTTCTGAATGATAAGAAGTATAATTAAAACATAATGCACATTACTATTTTGAGAGAGAGCACCTTAAAGAACTCAGAAAATAATCTCTTATCGAACTGAGGCTCGAGTAAAACACACTGACTGCGTCAACATCATGGTGTTTACACGAGCACAGAGAGATCGGGTTATTCATGTTCCCTGTTTACATGATAAATACTAGTAACCTGGCATTTCGATGCCTTTTCTCATCTAAACTATACAATATTTGTATCTCTCTATCATGACATAAAGACGAAACTCCTCTCCGGAAGTGAGACGCTTTTGCCGCCACCATCACTGTTAACCTGTTAAGCCCCAAGGTCCCCGCCGGCGGGTTATTTTTAATTTTTTTCCACGACACTGTGTCTCAGGGGATCTTAATATTTAAGAACCTATTAATGTGTTATACCAGATTAACGGGAATAATCTCAGCTAACTGACGATACAAACCATTTTTACCAAAACAAAACACAAGTCTAATAAGAAGCATCTAAATGACCCCTGAGCGAAAAATGCTAACGCACTTTAGCACAGAACTCTAGATAAAAGATACCCTTATTACTTATCGTAGCTGCACATAAAACTGAGGTTCCACAGATTATTTAGGTATATATATCATCACTAAGTGATTCGAACTCGCGACAGGGGAAGCAAACTCAGACATCACAACACGTACCTTTACATAGCTTTTAGAGGAAATCGTCTCACCGTAGCTGTCAATCTGATCAAAAGACTTGTTCCATGGCATTAAAACGAGGAAAAACGCGGCTGAATCGGTTAATCCATAGGTTGATAATGTTTCTGGGTAATACTTTTTTTAATTTATAATCCCTAATTCCATTTTTATGTAAAAATCGGAGAGTAAAAGTTAGCTGCTAATGGTAGCCACCAGAGTTATCGCAGCTTCCGGTCTTGGCTATGCGGCAGTCTCACACACACACATTACCAAATAAGGAGTATGTGGGAGTTCCCCTCGATTCCATTGGCTCTGACGGTTAGAAAGAGATGTCAATCAGCAAAATCGAACAAGGGGGCCAGAGATAGGTCAAATCCACCCAAATGACCCCAGGAGTGTTTTGTTTGGTGCTAAATCTGTCTAAAAAGGTCAAATTAATTTTTTTTTTTTGGACGGACACAATAATGTTTTTACTGTGTTCAATCTGAATTTACTTTAAAATAAAAACATCTATATTGATTCTGACACTTCTACATCCAACTCACAGGTGTAACCTTGCTTTGAGAAAAAAGATTATTAATTTAACCCTTTTAGAAGGGAAGATATGGTCATTTGTTCTGGGAATGTCATTTTCGAGCATGAGAACTGAAAAACAGGCTCGGGGCTTAACTGATTAACTGCTACCAGCTGAAGACTTACTTTCCTCTTCTTTGAAAAAAATGTTCTTATGTCCATGTTGTCTGGGGGAGAAAACATCAAACCAAGAGATCGTCAGCTTTGATTTTTGCTGTATTAACCATTTCCTGAACACTTGGTGTGTGTGCCTTACCTCTGCTACCGGCATCGCTTCATACTACAGATCTGAGCTGTCCAACTATGACAACACTCCTTGAACATGCGCACGCTATGTGAGAATCTGCCTTGGTACACAGTAGCAGTGAAAACATGGTACAGAGTTTCATTGATTTGGGCATTCTCTCAATAAGCAAGTGGAATGGATTTGATAGTGAAGCACTGACACAGCGCTCGACAAAGTGCGGCGAGTGGATAGACCGATTCACGGACTTTCCGCATGGCAGAAGTGGGGGGGTCTAAACTAATCATTTGAAAAAGTGGGGGGGACTTGTCCCACCCTCATATAATGGCTGTGACGCCCATGCTATACTACTTGAATTAATAAAGGTGGGGTAGGTAATTTTGGAGAAACCAGCTTGAGTGCGCTAGAATTGGAAAATACACAGCCGGAAAAAATCTGCCACTTCCTTGCAGAGCCCCTCCTCCAACAAACACGAACGCGCACATGACCAATGAGGGCACAAGAAAAGTTTGTGCACAGATGGAAGGCTGACAGGCAGGTAGGCCATCCAGTCATTTTAGCCGGGCCGGCTAAAATGATTGGTCGTGCTTTTTACAGTGCTACGGCTTCCACAGATTACATTTTTTATGGATTTATTGTCAAAGCACTTAAGATATTCATTGCTATCGGGATATTAAGAGCATTCAATGGAACATAACAAAAAGTGTATCTCGAGCCGGTCTCTCAAACTTACCTACCCCACCTTTAATACATGTTGACAAGTAATACACTTTTTTTTTTCATATATATATACTACACGTACTCTCTTGTAACAATTGTTTTATTTATTTGATTGCTTGCATGAGCAACACACACCAACTGGAAAAACTAGATTGAATATACTTGTCTTCTCTATAGTACACCTCTTGCTCTTGCTCTGCACTTGTATGTGCCAGTTGAGCTGGTTCTTCCACCAGCTCAACTCTTTGTCCCTCATGATGAACGCAGCCTGGCTGTATATCTGAACTCAGACTCGCGCCCTCATCTTTCTCTAAGCAGCTGATAGTGCTAGTAGCACTAGCAGCGCTGCTGCCAAAAAGGTCTGTCAATTTGCGACATTTAGGGTGCATTAACACCAGCCTTTTATAGTCCGGTTGAATCGAACCCTGGTGCGTTTAGCCGCTTGGTGCGGTTCATTTGGGTCGGCGTGAACACAGTCCGAGACCTCTTAAGTGAACTAAACAACCGGACTCTGGTCTTCTAAAATAGGTGGTCTCGGAGCGCTTGCTTGCGAACTCTGGAGCAGTTCATTGCTGGTATGAACATAGTCCGCACCAAAACATAGGAAGCGTAGTGTTTAGGTGTCACAAGAACGCGGATGTCTTCAAAAAATCTTTAGCGAAAGAGTCTTTCAAGACATCCGCGGTTGTTTAGTTAAAGAGTGAAGCAGAATGAAGGTTTGAACGTCAACTACATAGACTCCTGTTGTCGGTGAAACGCCCCTCCTTACTGAAGAACGTCTCATTATATGTGTTATAATGTTCTTTAATGGACGTTTTCTGATTATATAATCATATGCGCGGGCCGCTAGTGTCTGTTGATCTCCAGATTAACAGCAGCACGAGAATAGCATGCCGAAAGTGCAGATGCTCCATGGCGGAGGCTCTGGTAGAAATTGCCGGGATTTGCGTTTTTACCCCCTTAATATGTGACCAATGGTGGAACAGCATTTCCGTGCACATGACTTGTGTTTAAAGTTTATAGTCCGTTTCAGTTTTGCCCGTGTGAACGCAAACCGAACCTCCTGAAAAATGAAACAATTTAACAAACTGTGGTCAGGGGCCTCATTTATAACGCCGTGCGTGGGATTCACGTGGGAAGGTTGCTTACGTAGTAGATATCCAAAAAATAGGTACAGAAATGTTCCAACATTTTCCGATTCACCAAACATTGCGTACCGGTGAGGAAAGTGCGTACGGCACTTCCTACGCCGGTTTCCCTTGATAAATCACAATCGACTCGAAATGTGGTGCAGCTTTTGCGGGCTTATTTGCCAATAAATAGTCAAAGAAACGCCCATTCATTCATTCATTTTGACTGACTTTCTGAAGAAGATAGCAGGAAATGACGACAGAACAGCTAAAAAAGAAATCTCACACCGTGTCAGATTTTGGTTATTTTGGGGAGGTCGAGATAAATCATATTGTTTGGTGGATGCAGTTTGAACTAGAGTAGCAGCATGGAGGTCGGATCGTCACCAAAATAAATAAATAAGTTGTCCGAAAAAGGTTAATGACAAAATAAATACACATAGCCTGACCTTCCTTAGGCAGTGTGTTTATACCGGGGACAGGAGACCCCCCCTTGATGAGATGCTGTAAGAAATTATCGGGGAATCCCTCCGGAGTGGAGTCATGACGACTGGATCTGAATTACATTTTTGTATTTGGTGGTTTGTGTCCCAGCTGTTGATCAGCTGTGCGCAGAGTCTCCACTGCAGCCTGTGCAACCCCCCCCCCCCCCCCCGCAGCAACTCTATATCCATCAGTTAAAGGAAATACAACTAATGTGTTGTGTTATATTAGCTGTACAATTTACCACATATGGTGTTCTTAGTTTCCATACCCCCTGTGTTTTACGAGCGACTTATCAAGTCTTGGCAAACGGCATAAAACACGATTAATCATGATAGTATATAAAACCATGCTCGTATCTACAACCTATAGAAATGCAAAACGGCGTCAGTCTAGACGTAATTCTGTCCTCCTGCTTACCGCATCATTTATGAGAAAACATTTCATAACATTAACATAACATATTCGAGGTGGTTTTAAATAACATATCCGTATTTATTTATTTCTCCAAGTTCTGTTTTTGTGTGCACTGAGGAGTCTCAAACAGGCGTTTGTTAAATCATTTTAAGATTGGCTTTAATCAATGTTTGAAAATGAATTCTTCATATATAATAAATGAGAGGTAACATTTTATTTATTATTTCCACATATTTCTCTCCATTCTTCCTTCTGCCAACGGTGTCGCAGTTTCTCGTCTCTCCCATTTTTGTGCTTAGTGGGTACGCATGGGTTAGAGTTTGCGTGGAGGACTGCACATTTTCCCGTAAAGTTAGTATTTTATAAATCGCAAACATTGCGTAGAAAATGGCGTACGCCATCTTTTGAGCATATATCCCTTTATAAATGAGGCCCCTGGTGAGCACCAAAGAAAAGGACTATTAGGTGTGAATGCACCCTTAGATGCTTCACCTGCTAGTGACTTCACAATTTTTTCTCTTGCCTTATCGGCCTCACCCTTTTCTTTTCATTTTCTTGGATTTTTATCCATGTTTTTTCATTCTACCTGTCTGCCGTCTAATCTATTCTCTTCAGATGATACACCAATGTATTGATCTCTCTGACTGGTCTTTTTTCTTCTTTGCGTTTGTTTATTTGACAGATAAGAACCACACAACTGCATTAGCGGCTGCTGTCGCCCTCTGTTGGTCGTCAGCGCAACTTAAATTATGACGTTAAACAATTTCTTTTAAAAGGGCCAGGCCGGCAGTCAACGGCCCTTGACGACCGGCCGTTCTGTGGTTTTCCAGATTCTACAGATGGCCAGTCCGCCCATGCTCAGAGCTAACCTGTACTGGATAGAGCATGTGTGTGAAGAAGCAGGAAATAAAAAGGAACTCACCTTGTGGTATAACCGGCAAGAGAGAAAGCCTTTGAGCTCCTATTGTTTCAGAAATAATCCTTGATAATCCATGATATGGTGTTTCATCACAGCAGAATCTGCCGGTAGAATCTCCCGCATGAGCTCAGCCCTTTTCATTTTTTTTAATAATTCATTTTTTTTTAAAGCTTTATACCCCAAATCAGCCCTTTTGAAACAGGAAGTGAAATAGAGGGATATGAGGCATGGCTAGAATGGGGGATCTGATGGGTATTTGGAGCAAAACACTTGTTGACATGTTTTTAATATATTTTTATATATCTGAGACCTATGCTATTGCCTAAAAATAGCATGATTGGTCCACTTTAACTTACCCGACATGAACAGTAATTACACTTTCGTAAGAGAACACTGTTAACCCTATTATTATCCTCAGAGGGCAAACCTGCATGGGATCCTCTCCCTTATATTGAAACATTTACTTGACTTGCACTTGCATTTGACAGCATTGACACACAAACGCCTCCATCTGTGCCCTGCCCTTGCCAGACATCTTGTGGCCTGGGGGCAGCAGCAGGGTGTGGTCTGCCCCCAGGCACCAGAGGGGTGCCCTCTCGCCTCGAGGCTCTCAGCAAGCCCAGCTGCGCCATGGATGGTCCCTGCCCCCGGGTACCAAGAAAGTGTGTTGTCGGCCTTTGATTCCTTTTCACACACTCTGGTCACTAGCCAGTAAAAGTTTTCCTCATAACCTCTCGCTGGCAAACACGTACAAGTGATACAGATACCAACAAGCTTCATTCATGTCACGATGTTAAAGGTCCCATATCATGGCCATTTCTACTGATCATAATTCCATTGTTGAGGTATAATAAAAAAGATTTACATTGTGCAATTTTCCAAAATATCATTGGTTTCTCATACAGCATCTCTGTATAGTATGTGTATTCACTCTCTGTCCTAAACGGCTTTTAGGCCCTCCCTCTGCGAGACAGCGAGACACAGCGAAACCATCCCGAACACACACACACACCCGCAGCCTGGCTGGGAGTTTGTGTGTGTGCTCACACACCGACTCACAGCTTCACCGCGCCCGCCTGTCTCAGGGAGGAGAAATCGGCAGAGCTGCAGCTGAGAAAAGATTGAGTGTGTGTGTGTGTGAGGAAGTCAGCGGATTGGTCAATTTGGACCAATCCACGGACTTAACGTAACGATTCCGTGGACTCAACGTAACGGCTACATGGAGGGGTCGTAGATACGTCAATTGGTTCCCGGAAGAAAATTTTTTAAAAAGAAAATCTCTAAGGACGCGTTCTGGTGCAGCATAGACGGATCTTTTCTGTGTTGGAGTTGGACTCGCTACAGGGTGTACTTTGAGGGTTTGTGACTTTGCAGTCCGTTTACATGCAGAAAAACCTTCATAACACACAAGGGGACGGTAATAACTGGAAAAGCATGACATGGGACCTTTACCACAAACTGGAGAACCCAAATGCACGACCCAGAGACAGTCTTGAATGTAGCAAAAAATTAAAATTTGATTTCAATAAAACAGAAAATCCCTCTTAACAGATTAGGTTTTTAGGTTTACTGGATTAAACAAAAAGCGCTCACAACGAGGAAAAAACAAGCATAACAAAAAGAGAATTTAAGATTAACTTAAAGTCCTTATCTTGCGTAATTTACTGTAGCTGAAAGATCATAGAACTGTTTCAAAATGCATTAACTAGTTGGGTCTTATTCCAGTAACACGTGATATAGATCGAATATCGTTTCCTATTTGCTGTAAATCACTTGTTAATATCGGGAAAATGGGTCAAATTCAGAGGTATCCAGAAAAGTCTGGATTCAAACTTGCCGCTGCTTGGTGCTGTGTCGTGACGTCACGTGTGGTTCCGCGAATCCTGGTGAGTTCAGCCCGTCCCAGCATCACACAGTGTAGCATTGCTGGTATAGCCGCATGTCAACTTTGTGTATCAGTGTTTATCTCCGAGTTTGTCTTGTTTTTTCCGGATCATGGTGAAGAGGTGTGTCGTTGGCGGGTGTAGCAACACCAATCGGGATGGTTTTACCGTTCATTTGTTCCCGAAAGAGAAGGTTTTACAGGAGAAATGGGACATTGGCTGTCGATCCGGACGGCAGCAGGGAGCCAGACAGCGGCAGCCGGGAACCACACGTGACGTCACGAAATGGCCTGCTTCCAGAAGCAAAGTTTTTTTATTGGACCTAATATTTTTCCTTTTTTTACATATTATTCAGTATGAAATAAAGAAACATACATTGACTATCTGTTGCATACACCCCCCAGAAATCAACTGCCAAAAAAAGTTTTTAATGTAAGATAAGGACTTTAAGTCTGCAAAAAATAACAAAATAACAAAACCTGATTGGACTGGAAATGATCCTCTCCTGGCTGAAGCCTGGCCATGGAAACAAACAAGATGAACTGACACAGGACAGGGGAAGACAGGACTATTTAAACATGAGGTGAGTGGGAACAGGTCAGGGGCGGGGCAGACGCTGACGAGGGCGGGAAAACACACAAAGGGAGGAAGTAACAGGGCCTGAAATGAGAGACAAGAGGTAAGTACAAAATAAAACAGGAAATGGAAAATGAGACATGACATTAAACACGGGGGCTTGACTAGAGATTAAAGGACATAACAGACATGGCATGACGTGAAATAACAAGAAAAGACAGACATACAGTAACACATAAACATAACTAACACATTTGACGAAACACAACAGTTCATTTCTGCTTGTGGTCACAGAAAAGCGTAGATAAAAAAAGGAAAGAAAGTATGTCAAGCCATGCATGCAGTACTTGTAAATCTATATGATTGAATTCTTTAGAAAAACAATGAAACACATCGGACTTCATTGTAGGTAGCTTTTTCGTTTCTCCTGTAATTTTCTGTATGTATTAGGAAACTCCAGGCTACTGCGTAGACTGAATAGCGGCCCTTTCTCGGCTCAACAATTTGCCTCACCCTTGGGTTCCCCTCCCACATAATGCTCAGTGCAACGGCCAAAGCCTATAATCAACGTAATAAGCATATTTCTCAGTGCCTGCACTTTGAGAGATATGTGAATGTTCAGATTTGGAAAAGGCTATCTCAGAAGTTTACGGTGGCCCTGAAGTGCAAAACACCACAGCATTTCACAAAACACCACATCATTTCACAAAACACAAGAGCATTTCTCAAAACACAACAGCATTTCAGAAAACACCACAGCATTTCACATTGGACGGAAAGGGTATTCCTTTAGGGAGAACACTTCTTGTTTGTGATTGGACAGAGCCTGCCAGAAAAGCACTGCTCCCACACAAAGTTGAGAGAAAAAAAAGTTGACTCGTCTTGACGTGACGTCATCAGCTCGCGCATCACAGAATGTAAACAACACTGTATAGAGTGAACGTGTGGAGCTAACACGATAGAGAAAACACCAAGAGGAAAAAATCTAATCCATCTCATTTACCGACGAACATTTCTACTAAAGACCGGGCAAAAAGTGGGGGAAACTATTCTGCACCCCGTGCAACTGTGTGTTGGAGCATAAGAGAAAATCGACGGGGACGACCCACTTTGTTTCATTCAAACATTAGAAAATGCTTTCTGCGGCTACGGACAAGAAAGCCAAACAACTCACGTTCAGCGAGGCATCAACCTCCAAAACCCTTTCGAGGGCTACAAGAAACGAAGTGAGTAGCCTACAAGATTGAAGCTGGTCAGATAACGAACGAGTAAATGAAAACGGAATGAGGCGGAGAAGTGTGTGTGTGTGTGTGTGTGTGTGTGTATGTGTGTGTGTGTGTGTGTGTGTGTGGGGGGGGTGTGTGTGTGAGATTAAAAAAGCCCAATTGCTTTTACAATAAATAAACATTGAATGTGTTTAATTGAATAGTAAAGGGGTTTAACGTTAGTGGCAGGTTGTGTGTGAGAGAGAATAAATAAGACAGCCCAATATTTAAAAAAATTGTTATTCTTTTTTCCCGCATATTTAGCATATTTCGCAACTTTCCGCATATTTCGCAACTTCCCGCAATTTCACCGCATAAAATCACATAAAACCCCCGCATGTTTAATCGCATAATCAAGGATTTTTGCCCGCGTTTTTCTGGAGGGTCTACCTAATGCTACGTTCACACCGGACGCAATGCGAATATTCGCTTGCTCTAATCGCTCAAGTTTCACTGCGGCTTGCAATTTGTTTTATCGCGTCATTCAAAAAAGACATACCGTTGATGCGCCGCGCCGCCCCGTTGACGGACAGTTTTTTACACTTCCATGCAAGATCGTTTTGGTTATTTCTGTTGTTAAATATGGAGGATATAACAACTATTGCTGCTTTGTACCTTCTGTGGAAGTCCTACAAACGTAGCAACAAACGCCGGTCTGTCTGGGTTCACAATGTAATCAAGCGTCACACACAGTTCGGTGAATATCATTGTTTAATCAAGGAACTGCGCCTGGATGACTGCCGTTTCCAGCGGTATTTTAGGATGACCTTTGTCCAGTTTGATGATTTTCTAGCTCGGGTTGGTGTCAGGATTTCCCGGATGGACACAAACTACAGGCGTTCCCTCTCAGCTGCGGAGCGCCTATCAATATGTCTCCGGTAAGTAAGGATCAACAGCAGGACGTCAGAGGGACGTAGAGGGAATCCCAACGCTGATTGGCTTCCGTGAGAACGCGTCATTTGAATTTGACGCCAGAGTTGAAAAAATTGAACTCTCGCGTTTGACGTGGCCCCCTTCAATCGCCTCAATCGCGTGATTCGCGCCGCGTCCACCGCTTCATGCGCGCCGTCGGAGCGAATTTGCGTCCGATCGCGTCTGATCGCGTCTGATCGCGTCTGATCGCGTCTCTGCATTGACTTTACATTTAATCGCGCCGCCCCAAAACATCGCATCGCGTCCGGTCTGAACGCAGCATAATGGTTCCGATTCCAGTCAGAAAACACGCATTTTAAAAGCTTTTCGCCTGCCGTCTTGTCTGCAGACTTGTCAAAGCGTTAATTCATGGTTTTTACTAACCGTTATCAGTATTTAGTTACTTCGGATTCACTTTGAAACGTGTATTACAATTAAATCACTGTCAAATATGTTCATTTTGTTGTAGTTGGTATCTCCCGTAGGATTTACATGGAGATATGCCCCGCCCCCTCTCCAGCGCGTCTTGTTTGAATGACAAGAGCAAACACAGCTGACAGCCGCGGTGAAACTCAAGCGATTAGAGCGATGCGAATATTGGGTAGTCTACCATAGTATTTACATGGAGATAAGCCCCTTAAAAAACATGAATTAATAAAGCATTCATTCTGTGTTTACTCCTGTCATTCAAACAAGACGTTGGAGAGGGGGCGGGGCGTATCTCCATGTAAATCCTATCGGAATCGGATCCATCAGAATAAACTAACCTGTAGCTGCTCCGTCCACACTCACAACAACGTCATACAGACATAAATAAAGCAGCGACTGTATTCGCCATGACATAGACAGTCTGTGTTTTGTATATGTTTAACTTTTGTACAGTTTCTGAACAGATATGAGGAGCTCTGAGCTCTGAGTGTGTGCTAATAACTAACGGCTGATGTGTTGGGCCAATCAAGAAGCGTCATTTCTTGACTGGCAGCAAAAACAACCAATCACAGCAATGCTTGGCTTTGTCCAATCACAAACAAGAAGTGTTCTCCCTAAGGAATACCCTTTCCGTCCAATGTGAAATGCTGTTGTGTTTTGTGAAATGCCGTGGCGTTTTGTGAAATGCTGCGGTGTCTTGCACTTCAGGGCCACCATAGAAGTTTCATGTATTTCTGTTCCATTCTTATACTTTAGTCTTACCGACATAAAAGTCAAAAGAATGATCAGCTATGCTAAAACCTGTCCATTTTAACAGAAGACTTTTGGATTAAAATGTTCATTAGTTTTTGTCCTTTTAATCATTCCCTGCAGGGTAATGGAAGTGACTAAAGAACAGCTATGTTTCTGGAAAATCAGAGTTAAAAAACTAGACAGCTAATGGCTTTATTTAGTTGTGCGTCATTGTGGGGTGTGCTGTGTGGGAAGTGCGTAAGGTAGTCAGAAACACAAATGTTATATAGACTGCTAAAGCTTTCCGGATAACGAAAGGAAAAGGTACATGAAAAGAATTGTACATAAAAAAGAACCTTAATAAACGTATAAATACCTTGTACCTTGTCTATTAAATTAAGAAAAAGAATGAATGCAGCAGCACTGATAATGTTTTGGCTTTTTGAAGCAAATATATCAACCCTTTTCTTGTTGTTCTGAGTTTGTTGGTTTATTACACTTATTGTAAATGTTGTCAGCTAAATGACATGGAAATTAATGTGAAACATATTTTTCCTTCTTGTTGCTGCAGTTATAAATTGATGAATTTTGTAATGTCTGCTTTTGGAGATTTGACCATAATGTAAAGTAAAAAGTTGCTCCATTCTAAGCATAACGTCTTCTAAGTCAATGGTGACAAAATGAAATACATTGTCAGTGTCCAACCAATCTCAATCGAGTGTTCAAGAGAGCCGCTGGAAAATCAGAGGAGCACTTACTCCTGCACGGAGCCTCAGCTGCTGTTGCTATAGAGACTGAGGAGTTGTGGGCGGAAGTTTCTTGTCGACTCCTGACTGGTGCTTTCTGATCAGGTCCCCTGTTTCCCTTTCGCTCCCTCTGTGATTATTCACAAATACACACATGCAGTGTCAGTATAAGTGAGGCCGATATAAACAGTTGGAATGTATTTAAATGTAATATACCCATATATAATTTGTTTAAAAAGGTGAGTTTCACTTAAATATTGATGACACGATGCACTTTATGCAATCAGATAGTGGCTCTCAAATAAACTTTATGCAACTTGAGATGTCGTATTTTTGCCCTTGTATATAGTCAGTATGTTTAATAATACAATTTGTACAGTTTGTATGTAGTCGCCTTTGGCAATGCAAACTAAAGTCACAGAAGGTAAGAAGTTAGCGAAACAGAGAGTAATACTTTATCTGCTTTGTGATATCTCATTAAAATGGAATATGTGGGTGGGATGTAGTTATGAGAGGATGTTTTATCAATTCCTTTAAATTTGATTGAAGCTTTATATAATTAGCAAGCTGTACCATATCATATATGATTGGATTGATATATTTAAAGTGCCACTATTCATAATGCTGCTGAAATTCCACAGGAAAACAACAAATACAAAGAAATGGCTGAACATTTAGGAACAGCAGAGAAAACTATAAAATAGATGAATTATTTAATTGTTTCTTAGACAAAAAGACATCTGTGAGAGTTGAAAATGTTTAACTTGAGCATCATTTACAATCTCATCACATACATTTGAAATGATGAGTGTGCAGATGTAAGAGGGGTGATTTCTCAGCATGACCTTTGATATTGTGAAAAAAACAAATTAATCATTTTCAAATAAGCATATGCTGTACAGTACAATGTTGTTGTTGCTGATCATGCATATAAACTATATTTGAGCGCCTTTAGTATACAGCAATTTGTATTTTATGAACATTTTGTCAAGAAAAAAAACTTGCTTAATACACTATGTAAAAAAAACATGTACACTACACATATCGTTACTTATGCATACCATATAGGCATATGGTGGTTGCATTTGCCACTCATCCCACGTGGTTGCAGCTTGAACTCATGGATGGATTTTTTGTTATGCGGAATATGAAGCCTCAACGGATTAAAAATGAATTTTAGAAAGAGTCATATTTGACTGTATTTGCAGTTTTTGGTCGTAAAACATCTATTTTGTTATGCTGATCCATCTGGAAATGCATTTTGGGACGTACAGTATGGGGATTTAGAGCTGCAATACCTGAAGTGGCCACATGACAACACTGAAAGCAACACCTTTCCGGGTTATCCACCTTTAATAAAAAAGTTGACCAAAAATGTTTTGGTTTCTAGAACAAACGTTTGAATGACATTTTTTACTTAAACAAAAACCAAAAACGATCTTTTTTATCAAGGAAAGATCGTTTTTATTGTATTACACGTTTTAAACATCTTACAGACATTAACTACATTATTCCACTGATTGTTAGGATACTGTTTTCTAACTTTTCACATTGGCTTGGGGTAAGAATAAGGAAATAAGTGTGGTGTTTAGCTTTAACACACCTTTAGAATGTACAGATTTCCATCCCAGCATTTACAGGGTAAACAGAAGTAACAAAGTAGAATAAAAGCCAGTCGTAAAAACCCTGCTGCCATAAGCGAAGCATTTCCTGAAAATATGAATGTTTTGAGACAAGATATCAACCTTCTCTTATAACTCTGGCGTTCTAATCTGTAGATATTTCCTTTGACCTCTAAAGAGTGAAGAATCCATATGTTTCTGTTTTCATGATATACTATCAGGTAAATGTTGTAGAGCCCCCAAAAGGTAATATATAAAAAAAAGAGACGAAGAAAACTACCTGAGAGAAAGTGTCAGGGAGGTTAGCATCTACCACAGTGAATTCCATTTTCATCAAGATAAACCACTCCAACTCGAGAGGATACTTTGCTTTTTCACCGGATGTGAAAAGACATGAAAGCTCGGAAAGATTGTCAGAAAAGTTGTTGTCCATTTCCACCTCGAATATATCAGAATGTCTCTGCAAACATCCTTCAAAAGAAAGACTGGAAGCTACAATGGTGTTGGACTAAAGTAGGGCAGTCTGTGCAACTGGGAGTAAATGTGTTCTTAGCCTATCCTACTCTGAAGTATTTGCGCTGAAGTGGAATAGAGAGGCACATCTATCAGAAAACACTCAGCCAGATCCATAGCCCAAGGCAGCGCAGTGTGAAACCTCCAACACCACACAACACAGACATATTCCTGCTGGCCCCAGAAGTCATTTCTTTCATAAGTACAGTAAAAACAGTCAATTCAAATATGCCTATTTCCTATAAAACTCAGCTCATTGTTGAAAAGCTTTACTCCGCTCACATTTACAATGTTTTACCACAATTATCTCATTCTGTTCGACATGTCTGACTCCAGATTCTCAGATAAAAACACTTCCTCATTCTGCAAATTACCAGTGCAACTATAAATACATTAATATAATTCAATCCAGAGGAACGGACACTTACGTTTTTGATTGTGTTTTTCATAAAGAGAAAAGCTAATTGAGCTATTCTTATTGTCTGATTACAACAGTACAGCTAATCATATCAGACACTGCCAGCTCTCTGCTTCCATTGTTGTAATTTAGCAACAAAGGTAGAAAGATCATAGTCCTATGAATATCATAGAAAAGCGAATTATACGTTTTCTTTTAGGAGTTTCAGAGTCCTACAGGTACCAGTGACAGTGAAGAAAGGAAATAGGATTTTGGGGAGGTTCCTCAGAGGCGCTCCAATTTCACACTATCAAATTAAAGTGTCCATGTATCTGAGCATGTATGAGTGATATTCCTGCTAGGTGCTAGGTGGTCTGCCATTCCCATGAATAATTTGAGAGTGTCACTGTCGGCGGTCCTCCTAAAGGAGATTGTGCGGGCAGGGGGCCGGGTAATGATAGATATACCAGGCTTCCCTTTCATCCCCCTCTTCACCTGGGTTAAAAGATTATGCGGACCCTAAAGGTATGCGAGGGAGAAAGCTTGTGAATGTCTCTGGAATTTCATTTTAGGATATTTAGTTGGTGTATTTTCCATCAGAATTTGTACTGCCCTTTAACTTATTCCTCGTTTAGTATGCAGATTGTGGCATCTGGGGTCAAGTGAGGAGCTTTTTAGGCGTTTCTGGGACACTTAATGTGATATTTACACTAACAATCTAGATCTATAAGCCTTGGCGGCGGAGAAGAAAATAGCCTAAAATCATCTTCGGCACCACAGAGAACTCCCACATAGCTTCACACTATCACTTGCTGCCAAGGTGGCAGCCATGGTGACAGGGGCTAAGAGGGGAGCCTGTCATTTGAACAGAGAGGCAGGGGGGGTGACGACACAGGGAGCAGGGACTCAATAAATTGTGAGAGGTAGTCGACAGGAAAAATAAAAAGGAAAAGGGGTGTGAGAGGCAAAGTGGTGGTATAGAGAAGAACTGACAGATTAGTAAAAAAAAGTGCTTGTTTTTTCTTTTCTTCAAAGTCCCGTTTGAAAACACATACAGAGTTGTCGTTCTATATATGGGAGGAGAAAAGTGTGTACATTCTGACGTCCATCCATCAGCAAGCATAGTCTTCCTCTTTCCTCCATCCTGCTCTGTTTCTCCCCCAAGGCTGTGAGTTGATGTGTGACTGATAGACAGGCACGGACAGTTTGGTTAGACACACCACACTCTGGGGAGGCCACCAGGACTGAAACCGAATAGAGGGGGCTGAAGGAGGGAGGGAGGGAAGGAGGGGAGAAGCTGATGAAAGGAGTTTTAACTATGGATAAAGCGAGGGTATAAAGAATCAGATTAGAGTCAGAGTTAGAAAGAGAAACAGAGCACATGTAGCAAACATATTCTTAAAGTAAGATTCATACTGAATATGTTACTTCACTTGTATTCCATGCCAACTCAGTGTATACTTACTCACCTCAAACCCATTCAAGGTCATATTCTGAATTTGTACAATGTGCAGATATAATGATTCATGGACGTAGCCTTGATATTGAATGCGCCTTGTCCTGAGAATGTGATTAAGATTTGATTCAACATCGTTCAGAAGGCCATTCAACACTCAACACAGAAATCTTAAAGACAAGAATATCTTTATTTGAAAGCAATACATAATTCAATAAACCTAACATCGAGGTTTCAAAAGGCTGCAAATTCAACTTGTGTTTGTGACGACTTCTTCTGTCCTCACTTTTGATATTTGTTATGTTTGTTTTGTTGTGAAGCAGTTTGGTAAGTGTTCGTGAATATGGCTGGTTCGGCAAAATGGGGAAAATGTTGAGTTGAATTAAAATAATTTATATCACAAACATATGTGACACATATGTGGTGGAGACAATTCAAGCTACAGCAACAAGTCTGTAAGCACAGCGATTGCAAACAGGTGGAAACAGTTAGCGTGCCTCTCTCCGTAAGAATCTGCATACCTGCTCTAAAGATCACGTCTCTGAACGTGCTATGTTCACTGTTAATCCCAGCCAGTTCTGACTTCCAACTGGTTGCAAATGGATACTTTGGAATGACCCCTTGTTGTTAACTTTTAGCGCAATTGGTGGCCCTATGCACAAACGATGACATTAAACTACACACTCACATTTAACACGTGGTAAAGTTGTGAATTCAAACAAAACTACTTGGTTAAGTTTTTTTAAATGTCTTGCTTTGGGCTAAATGTATAAGTTCTTTACTTTTTACTAAAGTTGCGTGATGTACTTAATTTAAATTATTTAAGTCAAGTTGATTTAAAAAGGGCATAAACTATGGACTTTTTGGTTAAAAGTTCATTTAAAACATCTATCTCGGTCACCATCCAGAGCATATTTTGTTGATGTTATTACCACCTCTGGCTTATAAAGAAAAATATGTTTACATTAGAGTAACATGAAAAACCTGGTGTGTCTCCTACAGATGATAAATAATTCCTAATACCTGTCTAATTCCTAATACTGGCACAGAGGTCATCCAGTCTGTCATCCTATCCCGGTAGTAAACCTTCTTCCTCTGGTCAATTTGGTCATTTTAAGATGGTGGCGTATGGTGATTGACTTGATTTGTTTCGCCTCAAGTGGCGATTTGAGGAACTAAAGTTTCACTCAAGGGAAACCTGTTATTTGTTTATCTTTTTCATGATTGACTTTCAGGTGTATGTAACTGTTTTGTTAAAAAGCCAACATAAAAATGTAATATATGAAGAAGAGACATAGAGAAAAGTACCTCGCAAAAGGTGTCAGGGAGGATAGTATTTTCCACGGTGAATCCCTTTTTGGTGAACATTGTAAACCACTTCAAGATACTTAGATTTTTCACCGGACATGAGAAGACATGAAACCCCGGGAAAAGCCACAAGAAAGCCTTTTGAAGAGCTCCAGTTTTAGGCTTCATTTTCAGCCCCGGAGAATGTGTCTTGCTTTGGACTTAGCAACATTTTCCCAAGAGATATGAGAGAGATATCAACCTCCTCTCACATCCAATATATTTTGTTAAATGAAAATGTTGATTAGAAACACAAACAATCATAAAACTAAGAGAATGAAGAACATGTTGTTGGAGATGGGATGAGAAAAAACTGTTTAAATAGTTTGTGTTTTCTTGTAAATTAATTAAATATAGTAATCTAAATTAAATTCAACTATATAGGCCTACATACGTTGTATTCCTACACATATCACTCTATCTGAACACCATCTTTCCCGATATATATGCACCAGAGATGCCTGAGCTGTAAATCACCCGTCAGAGATGTGCAGTCTTTACAGTCACTGCCAGCCCTTGGCCTCTAATCACCTTTCTTCTCATTTTCACCCCCTCCCCCCTCCCTCATCTCCTTATCAAAGACCCAGCTTTTTTTTAATCCAGCATGCCTCCATGGTCACATTCAGTCATGAGTGTCCTGGAAATCCACCCCATCTCCTCTTCAAATCCATGCAAATCACAACATCTAAGAGCAGCAGAGCTTCCTCAGAGACAGAATTATGCACATGTGGGGATTGGACAAGTGCAGGGGAGAAGTGGGGGGGGGGGGTGCATGTTCACGCCGCTGCTTCTCTCTCATCCTTAGCTATGTTTATGTCATGCTTCTCTTCAAAAGATCTCACACGTTCTTTTAAGTTGCTTCAATTTGGCACTGTTTGGCAATGTCAGGCAGGCTAGAGAGAGTAAGAGGGAAAATGTCCCAGGCACTTTGGAGAGATAAAATATTGTCTATAAGTGCTGGGGTTTAGGAGGTGCGTGAGGAGGGGTCTTTCTTCAGTTAAATCTGGGTGCAGAGAGGATGAAGGATAAGTGTAGGATGACTAGAGCGGATTGACATTACACACCCATATTGTATGAATAGAAGCACACACACATAGGTTTGCAGCAAGGGCTCAGGTCACATCTGGGTTTGAGTTAAGCTCTTTCTAAAGCAACACCGATATGTATTATATTTCAAAGTTATTTTGTGATTGCAGATATGTTTGGCACTGAAGTGGCAATGCGATTATCTGACATTAAAGATGCCTGTGAACTCCTGAATCCCTTCACAGCCACAGTTTACCAACTCCACAGCATGACTCAGTGAGGCAGTGCTGCTCTAAATATAAAGCTCACTGTCGTACGCCCATGAGAGTTTCATCACTTTCTTCCAATTTAAGGTGCAAATGTATGATAAATTGTAGCAACTCAAAATTGTGGGTGTATAGAAAACGATAGGCGTTATAACGTTATATGCTCATTTTCAGGTTCATATTTGTATTTTGTGCCTCCACAAGATGAGATGCTTTAATGTTCAGAAAGGTCTTTATTTTTCTCATGTGCTGCACCTCTTTTCACCCTCTGTCTGAAACCATAGCCCAGTCTGCTCTGATTGGTTAGCTGGCCGGCTTTTGTTTTTGATTGGTCGACCGCTTAGAGATGTCCTTCCCCATCACGTACAATGTGTTTGTTCACAAGCCAATATAAGCATGAGTGTTACATAGTGATGTCACTATGTAAGGGGTTCAATCAAGGTCTTTCAGGCATGGGGGGGAGACAGTGGGAGAGAAACTTTGGGATTTTAGCCTTTAAAACCCCTGTGGATGCAGGGATTGAAGACAGCCATTCGTTATTTTCCAACTTAAATCAACAGTTGTTAGTCTTCTTATAACGGGTCAACTTAACAAATCAAGATTTAAATAAAAACTCCAACTGTCTTTTGTAACTTAAACACTTTTTCTTTCTGTACACCCCAATCATTGTTATTCTCTTTCCTTAATGTACCTTTAACTTCCCTCATTAAGGCAATCTCATTAAGGCAATCTCATTAAGGCAAGCTCATTTGCTTCAGCTGAGCTGCAACCATTATCAGCTCACTATGGGTTTTGTAGTCTTTCACTGGATCCAACGATGGTTTGTAGTAGTTTAATTCGGGAACTTATCGCCCATTTATCACATCACTTCTCCTGATATTCCAAAACCTTAAGCTAAAAAAAGATGAATGGATTTCCATGACATTTTTCGGAACAGTTTTTGTCAAAGGAGTGTTCCTTCAAAGAAACAAATAAAATGCTTTTCAACTTCTCTCAGTAGACGAGGAAGCTAATCACTCATTATGAGCCCAATCAAATTTCATTCTGATTATATTTAATGGGAGCTGATTGGTGATGAGGTGCTTTTATATTCTTCCATCATATCTTACAGAGGCTCGATTGCCAACCACGCCCAAGGGGACATGGAAAAATCCCCAGGCTCAATGTATGGCGATTGGCCTGAGGTAATTTGATTAATTACAGTATAACGCCGTTGGAAATATGGTACAATTATTTACTAAAGAACATTGCTTAGTGACTTGATAATAGTCCTGCTTTACCTGATGTTCTGGCCCGGTCTTGTTTTAAAAGCTTCATTATTCAAAACGATTTAATACATATCATTTAATTCAATCTGACTATAACTGAACCAATATGATGGCCCGTACTACACCTATTAAACCAAGCATTTATTAAAATACAATTACTTTGAGAAGGTTGAGGTTCATGTCACACCAATCTGTGATGTTTGTGACTTTCTTTACTCTAAACACACTTTACATTTTATCCATAAAGGTCAGCTGTGAGTGTCTGTCATTGATGATTCATTAGTGAAACTGTCATCATTGTTTTGATGTTTTTTCCTATTTTGTGATGAACAGCAACTGATTTGAGTAACATCTTGGTATTTTTTTAACCCAACATAAATATTGTGTTAACAGCATTGTTTTTCCAACAACAGTGTCTTATTGGATATAATCCTCTACAGTTTTTTGTGGAATTACATTCTACGGAGGTAGAATAACAGAGCCAAAGAAAAATGTCTGAGGATTATACAGACAAATGAAACCAAAAGCTTGTACATGGCTGGCTACCTATGCTGGTATATTAGCGCCAATGTAGATATAAAATAACAAAATTACAGAGCCAGGAGACGGGGGTAATTTGCAAAAGAAAATCTCCAAGATTTAACTCATAGATTTGCAAAAAGAAAGGTCGAAATTCTCTGAGATCTCCGGTAGAAATATGCTGAAAATGTTCTCATAAATGTAAAATTCTCAGATGGTTTTTTTCAGAAAACAAAACCTCTACTTGGCTTATTTTTATTTATTTTCAAACCAACATTGGCCTCACTATGCCACCATAGATTGAACAGATGTAAGTGAGAAAATGCTACAGTATGTATATATTTTATACACAAGCAGGTCAGGTAAGGAATTGCTGCTCTTATTTACTGGTAATGCATCACAAGACTACATAATGTGACAAAACCCCAAGCAAACAATATTATGTGATTTATAAACAACGTGAAAATGCAAATGAGCAAAACATCCAATCTTACTTGTCCTATTGGGTTTCTGTGAGTTCAACTTCTACATCCAAGACTTGATTTATCTCTCACATTACTGCTCTGGTTATAGATTCACACACACACATAAACTCATCAATACCCCTCACCTAGCACACACACCTTCAACCTCATAACCCCCCTTGTGCACGCACACATCGATACACACATACACACATACACAAACCCCTGCTTGGAGCGCTCATATCTGCAGAGTGCCAGATAGGTGCTGTGTGTCCTCTGAACATCCTGATTTCATCTCCTAGCAAAGTGATTGACAGCTCTGACAGCTGGGCTCCATCCACCGACATGTGGACAACCACACACACACACACACACACACACACACACACACACACACACACACACACACACACACACACACACACACACACACACACACACACACACACACACACACACACACACACACACACACACACACACACACACACACACACACACACATCAGCCTAGCAAGAGCAGAAAGATGAAGGAGTGGGAGTGAGGGGAGGGGAGACGGCGGGGAGAAGGGAGGGTTAGGTATTTCACAGATTGATGAGGAGATACTGTTCGAAGAGAGATTGATTGATAAATGTAGACATGGACATTAAAGTGCGCAATAAGAAAACTGTAGGGTGGATGGGGAGTCAGAAGAGCGGCCAGAATGCTGCGGACAGGACATTTCAAAAGCATAATTATCCCCTCCACACATGCGCCACATGCCTTAGGTATATACATGCGCATATTTAAACACGTATTCCCTCTGATATACACTTTGAAGAGCGATGAAAGGGCAATTATTGGGACGCTCACTGAAGAAGCCTGGAGGACATGGGTGGAGTGCCTTTGGGGAATGCTAAGGGGTGTACCGAGCCAGGTGGTAGGTGTTTTGTCACACGCTAACAGACACACACCGAGTACTCATCAGCGGAGTGGAAGCAGCCCGTCCGCACATATTCAGGTGTCAGTTAGTAATCATGCAGCATGGCCTTGTTTTCCCTGACTGCTCAGGCTTGTCAGAAACACTCAGGGTAACATGCATCACTCACTGCCCTGACATCCATCTCTCTGCGTGTGTGCATGCACGAGAGTGTGTGTGGTCAACAATTATATGTGTGTGTGACCTATCTCCATCTCTGCCTGGGGAATGACAGCCAGCCAGTCATTAACCTCGCTGCAAGACTCCATGACATGTCGGCTTCCTGCGGCGGCCATTTTCTCTGTACCCGAGAGCCACGGCCTATATATAAACTGCGATGAGGACGGGCGATAAGGTGCTGGAGATAGAAGACAGGTCTCTAACTTAGCCGCGGCCTTACACATTACCCTTTGAATTTGTATCTATAGGCACGTAAATGAATACAACTGCCTCAGAGAGGAGAGGGAGAAAAAGGCTGTTGAGACTAAGACCTTATGAGATTGATGTATCGAGTGATGGGTTGCTCAAAGCCATTGACAGATACTGTCACTTGACAAAAAAGCAATGAGTTGAACTCGGGGCTCGCTCTAAGAGAGGATCCTCCAGGCTAAGACCATCGACTTGTAGCTGGATATAGTGTGGAGGCTGAGATAAGACTTGAACACAGCAGGAGGGCCTAATCCAAACCTCCTAACTCCTCAGATGCTGAGCCGCACAACACCATGGAGATGATTAAGCATGATTCCTCAAAGATAAATGTTTCCGCAACAGATTACTCCGTGATGCTGCATAGCAGAAAAGATAGGTCGCTCGCTGAGAGACCTCCTGAAATATATCATCTGCGGGTGAGATCTCGCATCCTCCTCCTCCTTTATATGATTGCTGATGGAGCACAGTTAGCCAAGTAGGAGTTCACTCCTACTTGGCTTTAAATTGTCTCTTAAGGCCGCTACACACCAACCTGAGACCAAAGAACCTTTACCGAAGGCGTCCCGACTTTTACGTCCGCCCGCCTACGAACACACCGCAAAGACTTCAGTCGACGAGTGGTAATAACTGTCCTTACCAGCAGGCAGGGGTAGTGTGTATTCGTCATTCAAAAGAGGCAACAGCCAATCAGAGTGATTTCTTTGGCCGACTTTCTTTGGCCGATTCAACATGTTGGATCGGCCGCGAGAGGCAGCGGGAGGTGTGAAAATGTGCCGTAAAGCAACGACCGGTGCGGGACACACCAACCTGAGTAGGGCGCCACAAATGCCCGACTGCCTCTGACGGCCTCTGACCCCCAAAATCGGGTAGGTGTGTCAGGGCCTTTAGGGTCTAGAAACATTCATATAAATGGTAATCCAGAACCCAAATCTGTTGTTTTTCAAACCAAGTTCTATAAATGTCTAAATTAAGGAAAGGAAAAAATAATGTGTTTTCTCGTTTTCCTCCATATAATGTGAGACATGTCCACATACACTGAAGTGTAGCAGAGGTCGATCACACTTCATATCCTCTCAGATTCTGTCTGGGGTATGGCCGTTTCTGTTGCTGAATCAACATCACGGCGGCCTGAGATAACACAGTGCAGTGTCAAGATTATGTCCTCAAGTGTAATTTTACAGAGCCGGCCCGCTGCACTGACCAAGCGCAGCTGCTAAGCTTGACGGTTGTGTGTGTGTGTGTGTGTGTGTGTGTGTGTGTGTGTGTGTGTGTGTGTGTGTGTGTGTGTGTGTGTGTGTGTGTGTGTGTGTGTGTGTGCCTTTATCTCTCCCCATGTTCGGGACAAATGTCTAGCAAAGCCACTAGTACTTTATTACCTTTCCGTTAGGGCTGGGCGATATGGAACAAACCAAACACCGCATTATATCTGATCAAATAGCCTGATATCGATACAGCGGCAATATTATACAACGGACTATTGGATAGAAAATGGACAGAGAATGAACGTTATTCACCATGCAATATTCCAATGTCCAAAACCGAAGACTATAGTAGGGTCATATCGTTACTATAGAAACTGTCAGACAATGTGACACATTTCACCCCAGAAGCAACATAAGTATATTTACTTAAGTACAAATTTGAGGTACTTTAGTATTGCTAATGTTAATGTATGCTTCTACTTAATGATATTTTCCAAACGAGAAATGGCACTTTTAGAACTTTTCCAAAACTTCTGAAATATTTTTTTCAAATGTTCTAGAAAAAAAAAAGATAGCAGACAATATTTTATAGAACTATGTGAAGGATAAATTCCACTTTAATATCTCACAAATGATGTATGAAACAACCCAACTTTTTTCTATTAAACCTTTGAAACATACCCAGTTTAAAAAAAAGGCTGCTCACATTCTAAGTCATCTCTTTAAGCAATCTAATACTGTCAAATATTATACAATCACAGGGGACATGTTACTGCAATACTTTTGATACTTAGAGTACATTTGTATTTAAATGAAAATGCAGGACTTTTACTTCCACTGGAATATGTTTCAATTTTTGTACCATTAATATTATGAAACATATGTTAGTTACACATTCCGCTGGATATACTGAGGCAAGATCAGGTTCATACTGTATTGCTATAAAAATGTTGAAATAGATTCAAATGACACATGCTTATAGAAAAGCTTTAATCGCGGAAACGGACCCCGCAAACGATAACGGGTCCCAAGGTTGATAGATCGGTGGACTGAACGCTCTGGGGGACCAAACGGCTCCGTGTGTACGTCCTAGGTCCAACAGGCGGACCCCGACGCCGACCTATACGGACCCGAACCTATAATCAATACATGAATAGGGGATTTCAATTTTGACGGGCGATTCTATTTTAACCAATGCCGACAGGGGGCGAAAGAGACAAGTGAGTGACACAGGGAGAGAAACACAGAAGAAGAGATGAGAGCGCGGCAGAGAGAAGCGGAGAGGGAAGTAAGTGAAGAGAATAATTAGCGATACAGGGAGAGAAGCGGAGAGGAGAGTGAACAGGCGTGTTAGTGGCAGACAGGGAGACACGAATAATTACACATGGCGCTCTCCAAGAAGAGGAAAGTGGACAGTGAGAACAGAGCTTTTAACCATGAGTGGACTCATTCATGTTCATCCTGCACACTGGGAGCACAGAGCCAGTGTGTCTCATTTGTTCAGAGACCGTGGCGCTCATTAAAAGTGCCAAAACGCCACTATGAGACAAAACACAAAGTGTTTGACCAAACATTCTCTCAAGTCAGAACTGAGGTCACAAAAAATAAATATCGTTCCAGCACAGGCTAACCGAGGCAATGAGCACCTGCATGTGTGTATGAGAATGGCCCTGACACCATTTCAGCCCAGATTTAAACTCCTGGCAGGAAAAGATCAAGCTCAATTCTCGCACTGAACAGAACAAAGTGAGTGAGGGACTGCAATATAAGAGGGAAAGAAAGAGAAACTTTAAAACTGTCCAATTGTTATGATGTGTAAAGACTGATATTGTTCTATATTGGTCTGAAACAGTTAAGTCATGATGTGAAACGGTTAACAAAGAAAAAGGGAAACTCAAGCTGCTGCTGCTGCTACACTTTATTTATCTAAAATTAAGCACTTTTAAGATGCACACATTTTCAAAAGCTATTTAATTTATTTTCTCTATTTTATTTTTAAATGCAGCCCGAGAGGAACATTACTTATATCCACAGTATTTTACTGTATATCTGTATAGTTCAATGTTAATTGACAATAAATATTGTTGTTTATGAATTGTACTTTCTTTATTTGATTGGCAGTCAGTTGATTACATGCAGACGTTGATAAAGCTACAGGCTACTTCAATATATATCACACTAATTCATGAAGCAAGTTAGACATTTTGAAGTTCCGGACCTTTGCATGGGGAGATTTTCTCTAACTGGAACTCGTTGAATTTTAGTTGAATACCCCTGTCCTATACGATCGTTTACCTGATAACGATGAAGCCATAGCCCCACCTCTGTTGCTCACTGCTGTAGCATGGTCAGTAGCTACTGTCAGTAGCTGTCAGTAGCCATGCTCGGGGGTCTTCTTCTCCGCTTTTGGTGTATTTTGTGGCGGAAGGACAGCACCACTTACATGCCTGGCATATGTACTACAGCATCTCCAGCGGGTCGAGCGGTCTCGTGTGAAGGGACACGTTTATTGAGCCGTATCCGTGTGAACGGAATACTTTTTTGATATCGAATTTGGTTCGTTTGCGTTTGCCTTCCGGTGTAAATGGGGTCTAAGAAACATAAAAGCAGGAAATGACTCTGCAACGAGCCGTGCCGGAGAAAGCAGTTTCGAGACGACCACGATTAAAGATCTGCGAATGAGTGTGTGAGTAGACAGTGGACACCCAGAGTGAGGTGAACTTTAAACGTGTGTGTGTGTGTGGGGGGGGGGGTGTTTGTGTGTGTGAGCCCTAAATGCCAGATTCTCAGACTTAATAGGGCCCCATTAAGAAATTGTCTCTGGTGCTTTTGTGCCTTTCAACGGAAAAACCTAACTACCAATTAAGTGGTTGTGTGCCTAGATGGGCCATTTGCTTGGCTGTTGGTAATTATGGGTTTCCTCAGTGTTTCTCTCTTCTCAATCCGGCCCCTTTCTCCTTTTGATTAGGCTTCTCCAGAGTATTACAATCCACAAACTCTGTCACTCTCTCCGAAATTAGCTGTCAGTCCAACCATGTGCAATTTTCATCGTGCCCCCAGAGAATGAAACCGCAGTTAAAGCGCAGGACTGGAACGGATAGAACAAGCGTTCCCGTTTATGTAAACATTGCTGAAAGTTTTGCTGATCCACTGATACATCCTGTAAATGAGGTATTTTAGATGAACAGTTATGCAGTCAGATATACTGTACACATTGGAAATAAGCAGTTTATTTTCAGAGGGCAAAAGAATGCTGATCATTCCAGTACAACCCTAAATACAACAATGAGGTGTTACACATTGCGCACTGTATTTCTATACTTCTGTGCCATTCTCTCTACATCAAATATCATATTTCAGTAAATCATCAAGGATTGTAGATTAAGATAAGCAGAGATTAGCAGCAATAGAACATTTATATGCATACAGGTGCACCTTACAAAGACCAAACCTTAGAAAATTAGGCCCTGTAATCGAAAAACATACTACATATTGGTTCTGACTAAACTTATAATAGTTTTTTTCCCTATCACTGCCAGGTCAGGTGCCATGGACGAGAAAGAATTACAGCAACATTTAATTAGGGTCTGAGACCAGAGGTCCGCGAAGACCCTATTGCAATCATGCAAATCATTATTGTCTGATGCCTTCTCTTGCATCACAGCAGCTCCATTTGTAACATCAAGTATTTAAGACATGATACAAGCAAATAGAAATGTAACATAACTTCACGATCACTGAAGAGAGACATGCTCGAGTCAAGACCCTCTAACATGCATTTTACCCTGGATTTAACTCTGTATTTAAAAAGAGTGCTTCAGTCTAAGCTTATCAAACTGTGGGACCCTGTATCTCAGATTTGATGATAAACAATGTTAACGCTATGAAAACGGTTTAAAATGCCAACATTTGGCAAGCAAAAAAGAATGTGGTCTTTGATCATACATTTTTCAATGAAAAATATAATTTTTATTTCAAAATTAATGTGTAGTGACGGCAACAATAAGTGGCTGTCATGTTGTTATGCTGCATGTTTGCAGATGTACAAAGTGTTAACAGTGTTAGACAACAAAAGCACTGAACCCAATTTTTTATTATAATTTTTTCAATTAAGACAAAAAAATCTAAAGTAAAAAGCAAAAATTAAGTTAATTTGTTAACCTACAGTAGGTTCAGGAGCATGGCCACGCCTCAACCCCATCTCTCTAAGTTTATTTATATCCGGCCAAACATCCGGCCCTCACTTGTCTCTAATCTCCGTTATTCAACTTGTGTATAATTTAAATGTCTAATTCTAGGAATCTTCTGGGAGCCCGTAATCAGCCCGAGCAGCTCATGCTGGAGGCGGTACCTCCACTCTGAGTCTCCCTCTGCAGGGACCACAGCACATCCTCCCAGACCGGACCAACAGATGGCTGTTGTCACGATAATCTCATCATCCCTCCATAAAAATTCATTGTTACTCCTTTCAATAAACCTACAAATATCACACCATTGTTGTGTGGTCCCTTCGAGTGAAGGATGAGTTAAATGATTTGTAATTTTTTATAAAAAAAAATTCTGGCAAAATGTAGATTGAGTAGCACAAAGACTGCAATCTTGCATCTTAAGACAAAGCTGAAATCAGCTGACAGGTGTCGTTTATTCATCCAGCTTCATGTTGAGAATTTGTTTCTCCCCGTGCCGTTCTTATCGCTGGGCTTTGTCTGCCGCTGCCTGTCAAGGTCAATAATTGTAATTCAGGCTATTCAAGCTCATTTCCAATGTGGACACCTTTCATGCAGGGGCAAGGAATTGTTTTGAAGCCTGGGACATGCAGACAGGAGGGAGGGGGGGGGGGGGGGAGGGGGGGAGGTCAATTGATTAGGAAGATACTTTTGCTGATTAGAGCCATCACTCAGTGTCACAATTATCAGTGTCATCAGCTCGTCTGCAGCACATTTTTGTTGTATCCCGGGACAGACAAACGCCCTCTGTGTGTCTGTGTGTGTGTGCAGTCTACCCCGCGCTATCTCACACACTCCCAATTACTCTACCTGATTGGAAATATGCAAATTGGACAAAAATTAAAAGCCACCTGCAAGGGGACCCCTCATGGAACAGTTTTGTAAAAACACACACACGCATGATTTCTTCAGTTTTACCCTTCAACTGTCCCAATAGTGTGTTTAGCATGTCTGTTTCCAGAAAAACATACCGAGAATACGTAGGTGTATGGTTTAAAGCTACGATCATAGAGACGAGAACAAAGGAGCACATATTTCTTTCAATTCTCTGAAGTGCCGTTTGCAGCGTGTCTTAGGATATACTTTTTTTTCTCAATTGCTTTCATGATATGCTCTCGCTCCACATGCGTCTCTTTCTAATCCTACATCTTATACATAATCTATGCATCTGTCCGCTCTCAGTGGTCAGTGCCTTCAGTTGTGACCACTACTGTGACCAGCAGGCACTTCTTCTCTTCTCTCCTCGCAGTTCTTCCCCTTTCATCTGCTCTCATCCATCCCAGCGTTCAGTCTCTGACAGAAAAGTCACTTTTTTCTCTCTTTTCCTCCCTTCCGTTCCCCTTCTCTTTGCCCCCGGAGAATTGGCAGGAGCGGAAATCTCTTCTCTCTCCCGTAGGCAACCCTAGTAAATCTCTCTAAGCTCTGCCTCCCCTGCCATACCTTTAGATTGAAGGCCACCTCCAAAGGTCACTGAGCAGAACTGATCCCCTGTATTCTCTTTATCCCAAAAGGCTGGATGAGACTGGAGAAGAGGGGTGGCCTGGGGCAGGGAGGAAGGGAGGGATTGATGGATACAAAAAGGAGGTTTGGTGTAGTGAGCAGGTAAGGTTTTGGAGGTGACGGTGTATAGGGAGCAGAGGAAGAAGGTGGGACAAGGAGTCGAGCAGAGGGGAGTTTGGGATGCTGCCTGTGGTGAGGAATGAAGCAGGGGGCACAGATGTGAAGCACCAGAGGGAACTAAAGTAAAACAGCAGGAAATTAAAGCAAAAGCAATTCCAAAGTTACATACAAGACTACTTTTCTAAATGTAATCTGCCCGAAATTAGTGATTAACTGCCAGAAATTCATTCTACTGGGCTCAAAGTCCGTATTGGAGCGGAAGAAGATGATGGTTGAGGAATTAATACAAAGACTGGCAAGGGCGCAGGGATGCATCACAAGTGCAGCTGAGATTGCCAAATATTACTCCCTTTCCTGTTGTTTCCTTTGAACACAGCAATATATGCAAAAGCAAACACACACACTGACACACAGGAGTGCAATAATAGACTTTCTGCTAGCCGACCAGATGCGGTATGATGCACTGAAGTGGTGTTTTATGTATATAATCTGGAGATGTGTGACATGTCAGGCGCTAAATGGCTGTTTCAAGGCGAAGAGAGGAGGAGGAGGAGAGGGATGAGGGCAGTAATAGATCGGTCCTATAGAAGGAGCGGAGGAGAGAAACTTCCTCTCAGAGCGAGCAGGGTGATATTTGTACCTCTTGGGAACCCTAAGCCTTTTGGATTATGTTCTGTTGTTATGGTGCTTATTATGTTTGTTGACAGCTAGATGGTTGTCAGACATCCTCCAGCCAAAAGATTGCAACTTAATATAAAGGAATTGGTGTCGGTGCACTCTATCAAGGGTGGAGGAAATCTTTTTCTTAAGTAAAAGTAGCAAAAGAAGACTGTAGAAATACTCTGTTATAAGGGAACCCTGCCAACAAAACATGACACAAAGTTGACTCATTTGCAGTGAAATGTAAATATTATGAACATATCGAAAAATGGTCTTCTCTATGCATCATAAAATAAACAACTCGTTTTAAAAACAATTTGTGTAATGTATTCCAGTGGTTTCAAATTAGAAATGAAAACCATATGAAACCAAGGAAGAAACTGAAGAATTGTTATTTTTACCTCAAATATATGTAATGTTCTCACTGTTGAATACTTTGGGTCAAATACAGTTATTTATGGCAAGGGGCACCAAAATACAAATGTCCACTTTTACAAGGGCTCACAAGCTAAAGGGATTGGGAGAAGTCATTTAATCTTTATCTTAATCTTACCAATTTAATGGTGCTAGATCTGCAAATAAATTAATAAAGTCAAAGAAACTAGTAATTACAGTTTTAGTCAAGTGAAAAGTACTTGAGTTTATGTGATTAGTTAACAAAAGCTTTTCTGCACATGTTCTTTTGTGTCTCTCTGTGTATGTGTGTGTCCTTTCTTCCAGGTACTGATTAAAGCTAACAATGTCAGTTATTGCATCCATGCTCCCATACATCTCTGTCCTGGCTGATCCACTGTCTCCTCATTTACACGCCACCTTGCCTCTGTAATTTCTCTCTGTAATAAAAGTTCCTCTGCCCATCAGTGGCTGAAAATGATTCTGGAAATATTAATAAGGGGCCCTTTTTAACCAAATTACATTCTATCAGGGCCGAGATTAAATTAGCAAACGCCAAGGTGTGTAGGAATGGAGCTAATGGAATTGGATGACAGCATCCGTCAATCAACAAACGATTGAGGTCTCCCTTCCCGACCTTGTCCCGCCCACTCTTATCAATCCCACACACACACAGAAAATGAAGCAGGTTGTTAAGTCTGCCTCCTGCATGCTGCATCTTCTGATAGGGCTATAACAATGTGCATGTCGGATGTAACCTCCAACAGAGAGAGGAAAAGCAAGCGTTCAGATAAAAGTTTTTATTTTATTTAATGCCATGCCCAACCTGTGACTTCACGTTGACATGTATAAGGCTGAGGATTGTCTCTCAGATGGTGTCACTAACCATATTTCCCCTTACAGCCTATCTCTAAAAAACAAACCTCCACACACACTGTGAGCATTACACCACAGACACCTGCTTCAATGGGGGACATGAAATAGGGTTTGCAATACATTTGTACGGCCAGAGATGTTCAGAGACAGGTTCATCAGAGATAAAGCAAATACAGTATGTGTGCATGTGTTCGTGGAGACAGTCTGCAGGTTGCAGGATGAAGGTATATGTAGTGATAAGAATTATATCTTGTAATAGCATGAAAATGAGTTGGACTGACTGGCCCATCAGCATAAAGGTCTCTCCTTCTGTATACGTGCCGTTTGATAAATACTTTTTTTATCTCTTGCCGTATGTGTCTATGTGCAAAGTGGAACCCCAGTAATACTTTTTCTTGCGCATTCTCTTTTATTTTCAACCCTCTCTGATCTTTTTCCTCTTTCTTTTTCACACACACACACACACACACACACACACACACACACACACACACACACACACACACACACACACACACACACAGACACACACACACACACACCCCCCCCCCCCCCCCCCACACACACACACACACACACACACACATCCCTTTTTGTCTCCCCAGGTGTGCATTGGTCCAGGTGTATGTCTTCACGGGAGCTCATCACTGCTCTAATGAGAATGATCACCGCTCATCTGTCTTCATCCACATCCAACAGAGAGCACCTGCTACTATCTGTGTGGGTGTGTGTGGATTACTTTGTGTGTTTGTGTCTATATTATAGTCACTGCATATACAGGTAATAAAGAGTACATTAGTTTTATGTATAGCCAAGGTGAACCCATGTGAGAAGTAGATGAGCTGCACCTCATCAAGGCTTAAGATTTGCAGGCTTAACACCTCTGTTAGTGACTCCTCATTTAACTCTGGCTTGTTAACATTGACTTATGAACAAGAGGCTTTGTTTGAGAGTCTTTAAAAATCCCTATTGCACTGGCACCTCTCCACAGGAGTCGAGTTGTTTTGATTTTACCCCCCAAAAGCATCCTTTGTCGTTTGCATTTGTCAGCCGAAGTGGTTTGACGCCAAATGGCTCAGATGAATGAATCAACCCACAGCGAGCGACGTCAATCACACAATCTGGAATTGATACAGACTGTGAAAAATACCCGATCAACTTTTTATAACTCAATGTGGTCCCTGAATACATTCAGCCAGCTTGGCTTTTTAGCTAACGTTAACCTAGCTAACCTTGAGCTTGTTGACTTCATTAAAGCTCTGGAAGTAGGGTTCATTATACCAGCTAAATAGGGCTGATTGGCTGTAATACATATTCCTTTCCGAGCATTAAAAAGCTTTTAAGACAGGTTATTGTGCAATCAATATTAAAACTGTTTACTGGTTTCTTAGGCTGCATATTGTAGTGAGAAGGTTGACACCGTGCTGGTATTTATATTTAATTGCAGCTGAATACATGTAATGAGCTGAGTAAGACTCTGAACTTTAAAAGAAAACATTGTTACAGATTAGATACTAACAGTACACTACTTATATAGAACCAGACATTTATCCTTAAAAGCCTTGATCAATATTTGTATGTCAACATTGAATCAAATGTCTGTATTGTGTATTGTGCTTGTGGTGACGAAACCACAGTGAATTATCACATGATTCTGAATCTGTGCAGGCATCGACCGTTCATCAATTCTTTGGGGGTTTTGGCACCCAAACAGATTTACTCCCATCATGCTCATTTTCTTGACCTTACTTTCAGACCACATCTTAAAAGGATTGTAGGATAGGATTCACTGGATTGACACAAACAAAGTGCTGATGTTCTTCTATGTCTGCTATATGTGTGAATATGCAACTGTTTGTGAACGTGTTCATCAAAACAATCTTATCAGCTAATAATATTGAAATATTCTTCTGCTCCATTGGATCACCGTTGAGGATAGAGTGTGCCAGATCGAACAATTAAATACGTACGAGTTCATAGTTACCTCAAAAGCTTACATCACTCTGTCCGTTCCCTCAGTACTGTATGCATGGTGCTTGGGAAAAAAGCCATATCGTACTCTGCCCCCTCGACCTGGAACACACTTCAGCAGGAACTTAAGCTGACCAGTTTGATACCCATCACAGATTTTAAACTAATTAAAAAAAAGCTGGAGAAATCATCTGTGGGTGTTTGCACCTGCTATATCTGACTACTTTTTTTACGGTGTTGTATTTTAGTGTTGCCTCTGTCTGTCTGTGACTTTGTGTGGTAATGTTACCACTGACAGGCCTCTCTTGAAAATTAGACATTGTGTCTCAATGAGATTTTACACCTGTATAAATAAAGGCTAAATAAAAAAAAATAAAAAAGCTACAAACTTATCAGTCCAAAATCCAAGTACCTTAGAGTAGGGTCACTAACTTGTACATGTTGATGCTATACAGAGTAGGATACATTTTGTTTTGGAGGTGGTACGCAGAACTCATAAAGATATATGGTCATTTTAAAACGTTTTTTTTATTTTAATTACATTTTTTACACATAATAGTAATCTTCATCATAACACAAGATTTGTATAGTGTATAATGCTCAAAGACACTTCACATAAAATCAAAGCATGGTCATCATGGTGTAGCAAAGAGTGAATGATGGGACATCAGGGACCATCATTGAAACACCTCCTGGAGTGTGTAGTATGATCCCTGACAATGTCTTTTTTTAGAACTTCAAATAACTCTTATTGCAGTTTTTAAAGCAATTGGATTGTTAAGTCTGAACCCTTGCAGAGACAAAAAAAAGCCCTCAACGCTGTTGTGCATGTCTGGTAAAATATGAAGCAAAGCCTGCTTGGCTCTATTGTGATGTATCATACAGTACATAATAGATACTGCAGCAGAAACTAGAGCCATTTGCGATGCAAATTAAAAAGATTTTGGACAATATAGAAGGGACAAAGAAATTGGTCATTGAAAACTGCTGCTGACAAAAATCTAATTGTTGCTACTTGCCTGGTTGTTAAAAACAAATGTATGACGGTTCTTTTTGTATACATCTTGAAGCTACGTGTTAAATATCTCTATCCTCCACCACGCTCCGTCCCTCCAGAGATATCAGATTGTTATTCTCTTTAACTTTCCGAGGCTTTGATCCTTGTGGTGTACGGCATTTCTTTCGACTTTGAGAACTGCCCGACTTTGTCCTGAAAAATGTGTGTGTGTGTGTGTGTTTGTGTGTGTGTGTGTGTGTGTGTGTGTGTGTGTGTGTGTGTGTGTGTGTGTGTGTGTGTGTGTGTGTGTGTGTGTGTGTGTGTGTGTGTGTGTGTGTGTGTGTGTGTGTGTGTGTGTGTTTCTACCCATGAGTACTCTTTCCTTTTTCCAGGCCGGCACTTGAAAATATGTTTACTTAAAACCAATCCAAGAGAGAAAACAAAACAACAGAGATTGCATTTACCCCCCAAAGGCCGCGTCAATTGGCTATTGTCAAAGTCTAAGTAGATTTTATGTAAAACTCCCAATCCATGCTGTTAGTATTGACCAAACGACAAAATGCTTGTTCATTTTTTTCTCAATCCAATTAGTTTTCTTGTGGCTTTCTGACAGCTCGTTTATATTTGTGAGTGAGTGCCTTGTGATGAATGTGTAATTGTGCAGTTACTGTGCGCCTACCATTGTGTGGAGTATCTTGTTACCTGAGTTTGTATGGGAATACAAACTGAATTGATTTGGATCTGAGATTAATAGGGTAACATTGTGATGGGCTATTGATTGCTTTTTATGATCAAATGAAATCAAAGCTTATGCACGCTGAACAAAGAACGGAGGGCCTGCCATTTTATTATTTGCTTTGTGCTTCATTAGAACTTATTGATTAAAAAAGTACAGAAGTTATTATACGTGTATGTATTGTGCATGTATACATGAAAAAACATAGATATTTAATTAGACATGTAGACTGCAGTGTGTGGATTACATTTGGAGTTTGAGGCTGCATTTACGTGCTGGTAAAAGCTTTGAGTTCTCTAGCCTGTGCCCCTGTAAATAACACATGGCATTACAAATAAAAACACCTGCTATTTTAAAGTTAGGATTTAGGGTTAAGATAAAATGATGATCAAAAATGTTTTGAATGATCATAAAAGGTTCAGTGTCACTGAAGTAAAAGCTATTTACAGAACTGTTTTCTGATGACTATAAAACCTTTTTACATCCTTAAAGGTTGATTATCATTTACATACCAAAGGCCCCTGAACCTGGTGGGTTTGGAGAGATTCAAAGATATGTACTGTAAAGACTTATTCATCAGGAACTCACCTTTGTCTGTATCTTGAATCAACAACAACAATTCACAGGTAATAGCATATCTTGGACTTGTCAGTTTCTGCTAACAGGCCGTTGATAAATCAGCTTCGACAACAGAGAATGGCAGTTTAATCTCATTCAAAAGGTTGTTTCCCCTCAGTTTGTCAACTCGCCGTCTTGCTGTTAAGTCAGTTGGTCCTCCAGGTGTACAACGACGGCTTGATTCCGAGACATGAGTGGCGCTGACAGTGATGGAGGGAAAAGGTCAGATATGACACAGTGGTTATGGTGCGGGAACACAACGAGCACTTTGACATTTCAGGGCAAAATCCGTGCTCTGCATTTTAATCATCGGGTGAGAGGAAACAACTTGATCTCAAAGCTCAAACATTCCAGGTGGCTGATATAATGAGATAACATTGAAACTCTGCATTTATTTCTCAGCAATAGAGTCTTCAAAACTAGAGCAGATGCCCCAAATGGCACACCCTGAGAACAGTTTGTCAAAAGTGTACTGCTGTGAGAGTTCTCTGGGCAAAGGGAGATGTACTTTTGCCGGAAGCTAAGAGCCATCTTAATTTCACCTAAAGGTCAATATGTAAAGTATATAGTAAGGCCAATATACTTATATTGCATTTTGCCTCACTACACAATAATAAATAATGATCCCATTGCAGAGCGGGATTCATTTTCACGGTAATGACAGTTAAGTACTCCCCATACTATGGAGGAAATTATCATTTGTTTTACTTAATGCATACATTCTGCTCGCTGCCAGAGGGAAGTGACCCTGAAGGCTGATGATGTTGTTCAGCCCCCAGCTGCCGGGTCAATGAGGTTGTGTTTCCCTGTCCAGCTCTGTGTCTTCCTAGTGGGGTGACATAAGCCATCCTTGGCCTCTGTCTTCCCACAGTGCCAGCTCTAGGTCCATGAGAAGCCATTAAAGAAGCAATTAGCAGCCCCAATTAAAGAATGATGAAGCAGACTGGAGAGTTTGCATAGTGTAAAGTGACTAAAGGGCTTCTGTGCTTTAGTTATCAGTGGTGGGATTATATCATCCACTCAAAATCCATAAAGTTGGTTATAGCGTATCCCAATGTTTTTCTCCATTTAGAGAAATCCCCCTCAGAAACAAAGTAATAAAAGCTCCTTGCTAAAAAGAACCCATACATATCTCTCCATACGAATCAGCAGCCAGCACCTTTGCAATCAGGAACAGGAGATTGCTTTGTATCACTTTAAATCAGCTGTCAAGAAAAGAAAAAACCCACCGTTTTGATGTTTGGGTTTCATAATTGAGCCAGAAAGTTGGTTTGTGCATACAAGCCTCTGCCAATAGTCTTTGACGTGAACAGAATGTAGAAGATACCTGAAACCCTGAGATGAAAGCGCTGCTTATTCATCTCTTGATCTTGCTCACCTCATGCTTTTTTGACATTTTTTTCTTCAGCAGCATATTGCACGCCAGCTAATGGTATATTTACCGCTTCAAAGGGCCTTTCACTTGATAGGGAGCGCATGGACGGCTGTGCCGAGCCATACGCACACACTGAGCTTAGCTTGTTATGGTAACCCTGCTCTATACCAGTGTCCTCATTAAAGACAATATCCTTAGGGTCTTGTATGTATAGAGCCGAGTCGCGTACAGGACTTGACAGGGTCTGTGATGATTGTGCCTGTTTATGCATGTGTGTGTGTGTGTGTGTGCCTGTTTATGTATGTGTGTGTGTGCGTGTGTGTGCGTGTGTGTGTGCGTGCGTGCGTGCGTGCGTGCGTGCATGTGTGTGTGTGTGTGTGTGTGTGTGTGTGTGTGTGTGTGTGTTTGTGTACATTTTTAACTTGATCACACCAGCCCCTAGGCAGGCCACTGATCCTCTCCAAGGACGATAAATACAGCCATGCTGTGATGCTAATGAAGACAGAGCAAGAGCAAGAAAAAGGAAGTGATGAAAAGATGAAAGGGGAAATATAAGCACTATTCTACAGCGCTGCAGGTTAGAATGTAATTGTTCCTCCCTTGACTATCAGTATAGGGTATCTAAGGTAGAGCAAACAGACATACCCCAAGGCCAAACTCCCACTAAGTATTTGACTCTGCTTATGTAATACAATCTTAGGGTGACTGATGGAATTAGTCTGGGACTGTTTTTGTATAAGATAGCAAGTGAGAGCAGAAAAAGGAGGGATGTTGGGAGGGGCGTGTTAGGGTGAGGGTTCGCTCCCTTCCTGATGAAAGGGCCAAAGACAGGAAGGCACACGTTCAAGCAAGCGCGATTGTGCCTCGCTGGCAGCCGTCCTCATTACCGTCCACAGGCAGGACTGGAGTGCCCTATTAGACAACCATTACTGCTGCTGATGGGAATCTGTACTGTAACACTGACACAAACAAGATGGAGAGATCTGGGAACCGTGCCGAGGCCTCAGTGCCAGGCCCTCCAGGGAATGGGTGAGATGAGTCTCTCCGCCCCATCGCCACACTCCTCGACTGGGTCATGGTGCTTTAAGTAGCGGCCGTGTGTTAGCGTGCCATGTCTGGTTCCCCTGGAGCTACGATGTGTTCACCTAATTAAAACCTCTCTCTCTCCCTTTACCCTCCGGGAGACATGGGCAGAGGAATGTAGTTACAGAGATGGTGAGGTATAGAGAAAAGGGGGAATAGTCAAGCGCACCAGTGACAGAGACACAGGAAAGGCACAGAGGGAAAGTACGAAGAATTAAGGTGGGAGAATATTGCAAAGTGAATGATAAACAGTAATGCGGTGGTCTGCAGAGGAGGGGTCATGCACCCTGCCAGCTCGGCTCATTCAAAAGTTTTCAGAGTTTGGTTGTGTATTTACAAAAAAATAGAGAACTTGTTTTTTGTTACTATTAGACTCAGGGCAGCATATTGATTCCAAGGTTGTGCAAACACAGAGAAAAGGAGAAAAAAGAAAGGAAAGGGAAATGGTGACGGAGTACATTGTGCATACAGTAAATGGTTTGAGGTGCAGGGAAGAAAGAAGAAGAAGAGTCAGACAGGCACTTGTGAATTAATACAACAGCAGTTGCCATCTAAATAATTCTGCATAAGGTTGCTGGCTCTTTTTATGACGTTCTGAACTACTCTGAATTATACCATATTATGTTTTGTTTATTGCTGTCAAAGGAGGTGAAAGATGATGCATCAGTCAATTGATGAAAACCACTTGTGATGAAAAAAGTAATCTCTGTTTGGTAAAAGGAAGCTACCGACAGCAGTCATTAGCTTAGCTTTGCACGAAAACTGCGAAGAGGAGGGAAACAGCTAGACCGACTCCGTCCCCAAAACTAACAAAATATGTTAACCAGTGCTTCTTATTTTCACTTCAACACGTCTATTTCTATCTATAAAATACCAGAAATGTTAATGTGATGGCAGGGTTGTTTGTCAGGCTAGCTGTTTCCCGTTTCTTACAACCCAGTTTCACGGCATTTCGTGTTATAGTCGCGACATTTAATCTATTGATTCGTGTTCACCAACATGATTTTCCCCTTTTTTTCGTGTCACACAGAACAATTTATTTTAAAAGCAATGTATTTCGATTGGTAGTATGTTTCGTGCCTGCACCACGTTTTTTTGTCCGGTCGGGTCTTGGAAGAACTGAAGCTGTGTGGTTCATAAAAATATGTTTTACTCAATATCAATCCACGATTATTGTTCTTATTTTAAATCGTATAATGTCGGACTTTTTTTGCCGTCTATGAGGAAAAGAAACGGGGCTCAGAGCCTCAGAATACCGAAATCTGTATTTTTTAAATATTTATTTCCTTCTAATTTGTTATTCTTTTCTAAATAACACACTGTTATTTAATTCTATAATATCGGGCTTTTTTGCCGTCCGTCAGGAAGTGAATTTCAAAATAAAGTAACAGGAAATAGACGTAGGCCTATATGGGACATTACAAGCATCATTGCGATACACACCCTCTGAACTGATTACCCAAGATCCTCAGCTATGGTTTAAGCTTGGTGATTTGGATGTTTTAGCCGCAATGCACGTTTGGATATGGTGTTAATGCGATCTGAAATCCGAAAAACATTTCGGAGTTTAGGATGGCCGAAGACACTACACTACCCATAATCCTCAGCTTTCGTTTGGGACTACAGTCCCTTTGCTTGACAAACCCTGTTATTAATCTTCAAGCTCTGTGATTGGATTTTGGAGTGGCAGTGCGCCAAGGTTACGCCAAGCGTCAAACAGCACTTTGAAATGGAATGAAACCACGGGAGACTATCCAAAACTGGACTCGAACGGGACCAGCCCCCCCCCCAAAAAAAACTACAAATGCTGGCTATTGTGTTTCGCAAAATGTTCTATGGGAAGTCTCTACTGGGAACATTTTCGTTTTTTCCCACGATTAGAAGTTGCCAATATTAAACACATTGGTGTTATCAAATTTAAAAACTATAATTACCAAATGAGTGAAAATCGCTTGTGTCCATAATGCGCAGCATTAATATATACCCACATGATAGCTCATTGTTACTTTGTAATTCTACTCCACTACAATTCAGAGGTTAACCTGGTATTTTTACTCCACTACACTTATTTGAGTTACTTTGCAGATTCTGATTAATGATGTGAAATATAAACAACCCTTAAATCAGACTTTAGTTACACCTGAGTAAAATTCAGGGAAGGTGATTGTCAAGTGCCAACAATCAGGAGAGATAGATAGTTGGTGCTTGAGAAGACTAAACATTTATCTGCAGATCTCTATAAAGTATATTCATTACTCGTTATTCTCTACTAATAGTTAATTAAAGACTGTATATAATTGTTATTTTGCACATCTCTTTCAAGATTTCAAGATTTTCAAAGGTTTATTGACATATTATACACAACTACGGTGTAGTTATGCAATGAATGATTAACTTGGGTCGTAGATTCCTGAACAGTGCATTACAAGACATCGATCAATATGTTTACCTCCACCATTAAACTGTCAAATTCTGCACATTTCTTATACTATCTACATACATAAGAGTATAATTAATGTGGATAATATCAGTTAAAATAAGTGCTTCAACATAGTTAATATTGCAGGAAAGCAATATATTAGACGTTAAGTACTTTGTCAGGCTTAATATGTATCTAGATACCCCCAAAGCTTTTTTCTTATTTGAAAGAAGACCTTAACCTAAATTATTCTTCAATGTTTAAATAAAGGTTAATTTATTTTTTCTGTTTTGCACATCCTCCTATTAATATCTTTGTACATCCAGCACTAAACTTTTTTATTGTAGAGATAACTTCCAGTATCTTCTTTATATTTTCTATTCTATATTTCTATCATTAACCTTCTACTTTCCCCCTATGTACTCTTAATATTTTTTTCATCAAATATAACATATTCAAAATATAATTCAATAATGTGCTTTAACCACTAGGCGGTGCACAAAAGGTACACACAGCATACTAATAATAACGTTATTATTATTATTGTTAGTGTAGGATACTTATGTATGTATAACATCTGAAGATGTATACTTTTATTCATGTTTTTACATAATTCTACAGGATATTGCTATATTTTTTCACATGTTTTACTTCTACACATTAATACCTGATTTGAAAACATCACAGACAGAAAGGTATATCCGTCATTTAATGGTAAGCTATTGAAATTCTGATTCCGTAGATGTGTCTCCCATCACCCAAAACCGCTGACTATTCTCTCAACTCAGTATTTATATTATTTTATTCAAAGAAAATCAGTAATATCTTTAAAAACTATAAGTCCTTTTATATCAGCTGTCCACCGTTATGAGGTAAATATAACCTATCTACCAATTGGATCAAAAACAAAAGTCAGCCGAATTAATGTTGATACTGCAAGGAGACGTATTGTGTGAAGAGAAATTGAAGATGTTGTTTAATTACTGATATATTTATGATCCACGTCACGTATTCAGTTTCGGTGGCAGTTCTGCAGTTTGTCCAGAAGTCTTCTAATCAGGGCTCTATAAATAAAGAACTACGGCACAGATGTGTCATATTTAATGCAGCCGAACCGTGTATTACAATGCCGTTATGTGATGAATTCCAAAGAGAAAAGCAAGCACACTCGGATTAAAGTATTATTATTTATTTTTTTATGTTTTTCGGATTTCATAATAACACCATATCCCAATGTGCATTGCGGCTAAACAATCCAATTACCGAGCTTCAACCATAGCTGAGGATCTTGGGTAATCAGTTCAGTGGGTGTGTATCTGTTTCCAGTTATTTTATTTTGAAATTCAGTTCCTGACGGGGCAAAAAATTCAGAGAGTATAGAATTAAACAAATAAATAATAACAAAGATAATTGTGTGTTATTGTTGAGTAAATAACAGTGTGTTATTTAGAAAAGAATAACAAATTAGAAGGAAATAAATATTTTTAAAATACAGATTTCAGTATTCTGAGGCTCTGAGCCACATTTCTTTTCCTCACGGACGGCAAGAAAAGTCAGACATTCTACGATTTAAAATTAAAAACAATAATCGTGGCTTGATATTGAGTAAGAATATGTTTTTATGAACTCCACAGCTTCCGGTATTCCAAGACCCGACCGGACAAAAAGACGTCGTGCAGGCACGAAACATACTACCAGTAGAAATACATTGCTTTTAAATCGTTCTATCTGACACGAAAAAAAGGGGAAAATCGTGTTGGTGAACACGAATCAATAGATTACATGTCGTGACTAAAACACGAAATGCCGTGAGACTGGGTTGTTTCTTAATGCTAAGCTAGTTTGCAAATTCCAACATGCTTCCATGCTAGAATTGTAAAACTATTAACGGTATAATCACAGTTACAGTGGGATGTTAGGGTGGAGGAACTGCAAGACACCCTAGCTAAATATTGTCTCATCTTTGGTTAGATGAACAGTAAATTCATCAGTCAGTTGCAGCTAATGTGGCAGCCTGGACAGCCTCTCAAGCCCGCTTACACTTTTTTAAAAAGTGACCAGCTTAGGCTACTGCTTTATGTTGTCAAGGTTATTGTGTTTACTAATAATGGTAAATAGAACTATTTTATTCACGTTTTGTAATAGTGATTTTACGTACATTAAATTGGAATCTAAATTATTTCCTGGTACATAATTCAAGTAAAGTAGTACATTTAGGATCAAAAATATATATTTTTAAGTGAAAACCATTTATTTAAAAAATTGTCTTGGCCTAAAAGTATGAAAGACTTCAAAAAAGTACAACCATTATTTTAAAAAATGGCAGTTTGAATGGTTTCGAAAAATACACTAGGAAGGATGCACACTTTGAGGCGGGGTTCTAAAATACTGCAATTGACCATGCATTGCTAGAAATTCATCGAATACATCATTTGAACCTGCTAGCTTTTAATTGGAGTGTGCGCTTCATTAACCTCCCAAGGCTTTGCAGCGGATCATCTTTTGAAGGTGCATGATGTGAAGCGGTGGTTTGAAATGTGGGTTATTGTGGAGAATTTGTCTGAAACTGATTGTCCTTTGATACGTTTCATCACTTAAATATGTTCCATGGACAACTCTTTTATTGTTTACATCAATCCTTGTGCCTTTTCTTTTAATGAAGTCTGCTTTTTCATAAAACTGGTATCAATTTCAGTTGGGCAATGGTATACAAAAAATACCACACGTTGAATTTGAATGGTTGTCCGGACAGGTTGCCATGGTGAAGGCAGTGATTAAAGCTATTAAAGCTGCAGGCGTAGGGTTAAATGGGAGCTCTGACTGCTCCTGCTGTCACAAATTAAAAAGAAAGGGGGAGAGAGAGGAAGAAAGAATATAAAAGACGAAATTCAAAGAAAAGAATGGACTGAGAAAAATAAATTGGAGGAAAAAAAGTGTGGGTGAGCAAAATGTGATTAGTTGTGCTAAAAGCAAAGCAGGATCCTACATAGCTCTTAATTGATTTCTTGTACAGCAGATGAAATAAAAGGTTATAGCGTTCCAACAATATCCTTCCTATCTGAGCCCAGACAGGGGGCTTTATCGCACTGTAAAAGACAGAAGGCTCGTTTATCATCGATGTGTACCACAGGAGCTTATGGTGGAAAGGCTGAGGGAGAGAGAGTGGGAACATCTTTTTACAGTACATGTTATAATCTGGTGATTTAGCAGAGTGACATGTTAATTTAACCTCCTGCAGGCTCAGCTGTCTGTGAAACATGAATCCTAGGCAGCTTGATCAGGATAATGTCATTTTGTTGCAGGATCCTAAAGACAATCAATACAAAGAGAATCACAATGCCATCATTTTGTATAAGGCTGTTGACAAACAGGCGTCCAGGTGCATCATGACCCATTGACCCAACGCAAAGTGAGTGCAAATGTATGCTGATGATATAATAGTATAATATTTACTATAATATTAAAGGTAAGTAATGTTGGTTCTTCTTCAAAACAGGGCTCGAACATGTAATGCAGTAGCCCATTTGTGTTTAGATGTTATGAGTGGAAAAAAAGCAGAAAAGTGTGTGATGAAGTTACTCCCAGTTGGGCCTTTGGGGTTCTTTGGCCAGTTTAACAGCTTGATATCATTGCAATGAAATCAGCTGACCATGACCAAACAATAATAATCCAATTGTCCTTACACATTGATGCATCCATAATAATATTCCAATATATTACACAGCCAATAAACATTTAATTGTACTTAGAAAATCACGTACAATGCCTCAAAAGACCCCCATATTGTACTCCAGTGGGAATGGACGTAAAAGTTCTGACCCCTACAGCCAGCCCCCATTAAAACAAGTGAGGTATTTTGCTGCCTCCATTGTATCAACCTGCAACTCTCCGTTCCACGAAACGCCAGGTGTAAAAAGACTTAAGCAGTGTTTCAGTGTGTGTGTATGGGAGGGAGAGGGAGAGAGTGAGGGAGATGAGAGGTATAGGCTGCTGAGTGCAGGAGCTGTTGATTGTGTGTGAGAGCTTTGAGAAAGGGTGCAGAGAGCATCTATCTGTATCATTCACTCTAAAAGCCTGGAGAGATGGAAAGGATGGATGGGGGGACAAGTAGAAGTCAATAAAGAGATGGTTGGAATGGAGAGAGGAGATGAGAGTAGTTCTATGTGAAGATGACTTAGAGTCGTCTCAGGGAGGGAGGGAGAGAGGGAAAGATGAGAACAGAAGTGGAGGAGGGCGAGCCAGGTAACCGGGGATGAAATAAAGTGTAGGGAGGAGAATTTGGCAGGGCAGGAAAGAGGAGTCATATGCAGTTCTAAGACAGAGGGAAGGAAACGCTACGATTGGGAGAAGAGAACAGTGATGTACAGAGAAAGCAAATCATGATGGGGAATGGAACAGCCAAAAGTGCAGTATTCTTGACACAAAACATATTCTACAGCATGAGACAGTTTCACATCCGTAAAGCCTCTTTATATGAGGGATACACATCTATCCTCTTGGGGTAAATACATAAAGTCACCTTATTCCTCCAACATGCTTCTCTGTTGAGCCTGATAGGCCGGTGTGTTTGCACAGCCCTCAGATAGCCCGAGGTTACACTTTTGAATTATTGCTCGACTTGTCTTCCTCCCTCTGCCTATCACTTTGCACAGCACTGCAGAGACAGTGAGAAGTCAGACATTAGTTTCCACTATCAGGTGATTGAAAGTGAAGAGTCTCCCTCTCGCTCCTCTCACATGGTGATTCATGTTTAACGATGAATGACTAATGCTCTGTTTTTCAAAGGTTTTACACATAGTACACGCTGTTGCGAGGCATCCCTGGCTTGTCGGTGTAGCGTTGAGCATTGGTTGACGTAAATGTATAAGCTAGAACAAGCAGCCTCTGAGCTGCCATACAAGGGAAGCACAAACATATTTTAGCCACTAAGCCAAGGAAAATCACCACAAATATTATCCATCTGCTAAAACGCATTGAAGGGTTGATCCATCCAAAAAGGGCCTACAAATAGGTCAGAGGTCTGAGAGTAAATCCTCAAATTTGTGCTGTGCTAAATGGAGCATTATGCAATGTTTGGCATCGCTAACTGAGGGCTTTTACTGAACATCTTGTCCTGTCGCTAATCCTGCCAACAGCCACCAGCCAGGGAGAGAAACAAACTCTGACCCTCAATACATGCGCACTCTCGTGCACATGTCGGAAAAGACACACGTGCAGGCCCTGTGACATGCAAACAAACACATAAAACACACTTAGTATGTATGAGCATGTTCACAAGCAGCAGAAACCTGCACATATGCATGAAACACACAGAAGCTCTGCCTCTTTTGAGCATAACGTTGATTTGTTATTCAAATAACCTTAGAACAACATGCTTAATGTGATCTGCCAGACATTCAACATTACAAATAATAATTCTACTGTTGGGAAAAGCTAATTCAAGCTCATGCAACACCTGCATTTTCAGTAATGTTTAAAAAAGAGGTGCTTTCCCTGCACCCTTTTACACATTTGCATTTTTCTGCTCTAAATTCAATCAAGCCCTGGAAAGTAAATAATAGAATTTTATACATGGCATGAATTTCTATTCATTAGCGTAAATCCCTGTGTTGCAACTAGCTGGGGATACTGGTGTGTTAATGGATAATAAATCTATATTTAAGGATATAGGAGAGCGGAAATCCAATTTGTGTCAGGGCTCTCCACCCGATCCCCACTTTTATCCCCATACGCGCCTGGCTGGAGGAGTAATCGGCTTTGTGTAATAAAATGATGATGATGACTTTATCTGACATTTGTAAAAGGAGGAGCACCATGATTTCTGTAGGTCTATATTATCAGCCTCTATCCAGTGAATTAATCCTCTGACGGAGTGAGGCAGAGTGAAAATGTTGTTCTTGGGAGTAAACACAGGGGTCATATTGAGGTGAACGGAAGGAATGTGTTTGGAGAGGGTAGTGTGTTTGCTTTAAGTGTGTCTTTCTCCCTCTCTGTGTGTATGTGCGTACATGCTCTCGTCTTCTCCGAGATCATGCCCTTACCTTCCTCACCTGCGATGTGGAGAAGGATGATTACATACCAAGAGGTCAACCTTTTTTCTCTGCGGAGATCCCACACGGAGCACAGATACGAAAAATGCGCTCAGATGACCTCTCCATTACCTGCAGAAAAATGAGGGATTGGAATGAGAGCACTGCAGAAATAGACAATGAGATGTAACCAGCTATCTGTGAGAATTGCCCCATACAGCAGCATTTTCAGATGAATCTCAGCTGATTCAACTTAATGATGTGAGGAACACACATCACAGCCTCTTGCTTCATTAGCTTCAAAACACATCAAGTCTCAAAGCCATGACGTGCATTCTCTTTTGCTCCAAATCCGCCGTTTTTCTATACCGGATTTCATGGTGTAGGGTTTCTGGAGTGCTTTCACAAGGGCCAGATTCAATTAATGTGGCAGTGAGTTAAGTGGGCCCTCAGGGGTTAAGGTCTGTCATGTCAGATGGATCTGTTTGTGCGGAGAAGCAGGAATATCCCACACTCCACTTGTCTTGTGGAGGGGGTTGAGATGCCTCAGAGCCCATTTCAGCATTTCCCTCTCAAGTATGGCTCGGAGGAATTTGATCTTAGAACCTTCGAGTCTCGTATAAGGAGATTTCAGAACCTCTCTTTTCCCGTCGGGTTATAACTCACAACCTGCTTTGAGGCTTGCGGGTTAGAAATGCATAACCTTATTCAGTTTAAGAGCTCTTCAAATTGGCATGATACCTTAAAGTCAAGGAAATTTGTGCATAGAGAGCAAAGCCGGCAATATATTTTTCATAGATAGATCATACATGTGTATATGAATTGCGTTTAATTTTTAAAGATCTTCTATGGAAATAGCTAAAATATTACGACACACTGACAGGAGGAATCCTTGTTGCTTTCATTATAATGTTTTCACAGAGACAGTGTGTGCCTCCTCTTGTAAATTAAATGGAGTGTGATGTAACAGCTAGTGAGAACAGCTACGTTATCATCTAAGACCAGGCTAATTGATGAGTGCTTGTCTGCAGGATTTCAGAGATTACTTGTTTGTGAACCTCCCTGTATGACGTGCCGATCTTCTCGTCTCAGAGCAGCGCCGTAAGCAGCCATCTGAGTAAAAAGCGTGTCACACAGCTAGACGGTGACAACAGCCAAATATCAAGGGGCAAACGCCCACACCCTTTCTTTAGGGTGTCTGCAAGAGAGCACAGCCATCTTAGGAAGAAGAAAAACAATTGTTTCCTGCAATGTGTTTAATTTAAAGTTTTAAAACTAAATTGATCACCTGGCCCCTCCATTTTCTAATATAAAAAAGGTTCCTCCGATTCACCTGAATCTACTTCACCTGTAACAGTGATGTGGTTTTAGATAAAATAACAGCATGATCTAGGAATTAAAGAAATCCTACAATGGCATTTGGTTGGTTTTTAAAAACAAACTGCCCTTTTCTTTACCATTCATTAAGGATTTTAATCGATATTTTTATATTAACAAAAGTCTGACTCACAGGACTTAGACGGTGCTCATAAACCTGTGAATCTCTGCCTGTTAAGATGAGATTGTCCACCAATATCCGTCTTGCAAGAGCACTGCATTGGGCAAGCCTCGCCCAAAGGAAAATCAAACTACCAAAAGCGTTTTTAGTTGATGTTTTGGATTCGCAGGCTACAACTTTACTATTTTATTCCATCTCACCATCTCATCAATGTGGTTTTTTGCAGATAGTTCTCAGCAAAACATTCAAGTAAATAGCCAACTGTTTACAGTGAATGTTCATCAAATCAACAGTTCACGTTGGCCAAAAGATTAATGAAGGTTTATTGAAGGTTATAGTTTTTTAAATAAATGTTTTGTTGGCAAGTCACATATCACTCTGCTTAATAAATTGAAACAAAAATATATAAAACAGAAAGAACTACTAAGATACCAATAAAAAAGTATTGGCTGAGTTCCTTCCAGCCTTTTTTGCCGATAACAATCACTTCAGATTATTTATCAAATTCACTCACTCACGGTAGGTAATATGTATGCATGGTATTTTTAAGTTTTAAGTTTTATAACAACAACATCATATGAATTTCCATTGTGGCTCTCCTTAAAATAGTGAATGTGAGCTTTGGACAAGCAGCAACATTGTACTGCAGTTGCAGGGAGGGGCCCCTTCTCCTCTACTTGTCTTATTGTGGTCCCTTGGAAGCCTCCAGAGTTTGAGCCCCTGTAGATTCATGTGTCAAGTAGGCACTGGTGAAGACTAACTCATTACGTCATGTCTTGGATAGACGAATGAAGAGGATATGGAAGGATACATCCAGCCTCATTAACACTCTTGGATGTTTGAGTGATAAAGTGAGACAGGATACCCTCTCTGGTATTGTGTTTCTCTTCCATTAATCTCTATCTGCTCCCTACTTACCATTGTATCCATGTATTTTTCCTTTCCATTTACTCTCCCCACAAGGGCAAATCAAGACAGGGCCGCTCACTTATTGAATTAACAGCAATCGGGAAGCATTAGGCAGAGGTCCCCCGCCTGATTCTCCGCTCAATACTGTGGCAAATGGGGACAACACACGGGGACAGAGGCTGTGGCTTGGTTGGTCAAGTAAAGCTAGTGAGAAAGCCAAGGGCCGGAGGAGAGCCACCAGAAAAAAAAGGTCAGGGCTGAGGCTATAGCTGGTCACGCAGACCCAACCCCCCCACCCCCATGGAGTGTCATGTCTGGGGTTGGCACAGTAGGAGAGCCAGGGCACGTTGCGGCACTGTATGCAAGCCTTGGAGAAAGGGCACAGATCTGGACTGAAGGCTGCTGGGAACATCTTATCACAGCCTGGCTTCTTCAGGCTGACTCACAGCCTCCGAGCCCGCCTGAGGACACGGTGAGGGAGGCAGGCTTGGCATGGCATGTGCTCAGGACACGAGCACACATACAGACACGCAAACACACTGGTACGGGGCTAGGCCTCATAGAGTCTCATAAAGGCTTGTCACCATGGCAACTACTTTATCATTAGAAAGCCACTGGTGGTGGCCAGTGCCCGTGCACTTTCCTCCTTTGTCTCTTTTATGCTGCCTTTGTGCCTTGAGTTTCTTATCTACATTATTACATCTAACATGGCATTTAACTAGAGACATTCTTACAAATAGTGGTAAGTAATTTATTTTTTGCTTTTTCAAATTTGAAAATGAAAAAATATATCAAACGCAGTTCTAGTCATTCTTTTCAGTTACAAAAACATGTTTGCTTTTAGCTACCCTATAATGCTTTTCATTACCAATCAAAGCAATAAAAACAGTTATGTGTTGTTTTTATTGTTTAATTTTAACTCTGAGTAAAACAGTATTGGGTACTTGGGATGTGTTTCACACTGGCAATACATATCAGTTAAAACAGTAGTCAATATAAAAACGTGAGTTAAACTTCTGTTATATGAACAATTTCAACAATTTGGTCATCCAATTGTTGTCATTGTAGCAGTACCTCCAGCATATTTGGGCTTTCCAACTAACAAAAATGGTGGCAATGGGAGGTCATGTCCTTGTCAGCAGAATAGGACAATTCGACAAAGTGTGTTGCTGTCTGTCACCACAGTTTGATATTGTTAAATTCTGCACAAGAGGGCGTTAACACAGAAAAGGTTTGATGATTGCTTCCCTAAAATCAAACATATTGAAAAATGTATTTGAAAGTAGAAATGTGAAAGAAAATGGCTAGAAAATGATGTGCACATTATCTTTGGTCAAACAAATTCTCACACCCGAGTGGTCAAAAATGACAGTTTGTTTAATGGCAATACAGTGCAAACAAGCTAGCTATTAGTAATGCCCTTTAACATCAGGGATGGCATGTCAATTACCACTTGCTTAAAACATTTAGGAAGTTGCTATAACATGTAAGTTTAGGCAACAAAATTCCTTGGTTGAGGTAAGTAAAAGAGTAAAGATGACATAAACGTCAGTGACAAACAAGTTACAGTACATGACCAACAATGGCGAAAAATACATGTAACGAATGACCTGACGTTTCTCACAAATATATTTTTCTGAGTAAATTCCTTTTGTTTGTGAAAAAGGGTTGATTTTAATACAAGACTTTCAAAATAGGCAAGTATTTGGTTTACTTTATAAATCTTTTTAGGACTTGCATTTCTACATTGTACTCAGATCCAGGAAATTGAAAGAAGAGTGTAAGCTAATTTGTGTTTTAGAAAGTGCTCTATAAATAATGTTTTACTTAAAATTCACCATTTTGTAAGTAGTTTCCTAGTTTTGCACACGGAAATGCATAGGAAATACTTCTCCGAAGCTGAGTAACCTGAGTACCCTGTAATATTCTGCATTTGACTTACAAAGAACTGTGTCAGCAGCACTGATATTGACAAGTAAGAAAGCCATGAGGCTTTTTACTCATCTGTGCTAAATCATCAGGGACATGGCATTAGTGCTGTCATGTACATATCGCACAAATGTAATTTCATAAACCTTACTTTGTCTCCCAAGGCATGGGTGTTTCACTTAGTTGTTGGTCCTTTATCTATTTATGCATCAAATCAAAAGGGACAGTGAACCACATTTAGGGAGTGGAAAGTGTATCCTGAAGAATTTAATAAGAAAATAGACCTTGATGGATTGCAGACCTTCTCCACATCTGAGAAATGTTCAGAATGATAAATCACAAAGGCCTTTTATACTCCCTCTTTCCTTTATTTTTTCCTGTCTCTCTCCCATTCTCCCTTTCCCTATGCCTCCTCTCCTCATCTCATGAGCCTTGGCTTTCAATTGTAAGAGATTAAAGGAGCATAGCCGGACTGTGGCCCGTCGAGGGTCTTTTATTAATATTTATATGCATATGAAACAAGCCAATTCTAAGCTGTCGGTGAGCAGCTGAACCCAGCAGCCCCATTGTGTGCATATATATGCAGGAACCAGTGTGTGTGGCGGTTATGCTTCTGCGGATATACAGTATATGTGTATGTGTATCCTACAGTACCTGTGTTTATGTGTGTTCCATTTTGGCCCTGACCGCTTGCTTGCCGTGTCCCAGGCAACCTGAGCCACCAGTTATGTAGCAGAGACCACGAGCAGTGTTTCCCACCAGGAATTTGATCGTTAGCAGGACTTCTGGCTCTCTGTCCTCAAGGTTAAACAGGACTCTGAGGGCGGGGGGTGTGTAGCAGTGAGGGCGCTAAATCTGCTAACAAGTTTGGAGCCTGGCAGTCAAGGCTATCGAGGAGCTGATATCCCGCCGGTGGAGAGAGCAGAAGGAGACTAATCCTTCATACATAATAGATAACCAAATCCTCTAAAACACAGAGACACTAGCTGCCTGCACCACAGAGGCCCTGCCACTGCTAACAGATCAGACATCAGGCATCCACCTCCTCGCCACCTTCATTAATACTCAATTACAACAGAGCTCCTCGAGCCGCACACCATTGTTTCCTCCTGAAAAGCTGGCTTTTGTGAAGAGAACAGGTTTAGCTGTACATAGAGATAATGCTGAATAATATTTCTGTCACCAGAGTAAAGTGAAGAGGAGTAAGCCCCTCCTCGGAATAACACCGCCTCTCAATGCAACCACTTTGTCTGTCATGCTGTTGTGATCAAAACAGAAAGAAAATGAATAGATCTGAAGGAACTTGGTGTTTATGCTCGCAGCACACTAGAGTGGTTGTTTCTTAGAATGAGCATAAACAAAAGCAGCATTTCATTTAGTCTGTGGTACTATGTGCCGCAGCTGCACAACACATTCACTTCAAGGCATGAAGAGAAAGCTGCATGCTGTAAGCGTACTCTCTCTGCAATATTGTTTGCAAGCAATATGGGAGTTGACACATGCATAAGGGTCTTTTGATCAAGTGACAGTATGTTTTAGCACCAGTGTCTTGGTGCTGCTTAACACTCATTTATAGTGATAACTTTTACAGTTATTCATTATTCTGTTTTGCAAATGACACATTTGCTGAGTTTTTTTTTTTTCTCACCCATTTTGCATTTCAAAGAATGCATCTCTACATTTGATATTAAATATAAATTATTATCGTCAATGCTTTAAAAACATGGAAATGTTACACTTAATTATACCATATAATAGTGTTTGCTTCATCAAAAGAGGAAAGGTACAAATGAAACAGTCTGTCAAATGTACAGATTTGTCTTCTACCAACACACCTGTCTACAGTATTTTTGAAAGCACTAAAGAGCTCTATAATTTCACCATGGGACAAACCTGAAGGTGCTGACTTCAAATGATTTTATTTTTTGTTTAACAATTCAACACAAGCACACTGCACTTTTATATTAAAAAGTATTGACATAAAATACCCAAAGGTCTTTAAAATCCCCCTGGATGCTGTCAATCTGAAAAGTCAATTTCATTCTCTTTTAAAAGACATAATCAAGCAGGCTTAGACGCTTCGGAGTTATTACTTTCCATGTTAACATTTAAACCCTGCAATAAAAAAAACATGTGTTGGAATAATTCCAGCCAGGATTTGCTTCTCAAATATCTTGTTTGTTATTTCACTTTTACATTTTCAAAAATCTACATTCCCCTTCTCTTCGTTGAGTGCACATTCTATCGAGCCATTATAAAGTAATAAAATGCTTCCTCCCCTGCATGGGTTTTTGGCCCTATTCTTAACATTTGTGGCTGTAAAGCACTACCCTGAGTGGAAGATGTCACTTACAATACTTCCTGTCGTAGAATTAGACACGCAGGAATAGAGTACCGCTGCTGTTGTTCCAATTAGCAAGTCCCTGCTTGACTTGAATCTCCTCACATCCCTTCTATGCAAGCCTTTACATTGCCCCATCCATCCCCATTATACCCAATTTCGTCCTCTCACTTGTTTTTTTTTCTCCTTCTCTTTTTCCTTATTTCCAAAACTTTAGCCTCCTTGCTGCCTTTGAGGCTTCGAGATATACAGACAGAAATAACCGAGCAGGTAAAGTTCTCTGTGTGCCTCGGAGGATGAGAAACCGAAGAGAAGCTTTTACTTTCCCTCTCTGCATCTATCTTTCTCTTTTACTGGGCAGGGCTCCCCAGGCAGCAGAGTCCCCATGGGCCACTGGTGTGATCTGTGGGTGTTTAGCTGTTAATCTGTCAGACTAATTTTATGGACAAACACCGCAGCGATGTATAATTCCCAGTGTACGATAAGAAAGGACGTGGAGGCTATAGGCCAGCCTGGAGACTGATGAGCCACATGAGCATAATTAAGGCCAGCACCTCCCTCGGGACGAGCCAGCACGTCCTTACTCCTCTCTGTCTATCTATCCATCTATCTGTGTCCTTTACTGTATATCTCCCTCTTCTCCTTGTTTTTAGCTTCCTTTCCATTATATCGTGTCCCTGGTGGCACTCGATGAAATATCCTTTTCTTCTGCTTATATTACAAGTAATGAGAGGGAATGAGAAAAGGAGAATGGTGCTGGATCTATTATTTGTCCAATAGTGTTTGTGAGTAGTTGTTTCATCAATGTATTATTGCTACCCACCTCTGAAACAGATGCATGTTTAATTGTTTTCTTGTTTTTTTTGCACAATAATGAGGATTTTCAGGGAAACACTGAGCTGGCTGAGAACAATGCTTTCTACATAATGGCTGTCAATTCCCCATTTCATTTTCAACCATTTAAGGATTAGCCTTGAGTGGAAAGGGGGAATTTAAAACTAACTATGTTTATTTCACTTTGTAGATAAAATCCATACAAAGTTAACAAACACTGAATGGGTTTTTATATTATCTTTCTATTAACATTGCTTTAGAAGTTGTGCAAGTGATGTCACTGTAGGCAAAAGTCAATGCGGTTACACAAGGATACTGAGTAGCAGCATTAGCTTTCAGCTTGGGTTTCTCGAAACAACACGCACTGAAAAAAAAGTCTGTTGGACTTAAGTAATAAAAAACATGGAAATCGGTTGCACATATTAAAATCATGTGTACTCAAAACTATTCCATTATGTTAAAGACACACAACTATGTTATGTCAAAGAAACATGAAATTGTTATGTTAATGTGAATATTTCCTTTAATATTAGTTATATTAATTTACCCTATGTTTAACCAAAATGACTTTTTATGTTCATTTTAGGCTTTTAATATACTCAGTATATTTCTGTACAGAGCCACATTAATGTTTTGTTTAAACTACATGCTATAGTTTTCTGTTTAATCTACCTAGTGCTCAAGGGGTATAAGATTATTTATTTCATGTGAATAGAGGCATATCGTACATTCTTCTAGGATCCATCCTAATCTCTTATATCTACAGCATTTATCACAACATTTTAAAACAAATAGTCAATAAAGACAAACACATTTCTTTGAACAACATTCATGTATTTTTCTCAAAAAATAAAACAATATTAACAACCATCACACATCCAGATGAGCTTTTGGTTTTTCCATCATGCAGCCCCAGGAGAATGAACAAATAAATTGAAAATAAAGAAATAGAAGAAATAGAAAAAGTTTGTGATGCATGTACATATACATTATTGTGTTAGAACAAAGCAAAGAAGCTTAAAGGAAACTATTCTCCCGACCAAAATAAAGGTTTATTGTGCCAAATGGCAAAGAAAGGCTTATTTTTGTAACTCATTCATAGTAAACAATTAACAGGAAATGTCAACGCCTAGCCGGAAATGTTCTTGCAAATCCATTATTTAAATAGTAACCTGCTAATATGAAAGGGCACTTTAATGCAAAAAAGAAATGGCATTACTTTGGCCTGGTTTCTCATATGCACTACAGAAAGTATTACAAATAAAAACAAGAACTGACATTTTGAAGTAGCGCAATTAGTACATTCTGAAACACATGACAAGTGGTACATTCTGAAAACACATGACCCCAGGAAAAACCCACATTTCTGAAACATGCAAATCAAGCAAAAAGCATGAGCAAAGCAAGTGCAAGACAGTTGTATCGATGAAAGTCCAGTATGAATGCTGTAAAAGTGCACAATGATCCATGGCAACAGCTCACTCAAACAGATTGTTTTTAAACGCTTGGGCTTTCTTGGAGAGCATGTTGCCATCTAGCTCCATTAACATTTGCTGGAGCACTTCGAACGTGCACTTCAGTTTAGGGGGGTAGTTCAGGTTCATAGCATACATTAGTCCAAACAGCATGGTAGCAGCTAATGCAATGTTGTCCACATCAGTTAGTAGGCTACCTGTTGGCCTTCCAGGACAATCTGTCCTCTGGTCTCATCTGTCATCTGCTCTCATGGTGGAATTGTGTTTGACAACATAAAGTCCCACTGTAATCCTCTGAATGGACCGCAGAATGACGTCTTCATCTTCTGCCTGCAGAGTGCAGAGTCACAAAAGGAACAGAGTGAGATCTAACAAATCAATACATATATATACCCATTAATAAATCCCTGTGTTTAACAAGTACATTTGGTCAGATTTCAGTACTTTTAAGTCTCAATAGGCGCTTTCACACTGCAGTACTTTTCCCACAAAGGTTCATGAGAACTTAGTTCATCAGAACTCTTTAGTTCTGATGAACTAAGTACAGATCGCGTTCACACCGGAATAAGTCCCTGGGGGTGGATTAGGCAAATGAAGCCGCTGACGTAACTTCTTCTTCTTCTGCTTTGGGTTTACTGGCAGGCCTCAAACAACTTCACGGCGTATACTGCCGCCCAAAATCCCCGGCCGGAAGTCCCTGGAGTTGGGGACTGGCTTCAGTAGAAGCTGCTGGGACTCCCAGCAGCTTCTACTGAAGCCTTCCGAGTAAATCGCCAGAACGCCGACACCTCCTCATCTCCACCGCTCCCATGTTTTATTTTGTGTTGCCATAAGTTAGTCTCTCTGTGTTTCTGCGCTGGGCTAATGCTAATGCTAATGCGAGTATAATAAAATGGTGGCTTCACAACACTTTTTTTTTGTTTTACGGGGCGTGGTTAGCAATCCGCCCAGCCAATCAGAAATATAGCTCTTTTCTCACAAGAGAGCCGCATGAGAGTCCCTACTCTGTAGCAGAGACGGAAAAGGGGGTAAAAAGGTTCTCATGAACTAATTTGAGTTCCGGCTCTTTTTGGTGTGAACGCGACATAGCCATTTCAACAAACAAAACATTATCACTTTTGTGAAGGAGGCTTTATCACAGAATGTTTGCCTTTTGCCTCTCACTTTCTGAATAACTTTTGCCTAATAAATCAGAAAATGTGTATATCCCTGCAATGCTTGCAGTATGTAAATGTTATGAATAAATATTCAGACATTATCAGACTAATACCAGTTTTCAATTAGTTAAAGATCAAGTTTAAGTTAGTCAAGTAAATCACACAAAACATTTGAATACTCACCATTTACTACAGAACCTTTGGAACAATGTTCAAAGCAAGGCTGAGGTCAATCTTCTCCACACCAATTACCTATCACAGAAAAACATATTTGAAATTATTTCATTATTCACACACAAATAAAACAAAAATGTTCTGCTCCTTAAAGGCGACATTTACCATTTAATTATGTACCTTTAGGTTAATATGAACCGACTTCGGCCGAGATGGGCGCCTCCAGTGTAAAAAGCTACAGTAGCCTATAATAATGCAATGACTACAACTTTGTACGGAGCCATACACATCAGCGTTGCGAGCTCATTTCCATTGGTTTCAATCGAGACGTGCACTGCAGCAGCGCGCACCGCTCGTCATGTGACGAGGAACAACCAATCACAACCGAGAAACATCTCAACTTCCGTAAACACAAGTGTAGGCCTACGGCAAATATGGAAGATAAGTTCATTTCCCAGCGGGTGGATCGTAACCTTTACTTGATCTTTCCGGCATGTCCCCCATATTCATGCACCGCTGCTAAAATGTAACACAATCATTAATATCCTCCACTTTCCAGTATCGCTTTCCGGGACACACCCCCCACACTCAATATTGTGTCTCTGTTTTGATCTGTTTTGATCTGTGTGTATTTACGGTATTTACATGAACACAGAGCGGATCAAAGCAGAGACATAAACACAGTTTTTTAGGGAAAACACTGCGGTCCCACAGACAATATTGTATCTTTAAAAATCAACACCTTAAATGGGTAAAGATGGTGACTTAACGTAAGGTAGGCCTACAACCTGCATCAGCGCCCTTAAAAGTCGGCACAAGAGTACACATGCAGAGCCGGACCGACGCAGTAAAGTTCTACACCGCCTGACAGCAGACATGAAAAGATCATTTAAAACAAGACGTAGCCTATATACATGCAAACATGCCAAGCTCATCCATCAGCTATGACTCACCCCTCCTCACTGAGCTCGGTTTAATGTGCATAACTTTGGGCAAGGTTCATAGTTTTAAATATTGTAAATCAAGCAACTGCCGGTGTTACCGAATAAGATGTGGTCCGAACAACTGGTGATATTCTATAACGATATAGGCAGATGTATCAGGGCAGGGCGTGGCCTTTGTCGAATAACCAGGAAATACACATTTCGATCGCTTCTTCTGTCGTTTACATAAATCTTTTGGTATATTTGGCTCCATAGGAACACTTTGATGCACATTCAGTACCAGTGTGTGGGGTTGTGGTTGTGATGCCGATATGCGGACGCGTACAGCGAGGACTACAAAAAGACACAGGAGGTGACAGGGGATGTGTGTTCAAAACATTGCAAGCTTGAATAAATCATTTAAACCATTTATTTTTGCCAGACTTATTACTGAATATCATTCTTAACGTGATACCAAGTACATCTGAGACCTTCAGACAGCCTACAAGTGAAGCACACGTTGTTTACTCACAGTTTGAATGCAGCGTGGAGAAGTCTTCAGCTGTGGAGCTGTGATCCGCCCAGGATAACTTGTGATACGACTTATGTGGCTATCAACAAGCGATCATGTTTAATATTAAAGTCTACACACATGTATCCCTTATCAAAACGGTATTCTGCACTTTGCCACACTTATCCAGATAAGATGTGACTGTTTTTTACTTGGTTACATTTCGATACAGCGACACCGAATGACGAGGGTACTCATAGGCTACGTTGAGAACTAGAAACACATATATTCATACTATTTCACACTGTTGTTGACATGTTTTAGTTTCTAATTTAACGTGTATGCATTTATCCATGTGGTCTTTGTTCTCATGTGTTTTATCTATTTCTGTGTAACTTGGTAATATTAATATGAACTCCTTGTTATTGTTGTATTTCCACGACAGGTGATGATTATAGCTACTACATAACGAAACACATGGCCTGATTTGCATATGTGAACTTAATCTGTGCACTAGAATACATAATACGTAAAATGACCACTTATCACAACATAATGTAGGCTCGCAGGCTGATAAACTAGGATATCTGATCTCGGTGGGTCTTAATGATGGTCAGTATACTAATTCAAAGCAAATGCCTACTATAATATTTATATTATGTGGCTTAAAGTGTACATACATTCGCTCACATTATAAAAGATGATCGGGTTGAATTGTTCTGACTCTTTTAACAATGTTAATGTGAGAAAATAACCTGTGATGATAAAATACATCGTACTGATCCGTGGCTCACTTATAACGCGCATGGCGATAGGGGATTTTTGCTATTGGGACTTGGGTTTGAGTCCAGCATTAACTTTTTTGTTATTTTCATGTCGATGGACACTGAATAATATTTTTGAATAGAGCTCATAATATTGTTTGCCGAGAACAAAATTAACGATCAAGCAGCATTTTAAATTCTAAATATCCCTGCAAATGTAGCAATGACATTTCTGCTTCTATCTTTGCAAAACGAGTAAACAGTCAAATTTGATCTGGATAAGTGCGGCAAAGTGCAGAATACCGTTTTGATAAGGGATACATGTGTGTAGTCTTTAATATTAAACATGATCGCTGGTTGATAACCACAGAAGTCGTATCACAGTTTAATCTGAGCGGATCACTGTTTACCACAGCTCTCCACGCTGCGTTGGAGATGGGTGTAAATAACTCAGACAGACTGTATGTTTCACTAAAAGACGGTATGAAAGTATAAACGGGACTCAAATCAACTCGACATCATATTAATAACGATACATGATACAAATATAAGACTGACAACCAGAACAAGCCACAGAAGTCGTATCACAGTTTATCCTGGGCGGATCACAGCTCCACAGCTGAAGACTTCTCCACGCTACTTTCAAACTGTGAGTAAACAACGTGTGCTTCACTTGTAGGCTGTCTGAAGGTATACACAGGTCTCAGATGGACTTGGTATCACATTAAGAATGATATTCAGAAATAAGTCTGGCAAAAATAAATGGTTTAAATGATTTATTCAAGCTTGCAATGTTTTTGAACACACATCCCCAGTCACCTCATGTGTCTTTTTGTAGTCCTCGCTGTACGCGTCCGCATATCGGCATCGCAACCACAACCTCACACAGTGGTACTGAATGTGCATCAAAGTGTTCCTATGGAGCCAAAAGATGTATGTAAACGACAGAAGAAGCGATCGAAATTTCCTGGTTATTCGACAAAGGCCACGCCCCTGATACATCTGCCTATACCGTTATAGAATATCACCAGTTGTTCGGCCCACATCTTATTGGGTAACACCCAGGGGCGGAGCTTCCTACAGGCAATATAGGCGGTTGCCTAGAGCGCCACCCAGAGGGGGGCGCCAAATATTGCAACAAAAAAAAAAATTTCTTTTTTTTTTTTTTTTTTTTGCTTGGCGCAGTTTTGGCGCCCCCCCTCTATATCTGCAACCATTATTCTTACATAAAAAAAAAATTCTAACATAAGGGAAAATGAGCCAAAAATCTAAAACGGTCGGTCGGAGAGCCTCGGCTTTAGGTGTTCACAGTCAGAACATGCTAGAGCGCTGTGCATTGATGGGTATCGGTCAAGTGTTTATCAAATTGAGCGTTGAGGAAAGAAAGACTAACGTTAGAGAACTATGAAGAGGCAAAAGCCATCTGGGGCGCAGTATAAAAACAGAAGAAAAGAAGAATAAGAGAAACGTGCCAAGGTGAAAGGTATGCAATTTTGATTGTATTGTCAACATTAGCGAATGGATCATGTAATCTTGCTAGTTAGCCAAGCCAACGTTAGCTAGCCAGCGTTTGTTATTGCCATTCAGTCGAAACTGTCATAAGGCTATTTTCTTTGTGTCATGAAATAGAAATATTAGTAATAAAAACAATGTTAGTTTTGGTGTAGCGAGCTAGCCAGTGTGGTGGAATGTTAGTTAGTTGGTAACGTTAGCTAACGTTAAGTTTACCTTAGAAAGCACATTGACTATCCGAGTCAAACATTTGCCAAATTCAACCCTGTCATAATGTGCGCTAACGTTAGCTAACTAGCTCAGTGGTTCTCAACTCCAGTCCTGTTGAATGTTTTCGTTCCAACCCAGAACTAACACACCTGATTCAACTGTTCTAATAAGATAGGCATAGCTCTTGATTAGTTGAATCAGACCTGTCAGGCTGTCCTAATGCTTACTAACTAAATAATAGCTACATTTAACAAATGGAAATGATTCAATGTTGATAATACACATTTTGTTATATCATTTTAGATTCACTTTTAAAATATCTGGGACCATCTGCTGCATCAGTTGACAAGGAACCGCCATGCACCTCAGCTGTGCCGGCTTCCTCAGGTGAGTGCAATGTGTCAATAGATGTTCCTGATGATAAATAATTGAATGTGAAATCCAGTCAATATATTTTCTCTTGTGTGTTCTTTCTATATTTATAGACCTAGAACCACATGAAGGAACGTCAGAACAGCAAGCTGCTCATCCTGATGAGATGACCACTGATTCCACCCTGCCACTGACCACTGTGTCTGTTTGTTCTGGTGAGTACAATATGTCAATAGATGTTCCTGATGTGATGATAAATAATTGAATGTAAAAATGACTGTCGTGCCATTTCTAATCCAGCCAATATATTTGCTCTTGTGTGTTCTCTATATATGTATAGGCCCAGAACCACTGCAAGGAACGTCAGAACAGCCTGCTGCATCTCATCCTGATTGCACCACAGATTCCACCCATACACTCTTCTCAGGTGTGTGCCTTATGAATGTAAAGATGTTTAGCTATAAACCTAATTGTCCTCATGCTTTCAAATAATTGCTTTCTGTTTTTATTTACATTTTACACACTGTCCCAACCTTTTTGGAATTGGGGTTGTGTGTGTGTGTGTGTGTGTGTGTGTGTGTGTGTGTGTGTGTGTGTGTGTGTGTGTGTGTGTGTGTGTGTGTGTGTGTGTGTGTGTGTGTGTGTGTGTGTGTGTGTGTGTGTGTGTGTGTGTGTGTGTGTGTATGTGTGTGTGTGTGTGTGTGTGTGTGTGTGTGTGTGTGTGTGTGTGAAGATATTGTGAATATGAGGTGAGAAAATGTGCTTCACATGCCCTCCAGATGCAGCAAAGACAGACGATCCACTACCAACCGATCCTGCTGACTGCCCTTCACATCTCACAGACACAATGAGGACAGAGTTTGTTCGGAGAGGACCATATCAGATAACACCTGATTTCATTTTCCCAAGGAGAGATGATGGGAGAAGTTGCCACCACCAGTACTTCAGCAGGACCTTAGTAAATGGAGAAAGGATCAAAAGAAGTTGGGTGACATATTCAAAAAAGAAGAACAGTCTTTTTTGTTTTTGTTGTCAACTTTTATCTCCAAAACAAATTCATTTAACAAATGCAGGACTGTCGGATTGGAAAAATGCAAGTGCTGCTTTGACCAGCCATGAAAATAGTCCGGAACACCTGAACAATTTGGCGTCATGGAAAGAATTGGCAGTTCGATTAAAACAAGGTACAACAATAGACAAACAAGAGCAGGCCCTCCTTGAGGCAGAGACGAGTCGGTGGAGAGCAGTGCTGACACGACTGGTTGCTATTGTACAGTCTCTGGCAGGGCGAAATATGGCATTGAGAGGAAAGACAGAAATACTCCACTCTCCTTCAAATGGAAACTTTTTGAAAGAGGTTGAGCTTTTGGCGCAGTTTGACCCAGTGATGAAAGACCACATCCACAAGATTAAAAGTCAAACATCCCACCACAGCTACTTGGGCAAAACCATTCAGAATGAGTTGATTGAATGCATCAGTGGAAAGATTATATCAACAATAGTGCAAGAAATAAAGAAATGCAAGTACTTTTCCCTCATTTTAGATTGCACCCCGGATGTTAGCCACACTGAACAGCTGTCAGTAGTCATCAGAATTGTGACACTGGAAGAAGACCCCCAGATTAAAGAGCACTTCATGGGATTCCTAGTAGCAGAGGAGTCCACTGGTGAAAGTTTGTCCGCCCTGATTTTGAAGAGGCTGGAGGAGTTGCAGATTGCCTTTGATGACTGCAGAGGACAGTCATATGACAACGGCGCAAATATGAGAGGGAAGAACAAGGGAGTACAGGCCAGGCTACTGCAGTTGAACCCAAGAGCTTTGTTTGTGCCTTGTGGGGCACATACACTCAATTTGGTCATTGCTGATGCTGCCAAAAGCTCCAAAGATGCCATATCATTTTTTGGCATTGTGCAGAAGCTATACTGCCTGTTTTCTGCCTCTACACAGAGATGGGCCATCCTCAAGAAACACGTCAACCTTTCACTCAAAATGTGGTCAGAAACCAGATGGGAGAGCAGAGTGAAAGCTGTGGAGCCTCTGCGATATGAAGCCGCAGCTGTGAGAGAGGCACTGCTTGAGGTGAGAAACCAGGCCAAAGACCCAATCATCAGGATTGAAGCCCAGTCTCTGGCAGAAGAAGTGGGGTCATTCCGCTTTTCACTGTGCACAGTGGTCTGGTATGACATGTTAAGTCAAATTCAGCAGGTGAGCAAAGTCCTGCAGTCCCAAACAATGCAAGTGGATGTAGCAGTAAGTCTACTGAAAAAGACTGAAAAGCTCTCAAATCCTACAGAGCCACAGGCTTTGTGGCTTCACAAACATCAGCCAAGGACATGTGTGAAGACATGAATGTGGATGCAGTCCTTGTGCAAAAGCGGCTGAAGTCAACAAAGAGGCACTTCTCATATGAGTCTCCTGATGAGCCATTGAGGAATGCCTTGCAACATCTGGAGGTAACGTTCTTTAACGTGGTGGTAGATGCAGCAGTGTCAGCACAAAAGGAGAGGTTTACCACTCTTGAACATGTGCAAGACAAGTTTGGCATTCTGTACAACTTCCCAGACCTGCCACACCAAGAGCTGATGAAGCAAGCAGAGGCACTTGCACACACCTTAAGCCATGGAGGGCAATCTGATTTGGATGGGAAGGAGCTGGCTCAGGAGTTGGAAAATGTACCTGACTTGCCATCAAAGAGCATGACAACTCTTGAGTTGTTGAAATTCATACATACAAAGCAGCTCACCGAAATATATCCCAACTTGTGTATTGCTCTGCGGATCAGTGCAACGCTACCAGTAACAGTAGCTTCAGCTGAGAGGAGTTTTTCCAAATTAAAACTCTTGAAAACATACCTGAGGTCCACCATGGCTCAAGAACGCCTCAGTGGTCTGGCTGTAATCAGTATTAACCATGAGGTTGGTGGTCAGATTTCATATGATGATGTGATTGATGACTTTGCAGCGAGGAAGGCCAGAAGGATTGCACTGTAAATGGAAACCAGTAGGAGCTAATATGTAGGCCAACCTTGTGTGATGATAGGGAGTGGAATGTAAATAGTTCTTGAGACAAAGTGAATTTGTAATTTTTATGTATTTGTTTGTTTATTTAGCATATTATATTTTGATTATTTGACATGTGTAACATATTTTACAATACATAATTTTCTTTTAAAGCAAATGTGCACGTTATTTTATTGTTTGTTATTGTTATTATTATTATTGTTTGTTAGCTAAGTTGTTTGTTTTAATTCTTTAGTGTGCACTTTACATTTCTTCTTAATTTTCTTTGAAAGCAAATTTGCACATTCTTTTATTGTTTGTTATTGATATTATTATTGTTTGTTAGCTAAGTTGTTTATTTGTTTTAATTCTTTAGTGTGCACTTTACATTTATTCTTAGCTCTTGTTCTTGCTTGTAATAAATAAAGCTGCAGTACTTTACTGTATAACTGTTAAGATGTTTTGATATTTTTTTGGGGGGGGGCGCAGTGGTGAAGCTCGCCTAGGGCACCAAATGTGCTAGGTCCGCCCCTGGTAACACCGGACTTACGCTCTACAAATACTCACAGTATAAAAACACGCTAAACACAAGTCAATCAATATAAACTCACCTTATGATTTTCATGGCTTTATCCTAGCTAACACTCGTGAATGACAATGTTTACAAATTGTCAGCTGTATTTACGTTGCTCGTTGTAACGGCAAATGTGAACTCTGCTTTTTGCAAACAATACGTCTTGTGATAACCTGTAACTATGACGAACATTTGATGACATTAAAAACCTTTAAATAACTTTTACCTTGTAGAGATGTTCTCGGGACAGAACCAGCTTACTCCTCCGATGCGGGAAGAAAATATGGTAGAACCCCTCCACCCCTCCTTTGTTTAAAAAAGAAAAAGCTTCACATTTTTTAAAATAAATATATTTAGCAATTTTTTTCTGCTTTACATCTTGTCCATTAAAGTGCCATATTGTTCAGGTTTAATTACGAAACTATTAAAGTACGGGTTTGAGTCCGACCATATTCATTTGTGAATAAAATATTTGTAAATAATAATTAGAAGCTGAGTAATCGGCTGCGGAGCAAGCTGCTGACTTATGTGCTCAGTGGGCGGAGTTACAGAGATAGAGATAAACATAACTTTTTTCTTATTTCTTAACATGATTGAGACTTATAGAACGTACACCCCTCAAGATTAAAATAGTTCTACTTAATTGATTCATGTTTCGACGAGAAACATGAATCAATTATGTCTCATATATTAACTGCATATTTGCAAATTGAACAACCCCACTTTCCCCTTTTTTCAGTGCAGTCTCACTCCCTGATCGTCCAAGAGCGATGCTTGGTCAGGGTCCTTTGGCGTACAGTTGTGACGCACCGAGTCTCCTTCTGCTTCATAAACGGTCGCAAAAAGCTTTCAACTGATTGCAATGTATTCCCAGCGGCGGCGGTATTTGACACTCAGGGAAGCACCGCATCGGTCCATGTCGGCGGCACTTAAGGCAATGTGAGCGTCCATTCCCATTGGATAACGGAGGATTTACACCCGGAAGTAAGTATTCTCCTTTCTGTCGATTGGTTTTACAGTGATATCTGCACTACTCATCAACTCAAAAACACCAGATTATCCTTGTCAATTACACAACATTGATTGGTTTAAATTGTGTACAATGGTTTTGTGTTTTTCCCCTTCAATTCTGAGAAACAAATATGTTTACGGAGTTAGGATTGCCGAAGATACTACACTACATGTAGCTCAGCGCAAGTTCAATCAGGAAGACAACATTATCGGGTGTCACACGTGATCTCAATAAGTGATCATGGGCATCACGCCCCGGCTAGCCAATCATCGCACCTGCTAACCCCTTTAAATCTGCTCTCCCCTCCCCGTCAGTTGTCATTTCAGGTGTCATCTAGTGTTCAAATACAACATTACTAACCTAACACTGCTCAACTGGAAAAGAGAAGAAGAAGAAGAAGAAGAAGAAGAAGAAGAGACTCCTTAGGAGCACAGCGTTCCTATTTATGAGGAACTATAGGCCCAGTCACACACCCGGAGTGCCTAGGCATCACATCAAGCTCATGGTATAATGTTTCTCCAAACCAAACTGCGCGCATCCACATAAACGTCAAGGCGTATACAGCAAACATCTTCAACGACAGTTGCTCTTCCTCACCGGGCAACCGTACTTTGCATGCGGATAATCTTCGGCACGCATCATCTCCCGTTTCTGGAAGTGGCATCCGCCGGCCTCACGACGACCACGTTTCCCCCGACTCTTAAGGACGTGCACTGCACATCCTCCGTTTTGGGGGGAATATCTGCATGAGATCATCCGCTATAGCGGCACGCTCAGATTTCCACTCCTGCTTACACATTTATATCACACTCGCTGGATCTAACACTAGCGTCCCTCCATCATCCTCTCTCAGATGATAGAAGACGGTCCTAATCACTCAATCAGCTTATTAGCATCTATGACTCATCCTGGCGCACTTAACTGCTATTAAGCTAGTCTATATCACGGGTCATGTCTCAGTATTTAACTAAGCGTATGGGTTTTCTGCGTGCATCTGCACTTCATCCATATTCTCGGGTTTATGCTCACTTGGCTTGGGTTAATCCAGGTCATGATATTCATGCATCACTGTACTCCAGCTAACAGTTCTTGTGCATTACTTGTCTACATCTCCCTCTTCGCCGGACATCGGCTCGTGCTGCCAATCCAAGATCTCTTCAGCTTACCTATGGTAAATATGCATATAACTGGTTGTGGCGTCCTAATAGTATATCAGGGCTTTCGTTCAGATAGGTGCAGCCACCTCTGCTGCCAATCAAGGCATTTCTCCCTCATCCCTGCAACTCGGACGGTGGTCCTCCTCCGCCTTCATATCCCGCATTCGCCCGGACATCAGCGCGTGCTGGCCATCCAAGGTCTCTCAACAATAAAAATTATAATTATGCCTATAACTGGTGGTGGTGGTTCATAGCACGTCAGCATGTATACGTGTCACTGTGTTCATGTTTAAACCTGCATGTCAGGTCGCGACCTCCGGGTCCGTGTTCATGTTTAACCCTGCACGTCAGGTTGTGACCTTCGGGTCCGTGTTCATGTTTAACCCTACACGTCAGGTTGTGACCTCCGGGTCTGCGTTATGTTTAACCCTGCGAGTGCAGGTTGCGGCCAGTGGGTCGCGTTAGGTTTAACCCTGCGAGTGCAGGTTGCGGAAATGTGTCCGCGTTATGTTTAACCCTGCGCGTGCAGGTTGCGGACATGGGTCTGCGATATGTTTAACCCTGCGAGTGCAGGTTGCGGACATGTGTCCGCGTTATGTTTAACCCTGCGCGTGCAGGTTGTGGACATGGGTCTGCGATATGTTTAACCCTGCGCGTGCAGGTTGCGGACATGGGTCTGCGTTATGTTTAACCCTGCGAGTGCAGGTTGCGGACATGGGTCTGCGTTAAGTTTAACCCTGCGAGTGCAGGTTGCGGACATGGGTCTGCGTTATGTTTAACCCTGCGAATGCAGGTTGCGGTCAGTGGGTCTGCGTCATGTTTAACCCTGCAGTGCAGGTTGCGGCCAGTGGGTCCGCGCATATCCAACCCCGCAGCCCGGAAGCGATTCCGGCGCTTATCACGTCCCCATGTTAATCTCTCATTTCATCCATAGATCTCCGCAGCCAGCCGCAAGGTAAGAATTGCCCACAGCTCAGTACTTCATATTTCACTTCTTTTGGGGGTTCATCAGAGCGGTTCTTTCCCTCCTGAATGATCCTCCTGCAAACCCGGGGCCTAATCGCCAAAACATCATTACAGTTACTTGTTGTAATACGTCAATCACTATTCCCGCATGTCATGTGTCCCGATAATAAACATGTATTTCATACATCACGTCTCTCCTGATTGAAATGTAGCTCAGCGCAAGTTCAATCAGGAAGACAACGTTATCGGGTGCCACACGTTATCTCAATAAGTGATCAGGGGCATCACGCCCCGGCTAGCCAATCATCGCACCTGCTAACCCCTTTAAATCTGCTCTCCCCTCCCCGTCAGTTTTCATTTCCGGTGTCAACGCACAACCCTCCTCCACCCCTTCGCCTCCTGTCTCCTAATACAGGGCCAAGCTGAAACCTTCTCCCTTCAGATCGGAAGAACTACTATGACCACCACCAGTGTCTAGACGCCGGGGGGTTCATCAGAGCGATTCTTTCCCTCCTGAATGATCATCCTGCAAACCCGGGGGCCTAATCGCCAAAACATCATTACAGTTACTTGTTGTAATACGTCAATCACTATTCCCGCATGTCATGTGTCCCGATAATAAACATGTATTTCATACATCACGTCTCTCCTGATTGAACTATAATCCTCAGCTATCGTTTGGGACGACGCCAGTCAGCTTTGCTCGACAAACCCTGTGATTAGTCCTCAAGCTCTGTGATTGGTTGACCTCCAACTGTATTCCATATAAAATTTCGTAAAAGATAAAATAATACTTTATTCAGCAGTGCTTGCTTTACACTTTGAAAGTCATCACATGAATGCATTGTAATAAATGGTTAGGCTGCATTAAATATTACACATCTGTCGTAGTTCTTTATTTATCTATCGGACCCCAGAATAAACCGGAAACTATTCTTTTACCGTTCTGTTTTAATTTCACAATAAAGTTAGTAGTAATATTTAGTTTTGATATTATTATTTTGTATTAACTCGACCGCTGGGTCGTGTTAAGACCATCTTTGCTGTGTTGCTGTGGGTTTTTTCCATCGCTTTTATGTTACAAATATCAAAACAACATATGTGTGGATAACAAAATATATCCGTCGTAAACTAAACCGGAAACAGCAGTATAATTTATTGTGTTTCACTGTAAATGGGACAGTTTTTTAACCCGCACCATCTTGTGATTAAAGCACGTTATTACACGTTTAGAGTAATTGCAATGCAGGAAGATTGTGTTGCTTTTAATGACTGATTTTAAATGCCTTTTTCTTAATCTCTTTCATTTTTGTAAAGCACTTTTAATTGCCTTGTGTTGAAAGGTGCTATATAAATAAACTTGCCTTGCCCAAGGTCTGCTGTATGTTTTGTTGAATGTGTTATATTTGATGAAAACATTTAAATATTAAGAGTACATACAAAATAGGGGGAAAGTAGAAGGTCTGATAGAAATATAGAATAGAAAATTTCAAAAAGATACTGTAAGTGATCTCTAGAATAAAACAGTTCAGTGCCAGATGTACAAAGATATTAATAGGGGCATGTGCTAAACATACAAACTAATGAACCTTTATTAAAACATTAATAATACTTCAGGTTAAGATATATCTCTTGTAATGCACTGTTGAGGAACCTGTGACCCAAGTTTTTCAAGTTTTTTTTTACTACACCGTAGTTGTGCACTATAAAATATTACCATGATTTCACAATATTTAGCTGTAATATTTTACAATAAATTACTGTTTTCCACTTTACAGTCTTTACCTGTAATGTTCACAATATAATACTGTAATTTTGAATTTCACAGTGAAATCAATGCAGGCACGGTTAATTACTGTGAATGTACAGGATAAATGATTACCAGGATTTCACAACATGTTACTGTATTATTTCATAGTAAAATAATGTATTCAGACCATCCTCTGTGCCTCTGAACCTTGACAAGTGCATGTTTCAGGCTTATCAATGAACAACAGGAGGGGTCACAGACATAAGACCAGCTGTTAAATAAATATCTTCTGACTTGAGCTGTCATGTGGGTATATTAATGCTGTCCATTATATGGAAACAAGCAATTTTCACCGATTTATAAATGATATTTTTTTAAATGTGATACACCAATGGGTTTCCCATCCCCTAAACCTCCAGGTATGTACACAGTTTAATACTGGCACCATCTAATTATGATAAAATACGAAAATGTATTTTAAAACTACAATTCCCAGTAGAGACGCATCATAGGACATTTTACAAAACATACATATAGCCATCATGTGTAGTTCTGGGGGGGACTCGTTCGAATCATGTTTTGGATAGTGTAGCGACGATGGGCTTTATTCCGTTTCAAAGAGCTGTTTGACGCTTGGCGTAACCTTGGCGCACTGCCACTCCAACATCCAATTACAGAGCTTGAGGACTAATCACAGGGTTTTTCAAGCAAAGCGGACTGGTGTCGTCTCAAACAATAGCTGAGGATTATGGGTAGTGTAGTGTCTTTGGCAATCTTAAACTCTGTTAAAACTATTTGTTTCTCAGAATCGAAGGAGAAAAACACAAAAGCATTGTACACAATTTAAACCAATTACTGTTGTGTAATTAACAAGGATAAACTGATGTTTTTGAGTTGATGAGTAGTGCAGATATCACTGTAAAATAAATCGACAGTAAGGAGAATACTTACTTCCGGGTGTCCGGAATGGACGCTCACATTGCCTTTAACTGCCGCCGACATGGACAGATGCGGTGCTTCCCTGAGCATCAAATACCGCCGCCGCTGGGAATACATTGCAATCAGTTGAAAGCTCTTTGCGTCCGTTTATGAAGCTGAAGGAGACTCGGTGCGTCACAACTGCAGGCCAAAGGACCCTGACCAAGCGTCGCTCTTGGACGATCAGGGTGTGGCCATTTCTCAATGTCGAGTATACCTGCTGCAGAGCCACTGTCAATAACCGATCTGTATCCCTGCCCTATCCGCACTGCGCATGTGCGAGATGGTCCGCCATATTGGACAACTCCATACGGCAACTCAAATAGGACATTTGACGTCTAGACGGCTGCCCGATTTGCATCGTGCATGCACGAGTCATAAAAGTCTCAAATATCTATACAAAAATATTTTGTTATTTTATTTTATTTGAAATAAAATGAAGGAAATTCACAATTAATGTAATTAGATATAAATTATGAATGCCATACATATTGCATACATTCACAGTCAATATTTCTTCAGAATGATAGCTGTCTAACAGAAGTTAAATCCATTTCTCACTTATTCTGACAATGTAATCAACCCAATAAAAGGAGTTGTTAAATAATAGTGAAGTCAAGTTGTAATAACAATAACTCATCTCTCTCGTTCAGATTAATATTGTCGGGTTTTTTTGTTTTCTTTTTCTGCTTTGCCAAACACCACTGTGTCAAGTGTCCTATGTGAGTTGCCGTATGTAGTTTTCAAATATGGCGGACCATCTCACACATGCGCAATGCAGATCGGGTAGGGATCCGGATCGGGTAGTGACAGTGACTGTCACTACCCGATCTGCAGCTCTGCCCGATAGAGATGAGTTATTGTTATTACAACGTGACTATTATTTAACAACTCTTGTTATTGGGTTCTTTTATTTGGGGTTAAGTACATTGTCAGAATAAGTGAGAAATGGATTTAACTTTTGTTAGACAGCCATATGCCATACATTTTTGCATACATTCACAGTAAATATTTATTCAGTATGATAGCTTTCAAACAGAAGTTTTCCAATTTTGTCCCTAAATATTAAACATCGTTTAACCTTACTTTTAAATTAGCTTTAATTTTGGAAAATGTGACGTGTAAAAGTGTGTGTGTAAAGCAAGTGTTTTGTGTGTGACTGTGTGTTATTAGTGTACATGAAATTAGATATAGTTTTGATGTGAAACAAGCATTAAGCACAGTATGGGTACAGTCCATGCTGTTTTCCTTGTTAAATGTGACCTGTGTTAGCAGTGGGGGCTGTAGCTTTGTTAGCGACGGCATGTGACAGCTCTGGTAGTGGAAATGGTTGTTACTGCTGATCTTGCTGCGAAACACAGTGCCATGTCTCCAGGCAAGCTGGAAGATACTATAACGCACGCACACACACGCACACACACACACACACACACACACACACACACACACACACACACACACACACACACACACACACACACACACACACACACACACACACACACACACACACACACACACACACACACACACACACACACACAACCTCAATACTTAGGATGGAGAGAGGGATTTCAACAGGAATGAGATCGGAAAATAGACATTCGTCTTTTCCTCCCTCACACCCGAGAGTCCCGAAGGCTGTGTATAAGAGCACTTTTCTGTAACTCTCTCCATCAAACTCTCCTCCTCCTCTCCCTTCTCTACTTTCTCCTCTCACTGCAGGCGATTGGTTTGATCTCTGATCCCAGTAGTCCTGCCACTTCCTTCCCTTCCCCTAAACCAAGTGCTGTTGTTTTCTCAACCTACATGGATGCACTCTCCACACAAAACAACACAAAACAGCTCTGGCGACATAAATATACACTCAATATATACGCATCATATCGGAATCGAGAACATTCAGAGGCAAAAATAGGATTTGCTATTTCTTACACTTTATCGCATACAAAGCGACTATTTCCTTTATTGTCAGGGTTATTTTGAAAGAGTAATTCCCGTCTGAGAAAAAGGAAAGCGATGCCTAGATTTGTTTCATTTTGAAAACATCTACCAAATAGCCTTGACCTAGAGAAACCTCTTGGTTTCACAAAGCACAATAGCCTCCACTCTCAAAGTGCACCATATTCACTGAATGAGAGAGGTGCAACGTTATTACATAGATTTTTTGGAGCACTAATATATTCTCACCCAGTCAGACAATAAAACTAAAGATATGTGTTTTTGGTTCATCCGAGTTTGTCTTCTTTTGTACTTGTCTAGCATTCAGAGTAGCGATGGGTGTCGGGACATCCACTGAGAAAGAAAATACCTTGTTTTAAAGACCAAACAATGCAGCATTTAATTTCACTCTCCAGAATGGACCTTTGAAATAGTTCTCCAGGGACTTGTTTTCTTTGAGAATTGTCAAAAAAAAAGACATGTTCCCTCCAACCATATTGCAGTCTTTTTGTCTTCTCTGCATCTGAGCTAATCGCAAATAATCTGTTTAAAAATGCCATTAGTCATTTGATTGAGCCCCTCCATCTTGGAAGGGAAAGCATAATGCTGTAACAACAGCAGCACGCTCCAAGTCTTAGTACGGGTTCTCGAGGGGCGAGAGCAGCAGTTGTTGTTGTTGAAGAGCTCCATTCATTCTAAGCTGGCGAAAACACACCAAGGACATATGGCGGCTTGATTTAGTTAGCTTGTAAAATGATTTCAGAAACTACATTTGGATGAAGATAACAAAGTAACCAAGCAATTAAATCCAGTATGGTCAATTTGAAGTACCTGATAGCACAGATCCAGCTGTGATAGAACATCTGGTGGAGGCTCTGCAGATTGGTAAAAGTCAAAGCAGTGGATTCAAATCTTCATTTGCAAAATTAAACGTACACAGGTAAAATGATGTCCCTTTGTGTTTGTGCGCTTTTCTTGAAATGTGTTCATAAAATGCTGTATCAAAGCCACATTTAGAGGTTAACTAAAATAGGAGTGGCATTTGTCATCGGTGTAGGAAAAGGAAGTGTTCTCTGCCACCTGGCAAATGAAAAGGGCGTTTGCTTTCCCTGATCCCACCAGCATGGCAACAGCAATAAATACTGGCATGTAGCCCTGCTCCCTTGCCAGTATTGACTACTGAGCTGCTGTGAGATTTGATGCTGGATCCAAGTGAACCCTCAGGTCAGGCGCTTCCAAACGTTTTTTTTCTGTGTTTATTTGACCTGAATGAGTGGCCAGCCTTTTCTTCAGCACATTTTTCTATCCATCAAACGGGTTACACCATCTTTAAAAAAGCCATCTCCATCATCTGTTCTTTAAACCAATATTAACTGATGCTTGTTATTGCGCAGTATGATTGTCGGATCAGGGATGAATGGAATCAATAGATACGCAAGTAAGTGAAACAAATGAGGGTAAGTAAAACAAATGGTTTTGATTTCAGCCTATAATCTGTGTGCGTGCTGAATGGCCGCTTAAGAGACAGCAACAACTATTATTAATGGTAAACAGTGAATAAAAAGACCATAATAAGGCATGCATGATTAGATAAAGAGGAAAAGGTCACAGCAGGTTGATGCATCTGTCTCATTAGCAGCTTTATTTGTGTCCCTTCGTTTACCCTTCATTAGCCTGCCTGTTTAATCCTCTTTCTTTCACTTTTTCTCGTAGTCTCTTCTTTCATTAGGCCCGCCGCTCTCCATCGCTTCCTCTCGATGTGTTGTTTCTTACTGTAATGGCTTCCCACTGAGTGTCTGTCTTTCGAAAATGTCACCCAAGTCTCCATACAGCGTAGTACTTTTGACATGAGCACTATGTGCGGCAGACAGGGCATTGGGATTAATTTGCCATATGTGTATACCTCATCACCAGACAGGGGTAGAGACTGTGACTGAGGCCTGTCTGACAGCAGAGACGGAGCCTTACTCACTGGATTCCTCACGTCTCCTGCTGCACTTGATGTCACTGGCAGCGGGTAAAAAAAGGGAGGGTTGCGATAGAGGAGGAGGAGGAGGAGGTGTGAATGTAGCCCTGTGAGAGGGGGAGACAGCGAGGGAGGTTGGGAGAGGAAGAGATACGGGGGAATATGTCCACGATATCAGGGTGAAAATAAGTTAAAGGAGATACAAATGGAGAAGTCTGCTTTGTGGGGAGTTATTACTGTAATGCAGCTCAGTGCCAAAAGAGGTCATGTGTGTGCTGCAGATTCATTAGTTTCAGCAGACATTAATATCCTATAATCATTGCTAGTTATAGCAAAGAACAGTCTGTATGTGTGAGGCTTTATTAAGCACCATTCCATAAACCTTAGGTAAAGCTTGAGATTAATGACACTGTCTCTACACTCGCCTGATTTGCAGTGCATTTATCATTGCTCCGAGGATAGAGAAAAGGGTTTCATTAGATGCAGTGTCGAGCCGTGACTTTTATACTAGGCCCTCTGATCCCCCCCCCCCCCCCTTCCCTCGAAAAAAAAAAGAGGTTCAAGGTTCTTTATTTTGTCATACGAACATAGCTACATGTAGTTATGCCGATGAAAATCTTAGGTCACAGGCTTCTCCAAAAGTGCAACACAATAACACAGATAAACAGAAAAATATAGTGCAAGTAAATACAAAAAGAAAAATGTTTTAAAAAGTGAAATAGTGAAATAGTGCAATAAGAATCTGTGTATCTACCTTCCAATTGTTTTTCTTTATTAAACACCTAAACGGAAGAGCGTCTGAGGCCTTTTTGCTTTTTACCTTACTAAATGGTCAAATGGTCCTTGGAGTGAGGGGCGGGGCGTAACTCACGGAAGTGATTTCAAAACAAAAGCACTCGTTTGCTAAAATCACACTTTGAATCACTACAGTATCCTGCTGAAGGAACGGTGATCATTATAAACAAGGGGAATTTAGCGATCACAACGAAAACGGCTAAGACACATATTGAGCCCAGAAAATGGATGTTATTAAGGGCTGTAAATATAATAAGCCTCTGTCTAAAATGGATAACATTGTTAGGAGATTTAAACTGCGGTCAACTCCGCCGCCTCTCGAGTTTGTTTTTTCAAATCAGCTGCTCTTCATTCCTGCTATATTTGACAAGTGATACAAATATGTTTTACCACAAGTTGTTAAAGACACTGATACTGTTGGACTTGGTTCTAGTTTGACTTCTACCAGAAATAAAATGAAGTACTTTTGCTGTTTACTTTGTGAGTAATCCTCTGTCAGAGTCCCCTCCTTAGTACATAATGCATGTTTTTCTGCTATATTTGATGAATGATAAAAAATATAATTTTACCATTAGTTCTTAATGAAATTGATACTGTTTGACTTTGTATTAGTTGGCCTACTACTACAATACATTGAAGTACTTTTACTGTGTATTTCTTGAGAAATCCTCTGTCAAAGTTCCCTGCTGAGAACAAAATCAAGTCACTTCTGCTAAGTTTGATGAGGGAATTCTTTTTTGTTGCCATTAGTTCTTCGTGAGATTGATCCTGTTGGACTCGGTACTACTGAAACTACCCCCACAAGTACTATGAAGTACTTACTACTTTTCCAGTACTCCTCTGTCAATGTCCCCTCCTGAAAACAAGAATGCATGTTTTTCTGCTATTTTGAATAAGCGCTAAAAAACCTTTCTTCATGAGACTGATATTGTTGGACAGAGTATTTTAAGAGGATGGTAGACTGCACACTGACACACTCTGTCACTATTGTTGGCCTCTTATGATGCTGCTGTCTTTTAATATATGATTATTTCTCTGCTCCTAGTTCATTCCTCGCAGATTCTTCCATCAGTCCCAATCATTGCATGTCAGTCAATAGAGCTTCGAAAAATGTGTCCAATTTAACTAAATGTTTTTTGTGAGTGAAAGCCAGAGCTAAATTATAGATTGTTTGATTGTGTAATTACAAGGTGAGAGAAAAATAAATCCACATCCTCCTATGAAACGTATTTTATTTCCTTTTCCATGTTATACTTACTTGCATTAGAACGTTTGTATGTTGAACTACATGCTGGATATCTTCCCAGCCTCAAGGAAATACAATAAAATAAATGGATTCATAATTTTAAAAAATTGATAAAAATGTATACATTAATAATGTTGTGGGCAAACATTTCAAATTTAAATATAAAATGAAAATAAGTTTACTTTTGAAATGATTTCTCACAAAAACCTTTCTAAATTATAGTAAATTATTAAAAAAGGTTTGGTCAATATACGTTTTTCTGCCTAAAATAGTTTAAATTGAACGTAAACTATATCAAACACCACATGCATGGCAATTAACCTATTTTTGCCCGCTATTTAAATTGACTTTGGTTAGTTAATACAAATATTGATATTATATACAGCATATAATTGATGCAGTCTTTCTGAACACTTTTTTTTTTTAAATACTGCAAATGAAGAATATTTTAAATGTTCTGCAGATAGTGCCCTAACTTACAGCAGTTGAAAAGATGTGTGGAAGGATAAATTATTGATGGACTTCAATGGCTCTCTAGATAAAGAGCGTTGTATGGTTGCTAGTATTATCCTCAGATAGTGGTTTGTTTAAATAACTAGTGACATTTTAATAAATATTGCAAAAAAGGGCTCCAAAAAAGGCATATAACCTGTCCGGCTAAGCCAGTGTGAATTTCTTCAAGCACCACACGATTCATAGTTTATAAAGTACAATTCTGGGCCATTGATTGTGTCATTTCTCCAAACACATACAGTAAAGATGCCTGTTTTGAAGCCTTCAAAGGGTGCAGGAAAAGGCCTTTACATTGTATTATACTTACAGACAGGGCTATTCAGTTAAAAGAAGAGAAAAAGGAAAGCAAATTGTTATAATGGGTGATGTAACATTAATGACAGACATAATATGAGGTCCTTGGCACTCAGACTTTAGAGGGGTCATTGTGTGATCATGGGGCATGACCCTTACAGCATCAGGACAATATCATATGGAGTCAGACACTGGAAGTGTGCTGGAGGCGTTGACTGGTACTGATGGAAGGATGAGGCTGATGAGAATGAAGAATCTGTGACGAACTAGCAGCTGAGAAATAATCATATATTAAAAGACAGCAGCATCATAAGAGGCCAGCAAGAGTGACAGAGTGTGTCAGTGTGCAGTCTACCATCCTCTTAAAATACTCTGTCCAACAATATCAGTCTCATGAAGAAAGGTTTTTTAACGCTTATTCAAAATAGCAGAGAAACATGCATTCTTGTTCTCAGGAGGGGACATTGATAAAGGATTACTGGAAAAGTACACAGTAAGTACTTCATAGTACTTGTGGGGGTAGTTTCAGTAGTACCGAGTCCAACAGGATCAATCTCACGAAGAACTAATGGCAACAAAAAAGAATTCCCTCATCAAACTTAGCAGAAGTGGCTTGATTTTGTTCTCAGCAGGGGACTTTGACAGAGGATTTCTCAATAAATACACATTAAAAGTACTTCAATGTATTGTAAGTAAGCTAATACAAAGTCAAACAGTATCAATTTCATTAAGAACTAATGGTGAAATTATATTTTTATCATTCATCAAATATAGCAGAAAAACTTGGAAAACTATGGAGGGAACTTTGACAGAGGATTACTCACAAAGTACACAGTAACAGTTCTTCATTTTATTTCTGGTAGAAGTCAAACTAGAACCAAGTCCAACAGTGTCAGTTTCCTTAAGAACTTGTGGTAACAAATATTTGTATCACTCATCAAATATAGCAGGAATAATGAAGAGCAGCTGATTTGAAAAAACAAACTCGAGAGACAGCTGAGTGACCGCAGTGCACAACCGCTGTATAGTTTAATCTCCTACAATGTTGTCCATTTTAGACAGAGGCTTATTATATTTACAGCCCTTAATAACATTAATCTTCTGGGCTCAATATGTGTCTTGGCCGGCCGTTTTCGTTGTGATCGCTAAATCCCCCCTGTTTATATGAATCACCGGTCCTTCAGCAGGATACTGTCGTGATTCAAATTGTGATTTTAGCTAAAGAGTGCTTTTGTTTTGAAATCACTTCCGTGAGTTTTGCCCCGTCCCTCGCTCCAATGACCATTTGACCATTTAGTAAAGTAAAAAGCAAAAAGCAAAAAGGCCTCTCAGACGCTCTTCCGTTTACGTGTTTAATAAAGAAAAACAATTGGACGGTAGATACACGGATTAATAAGAGTCTATATGCAAGTTATTGGAATTATATATTAGAGAAATAGATAAATAATTACTAAGTAGCAGATGAATTTTATGGATGTTGTTTTAACAGTTCAGTTGTTTAACCCTTTGGAGTCCTGGGCTAATTTGGCCGTTTTCGCATACTGTCTTACTAAACCCCATTAAGAAATGTTTGGCATGTCAATCTTTGGTATCTTTTTTTTTAAGGATAACCTCACCTATATAACCTGATAGTTATTTATTTCATTTTGAGATACTATATGAACGTTTTGGACCCAAAATCATAAAAAAACGTAAAAACAGATTTTGAAAATGATATTATTTTTCATATAGGTAACACAAACAAACACAACGAAACCATTTGAAAGTTGGAAATATATACATGGGATGTCACTATGATAATGTGAAAGTTTGATTGAGGTAGCATGAACCAATATGCACATTTTATGAACAAATAACAGGTGTATCCATTGGCTTTTTTTCCTCATTTCTCAAGTTCTGTCAACAGTGACACAGTAGGCACAACAAAACATTTAAAAGCTTAAATAATGTACATGGGATTTCATTCTGATAAGGAAAAAGTGTTATTATAAATATAATACAAATATATATGTACACATTGTAGCGTCCCCAGCTGAATAATGGTCTAACTCTCAAACTGATGGTATCCTTTTATTGTACACACTTGCATGTATACATTAATTGCCAAGTACCAACGTGAGCTAAGAAAATAAAGAAAACACAATAATTATCCACCATCTCACAGATAAAACATCTCCATTCCTTATATAGAAGTTTTGCTAATACAAAAGCGTGAACTCAAAACTCTGCAAAAGTACGAAATAACACCCCATAATATCAATACACATATTAATTAAAGTAATAACAAACCTATCAGCCAGGTGCTAAAAACCTAACTAATTATCTGAAGTTAATTTCTCCGTCATTCATCCGTCATTACACCTGTTTACAATCCTTCGTTCTCTATTCACTTCCGGCAAAAGTCCCTTCAAAAATAAAAGTCCGGATCTTATAACTATCAAAATAAAAGTACAAAACTAAAACTTTACCACAGGAAAACATCGGCACATAAATATAACCACCTCTACAAAAGGTTAAACATATTAAAGGTCATTTACACACATTATGTACAAAAATCTGTTTTTTCTGTCTTTATCTGTGCCACGCTTCAAAGCAGTTTCTGTCAACTACGACACAGAGGGCAACATCACAGGCTCCTCCTCCTCCTCCTCCTCCATGTCAAAAAACAAGCTTATAGCTTGACTCACGTTCAGAGTTCTCTTCATCATAGTTGAATCTTCAAAACTCTAAATCTATCTAACTATATCTAAATTATCAATGTTTGTCTGTCACTTTACTTCAATCACAGTCTCCCGCCGTCTCTCTTTGTCTTCCACCGCCTGTCTTCGTATATCTTCGTCTCTCTCCATTTCCCGCCGTCTCTCTTCGGTTCCCTCTTCGGTTCCCTCTTCGGTTCCCTCTTCGTCTCTTTTCGTCTTGCTTTGTATCACTCCGTTTACCTGATTACCTCACCCCCTCCCTGGTAAATACATCCTGTTGAGCAGAATCTACAGTTTCCAGTATTTTCCGTTTCGTAAAATGATCAAATACGGCAAAGATATTCAAATATGTGCTTCCATTATTCAAACTTTTGAAATATATTTGTATTAACTTTATATCATCGTATCTCCGTGTTTATTGGGTATTTTTGCATGAAACAAAGACTGGCATATAGTTTCAAGCCAGTACTTTTGACAGAATTACACATATACATCCTGTTGAGCAGGATCTACACTTTCCAGTATTTTCCGTTTCGTAAAATGATCAAATACGGCAAAGATATTCAAATATGTGCTTCCATTTTTCATACTTTTGAAATGTATTAACTTTATATCATCGTATCTTCGTGTTTACTGGGTCTTTTTTGCATGAAACAAAGAATGGGATATAGTTTCAAGCCAGTACTTTCGACAGACACACACGGCAATGTTGTCCGGGCTGTTGTTTTTATGCGGCACCGGCTTGAACAGGTCATGTGATCTGATCACGCTGGTGTGACGGTCGACTCCAAAGGGTTAACAGTCTTATTGCCTGTGGTATGAAACTGTCTCTGAATCTGGTGGTTTTATGGCGCATTTCCACTGCAGCGGGTAGCCCCGTTTAAGCCTTCTTAATCGTCCTCAAACGGCCAGGCCAGTTTTTGGTGGCCTTTCCATATAGCTTAGCACCGGCTAGCGGGTACTTTTTCCCTCTTTTTCCGGCCCCATAAAATCGTGGTTCTATCAGGCTAGGGCCAGGGCTTAACTAGTGACGTCAACACTCTCGACTGCTGATTGGTCAGAGAGAATCGTCACAAGATCGCGCGCGAGATCGTCCCTATCGTCGCATATATATCTAGAAGCTAGCTTGCAGCATTTTTATACACAGCATTTTTGTAAACGGAGGAGCTACAAAAATGTCAACGTCAAAGAAAAGCACACCGTGGTCGACCGAGGAGGTGACGACGTTCCTACATCTCATTGGCCAAAAAAAAGCCGATCGCCCCGCCTACACTGCATTGCTACCCCAGGTCCTAAACTGTAATGGAGATGCGCCACGGCCTCGGACAGCCAGCGAGGCAGACCGAGGCCTGAGCGAGGACGCTTAAACGGGGCTACCCCGCTACAGTGGAAATGTGCCATTAGTCCGGATCAGACAGAACAGTTAGGGGTCTTTTATAATCCGGAGGGATTTCTTCCTGAGCCGCTGGGAGTACAGGTCCTCCATGGATGGCAGCTCCGTCCTAGGGATGTTCTGTGCAGTTTTCACCACCCTCTGTAAAGCCTTACGGTTGAGGGCGGTGCAGCTGCCGTATCAGGCCGTGAAGCAGCCAGTCAGGATATTCTCTATGGTGCACCTGTTGCAGAGTATCTTGGAGTCCATGTTGAACCTCCTTAGCCTGCGGAGGAAGAAGAGCCGCTGTCAAGCTGTTTTTGTGATCACACTAGTGTGAAGAGTCATGTCAGGTCCTCAGTCAATTGGACACCGAGGAACCTGAAGCTGCTAACTCTCTCCACCGTAGTCCCGTAGTCGATGGTGATGGGGGCGTGTCCCTCTCCCTGCTGCTTCCTGTAATCCACAATCAGCTCCTTTGTTTTACTGACGTTGAGATGGAGGTTGTTATCCTGGCACCAAGATGTCAGGTTTTCGACCTCCTCTCTGTACGCCGTCTCGTCGCCATCTGTGATCTGGCCGATGACGGTCGTGTCGTCAGCAAACTTCACGATGGTGTTGGAGCTGTGTGTGGCCAAGCAGTCGTGTGTGAACAGGGAGTGATGTTTCCCACCCGCATTGCCTCGGGTCTGCCCGTCAGGAAGTTCATGATCCAGTCACAGAGGGCGCTGTTGAGCCCGAGGTCTCTGAGCTTGATGACCAGCTTGGAGGGCACAATGGTGTTGAAAGCTGAACTGTAGTCAATGAACAGCATTCTCACATATGTGTTCCTCTGGTCCAGCTGTGAGAGGGCAGTGTGGATGGTGAGGGCTATGGTCTGTTGACCTGTTTGCTCTGTAGGCAAACTGCAGGGGGTCCAGAGAGTCAGGGAGGGAGGAGGTGTTGAATGATTTGACTAACCACTCAAAGCACTTCATTATGATGGAGGTGAGTGCTACTGGGCGGTAGTTATTGAGGCTGGTGATTTTTGTCTTTTTGGGGACAGGAACGATGGTGGAGTATTTAAAACATGTGAGGACTACAGACTGCAGCAGGGACCTGTTGAAGATGTCTGTGAACACCTCTGCCAGCTGAACTGCACACACCCTGAGAACACAGCCAGGGATGCCATCAGGTCCAGGAGCCACCTCTAGTGGTCGTGTAAGAAACAACATGCTCCCGTTGATTGCAAACACTCCGAAGGGTCGTTTATTCACAAATAACCCTCTCCGGAAAATCCTAAATTGTGGAATAGTTTGGCCATTAAAATGCTTTTTGATTAGATTTCTAGCAAGAAGTGTATATTGCACTTTTAAAATCTACGTCCAGTGGATTTGTAGGATCTATAGTTTGATAGATATTATGAAGATGATTTGAGGTCTTGCCAGGAGAACGTGTATACAGTATACTACGTCTTTCCGCGCGTCCATGTAAAGTCGGCGTCAACCCTCACTGGGTGAAAACAGTATTTCCAGTTTTCATAATAAAACCGGAAGAATTCCCCTCACTGTCAAATGATTACCAGGGCTCGACATTAGCGACTGCCCGATGGACCAGGGCCATCTAGTATTTAGCTCGGGCAATGAAGCCTCACCTGCCCATGCAGCTCGCGGATCCAGTAATGAGTGACCCGACAGTAAAACTAAACATATCTATAACTAGTTTAAGTAGTTTGAGATTAAAATAGCTACGTGTGATATTCTTACCTGAAGTGTGTGTTTTGTCCGCTCACCGCTGCATTTGATCATGCAGAGCTGCGTGTCGACTCGTCAGCAGCAGCTGATCTCTCTCTCCCGTCAGATTAGACTTCACTCACGTTTATGTCCATATCGATCAGATCCAGCTAGTTATAGCTAATGATATGACTACCTGCTTATTAAAAGACACCTAAACAATAAGTGTCGCTATGCAACCGGGTGAGGCCACAAAGTATAGCGCAGCATTATGCATTTGTTTACATGCCCACCGGAACCCTGAGGCATTACCAACAGATCAACGCACAATCAACCCATACAGGACATCTCTTTCTCCACATTAAGTGTTAGACATTAGAATTGACTATTCTTGTCTGTCACATAAGTGGCAAAACTGAAGCGGTTGTCACTACCAAGCGGCAAACTCTGGGGAAAAGAGCCAGGACGCCAATACGGAAGTGCTACACACTGCAGTTCATATATTGGCCGATAGGCGATGGCTGCAGAAAGGAGCAATTTCCATAGACACCCATGTTAAAATGCCCAATTTTACAGCAGAAAAAAACATGTTTCTATCCTAGGCTCCATACATTTTATTATCGATATAGTTAGATTCCACCTTCATGATTATGAATCTGTGAGTGAATTGTTTTCTAACGCAACCCTTTTATTTATATTAGGTCTTAAAGTTTTTTGCATAAATTAGGGCGTGGTCACATTGAATGACGGCTCTGTCAAGTGACTGCTGCTGCTAGCTTCTTGTCTCTCTGCTAGCTGCTCCGTGAAGCTAGCTACAGGGACTTCCTGGATGAACATCCAGGAAACACAACTTGAAGCCGGCCGTGGTTGTTTGTTCTTCATGCTTGTATATCGGGCTATTGTGACTCGCTCTGTGGTTAAAACAGACAGTGCATGAATGCGGTTTTGGAGTAAGTGAAATTCGAGTGCTTTATTTATGTGTTAATGATTCTAATCTACGTAATGAATGTTAAGGCTTGGGTTAGCGTGTAAGCGAGTGGTAGCTACATCGGTGGTAACGATGCTAATTGTAGCCTCCAAGTTAAAATCATAGAATGTATATATAAAGGTTAAAACAAAATTGAGAAGTGTTAAGCGTAAAGTGGGATAATACTGTTGAACAAACAGCTTCTGTTTGAGGTCGATAAAATAAGGTCATCCTTGAGATATTTTATTATGTAGGTAGGAACTGTATGCATCACTAAGGTTAATTTAAATTGGCTATGCTCAAGTTAATGCTCAAGCTAATGTCGAAGTAGTGTATGTGAAATCAACTTCACAATAAGATGTGTGTATATTACAGTTATTAATGTCATATTTCAAGATGATTACAATATGGTTGGTTCAACAGAAGAGAATCAGTTATATTGTTTGTACACATGGTACTTTACATATATATCTGTTTGTTTAAGGAGTCCAGGTGATGCAGACAGGCTGGACCAGAGAGTGAGAGACAGAACTGGACTCCTCACAGCAGTGAACTTCAGCACAGGTACAAAGACTCTATTTTCTTCACACTGTACAAATAATCAAGAAAGATATTGGTTTAAATGAATGAAGTATTGACTTTAATACACTGATATACATTCCATTAAACAATACTAGATCACCTACACACCAGTGAAGATGAAGGTTTTTCTGTGCAAAAAGTTACATTTAGATGTTAACAAGCAATACGATTTTTGTCAGCTTTCTAATTTAATGTATTAAAGGCAAAGATATTTAACACATAGTGAGAACTGCTACTATTTATCTCTGAATATTGTTCAAAAAAAGTGTTAAAAGTTATTATTTCAGTGAGACAACAGAGCAAGCTTCTACAGTTGCACTACGTTTTGTAACAGTTAAATATTATTTTGATAATAACATATATTTCAATGTTGATGAACTTCATACTTTTCATTCATAATCTGATTGTCTTTGTAGCTCACTGTTGAAATAAAAAAAAAAACATTACAATTACAAAATAATTATATCTACAGCCCCTAAACACACAAACACACCGCTTTCATAAATAACACACTTGTTCTGAATAAATTAGGCCAATCTTCAGTCAGATGTGAATGTGTAATCTAACATTTTCTGTAAGAATAATGGACAAAAGGAGTGCAAATACAAATACAATTGATTGAAATTCGAACCCAAACTTAATCAAACATGTTTTAAATAAAAAGCACATATGGACAGAAGGTGTAAACCTATTAAATGTATAATTAAACACATTTAGTCAAATAAAGGGACAGACTAGGCCTGTTCAGTTGGTATCAGCTTTGCCCAGCATGGGCTCCTCCATCAGGCCTGGTCCTCCTCGCAGAGGAAAGACCCTCAGTCCTATCCAAACCAACAGACAGGACGTCCATCACGCAGAGGTTTCTCCCTGAAGTCTCAGCAGCTCTCTGGACACCACGCTGTCTCAATCCGTCCACACTGAATATGAGAGGGGAAAAATGAAAATAACAAATACTTTAGACAATAAGAAACATAAAGTTGACTGTTGAGTTGCTCAGTTTTTTTAGATTGTCAATACTATTACTGTATAACTAATATATCAGGTTAAGAGGCACATTCAAATAAAGATTGTTCTTTAAATACATGTTGTCTTTTGAATTGTTTGTCTAAAGTCAAGGATCTAGAACTGGTACTTAGTTTTAATGATACAGTCTGGTTATTATGCTGTTTGGAGGAGGCCTCACAGGTAAGAGCACTAATTAGCTAGCATCACATGTACCTTAGCTTTTATTAAATGTATTAAACGTATAATTAAGTGATATCAAAATATAAATAACTAATGTCATGCAAACATATTAATATTTGCTTGATTCCAGTGTTGAATTTAGCACAATTGCATACAAACGTTAAGGGATTTTAAGATTCTAAGTATTATGCTAAAAACATAATAACTTAGATTATTATTTGTAGTTTTGCTGGATAGTTTCATGTCCGCCTTCCTTAGAAACGTAAAATGCCACGGCAGTGTGCAGATGGGGAGCATGTTAGCTTAGCTTGGTAGCTTCAGCTAGCTCTGGAACTTTCAGCTCGGTGGAAGCACGTCCCGCCTCAGCTCCGCCTCTTTGCCCTTATTTGGAGCAGGCTGGAGAAGGCGGGAGTTGAACTCTGACGTCACTGTCGAGCCGTTAGTGGCCGACTCCGCCTACTAAGGGCTTCTCGGCAACTCTGCAGAATCCTATGGGTGACGTTACAGACCCTACGTCCATTTATATATACAGTCTATGGTCACCACCCGATCCGCAGCTCTGCCCGATCTGCAGTGCGCATGTGCGAGATGGTCCGCCATATTGGACAACTCCGTACGGCAACCCAAGAAGGACACTTGACACAGTGGCTTTTGGCAAATCACAAAAAGAAAAATGCGAGAGAGATGAGTTATTGTTATTACAACGTGACTTCACTATTATTTAACAACTCTTTTTATTGGGTTCTTTTATTTGGGGTTAAGTACATTGTCAGAATAAGTGATAAATGGATTTAACTTCTGTTAGACAGCCATATGGCATACATTTTTGCATACATTCACAGTAGATATTTATTCAGTATGATAGCTGTCTAACAGAAGTTAAATTCATTTCTCACTTATGCTGACAATGTAATTAACCCCAAATAAAAGAACCCAATAAAAAGAGTTGTTAAATAATAGTGAGGTCACGTTGTAATAACAATAACTCATCTCTCTCGAGTTTTATTTTTCAGCTTTGCCAAAAGCCACTGTGTCAAGCGTCCTTCTTGGGTTGCCGTCCGGAGTTGTCCAATATGGTGGACCATCTTGCACATGCGCACTGCAGATCGGGCAGAGCTGCAGGTCGGGTAGTGACAGCGGTATTGCGCTAAAGGAAAATTATTTTGACCGGAGAGATTTCGATTTGCCGGCTAAAGGGAATTCTGACGTTGCCATTTTGTTTGCTTCGCGGATGCGCTCGGCTCCTCTCGACTGCTGCTCGGGTCTGCTCGGTCAGCTTCCGGATGAGGAGGCATTCGTTCGACCAACTTACAGTAGATAACATTAAAAACATTTTAAACAGGGGATATAATAGTGTAAATCATGTTTGTTTTGGCAGTTATAACTGAATGTAATGTTTTCTACTTTTTTACATCTGGGAAGGCATTTGCCTTCATCAGATGGAAAGTGTCTTGACCAACAACTTAAGTATTTCTTATAGCTATGCAGGGCATGCAAGCGAGCAAACACAAACAAGAACAAACAAACGTGAAATGAAGAATAAAATAGAAATTGTAAAAAAAATCTAAATGTTCTAGGGGGAGGCCCCCCAAACCCTTTGTGCGTCATATCGTCTGCGCACATTTTTCAGGGCAATCTCTATTGGGCTCAGGGCCATCTGTAAATTAGCTTAGATGGCCCACAGGGCCAACGCCCAAAATCCTTAATGACATGCACTGATTACACAGTGATATCTGCATTACTCATCCACTAAAAAACATCAATATTACACAATATTGATTGGTTTAAATTGTGTACAATGCTTATGTGTTTTTAACCTTCGATTCGGAGAAACAAATAGTTTTTTCGGAATTTAGACACTACAGAGTTTCCGAAGACACTACACTACCCAGAATCCTCAGCTATCGTTTGGGACTACAACATCCGCTTTGCTTTACAAACCCCGTGATTAGTCCTCAAGCTCTGTGATTTGGATGTTGGAGTGGCAGTGCGACAAGGTTACGCCGAGCGTCAAACAGCTCTTTGAAATGGAATGTAACCACGGCAGACTATCCAAAACAGCCGCCCCCCCCCCCCAGAACTACAAATGCTGGCTAATGTGTTTCGCAACATGTTCTATGGCACGTCTCAACTGGGAATTGTAGTATTAAAAATATGTTTTCGTATTTCCCATGATTAGAAGTTGCCAGTATTAAACTGTGTACATCCCTGGAGGTTTAGGGGATACGAAACACATTGGTGTTATCAAATTTAAAACAAAATTGCTTGTGTCCATAATGGGCAGCATTAATATACCCGCATGACAGCTAAGGTCAGAAGAGCTTTATTTCATAGCTGGTCTTTTGTCTGATGACAATAAACCTGTAAAGACCTGTAACAGTCAATATATACTTATATATATATATATATATATATATATATATATATATATATATATAAATTAATTATTAAAAATTAAAAATTAAAAATTAATTAATCATGATTAATCACCATTCGAACTATGTCCAAAATATGCCATTTCTTTATGTATATTTTTGTGGGAATGGAAAGATAAATGAAAGAAGGCGGATATATCCATTTAACATACGTATGTATGTTTATTATAACATTGTTCTGTGTGTCAAAATGAAAGACATTCCACACACCTATCAATCATCAAACCGTGGGGTCATATTTCATTACATGTTGATTTCTATCAACAAGTAATGTTGTATCGATGTATATAGAGATGTACTACAGCAAAGGTATTCTCTGTCAGGACTTCCTGCAACAACACCACGCCGTTATCTTGATTCTGATTGGCCAGAAGACATTATCAAAGATGTTCTATTGAGAAGACGATCAATACGTGACAAAAGTTTTCAAAACCGTTTCTAGTCTTTGGTATTTCCAGACAAGTGACTACTGAAATCAATCTTACTAACTGCTGTCTGTGCAATTTACTCGGCGCGAGTTGGCGGACTTTATTTTGCTTACTTTAACATCATTTTTCATGGTGGGGCTAAGGTGGGGTTAAGCCATTTCTTGGTATGGCTGTAGCCTACCCCAGCGTTGCCACTGGTGGGATGTATGGGGCGGGCCATTCTGCACATCCGTTAAATGCGTTAAATATTTTAACACAATGAATTCAAAAAATTAATTACCGCTGTTAATGCGATAATTTTGACAGCATTAATATATTAGTGATGTGTCGGTCGCGAACGAGCCGATTCTTTTGAACGGCTCTTTGGTATGAACGAGGGGAACCGAGTCGTACTTGGTGAGAGCCGTTCTTGTTATCGTTCAATTGTTAGTCCGCACTCACTGCCTGCCAAAATCCACTCGCCTGTTAAAAAGCTTGATTTTGTTCCCCAAACGTATTATGTGAAGACCCGCCCCTACTCTGATTAGTAGGTTTCAGCAGGAGGAGTGAGATGGGGTGGGTCTTAACGGAATACGCGAGAGAGAGAAGTCATAACAAGTGGTAGGCTACAGGACAGGTAGACGACGTGTTTTTCGGATGGAAAATGAGCCAAAGGCGAAAACGCAGCAGCATTTTGATGCACTTCAACCAAAAAAGCGCACCATTTGTAAAGGCAAAATATCCTTTAAAGCAGGGCCAACAAATGATCTCCATCGCCACTTAAAAACACAGTATCTAATATTAAGAGTTGCGTGAATTTCATTCAAGGCAAGGCAACTTTATTTACTTAACAAATACGGAGGGTAAATTCAAAGTAGTACATTCACGGACATGAATGACATGGATATGGCGCCACCTTGTGTCGTGTTTACAAAGCAGATTATTGACATTAGGTCTGGCAATACAGTCAATCATTATCCTGGTGATTATTTCACAGACAAACCAAGTAACCCCGCCAAAAAAACGGGTCTTTTGAACGGCTCTTTTGAACGGCTCTTTGAAAGGAACGGAGCCATAAGATCCGGCTCCCTTCAAAGAGCCATAAATCCCATCACTATAATATATATATATATATTACATATCATATATATATAATGTAATATACCAGATATTAATGTGTATAGACATTAATATCTGATTTGTAAAACATCACAGACAGAAAGGTATATCCTTGATTTAATGGTAAGCTATTGAAATTCTGATTCCATAGATGTGTCTCCCATCGCCCAAAACCCCTGACTATTCTCTCAACTCAGTATTTACATTCTTTAATTCAAAGAAAATCAGTAATATCTTTAAAAGCGACAAGTCCCTTTCTATCAGCTGTGCACCGTTATGGTGTAAATACAGCCTATTTACCAATTTGATCAAATATAAAAGTCAGCCGAATTAGTGTTGATACTGCAACATCAACATCATATTGTGTGAAAAGAAATGGAAGATGTTGTTTAATTGCGGATATATTTATGATCCACGTCACGTTTTCAGTTTCGGTGGCAGTTCTTCCAGTTTGTTCAAAAGTCTTCTGATCAGGGCTCTATAAATAAAGAACTACCTCAGATGTGTAATATTTAATGCAGCCGAACCATGTATTACAATGCCGTTTTGTGATGACTTTCAAAGAGAAAAGCAAGCACACTCGGAATAATATTATTATTTTTTAAAATGTTTTCGGATTTCATATCGCATAAACACCATATCCCAACGTGCATTGCGGCTAAAACATCCAAATCACCGAGCTTGAACGGTAGTTGAGGATTAGTTTGATGTTGTAGCCTATCAAAAACTCTTAAAAAAGAAATGTGTCTCAGAATCGAAAGGGAAAAACCTATGGGAAAAACACAAAAGCATTGTACACAATTTAAACCAATTAATGTTATGTAATTAACAAGGATAAACTGATGTTTTTTAGTGGATGAGTACTGCAGATATAGCTTTAAAATCTATGAGGGGAATACGGTTTTATTATGAAAACTTCGAGACAGGAAATACTTGTTGACGCTAACTTCACATGGACGCTGCCGCATATACACGTTCTCCTGGCGAGACCTCAAATAATCTTCGTAATATCTATAGAAACTATAGACCCTATACATCCACTGGTTGTGATTTCCCCCGTGCACCGGGCAGCTGATGTGTTAGTAGTACTTCGGCAGGACCTTCTTCACGTTAGCGGTGTTAAAATCCCCGGCCACAACGAACGCCGTCTCTGGCCGTCAAGTCTCGGTCTTGTTGATAATCTCAAACAGTTGATCGAGTGCCGTGTTGTTGTCGGCGAGTAGCGGAATATACTGCTGTTATCACAACACACTGAAAAAAGGTTTTCGAGCTGTACTCCACACAATTTATAATTGTCCTTTCATTCAATTTAACATTATTTGTTTTATTTTTTCAACTAATAATTTGTTTTTCAATATATTTTTTTGAATGTAAATATTTTTCATTCAGAGCTCAACTAAGAAATATCCGTTTTGACGAATATACAATCTTAAGGTTACGCATAGGCCCGCACATGTGCATTAAACAGAAAACTAATGTATAAGACAGGACTGTCTTCAAACAACCCAGGCCGCCCAGGAAGCGAGCCATTTCTCAGCACGACAGATCTTTTCCTGCACCAAGAGACAGAGAGCAACCATTACATTGTGGGAAGTGAAAACAACAATTTAATTATGCTGCTGTATTTCGTAGCATACTGTTATTTCCATGCTATATATTTTGCCATTTGTCTGCAAACATACTTGGTAACATTATTTGATGTCGAGGTTGGTAAATGTTAAACTTAGTTTAGTTTAATGTTACACTTGCTAACATTACGTGATGTCCATGTTGGTAAGTCTTAAACTTAGTTTAGTTTAACTTTACACTTGGTAAAAATACGTGTTGTCGACGTTGGTAAATGTTACATAAATTAACTTATTTTACAGCCGTAACGTTAATTAGCTAGTTATTAGCTAGCTAGCAAGCAGCTAGCATGCCACCATGTGGTCCCGGCCCGCATGGTGGTTCTAATTCAACTTCAAGTTTTATTTTTCAACCTTGCTTTTTGGACCTGCAGTGCATGTTTTTATCTTTTGGCATGCTGAGAGATTTTTTGTTCTGTTAATGGAAAATGTTTTGCAGTTGGTTCAAAGACTCCTGCATATAATGTAATTATCTTAATAAGATGTTGTGTGGTATGATTTCCAAATATAATAAATGCTGAAAAATAAGTGCACAATATGTTTTATTAATTTAATTTAGTGATAAACTTAGCGGTTACTCCTGAGTTTAATTTGTTTGGCACCCTGAAAAATAATTGCCCACCCTGCTAATAATATTAACTAAGATGGGAGGTGAGAAGGGTCTGCTCTGATCTGAGCATCTCCAAATGATAAAGACAATGGCGCACCCAGCAATTTGTAATGTAATGTCAATTTGACAAACAAGATATGAAATTTCCAATCGAAAAACACTACTAACCTTACTATAGGTGTGTACAACCATAGATACAAAATAAAGCTAGATGACTTCATCCTAAACTAAGCCTGAACGCACACAAACGTCTTCAACAACTATATTGATTGCATTAAAGTTAAATCATATTCTGCCATTGATTTGAGCATTTCTATTGGTAATGTTTTTGAAGTTAATCTCTTTTTTTTTCTCCCTCTTTCAGAAAGTTGCCGACATATGCCCACCCAGCAAAGAACATAAAGAAACCTAGTCGAGCTGAGTCTAACCATTACCCATCTCTGCCTTTCAACAAGACATCAGAGTCCATGGAGCAAGAGAGAGTGGCCCTCTTGTCTGAGGTAAAGAAAAGGAACAATGTCCAAACAATAAGACAGAAGATGGCTCGGACGTTCGCATTTCGCAGGCAAGAAATTGTCGACAAGAAAACATCTTTGCACGAAATGATCGAGAGATGGCCAGCACTCTTCGAAGTTCAAGAGGTACACTAACTTTACTAATAGTATGTATTTATATGTGTGTGTAATCAAATATACGTAAAGCTAAATCACATGCTTTTGCATGAGGCACATATCCTTTGTCTGTTTTTGATATATATATATATATATATATATATATATATATATATATATATATATATATATATATATACACCTATACTACCTATATTCCATAGGTGAATGAATAATTCATCAGAGTAACCACAATACCCCTTGAAGCAAGGTTCATGCAGAAACTTGACGAGAAGTGCAGTGAACTAATTCAAGTCGTCAGAAAGAAGGGTGGAGCTATCCGGGAGAAGACAAAGCTCCTGCCATTTGTGGAAACGGTATGTACAGATGTTTTTTACTTTACTGCTCACTTACATATATGCCTCAATAACAATAGATATATTTTTCAATACATAATCAATTATTTATAGCATTGGTCCCTGATCCGACACAGCAACCTTTTAGCCGGCGGTTTCATAGACTTGGCAGATTCATTCTTCATGTTTATGTTTTTCTACATGTTTATAGGTGCAGACATCCATTTTGGCGTAATGGGAATTCTTGGCTGTTTTTTCATGGCCTTAATATGGTTGACACACTAATTGACTGATATTGTAATCATTATTTTATCGACTGATATGAAAAAGTGTCCAGCCCTACATTCACGCCAAACTATGCTCTTTTTTCATGTCTCTACTGTCTAAATGCATCCTTACTCATTTATCACCCAAAGCTCATCTGCATATATGACCATTCCCATGCATTCATTCCTATATACACTAGATCTCAATCCCACATTAACAAACCGTGGCACACTCACACTGATTGAATGGACGAACTGAACAATTAACATTAATTATTGTGACTGTCTTCATGCAGGATACTGACACCACTACAAAGAGGGAGATTGCTCTCAAATGTCTCATCCTCAACATGGGAGAATCGGTGGAGGACCTGATTAAATAATTCCTGGTAAAACAAGATTACTGTTGAGGTGTTAAAATTCTAGCTAAGGCTGTCCACTTTATATGATGTGTGTTACATTTTACATAACATTTTAGTTATTTAGCAGGTGTTCTTATCCCGAGTGACTAACACCAAGTGTAATAGGAGTACAAGTCAAATTCAAATGTCACCAACACAGCGAGTAACCAATAGGCAGTCCTTGTAGTGTTTAAAGACGTGCTCAGACAATAGCTACAGACAAGAGCCAAAGCTATGAATCACGATACAATTCCTTCTTACAGCCAATTATGGCCTTCCAGGACGTCCAAGATATGTCTTAACAGTTAGGCTATTCATCTGGGGGGAAACCCGAGCTATATTGATTTCTTTTTTCCTAAATTATTTTCCAGGTGTCGGAGAAGGAAGAGGCTGGACAAATTCTTTAGCGGGAAACTATCGCAATCTTCGTCATCAGAGATGCACAAGCCGCAGCCAAAGACATTGGCATCATTCTTGAGGGACAAGAGGTTGTGAATAAGTTGGCGTCTGTTGCAAATGCTGTCGCCATTCTCCTGGGATCCCTTTATGCTCTCAATCTGGAATTTCCCAAGACATTAAAATTGACATTTGAATAAATCCAGAAAGTCTTCATGGAGCTGGACCCGAAAGGCATGGCCACCAAGGTCAAGAAGCTCTATGACCAGCTCTACAATAGAGCTTAGTTCAGGTTTCCTACACGTCCAAGTTTTCCAGTCATGGAAAATGATAAAGACAATAACAAGTCACAGAAAACGTATGTGACTGTCCTGGAGAATGAAAAGTTTACACACCTGTTGTGTGACTAGTTATGGTTCGTCATTCTGAAGTGGAACTGTTTGAAAATATAAAAACTAGCAATTACCCTGTGGCACTGATGGGCTCTGCTGGGCTGGTAGAGTACGCAACTGTTTTGCGTACTCATTTGGTTTCAAAGGTCAAGAATACGTTTGGCTGCCAGCTCTTCAAAGTTCCAAATCTGACCCTTGAGAATTAAGCTTAATGGCTAAGTTAAGACTTGACTCACTTTTACAGGATTTTTCCAAATGTGTAGAATGTCTTCATGTCTGGTCAGCTCAATGTTAACCTCACTTGAGGATTTTACATTTCAGCACGTTTGGGATTCCAAAGTTAATGTTATTAGAGTTGTTCAATGTTAAGGTAAATCGGGGTGTCTGTGGAAGACTTTAAGCAGATTTAAAGCATGTAAAACATAACTAATTTAAGGAAGAGGGCTTAAAAATACAGCTAAATTGTTTTACCCTTAAAAAGGTAATATTTATTAAAATTATAATTTCTGTATTTTTCTCATTGTAAACTGGTGGTCATATTTTTGTTTGCTTATATCACGGCATAAGTCTGAAAGATATTTCATTTTCAAAAGGAACGCCACTTTATAGTATTAACGTTTTTCATTTGTTTTCTTAAATGTTTTTAATATGTGGGGCTGACAATCAGACCATTGAAACTTGTCTGTTTTCTGGCAAGAATTATTTTTCATTTTTATGCCTTTAGGCATACAACCGCAGTGCAGTTTTTCTATGTATTATTTTAAATTGTTACATTTTATTTGAACAATGCAGATACCCTGTAAATATGGTTGTTTTATAAGTAATAAACCCGTTATTAAATATCACAATGTGTAGTGAGAATTATTGATGTAATCTATATTTTTTGGATTAGATTAAATGAGAAAGATATAGTTTAACAAAATGTATACATTTTTGATTGGATAAAACAAATAATATTTAGTTAATTTTAACGAGAAAAAACAGTTTGATAAAATCAATTCTTTTGTTTGGATTAAATATAGAATTTAAATTAATTGACTTCCTTCAACAAGAAAAATATACTTTGTGCCAAGTCTTATATAATAGTTTCCATTGACATAAGAAATATTGTTTGAGGCAAGTTATTTATTTTTCATTGGCTCAAGCTATAGAGTATAGATGTGAATCATTACCCTACATTTTTTTTAATTGGTTGAACGAAATCCTTTTACCAGTGCAGATGTGAATTCTCTCGACAGGTGAAAAGCCCGGCATGTGATCATGAGGTGCTCTAAATTAGCGGAACAGTCCGAAGAAATAATCCTCATATCTGTGCACCAGTTGTTATTAGTCATTACACACACACCGCCACCTTTACTTTTCCCCGAGTTAACTGTCCTGTCCTGGCGAAAAATAGTGAATCCGTCAGGAACAATGGCGGAGTCCGGGCGGGGTTGAGCCAAGTCTCTGAGAATTAAAGGTGGGGTAGGTACGTTTGAGAAACCGGCTCGAGATAGACTTTTTGTTATATTCCATGGAATGCTCTTAACATCCCGATAGCACTGAATATCTGAAGTGCTTTGACAAAAAATCCATAAAAAAATGTCATCTGTGGATGGCTTACCTGCCTGTCGGCCTTCCATCTGTGCACAAACTTATCTCGTGCCCTCATTGGTCATGTCCGCGTTCGTGTGTGTTGGAGGGGGGGCTCTGTAAGGAAGTGGAAGATTTTTTCCGGCTGTGTATTTTCTAATTCTAACCCATTCGAGCTGGTTTCTCCAAAATGACATACCCCACCTTTAACACATTACAGTTCTTAATGTCCCGTTGAAAAGCAATCTGACTTCTGAGTTCATCTAGCTTATTTTCAATCGATTGAACATTAGCCAGAAGAGTACTCGGAAGAGGGGGTCGGTTTTCTTGTTTCTTCAGTCTGACCAGCAGCCCGGCACGGGACCCCCGCTTTGTCTTCCTGCTGCGTCTCTCAGGTAGGACGGCAGGAGGCAGCCATGGCAAATCTCCATTGTCTGTCGGTGGGTTATTGTCCACAAAGTTTCTGATGTGAAGAAGTTCCTCTCTGCTATATTGTATAGCAGAGTTGGTGCGGTAGACTTGCATGTTGCGAACCATGTTAAATGCAAATGGCAAAAAGTAAATAAACACGAACAAGATACGAAAAAGGGCAAAGTTGGAGAGGAGCCAAAAGAATATCAAAAACAACAACCCGGGGTGCAAAACGCATCAATGACAGCGACCCTCTACCACACGAAACAACACCATTTGCCATCATGAACGAACTTATGCTAATCATAAATCTAGACATGTGGATATTATCCGGCTGAACAAAACGTGCATTTATCTAACAGCTTCGTTTTCCACAGACCTTATTTTCCAAAATCCTATGGAGAAATCCCATTGCTTTTTTGTCGAGGGAACCCATGTGCAGCTTACTTTCGGGTTTTAGGACGTGTCACTGCACCACTCTATACCATGGATGTATAATAAGAACTGGATACAGCGTCGGAGGCGGGGTCTCGTTATTTCCAATGAGAGCTGCTCATTGGCGCATGAGGACAAAATGGCCCAACTTTTGAGAGAGCGAAACGTCACAGATTACCTATCATGCCTGGCTGTCAGAGCAGAAGAACCCGTATGTGCACTCAGAGCATGCGCCCCTTAAGCCACGCCCCCGGGATGTTAAGAGCATTCCATGGAATATAACAAAAAGTGTTTCTGAAATAAATTACATAGCCCACCTTTAAGGACCTAATGATTATAATAAGGGCTATAAAATAGTTCATACTGGGTAGTTTATTTAGTTTAAAAAAAATTATCCGCTAATTTACAGATGTCTCTTTCCCAATGTTAGTCAATGGGGAAAAGTCTTTCTGGGCCCAGTGACGTCACGGACTGATACGGAAATTGTAGTACTGCCGTTCGGACACAACAACGAACATTTTCATCAGAGTCCGGCGCTCTTCCTGGGGGCTTCCCTATAAACATACATAAACTTCTCAGCGGGCGGAACTTGTCATAAAGTCCGCAAAAATAAAGCCCACCCATTTAGAGGGAAGATATGATTGGTCAATTGTACTGTCATTTGACATTGCTCTCTCGTTGAGTTACTGTAGCGGGCTCTCTGTGAATTCGTAGCTCCTGTCTTCACATAACTCGCAAAGAAGGCCAAATGAGCTTCTTTCATTTAACCCTTCACATTCCAACAGAAACTGAACAGGCAGATTCTAACAATTTATTCTTTGGAAATTTTATTTTAAATACAATTAAAAAAAAGTTATTTAGGTAAAACTAATGGAAAATATAACAAAACAAATATTGGAAACAAATTCTTTTTTTAATGTTTTCAAATATTATTTTGTAGAATATCTTAGGCCCTCAGAGACGGCCCTGACGTTTCGCCACTGATTAGATGTGACTACATTTATAATAACACAGATGCTCTTTTTACTTTATTTTATTGCTCATTTTTTTCTTCGCATTCCCTCATTGGATCCAGTTGTCAGTTTACATTAAAACACCACGCTGCATAGATGTCCCATTAATGCAGTGTGTTTTTATAGATGAGACTTGACCTTCTTGTTTACAGAGAGGGGAATTAATTTGCAAGGATGAGGTAAGGTTATTAGACATAGAAGAACAAAATGATGTTTTTTAGCTAACAGCTAGCATAGAGATGCGATTATCAAAATAATATTGACAGTGCCTCTTAGCTGGTCAATGACTTGCATTTTCAACAGCCATCACACCATACATTTGTATTTCGTATTGTGTAACGCTGATTGGGTATCCAGGGTTAAAGTACTACCTGTTGTTGTGTGAGCTGTGTTTGCCAAATCTGAACAAAAGAAGAAAAACGAAATAAATAAAGGTAGATACATCCTTTCATAATGCTGGAGAAACACAGAGTGCATAGGGTGTACACCATGATTGAAAATGAACATATAGTAAAACCTGAGCTAATGCTATCCAGCTAACAAAAAAGTCAAAATGTAAGCTAGCTAACTAGGCTAACAAACTAGCTTACATTTTCTGAATGGTTGATAAGGAATGTCAGACTTGTTGAAAAGGGTAAGGAAGATGTGTTCTTTGTTTTGAAGTCCAAGAGAAAGTTAAAAAGGAGACAAATGGAGTCTCGGAAAGTTCAAATGACTAATTTAATAAAGTAGCGTTGGTTTGAATCGAACAGACCAACACACTCTCACTCCATAATCGTCCAGGAGCGACATTTGGTCAGTGTCCCGTGGCGTGCAGTTGTGACGCTCCTAGGCTCCTTCAGCTTCATAAAGGGACGCAAATAGCTTTCAACTGATTGCAATGTATTCCCATCTGCGGCGGGATTCTACGCTCATGGAAGCACGGCATTCGTTTGTGTCGGCTGCCCTTAAAGGCAATGTGAGCGTCCATTGCCATTGGATAACGGAGAATTGTACACCTGGAAGTAAGTATTCCCCTTACTGTCGATTGATTTTACAGTCATATCTGCACTACTCATCGACTAAAAAACACCAGATTATCCTTGTTAATTACACAACATTGATTGGTTTAAATTGTGTGCAATGCTTTTGTATTTTTCCCCTTCGATTCGGAGAAACAAATATTTTTTCGGAGTAAAGGAAGGCAGAAGACACTACACTACCCAGAATCCCCAGCTATCGTTTAGGACTAAACCATGTGCTCTGTTTGACAAACCCCGTGATTAGTTCTCAAGCTCTGTGATTGGTTGACCTCCAACTGCATTCCATATGAAAAAAAACGTTTCGTAAAAGATAAAATCATACTTTATTCAGCAGTGCTTGCTTTACTCTTCATCACATAAATGCATTGTAATAAATGGTTCGGCTGCATTAAATATATTACACATCTGTCGTAGTTCTTTATTTTTATTTATCTTCAGAGATTGGGCTCAGAATAGACCGGAGACTATTCTTTTACCGTTCAGTTTGAATTTCACAATAAAGTTAGTAGTAATATTTTGTTTTGATATTATTGTTTTTTATTAACTACTAGACCACTGGGTCATGTTAAGACCATCTTTTCTGTGTTGCTGTGGGTTTTTCCATCGCTTTTGTGTTACAAATATAAAAACAATAACTAAATATATCCGTCGTAAACTAAACCAGAAACAGCAGTATATTTTATTTTGTTAACACTGTAAACTTGAGGGCTTTTTAACCCAAACCACCTACTGGTTAAAGCACGTTATTACACGTTTAGAGTAATGCAATGCAGGTAGATTGTGTTGCTATTTAATGAATGTTTAAAATGCCTTTTTCTTAATGTCTTTTATTATTATTAACTACTTGTTACTTGTTGCTAGGGACGCTGCTATCGATATTATTTCTTTTATGATATGTAACTGTTTAATGGTGTTATCTTTATTGCTACCCCCTTCCCCGTCAATGTATAGTGTTGGTCCACAGCGCAAACGTATTAGTTTAACAATATCCGCATCTAAAATTGTGGCATAGATAGCCTACGTTATTTTCCCCTGTGCAATTCTCCATTTACTCAACAATAACACATAATTATCCTTGTGTTTATTTATTTGTTTGAATAATAAACACAAGTTGGAGTCCGTCAGGACTGAGGGTCGGAGCAGCTCATTTGCTTTAGAGAATATTACACCCGGAAGTAAGTATTCTCTACGCTTCGCTTGACAAACCCCGTGATAGTCCTCAAGCTCTGTGATTGGAGAGTGTGCTCCAAGGGTTACGCCGAGCGTCGAACAGCACTTGAAATGGAATGGAACCACGGCAGACTGTCCAAAACTGGATTTGAACAGGTCCACCGCGTCCCCCCTTCCCCACCCCTTCCCCAGAACTACACATGCTGGCTATTGTGTTTCGCAACATGTTCTCTATCTATGGCACGTCTCCACTGGGAGTTGTAGTTTTAAAAGACGTTTTCGTATTTCCCATAATAAGAAGTTGCCAGTATTAAACTGTGTACATCCCTGGAGGTTTAGGGGATAGGAAAACTCACATTTAAAACTTATAATTAATAAATGGGTGAAAATTGCTTGTGCCCATAATGGGCAGCATTAATATATATACCCACATGCCAGCTAGGTCAGAAGAGCTTTATTTAACAGATGGTCTTATGTTTGTGACCCCTCCTGTTGTTAATTGATAACATTACATTAATTGATAAGCCTGAAACATGCACTTGTCAAGGTTCAGAAGCAAATTTTGCAAATATGGCTGTAGCCATCGATCATCTAAAGATAATATATACTTTATTGATCCCAAGTTGGAAACATTTGCGTTACATCAGCATGTGCAACAGTTGTAAATATGCAGTGGTGTTTATTTGTAAATCATTTAGTATAATCACACAAATTCTGTGTTTTATATTTAATAATTATGTGTTCTTTATTTATTGATTGTTCAATACCTGACAAGGCCGGAGAGGAAATATCTATACACATCCTATAAGAGTATAATACGTATAATATCAGTTAAAATAAGTGCTTCAACATAGTTAACATTGCTGGAGGTATGCACAAATATTGATAGATGTCTTGTCATGCACTATTGAGGAACCTGCGACCCAAGTTTTTCATTCATTGCATAACTATGCCGTTTGTGAATATGATATGTCAATAAACCTTAGAAAATCTTGAAAGAGATGTGCAAAATAGTCATTATATACAGTCCTTAATTAACTATTAGTAAAGAATAACGAGTAATGAATATACTTTATAGGGATCCTATTAATATATAATGATAAAAATAATGAAATTCAATAACATGCTTTAACCACCTGGTGTCCCTTTCTATCAGCTGTGCACCTTTATGGTGTAAATACAGCCTATCTACCAATTGGATCAAATATAAAAGTCAGCCGAATTAGTGTTGATACTGCAACATCAACAACACGTTTTGTGTGAAAAGAAATGTAAGATGTTGTTTAATTGCTGATATATTTATGATCCACGTCACGTTTTCAGTGTTGGCGGCAGTTCCTCATGTTTGTCTAGAAGTCTTCTCATCAGGGCTCTATAAATAGAGAACTACGGCAGATATGTAATATTTAATGCAGTCGAACCGTGTATTACAATGCCGTTATGTGATGACTTTCAAAGAGAAAAGAAAACGCATTCGGAATAAAGTATTATTATTATTTTTTTTAAATGTTTTCGGTCTGTTTCGGGTATTTGTTAATGACGATGTGATGTGAGATGTGAGACTGGAATTGCACAGGGGGAAATAACGTATCTTTAGATGCAGATTTTGTTAATCTAATACGTTTGCGCTGTGGAACAACACTATACATTGACGGGGAAGGGGATAGCAATAAAGATAACACCATTAAACAGTTACACAACATAATATAAATAATATCGATAGCAGCGTCCCTAGCAACCACCTTGGTAACAATGAAAACGTTCTATGGACACAATTTCCTGAAGTAATCTTCGTAATAACTAGCAAACCAAAGATCATGTACATCCACTGCACACATAATCTGAAATAACAACTCATATTTCTCGCATCAAATGACATCAAAACGCATTTTAATGGCCAAACTAACTTTAAAATAGGCATTTTCCACCGAGAATAAAACGAAGTTCGGCCATGTTTTTTTTTTCTGCAGGGAGAAATTTGAAGATCACGTGACATAGAATGTCATTGGAATGAATGCTGAAAAAAACGGGGTTTGTCAAACAGAGCACATGGTGTAGTCCTAAACGATAGCTGGGGATTCTGGGTAGTGTAGTGTCTGCTCCCATCCATTACTCCGAAAAAATATTTGTTTCTCCGAATCGAAGAGGAAAAATACAAAAGCATTGCACACAATTCAAACGAATCAATGTTTTGTAATTAACAAGGATAATCTGGTGTTTTTTAGTCGATGAGTAGTGCATATATCACTGTAAAATCAATCGACAGTAAGGGGAATACTTACTTCCGGGTGTACAATTCTCCGTTATTCAATGGGAATGGACACTCACTTTGTCTTTAAGGGTAGCCGACACAAACGAATGCCGTGCTTCCATGAGCGTAGAATCCCGCCGCAGATGGGAATACATGGCAATCAGTTGAAAGCTATTTGCGTCCCTTTATGAAGCTGAAGGAGGAGAGTCACAACTGCACGCCACGGGATCCTGACCAAACGTCGCTCCCGGACGATTATGGAGTGAGAGTGTGTTGAACAGACAAGTCAACACACAGCTGTGTGCATGGGCGTGGGAAGGGGGGTGCTGAGGGCGCTGCAGCACCCCCTAGCGGCAGGCAGGGGGTGTGGAGCCCCCCTGTCTGAATTATTATTTGACGGTTATTGCTGCTCCCGCTGTGCATAATCTGTGTAATATGTAGCCAATAAATTCCACATTGTTGGTAAAATAATATTTTGGCCTGCCCCGAATGTTTTTTCTGTAGCCCCGGACAATTCTACCTCAATAATATAATACATTAGCCGTGCTTTAAGTGAACCTCATCAAGACACTAGAAAGGACGGCAGAACTGTAATTTCCCGTGTTCAGTGAATGCAACAGAGGCAAGACACCAGACCAATCAGAGAGTTGCATGGAAATAAAGGTGTGCTTGTGTCATTCAAGCTGGCGGCTCTGTGTGTGCGGAAATAGCGCATTTAGTGTGTGTGAGAGAGGGGGAGAGAGAGAGGGACCGGTGCCAGCAGCAGGGACCGTGTTGTTAGCATCTGGTTAGCTAGCTGCACTAACAGACATACGGAGCTGTTTGTTCCACAACAAGCTGGAGGAGAGCTCTCCTCTCAGACTGAGAGGCTCAGGTGAGCTAAAGGACTCTCTGAGTGTTTAGATAGTTAACTTTAGTCTAAGTTATCTCAGTGGGTCTCAAACGGTTTGGTCAAAAATTATTCAAAAGATTATTTCCGCGGCACACTTTCATATGATCATTATAGTTATAAAAAAAATAAGAGAATAAAGGAAAAACAGTTATGAAATACTATATGGCAGTAAAACAAGAATACAGTTTGAAAGGGGAGTGATTTGTAAAATATCCATAAAGAAAAAGAACATCTGATTACAGTTGTGTTTCATCTTGTTTTTGAGAGATGTATCCATAGATCTCTTAATGTTGCTCTCAAAGTGCACCAGATTGATGCTTTTAACTTCAATATTTAAAAAAAATCTTCCCGGGGGAGCATCCCCCCGGACCCCCCTAGAGGAGGTGAGGTCCGCTCCCCACTCGTAAAAAATAGCACTTTACCCCTGCCTATATGCCGTGAGCTGATTATCGAGCCTTCATTGTAACTGTCGCGGGTGTACTGTGTGTTTGCGTGTGGGGAATTTTTTTGTCCGTGCTCTATAGGGCCCGTAATAGTGTTCACTGGAGTCCAGCACCTCAGCACCCCCACTCAAAATACCTTCCCGCGCCTCTGGCTGTGTGTGTACAAGAAGAGAGAGAGCGAGAATCCCTGTGCATGGCTGTGTATATCTGATTCCTTTCTCCTCTTCTCATTGGCTGCTTCGACGATGGGCGGGTCTTCCTCCCGGCTTTGTTCCTCTGGATTAATATTGCATAAAATAAGAGGATTTAGACGTTGTGTGTTTATTGTATAACTCCACTTGCCTTTTCTCCTCATATTCTCATTCATGACTTCTCATTTGGTACATTCTAACGGCTGAAAACAAATATAACGTGAAGTCAGAAGTGACGTAATGTAAACATCCAGGTTTTCCTTCAAAATAAAGCTTTTCAAAATAAAAAACGGTGCATTTATTTAATATTCATGTATCATATTGATTTTCATTTCTTACAATAAACACATTATCGAATTTGTTAACCATACAATATGTTTTTCCAAGAAAGGCTTAGGCATGGCCCACCCTACTATGCCTCAGGTTGGCTTACTCTGATATATCCTCGCTAATCTCAATTCTAGTGCCTAAACTAAGCAAACAAGGAAACAAACCCTTGTAAATCAGAGGCAAAGTGGTGTGGATAATAAAAATGGTCAAATACAGTGTTTAATTGAGTGCCAAACCACTGAGTATGACTGTGTTACATTTAGTATGTTATGATACAGGTTCAAATGTCCTCTTTTTAAACTGAAGAAATAGCTTGCACTTGATAACTGTATAGAAAATCCTCAGTATGATTTTTCCCCCAGCTCTCTGCTGTACAAAGTTAGAGAAATAGTTTACAATTGCTCTATATAGTTGACCCGCTGTATCCTGACCTTTCCTTGCCAGCAGGGAGGCACATGGTAATTTACTTGTAGGCAACAGTGAAACCCATCCTGCTGTCTTCTCTTGATCATGGATTTAACTTTTGCTTGCACCACACCTGCATTATTACTGCATTGTTCATGATAGCTTACCACAGCCTCGCCCTCTTAATAAAGTAATGTCTGGAGTGGCTTTGAGAGCCTTGTCTGGGAGGGTACGCAATGGGCTGGGGATAAATCAAGTCTGGGATAAATAATGGATCGCTGTCATTCATATTACAGAGGAGATTACTGTAATGGTGCTTGCCGGGTGAAAGACCTCCATCGAACACATTAACACTCAGGACAAAGACAGAGAGGAAAGGGGTACGGAGGGGAGGAAGAGGATGAGACATCAAAGTGAAGGAGGGAGGAGATCATCCACAAAACATATCCTGCCACTTGAGGACAGACATAAAACAAAGTGAGTCTGGCAAGGCAGGAAACGAGCACCTGACTATTTTGAGATTGAGACTGATTGAAACACCTAAAAGCTGCATTACCTGCGTAACTTATGTGAGAAGGAAGTTCTGTCTCTCCTACACTCTTTCTCCATCCCTCCCACTTATTCACCCGTACCCTCCCACCCTCACCCTCTCTCTCTCTCTCTCTCCTCTGTGCTCTCTCAGGGCATTAGAAAAACAGAATGGTCTGAATGTGAGCCTCCAATAGTGGAGATAAATGGGATTTGAAGCACAGGCTATAAGGAGTGGCAGTCATTAGACAGTAAGTGAGCCAAGCGAGTTGTTAGGACATGAGCAGTGCTAGTCGTTAGGAAAGCATGGAGGGAGAGAGAGATAGAGCGATGGAGGGAAAGGAAGGAGGCCACTGGCTGTTTGTTCTAGGACTAAGTGCTGGATAATGAGATCAGACTGACATGACCCGGCCCCAGAGCTGAGAGAGACAGCATTGCCATTACACCTCTCCCTCCATCTCTCCATCTCATTCTCTTGGTCTTACACACTTTCTCTTTCCGTCTCGATTCCTCTCTATTTGATCTAATTCTCCTTCTCAACTGCATGGGCAGCGGCAAGTGAGATCCAAATCATACAAGTGTAAACAGAAAAGCAGACTATACTTAGGATATCATGTGGATGTTACAACACATCAAATCTGTTTTTGACTGAAGCAGAAGTGTAAATAAAGATATATTGTGTTTGTCAGAGTGTAAAGGCCAAGATACAACAGAGAGTAACAAAACTCTGCCTACACGTTATTTCATTTTGTAGGCTTTAAGAACTCAGTATGCTTTATTTTATGTGGTTGTCAAATGGTCAAACTGCCTCAAACCCATTTCCTCCAATTTATCTTTTATTTTCCCCCATTCTTACTGTATATCCATCTTATGCCTCTGTGTGATGTCTACAATGATCACATTATTGCTTTAGAATTTAAATTGAACCAAAACTAAAATGCAACAATTCCTGGATAGACTTAAAACATCAAGACGTTAAAAAAGTATGTTATTTAAGTAACAAATGTTGATTCTAAAAAAGTGATTGTTGACTTTTGGTTTAACACACAACATTAACAGTGGTCTTTTTTGTGAAAGTTCTGCCTTTTCTTGACCTAGCAGTCCACCTCAACCTCTTTTACTTTAAACCATTGGAATGCTTTTTCATTGTTATTTGTTGTGATACCAGGCTGGCAACAGGTATTACCCTTTTTGGAACAGGGATACACATTTGGGAACATGCATAAGGTATTAAACCTTCTTACAAACTTCTTCTTTTTAAGGACCCTTTGAATGCAGTTGTATCTATATTACTTGACTTCTTGAAATGTGTACATCCAGGTCTTACCCAATCCCTAACAAGCAGCATTTGCTACTATTAATAATTTAATACTGAAGTTGTTTTCTGAACATTGTGTTTGCCTCTTCCTATCCAGGATTGTTAGCTTCACATCTAATTGCTGAGCACCTTGATGCCATTTTTCAGGATCTGCTGGATTTCAAGACTGCCACTCTAAAAAGCAACAGTGAGACTGTGTTTCCCCCCCTGTTAAGTTCAGCTGCAATGAGGGCATTGAGGCAGAGTGTGGCAGTAGCTGTCTAAAGCCTCCTACCTCTCAGACAATAAGGCTGACAAGATACTGTTCTGCAGAGTTATGGAGCCCTGCTTTGTGCTGCTCTTTGTATAGAACGGACCGGATTTCGGTGGTCATGAAGTCCGCCTGCCTCTTGCCCTTCAAGCTGTATCACTCAGATCCTTGAAAGGGCCTACAGATTACCTTCAGTGGAGAGGTCATCATCATACTCCCAGGTGTTTGCAAAGGCAGCATGAATGTGAAAACTGACACTCAAATGCAGTCCGTCAATCCGCAATGTTCTGGCTGCCAGCATCATCCCAGGAGCTGTGACCTGATCGGGGAGTAGGAAACCTATCCCTTCACTTATTATGGACAAGGAGATGATGGAAAAGCAAGAAGATATTACTCCTGGCAGTGCAGTCAGAAGGCATTGCACATAGAGCAATGTACTATTGGAAAGGTGAATTGTTTGGAGGGACTAAATTCCCCAGTTTTCAGTTGTTGACTGTATCCTAAAAGTAGTTTCAACTATAAATGATGTTAATGCAGCTGGATATGTAGTCATTAGGGACTTCAAAAAGGCAATATCAGAATAGACAATAATAAATTGGATGGAATTAAATGTTTTAATCGTCTAAATATCAGGTTACTATATCTGTCTCATGTTATGTTTCCATACAACTAAATAGCCTACTCAATAACATATTGAAACCAAATAAACCATTCAACAGAACTAGCTTATTATGGATAGTAAAAGTCAATTTTTTATGTTAAAGTAAGTGAATGTTTACTCGACTTGCAAGTTCTTGAAAGTTCTGTGCTTGTTTGACTGACCCATCCTCCCCCAATGACTTCTGTTGACTATGATTAGAAAAGTATTTGTGAAACGTCCAAACCTAAGGGTTAAAATAAGCCCTTAAAATCTTAAATGACAAAGCAATGTTGTTGAACATGATTACACTTTGTAAGAGACCAGGCTGTCAAAGAGAGTGACAGTTCAAATATTGGGCAGTGTTTTGCTGTTTTTCCTTCTTCCTCGCAGCACAGCAAAAAATACACACATGGAAAGGTGATTGGTTAGGTAATTCAATTCTGCCTAGCAACTGTTTTGAATTTGGCACACAATACTGAAAGCAGCACCTGGGGGTTAGCTGGAATTGGGTTTGTGGCTGCATTTGGGGTAAGACAAGATATTCCCTGCCAGAACAGACCAAAATGTACATGCACACTCAAAAAACTGACTTTTTGGTGTAGTCAAATATATTTAATTAACTGTCATACTTTTTACATGGTAATATCAAGATTCAAAAATAACTAGAATTTCTTAAGTAACATTTTAAATGTATACACCTTTTATTCATGTAATACATTTGCAGTGTGGGAGGAGTAGCCTAAGTTTTATTATACATTTATATATATATATATCTCATAATATTTAAATGATTTATAGTCAATGCTCATAAACCTTAAAGAGCATCTTCCAGGTTAAAGACACCTGTGAATAAATGTGTAGGAAAATGATGAATACACTAGATTTTCAAAAAAATATACAGAAATCTACACTACAGTGACATCTGGCGTCGTTTTTGTAAGAAATAAACTCAACAAAGCTAGCGTTAGCTGGCTAACTGACGTTAGCTGGCTAACTGACGTTATTTTGCCGCTAAACTGCACGATATAAAACGATGGTCTTCAAAGCAGATTTAATCCTCAATCACAATATTCAAAGTAATACTGGGCATGTAATGGGCAAAACTTACCGTTGATTGAAGCGCCATGTCAGCGGACTGGTAGCGACACGAACCGTTAGCCCCGCAGTCAAGCCTCGTCGTTCTGATTGCTCCGCCCCTTTGCTCCAACCCCCCTCCCTCCCCCCACATCTACAGCGGATCTACAGGTGAAAATTACTTTTGCGACACATTTATCGCAAGAAGTGTAGCAAAAGTCAAGACCGCAGATTCATCAATTTATACTGCCACAGAGCAGATTCGTCAAGTTGTAATGACTGATTTGAGAGGTTGTAATAACTAAGTTGCAGTTGTAATGGAAAATATTAAAAAAATATACGTATTTTTCTGCAAGTGAACATTTCATCACTAAGTTAATTTTTTTTCTACAAGCTACAAAACTTTTTTTTTTCTTCTGTGACTTCAAATTTGGTTCACAGTTACGTGGATATTTTATACAAGTGTACATTTGGTTCACAGTTATGGGGATATTTTATACAAGTGTACATTTGGTTCACAGTTACGTGGATATTTTATACAAGTGTACATTTGGTTCACAGTTATGGGGATATTTTATACAAGTGTACATTTGGTTCACAGTTACGTGGATATTTTATACAAGTGTACATTTGGTTCACAGTTACGTGGATATTTTATACAAGTGTAAATGTATGCACACAAGCTCAGATTTTTTTTCTGCAAGTGCTCACATCAGGTTTTACATGCTCTCGCATTTTGCACCATATCTACCTTCATACACAGAGACCAATGGAGGGCATTAGTGTATGATCTGTATGAAAGTGGCCATGTCGGCAGGCCACATCATGTAGACAGCCAGTCATCCTCTGTGAGGCAGAGTCAGACCCACATTTGTGCAGCGTTGCGTTCACAATACATAGGTATACAAAAAAATCCTTAGGCCAGCACGCCACTTAACAGGCGAGGCAATCGGGAAACCTCCTGGTCCTCCCGATGGCCAGTCCGGGCCTGGTTACAATGGATACAGGCATGGCCAGATTTTTTTTAGACTTTCCAAAATATATGTACAGAAACCAAAGAGGTTACAGTGCTTGCATTATGTCAAAGACTCCAATCTATTGTGTTGTATAGATATATTAGCTACAGAAATTAGCATGCTAACTGACTAGCCCCCGGCATGTCCTGCATTGTCGTACCATTTGTTACTCGAGAGGCGATAGCGAGTCACTGTAGCGCCAGTCTGCCCCAACATGAGAGGACGAAGAAGTCGAGTTGGCCAGAGGGCTTGTGCTGTGCGTTTTGAAAGTAGTTTAATGTCTTCACGTTAGTGGCAGACACGAGAAAACGATTCGCACCCTTGGCTCTTCCTCCCCACCGCCGGGAGACGGAGCCAGCTGGCCGGACCAGCAAACATGTTGCTGCCGTTACACAGGTTAGACCCAGCGCTACCGCTGTTTTCTCGTTTCTGCCATCAATAAAGGAACGAGGCGTACACGGACCATGGATGTATAATAAGAACTGGATACAGCGTGGGAGGCGGGGCCTCATTCATTCCTATGAGAGTTGCTCATTGGCGCATGGATGACAAAATGGCCCAACTTTTGAGAGAGTGAAACGTCACAGATTACTCGGCATGCCTGAGAAGTACCCGTATGTGCGCTCATAGAGCATGCACAACTTTAACCACGCCCCCAAAAGGCTCGTTCACATCAAGCACGTCAATTTGCGTACACGTAACAGCACCGCACGTTCTGGATTGTTATGATGGATTTGATATTAACGAATAACGAAGCGGCCGCGGCAGTTAGCAGCTAGCGGCTAGCTACAGTAGTGTAACGTCCGAGCCATTAGTAGCCCAATTATGCTAATGTACACATCAATCGTTATGTACTTTTATATTACGCTGATATAACAGGATCTAGTGATGGTTTTGTTCAGCATTGCCAGCTTCACTGTTGAGGTTTATGTTGTGCCCAGCATTCTCCTGTGCTCTGAAATCAAAATGAGGATAAGCATAAAACAACACTAAAATAAACACTACAATACAACTTGTTATTTGACACACACAAGGTTGTTCATTTGTGTGTATAAATATACAACAGCGGCTATATATATATATATATATATATATACACAAGTATAATTAATACAACTGTTAATTTGATTAGAGCTTTGACACATATATCTTTATTTATATATGTATAAGTATGACGACTTCCTCGGGCGATATCATATGGTATAGCTAATTAATCTGGGTCAAAACGTGTTGTGCCCACATGCAAAGGTTGTAAACTCTGGCTTATCCCTGTGTGGTATTATATTAATAGCAAACAGCAATGTTCAACTCCTTTAATGGTATATTGCAAGTGCAATAAGAAGCTACAGGGACGTTAATCTATGTCGGTAATATTACTAGGGATGCACCGAATATTCGGCCGCCGAAAATTATCGGCCGAAAATGGTTAAAAAGGCTCTTTCGGCTTTCGGCCGAAAGGGTTTTAGCACCGAAGAAATATCACCGAATGTCAGAGAACAGGGTTACGTTGGTAAGCTAACGTGTTGTGATGACGTAATCAAAACGCAGCGACAAGCACGGCGCGCGACCATGCTCGCGGCTGGCTCACAGCCAACATGTCTGCCGCTTGGAGATATTTAAAAATATCAGAGAAAGAGGCGCGGATTGCGATTTGTAAAACGTGTTCAGCTGACATTTCTCGAAGGGGTGTAACTGCAAAGACTTTCACCACTTCGGGATTACTCCACCACTTGAAATCAAAACACCCGGACAAATATGCGGAGTATGATCAAATCACAAGCACTGACAGCGAGAGACTGTTCAGCGCTGCCTCTCATGTGCTTGATGAGAAGAGGAACAGACTTATGGCTGATAAAGCAGAGAAGCTAATGTTCATTAAAAAGAACCTCCCACTTTTCCTTAATAAGTAGACAAGGCTGGCTTATCATAAGCTTATCTAGTTCTACATGCCTACTCTATACCCACTTTCCTGAACAATTTTCATTGTGAGTTATAATTCACCATCTCAGGTTATCATTAGGGGGAAATGACAGCAGCACAGTGTTCAATATATTGTACTTTCGGTATCTAAATGATACAAGGTTGTTTACATTGCTCATGAGGACAGACCACCTTTTTTGCAGATTCTTGAAATTGTAATTTAATTTGTAATTGATTGTGGATTTTGTATCCAGTTTTCACTTTATGTATCTTTATACAATGTGTACTACTTTGCTTATGAGGACAGACAGCCTTATTTAGATTCTTGAAATTCAATTGTAATTTCATTTGTAAATAGTTACATTCATGTGGATTTATCCAGTTTGCACATTTGTATGCATGCACTTATAGGTGCATTTGTTGTTGTTGAAGCCTTGCTGTTACAGTCTTTATTTACCCTATTTTGTTGTAGGCCTACTGGCCTAGATGTTTATGCAGTTTTAAAGCACCTTGGCTTTGTTCTGAATGCACTTTGTTGTAGTTATCCTACAGAGAAAAGAAAATGGACTTGACTTGGAATTAATGTACTGTATGCATTCAAAAGTGCTGAATAAATGTTTTATGGACCCATACTAGTGATTATTATTTAAGTTAAGTTTTGCCATAATCATGTATTTTTCCATAATCAGGAAGCTGAACAACATTGGTAAAAAATGTATACATTATATATATTTCTATTAATCATTTTCGGCCTTTCGGCATTCGGTTTTCGGCCAACTGTTTCCTATTTTCGGTATCGGTTTCGGCCAAGAATTTCCCATTCGGTGCACCCCTAAATATTACCTTTATTTAATACAAGATTTACATCATACAGCCCATGTAGTATAATATTTTACAAATGATGAATTACAGCAAACATGTGGAATATATCCATTATTACAGCTCCGTGGGCTGGCAGTAAGGCGAGATGGGTCCGTTCTTATTGTGCATCCATGGGTAAAGGTAAAACTCATGTAGTACTGAACACGTCACATCACATGAACGTGCCGGGCGGCGCGGTCCCGTGGGTTAGATGCGCGTTTATAATGCAGAGGGAAATAACTCTCAGAACAACGTTATTAGCACATTTCTACAACTTGAGGAACGAATGTTTTTAATAAGGGCTATACAAGTGTTCATACTGGGTAGTTTATTTAGTTATTACATTATTAATTATCCAACGATTTACAGACCACTCTTTCCCCATGTAAGTCAATGGGAAAAAGTGTTTCCGGGCCTGGCCACCAAACGGAAGTGTAGTACCGCCGTTTGACCACCACAAATATTTTCATCTGAGTCCGGCGCACTTCCTGGGGGCTTGACACGGACCAAGCAATCCCAAAGGAAGCTAATTCAGAGTCAGAGATGGGGTCGTTACAAAACAAATGTAATATATTACATATTACTTTAAAAAAAAGTAATATATTACACTACTTCGTTACTCTCTACATAAATTAATTTGTTACTTTACTCGTTACTTTACTCGCCGAGCACGTACGAAGTGCGCATGCGTGAGTGGCAATAACTGTCCTTACCAGCAGGCGGCGGTAGTCTGTATTCGTCATTCAAAACAGGCAACAACCGGAAGACAGAGAAGAACAACAGACTACGTGATATAAACAAATAACAAATAGCGTGTGCGTTAGCTTCACCTTAGCATGTGTTCTTTGCAGGTGTTTGTTGAGGTTTGACGTGGTGTTTACAGCAGTGGATAACAGCTTCTGGCCTGGACACAGTTTGCACCTCACCGTCACATTCCTGTCTATTCTTCAGACGAACTCAAAATAATGGGCATACCTCCACCCCTCGAAAGTTATCGCTGACTCAACCATGTTTATGCAGCACTGCACGCGGAGATGTGGACGCGCAGATTTACGTACATATAAACCTGTGGCGGAAACCGCTCTTGTCTGTCAGTGTGATTATGACTGATTTTAGTAAGTAACGAAGTAACGCGTGTCGGGGCCATGTTAGTAACTGTCGTGTGATTACTGAATTATAAAAGTAGCGCGTTACACTACTGCGTTACCGACAAAAGTAATATTATTATTGTAACGCGTTTCACCCAACTCTGTTCACAGTAAACACACGGCCAACGTAAATTAAACCAACGCCACAAGTGAAGATTAAAAGATGGCAGTGCTATTTTGTTTGAACGGCTCTCTGAGTTTCAAAAGTGATGGGCTATCTATACGCCTTTTTTTTCAATAACTTATGCTTGTTAGTAATTTAGAAAATGTTGGATGTGTTCCCCCCCCTCCAACATAAATTCAAGCTCGTAGCCTAAAAATGCGAACTGGAGCTCAACCATATACAGTATAAAGCTGGAAAGTAACTAAGTGCCTTTACTCAAGTACTGTACTCAAGTATAATTTTTAGATACTTGTAGGCCCACTTTACTTGAGCATTTCCATTTTATGCTTCTTATACTATTACTCCACATTGTTGTACTTTTTACTCCACTACATGTATTTGACTGCATTAGTTACTTTGAACCATGAGATTGGTTCAAAAATATAAATCAAATTCTAAATTATGATTTATGACTATTTATTATGGATTATACGGAGCCCCTATACAGTACGGGACATGAAAGAAGAAAAAAAAAAGAGAGAGAAAAAAAAAAGTTGGGATAACGGGTTAGTATCCCGTGCGTACGAGAAAGGTGAGCTTATTAAGCAACATTCTATTAACTGGTGATATCACATTCGGGTTAGTTCATCCATTCATTTGAATATGTTTTTCTTTGTTCAGGCAGTGTGTTTAGTTTGTTAGTAGCTGCATTCAGGCTCCTGCTATTGATTAAAGAGGCTGGTGCTTGCTTCAATGTTAAACAAGTATGTGTATGGAACCCCACTGACTTGCTGACAGATGCAATTTTCAGACGTTAGTACACCCACACAAGCAGGCACCAGTGCCATTACAGGTTTTGTTGCTGCTATAAAGTTAAAGACATTGTAAATCTGTGTCAAGAAGAGAGAAATACCCACAACATAACAAATAATTATAGTCATTTTAGAGGGATATTAATATTCTCAGTGTTTTAATATTTAGTTTACCATTAAAGAGAGTTGTCAAGATTTGGATTTGATGATATAAAGATTGATTCTGTTTGAGGCCATTGTTCAATTGTAGGCAACAATCATTCCCTCATGACTGAAGGCATGGACATCGTTGACATGTTATTTGTGAAAAAGGAACTCATAACTAATCCAAATACCTCAGCTGTAAAGAGGAATTAGTTTGCCATCTTTTTTTTTAAGAGTAAAACGTTTTCTTTGTGTTAATACAGGTTATGCTGGAAAGGGAAAAATGGTGGCAGCTGCAGATCATTTATTCAGAAGATGATTTTCCCAGTTACTGCAGCCATTTTTGTGCATAATTAATCCAGGTGGCCATTGTTTGTGCCAAAGTACAGAGTGGGGAGGTTTAGGACACTGAATGTCCAATAATGACTGTTTGACTGACAGTTTGAATGCAGCCATCAATGCTTGCTTGGCAGCATGTTAATTGATTTGTTTGGATGATGCAACACCTTGATATGTGTGAAGTTGCAAGCCTCTTTAAGCTCTATGTGTGATCTGGATGCTTATTTAAACATAAAAGTTAGTGAAAATCCCCCAAAAAGTCAACAACAAAAACTGATTAAAATTGTTTGCAGCGTGGAGGGTTGCTTGATCCTGATTCAAATAGATAAAAAATAGATGTGCAGCCCTGCTTATTTTACTGGTGTTACAAGTTTCGTGTATATTGCAGTTACCTACTGGAAATCACAATTGGCTAAGACTCCTTACATGTTTATTTTTCTTAACCTTACACTAAAGAAGCCGTTGGAATTTAGTTGGAAGTAAATATACTCAGGTACTGCACATCATCTTGGCATACTTGTACTTTATACTTTTTGTAGTTACAATTTACATCTGTCTGTCAGGCAGAAACCTTTACATTCTTGTTTTGGTTTATTTTACAAACATTTAACAAATTAAAAGTGTTACAAAGAGCTTGTGACTATTTTAATTCAATTGGATCCGCAAACTGTTGGCAAAATCTCACAACTCCAACCAGCTTATTGATTTTGCTTGAAAGAGGCACACACAGCAGATCTGAAGGTAAATTATTTCGTCTTATGCAGTATTTCCTATAGTTTTAGAATGGCCACCCAAAGTTTCAAAATGGAACCAAAAACATTTTACAGCGAGTTACATGCTGCAGGTCAGGCATGGTGACTTCAATGGTCCTTCTGGGACCTCTGACTCTTCACGCGTCTTGGGTTGGAATGAATTGGCTTGGGGCAAAGACAGTGTCAAGACCTCTCTGCTCGGTTACAGTACTACTATGGGCTAGGAAATATATGGTTTTCACTGCAGCAAACTGGACCTTTGTTCTAGTTCTGTATTTTATCAATACCATTCACCCCACTACATGGTTTAAAACATATTCTAGATCCAAGACTGAAAGAAGGGCGGGAATCAGAATAACACGCACAATTACATAACCACTTGCCACACAGCATCACAGACAGCGCTATGGATTAATACATTACAAGCACATTAGACTACCAATATTTTAGTCAGGGACATAGACTCTAACTTGAACTACTCTGTCACAGCACTTTCTGAACTACGGGATGGAGAGGTGCGGTGGCAGGTTGATTTGAATATAGCAAGGCAACAGGCGGAAACTTCAAAGTGCTGTTAAACAGGTTTGTTGAGAGAGTCTTAGTTTAAGAACTATGTTTGTTCCAAGAGAGACACACACTCCCACACAAACACACACAGTCATGACAGCAACACACTTTATAAAAATGACAAATGGACAAAATTGTACACACTTGTCACACATATCACAACTCAAAAATACTTGCACATACCAGACATGAGTTAGAGTCAGGCAGCTGTCTGTGTCGGCCTGTGATTTCCCTTGAAATGTTGGAAAAGAGTGCGCAGACTGAAGGGGGCTGTAACTAACACAGTAGGGGGTCTGCTGAAACGTTTCTCTTCTTCTCCATGAAGCCAACGGGGGGTTTTCAGAAAAAATGCAACCATTTTCTTTTTCTAACAAGTGGTTGTGTAGAATCCCATTGGTACTTTTAACGTCAAACATTGTGGCATTTCATGTGTTATATTACAAAAATAACACATTTAATCTCAGTTAATGTTAAGGCTTGTTTGATGAATAAAAAAAACAACTGTGTAAATAAATTGAAATGAGCAGATCAGTGTGGAAGTGTGTTGATCAGGAGACTTGTTAACCTCCTGGGGTCCAATTTGCTGGAGATGTAGTGTGTATATCGTTACCTGTGTGCATATGCGTCACCTCGTGTTTAAACCCTGAGCTTGGATTGAAGGACACGAGGCAAAGGGGAGATGGACTCCACTAACAAATCGACAAAATGCCAGAGTAAAGCGAAATTTGGTGTACGCTGTGTGAAGATGCAGGAAAGCAAATTGAATCAAGTGGCTTTCCTATTTGATGAAATGTGTGTGAGCAATTTATGAAATGAAATATTTTGATAAAGAACCACTGCCGGGTTATTTTTTCAATCAAATTTTAAAGCATAATAGCTCCTACCTGTGGACGGAGATTGTGGAAGGCGTTCTCTAAAGGTTTTGGAGCCACTTATTTTGCTGTGGAGTCACAACACTGAGTATTTCAAATGATCACCAAAGCTGTTTTATATTCTTGGTGTGATTACCTGTTGGTTGGTCCAGGACCTGAATCTGGAGCAATTCACATATCCGCTTTACTCAGTTATTTCCAATAATTTGTTCAGTTCTAATCGAATCACAATACCTGAGATTGGATATATGGCAATATGGCTGTAATTAATTAATGGTATTCAACCAAATGTATTTTTAGTTGGCTTAACAACAGGTGTAAAAATGCAAATTGTTCTGGCAACTTAATACAAAAACGTTAACAAATAGAGAGCACGGCAATGCATTATCATCTATTCTAGATTGCCATACACAAGATAAAAAGCAACTTGCAAATTTCAAAAGTGCAAATTAAAACTGTGAACTCCTTACTTAGGTTCTAGACAGAAGAAGTACTGTGACAATAATTACTTATCTACAATATCAAAAGAACCTATCAAGTAAGTAAAAAAAGGCCCCAAGTATAAACTATAAATTGTATACACATAAAGTAATTTTGATAAAGTAATAAAAGACGAAACCTGGAGGCCTGTTTTTGTTGAACAGACCTCTGGTGAGTGGTTGCTATGGTTACCACCATGCAGGGAATCAGCAACAGGCTGGATTATTAATATTGCTAAAAGTAAATGTTGAATTTATTGAAAGCAAAAAAACAATTTAGCATGACGCTACTAACCCGACTGTTTGAAGAACCAAGTTGTCACTGTAATAAAACAAACAGCAGGTCATATATAACTGTGAAGTCCACTGAGACAAATGTAACATTTGTGATATTGGGCTATATAAATAAACATTGATGATGATGTTGATGATGATGATGATGATATTCGCCCGGTTAATCCCTAGAGGACCATTGAATATACATTTACGGCGGTTATGTGTTTTGCTCTAAGTCGGACTGTCCTCCACCCACTGCTTGTAGCAGCCACTCAACCTCCATGCTAAAGACAGTAGCATAGCTAACTCATTTTCTAGCTTGCAGGGACACTCTGAAATATTACTAGTTCATATGGATTGCGATGTGGATCTGTGACGTCAGTCCCTTCTCTGATGATAGTCCCATCTGTACTTGCTGGTGTCTCGCTAGAGTTAGTTACTGGTCCATAGCTTGGCTTTGCAGTTCTGTGCCTGCCTGTGGGAGAGATCTTAGCTGCTCTATAGATCCTTCAGCTGACCCCGTTTTCTCATATTTGATCTAACGTCTGTCATCTTGTGTACTAACAAACCTCCCAAAGCCCCTGCCTCAACTCATTTTCCTTATACCCTTGTCTGTTGTTGGGAGATATCTCTTTGCATTTTATTCTTGGCCTACAGATGAACTTTGCAATACTTTTCTGACATTAGGGCTTTATTCCTCACACTCTTTTAGCCTTCGTCCTGTTTTTTCAGTTGTTGTGTTTTATATAACTGATGCTTTTTGTTTGCTTGACTTTAGTCGACAGTTTCTGATAGTCATATGTTGTTGGCAGCTTGAAACACCAGCTGGATATCTGATGGAATGATGATTGAAAGGGTGCATGTGTTTCTGGCTGGGATGTTTTTTTAATTCAGTTTGTGCTTGAGTACCTGTCTTACTCTGTCAAGATACATGGATGTTTATGTCTCTCTTGTGTTATTGTAGCTCCTGAAACAGTGGAGCCCCTACTGGTTTGCAGCTGTTCTCTGGCCCTCTGATAGTTTGACTGTCCCACTGCCAATTGTCCTCCCTTTCTTCACTGCAATTCGCCAACGGTTCCCCCATCTGAAAAAGACACATCTGTGCTTTATGATGATCTGACTCATGCAAAACAGCAGTACAGATAACCAATTACAGAATATCTTACTTGATGGTTGTTTGGGGATTTACACTTGAGTTTGTTTTGAAAGATTTTCCACCAACTTATTATTTTGTTGATGCTTTGTGCTGCTAAACAATCAATGATCCGTATTTGGAGTCAAAAGTATTCTTGTAGAAACGAGCTGAACATAAAGTTTCAAATATCATTAAATAAAATGGGAAGTCCTGCAAACGAGCTATATCATATTTATCTGGCATCACCATAAGAGTAGTCGAGTTTCCAGTAGACGGACTCAGTAGTGCTGATTAGTCTGTGCACAACACACATAAGTATTTATGGGAAGCCACATCATTAGCTCTGCCGGCTGTATCCAGTATCAGCCGCGTGTGAGTCAGGTTTCTAGGAGACGGGCTCAGTAGTCTCCAACACATATTTATAAGAATATATAGATAGTATTTATTATCGCTTTCTGGAGCAACTAGTCTAGTCCATTAAAGATTGTCCAGTAGTAAGGCAAGGCAAGTTTATTTATATAGCACCTTTCAACACAAGGCAATTCAAAGTGCTTCCCAAAAAATAAAAGACATTAAGAAAATGGCATTTTAAATCAGTCATTAAAAAGTAGAAGTACTGAAAAATGTCAGCAAAGGGCAATGAGTCTATACAGCTACAGTTACCCTGAGATGTCATACAGACACTGCAAAGACTAAGCGACACACTGCCAATGTAACTCATAAAGTTTGGAGTCACTTTGCAACGTTTGGATTAACGCTTTAATGTCTTACTACTGGCAGTATGTAGCTGACATGGAAGAATGGTAAAGAATAAGTCATGAATAAATACATGACGTTGTAAGACTTTGTGGTTACACATGACCCACTAAACACAGACAGAAAAAGAAAGCTCCCACCGATGGTTGTTACAAATGAGCATGTGAAATATGTTTATCACCTCGGTCTGTTTTTGCCTCGGTTGTCAGTAGGATTAACCTACATCTTTTTTTTTTTTTTACATTGGCCTGATTTACATAACACTTGGTGAAAGTGTAACATGGGCCAATGAAGAACCTATTTGATTCTCAAGCAGATTGAATCATGGGGCAGATACACAAATTGTTTCTTGCTTTTAGTAACGTTGCAAGATAAGGCATGGCCTCAGCCAAGGTGTGCCCTCTGGTTGATGTTCAGACTGCAATGAAAAGATCACTCCGGGTCGTAGAAAGCATTTGTCAAAGTAACTGGTGTGAGGAAGGACTCTTGAATCTTTCCTTTTGGTTTGCCCTCACCATAATAGACTTATTATGATCCGCAGGTGCCCTTGTAGAAACCAAACCACATCCAATCGCAGCGTGTTCTGGGTGGAAACAGCTGAGCTCCAGTCCAGGGTCACAACCTGGCAGGTGGTGTTCCACAGCTGCCTCTGAACATCATCTCTCAATTAAGCTATAACATAGATTACCGGAGGGACGGTTTTTCACTATAAAGAGTTGTATTTGCCCACTTTAAAAGTATTTAGAGTAATGTGTTGTTAAAGGTACTATTCTGTATTTACAAAGTCTGGATTCATTATGTTTAGGTGCAGGGATATCTATCTTTCGATCCGGATCAATGCTACTACAGATAATGTTCAGCATGTTAACACTGAGTGTTTCAAGGGTATGATTTTCCAAAAGCAGTATATCCTAACAGACTTTGGAATGTTTTGTCCGTCTTTTCTGCCTGATAGCAAAGAAGCCTTGGCCACTGTTGCCATTGACAGGAAACCCAGTCAGAGGCAAAATTAGAATGCAGTTTTGGGAAAGAAAATACTGCTGCAAATGTATCTAATTTGTTCAACATTTTTCCAACATTTTAAATGTCAATTTGATCAAGAACCACATTTTTACATTTAAAATGTTAAGCCCAAATGCAACTTCTGGACTCATATCTAACTTTGCATGCATGCAGTCTTGTGCCTTGGAATTTAATGCAAATAACTTTTTCCCTACCCATCATATAACCAACAATTTAACAAAAATAAGTAAATTACACTTCAAGATTGAGAAAATAAAGGAATTTTGACATTTACCACTTCCATTTTTACCAACATTAGGAAAGATACCCATGACAAAATAAGCTCTTCTTTTTGCAATCCCTGGAGTCAGTTCTTATAATCCTCCAGTCTAGACAATAATTGTCTGTCCCAAAACACTGACAAGTCATCCTTACAATACTCCACAGGATCAGGCCTTGTTTCTCTAGTGAAGACGTGCTTTAGGTGGAGTGGAGATACTTTGTGACTCAGTCATTTGAGGGGAGGTGAAGAAACCAGAAAACAACATTTATCTTGCTTATAACCCTGTGGCCCCCTGTGCATGACAACCTGCATGCCCCTTCAGAAACAGTTGCCAACAATGGCCTCTAGCTGAGAAAACTAGGTAATTTGTCCTGTGCCTCAGGTTTTACGACTTATCGAAAAACTTTTATAGTGGGCTGGTATAATAGGCACTTTTGAGGTACTCAGACTTTACTGAAATCTCCTGGTTTTAGGGTTTTAGTTCCATCAGCCACAGGAAGTCTCCCCGCAAAGCACATTAAGAAAGCACTAGTCAACAGAAAGTAATTTCCTAGCTGAGTTATTGATGGATCAAGCCAAAACCTCTCTACTTTCTTCAGCAAATATTAACTGTCATCATGAAAAAACAGCTGCTACCATAATCTTCTACCACAGGAGGGGGTAGGACATGTCAAAAACAAGCAAGTTTTAAAGGATATTGGAAACTTACCAACCCAGAAAATGATATCATCCTTTGCTAAAAGCTGTCCTGGCACCTACAGGCAGTAATAAACCAGCCACCACCTAAAGTCTGACAGAACAAAAAGGGTCCGAACAGAGCAGCCATTCTCTGTCGTAGTCCTTGGGGATTATACATTTACTGGCTTTCCATTCTACAAGCATATTCATTGCAGTCACCTGGTGTTGCAGGCGTAAATCACTTACTGATTTGGTGTCAGGAGCTACACGAGCAGAAACTGTAATTGAGAGCCATTGCAACTTTATAGGCGCCCTGAAACACTGTTTAAAGGTGAAGATCTTCTTTATCAGACCTGTGTCCATTAGGTGTTTGTCGGTGTCTGATTTCTATGTGCCTCGCCTTAGTGAGACAAAATGATGAATTATAATGCAGCTAGAAAGGATTTTTATAGGGGATAAATATCCATAAATTATAAATATCAGGAAGAAAAAAACATGTTTTGGCTGCACTCAGAATAAAAGGGTAAGTACAAGAATGCAATGTCACCATGTCATGTTACACCAAGGTAAGATGTTTATTTCTACGCTTATTATATTATTCTAGGTATGTAATTGTTGTCAATTGCAACACATGCGCAAACATTGTCTTTGTCTCTACTGCGTGCTGTGGTTTAAGCTTTTCTGTGAGATTAAATGTAATATTTTGTATACACTATGGCTCACTGTTTGATTTGAGGCTTAGCATGCTAGAAAGCCGTGTTGAAGTATTTTTTGTTATATATTTTGGCATTAATTAAATGTAATAATAAGAAATAACTTCAAATTCATTCTCAAAACTCAGTGTCGAAAAAAATATATATATATATACAACAGTACTGTAGTGCCATTTTATTAAAAGGTGGGGTAGGTAATTTCGGAGAAACCGAGTGCGCTGGAATTTGAAAATACACAAACGGAGAAAATCTGCCACTTCCTTACAGAGCCCCTCCTCCAACACACACGAACGCGCACATGACCAATGAGGGCACGAGATAAGTTTGTGCACAGATGGAAGGCTGACAGGCAGGTAGGCCATCCAGTTATATTAGCCAGGCCGGCTAAAATAATTGGTCGTGCTTTTTACAGTGCTACGGCTTCCACAGATGACATTTTTTAATGGATTTTTTGTCAAAGCACTTAAGATATTCATTGCTATCGGGATGTTAAGACCATTCCATGGAATATAACAAAAAGTGTATCTCGAGCCGGTTTCTCAAACCTACAGTACCTACCCCACCTTTAATGGATCAAAATGATTTAAAAAAAAGAAATCATAATAAAAAAAGCTCATTTTAATTTTCTTTCTGACATAATTCTATTGTTTTCATTCAACAGAAGATTGTATTTTTTCTCAGAAGCACACCCAAACACAATTTCCAGATCTTTTTTTTGTTGTGGTTTCTTCTCGCCTGACAGTGTATGTATTGATTCAATTACCTGAAAGTCATGCCAGTGTTTGTCTGTCTACCGCTCCCTCTTTTCTTCACAATGTTCTCTTTGTCCAGCTTTCCACACATATCAGTCTTCCTCTACCTCCCCGGTTGTCAGTCTCGCTCTCTGTCCATCCACGTGCGCCGAGATCCTCTTCCCCTCCTCGTATGTCGACATCTCACATTCATTACCGCGTGGCCTTGGCTCAGTCTGCTCTCTTCCCTTCTGTGGTGCTCAATTACTCTGTCTTCCTGGGGCAAGCACTGGTGTCAAGCCACTGTAATGACTTTCTGATTATCTGTCTTTATGTGATGAATGAGATGGAAATGTACCACCACGGCCAAACGGGCTGGCGCTGTGCCAAGCTGCCACACCAGAGTCAAGGCGGATGGGAGCAGGGTGGGGTAAGCAACAGAACAAATAACATTAGATTGTAATACAGATGTTGTTATCTGTATCACTGCAACTAACGGAGTTGTGCTTAAATTTGTTATTTGGGTTGTGGCGAAATGTTTTATTTACAAGCCATCCAGTGATTATTTGATTAAGTCGTTTGTGAGGAAGGCATCAATACAGCTTGGATGGAGTCTTTAAAAGAAATAAAGTATTTGTAGCCTCCCAGTGAGACATGGGCTTAACCTCTACCTGGGTGGACGTGCTCTGTGTGCAGATGGAGGACTCACCCCGAGTCCAGAAAACACGTCAATCAAGGACGAAATCACCACCCATTTTAGCATCTAAATCTACTGGGCTTGGTGATGTAAAGTGATTGTTGAGGCTTGACTTTGACCTTCTAAAATTCTCCTATTGATCAACCCCCCCCCCCCCATCCCCGCCACAACCTCCACCTCCCGTTCCTCCAGATGAGTGTTGATGCCTGTTCAGCCTCTAATGTGCTAGAAGTGAAAAATTAGGTTGACGTAGACACGGTTAACCATAATGCCAAGGCGGATGCCACCCGATACCAGCCAGACACCTGAGAGACCAGGCCTTGGTCCAGCTTGCCACTCACCCCCCCACCCCCGCTCTCCAGTTATATTATTCATCCCTCTTTCAAATGCCTTTTATGCTGCTCAATTACCCCTCCAGCGGCCCAGTGTGGACACTATAATGACATTCTGATTATCAGTCTGTAAATGAGAAATGAAATGAGTGTGTGATGCCGTGCCAGGGAAAGAAAGGAACGGCTAGAAGCTTTTCAAAAAGGGAAGCTGTGGAGGAGGGGACAGGGTGAATGGAGGACAGAGTGAGGGGGTGAGTGCAGCACTCTGGTGATCATCGACAAGACGATAAAAAGAGGAAACATTTTGTAACACACTGCAAATGTATGAAATTACACTTTAGGATTTAATTGCCCCCCATTCAAGGCTTCACTGTGCGCTCTAACAATGCAAGGAGATCCTTTATGTTTTCAAACAATCAGTCGGGTATAAAGGAGCCGTGTTGAAATTGAAAATATGTCCAATCATCTTGGAGAGCTTAAAAAGTAGATATCCTCTTCATATGCTGAATTGGGCTGACTGGAGAAATGCAATGTCCCTGCTCATAACTTTAATATCAGACTACACTGGCAGGGCTCTTCAAACATTGTGCTAAAACGGCAAAAGCTTAGAAAAAGAAAATACCTAGATAGAGATAAGACATTGTTGAAACAAATTTACCACTCCAACAAAGAAGACAGTGTCAAAGTTTACTCAGTCAATCTGTAAATGAGAATCAGCGCACCATACAGTAACTCAACTATGACTGCCAGTGAGTTTAATGAAAAATAAATGTTGGTTTAAGTCTGTTACAATGAAGGATCCTTTGCCAAACACCGTAGTGTTTAATACAATGTTTAAAAGGTACATTTTTTATTCATTCCCTCCGTCCTTTTTTAAACGACATTGATACCTGTCGGTTTCTGGCTCATCCATGTAGAAAGTTGTCTGTCCGTTCGGCTTTTTACAGCTCCATGAAATGCCTTTCAGTAGCAATTACCCAAAGTTGTTCTTGTCCAGGTTATCTGGCAATAAAATGCAACTCCGGGCCATCACTGTGTTCATTAGATCTGCAATCTAACTGGCCCACTAAACTACAGTCACTCCATTCTGGAGAGTCTCTCTCATTTGAGCCCAATCAACAGAAATGCTCTGCAGCCCCAGACTGCTGTTTAATAGGATATTAACATCCTGATCAATCACCTTAATTGATATTTTTTAGGCATTAACGCTCTCAAACTCTAACAGATGTAATTGTCAGATAGGGAGTGGGTTCCCCATCGGCAGTAATTGGGCCATTATGGATGCAGGCATGACTGAGAGATTTAGAATGCCAATGACATGGGAGATGGATAGAGCCAGGGCCTTTGTGGGTGGATCTGTATATCACTCATGCTTGGGCACCAGAGGATTTCCTGTTACAACGTGGGTTTAAATTAGCCGGGGATGCACTCAGATGTAATTTAGACGATCCTGCTCATGTGTACATAAATCGATATGTGAATGGCGTATACCTTTTTGTCTGTTTCGTGCCAGGGTTTCGGCCCAAAAGTTCCCGGTGTGTCAGTGGAAATGCTGCCATATGGCATCTTGTCTTGACTACATTTGCGTTGTGTGTTGTGCCATTAGAGGCAGGAGCTGAAGAGTGACTTTGGCATCTTCATTAATCCTGGCTAACTCCTGTGTGCCAGGGAGCCCAGTTGCACGAGAGCCTGCTGATGCTAGCACAATGTCACGGCTCACTCAGTCACTTCTCCTTCTTTCCGTGCACAGTGGGAGGAGAGGGACCAATTGTTTGCAAAATACCTTTCATTACTCCATTGGCTAGGAGCATTTGAAGGGAATTTGTGTGAATTATTGCCCATAGCTGAGTTTATGATGAGGAATTTCCGTAAGTGCACTTCGAAGATGCTTTTTTATTGAAGCTTGGTAAAAGCAAAGCACTTCGAAAGGGCTTCGGAGGCTAAGTAGGAAAAGACACCCATGTCACGTTTTCATTCTTGTTGGATACTTTCAGCCTTTATTTCTTAAAAATTATTAAAAGCAACCTTGTTTACTTAATTTTGTTTTTTTGGGGGATCAGGATAAGATGTGTAAAAGAAGGAACTGTCTCCTATTCACACACACAAGGATATACCAGGTTAAGACTGTTTTATCCTTTCAACTACAATATTGTGTTTAGCTTATTAAACCAGTTGAATCAAATGTATTCAGCTGTTGGGATTGTTCTACACCATCTAGATTCCTGAGAGGATGCACATGATTGTTACATGAAGTGCCATATGATTGGTGAGTAGCCGTGTCTATCTCTCAGCACTCGAAAATAATTGAGCAACGCTTTGATCATGTAAAGCTTACATTGCAAAGCATTGCCTGCGCCGGTGCTTTCTTCTAACGGTTAATAAAAAGTGGAACACGCACTTTGTTTCCATAACAACAGGACACTTACTGTACTTCACTTTACCTGTCACACTATTGCAGGTGCACAGTTTACTGTAATTGTAACAGAAAAAAATATCTCCAAAGGCATATGTTGGGAGAAATAAGACCTAGTGATTGCTTGTTTTGCTATGATGAGACCCACGGACCCGCGGGAAGGGGCAAAAACGCAACATCTGCAAGAAACAGCGTCTGAGGGCTTCTTAACATTTAACAAACTATGAATATGTCATACCCACCTAACGGGAAGAAACTCAGCTAACTGACGATACGAACCATTTTTACCGAAACAAAACACAAGTCTCACAAGAAGTGTCTAAATGAGCCCTGAGCGAAAGAATGCGAACGCACTTAGCACAGAACTCACGGTATAAATACTTTATTACTGCACAAACAAGTTATCAGATTCAAGCTGAGATTCGCGGCAGCTCAGGCAAACCCAGACAACACACAGCGTAGCTTTACTGAGCCAAAACGGCAAATAAGTCTTAACTTGCTGTTTTTCTGATCACAAGTTGTGTTCAATGGCATTAAAGAGAAAAACGCTGCTGAAAGTTAATGCAATGTGTCACTTTTAAATGATTACTGATAATCCATCATACAATTTTTGTCAAAAACGGAGATTTCATATTAGCTGCTATGAGAGCTACAACCCAGCTTCCGGTTTTGGGAATGCATGATGTAAATTGTTTTACTATGTTCAATCTGAATTTACTTTAAAATAAAAAAGAATCTATATTGATTCTTACTTTTCTACATCCGACTCACAGGATTATCATTAATTGGAGAAAAAAGATGATTAATTGACCCCTTTTAGAAGTGAAGATATAGCCATTCGTTCTGGGAATGTCATTTTCGAGGCCTAAAAAACAGGCTTGGGGCTTAACAGGTTAAAGGACATATATATAACATCCCATTCTGTAAGTGCTGTTGGTGTTTTTAGATGCACACATCCCACCTTCTTTTACAGTCTGTAAAAGAAGGTGGGATGATGTGAAGCGGGGCAAAACAAATGTGTATCGTTCAATGCTGCTATACTGTAAAGTGTCTGTAGGAAACATTTGCCTACGTTATTAATAATTCTCTGAAGACATTCATTACCTAACTGTAACTGCATGGAGTTAATAACGTTTATATTTTTGAACTCAACTGTTTTCCCAGTGAGGCTCATTTGAATAAAAAAGGGACCGGTTTTGCACCAAATGTGTAACTCATTTGAATATGTGCAAATAGCACAGTAGCACCGGGACGCCACCTTGGCTTGCTTGGCGGTGTGAATTTGCCCCATATGTTTTTAAATATATGTGATAATTAATTCTCTCTTATAATTTCCTCTAGGCATTTACAGTATATTTTATTGTCATGTCATTTGAAATTGAATCTGCTGATAACGGCCATCATGACATGGTATTTTGACTGGACAGGAAAGCCACTCTGAACAGTGCTATTACACCAAGGTCAATTGTATTTGTCAGAAAGTGACATTTTATCATTGTTTTTCCTTTAGGGCCTATGCATCTGTTCAACTGGCAAATGAGCTCAGAAAAGAAGCCATTGCTGACAGTTTTCCTGTTGTTGTATTCAGGTCACAGTGTCTGGTAGTTAGATAGGCAGATCAAACTACTTCAGTGCCGGAGGAAACTCCACTGTCTGGAAAAAAAATCGCGCATATATGTAATCAGTTCGTGATAGACTATGTTCAAAGTATATTTTGTTCAATGTGTGTTTTATGAAAACATTCAAATCTGCATACGTCTTGCGCTTCATGCTCCCAAATCAAAAACTTTAATTTTCAACTGTGCTGCAGCAACTGAGAGACAAAGAGACAAAAAATAACTGTACTGTACTGTACTGTACCAGGAAAGGATGAGGGTTGTCTGACTGCGGTGCTCTCACAACATTGCTGTTAGCATTTTCTGCATTTTTTTCTATTCAACTTTGTTTGAATGTACTATTGCCATGACATGTCTAACTTGTTATTCACTTACTGTATGATCATTTTCAATTAACCCCCAATTATTTTGGAAGGGGAAATGCGACCGTCTATTCAAGAAATGTATATGCTTTTTCGAATGTTCTCATGACAGTCTTTCGAGATTACCTAAGGACTTTAATGTGTGTTTAAACCTTAGCTCAATAGTGCAGGTAAGGTTTAGCCCCAATTAATTCACCATGAATGTTGTCCGTGATAGCTATGTGTTGATCCAGCCTACAGAGCTCACCTGGGTATTATAGAGGTTTTCACTAAGCAAACCCTGATTGGTATAAATGCTGTCAGCCATGATTAAAACTGTTTGTAGTCCAGCTTTTTACATGATGTTTCCCGCCATTTCAAAACAAGCACATTCCCTGACAACCGTAACATAAAAACCTATATACAAGTGTGTTAACACCTCAATTAATTCAACAATAACAAATGTATTACTAATGCAAACTGTTAAAAATTACTCCTAGCAACAGGCAAAACTAGGGTTACCAAGACAGAAGGGGAAATTGGTAGTAATGTATTCAAAAGAAGAATGGACACCAAAATTAAGCTGACGAAGAAGAAGGAAGGGGATTAACAATATAATAAAGTAAAAAAGACAAATAAATAATAAGACAAAGACTCTACAGTCTGCTCTATGAAGCTGTACCTATATGACTTAAGGGTAATTTCTAAAATCAGCATACTAGCAGATAAAAGTTGAATTCTATTTCTGTATCCACTACTACTGAAAACATCAGGTCTATGTCACATCTGCTTGTAATGTGAACATACCCTTATTATACAAAAAACAGCTGTGTCTGACTGTCCTATGAGAATTCAAAGCACCTTACGCGGGGAAAAAAGGTCTAGTCTAGTGCCTTCCCTATGACACGTTTAATCAAATGTAATCAATCTATCAGATACAGAAAAGGAGAAAGAAAAAGAAAATCTGTTGATCATACCGAAAAATTAAGTAGATCCACTAATAATCCGTGACTGATCTACACTACACACTACGAGTTTGTTTACCTTAGGTTATTAATAAAGATAGAACTGAGGCACCCCAACCACTGGTTGATTGCTTATAGAGGAGGTTGCAGATGTTACCCTTATGACAAGAAAAGGGAAAATAGAGAAAAGATTGAGAACAGTCAGTAAAATGTACATGTGATTTATCCTATCTTTGTTGGTGTAAACATGATAAAAGGTCTCAGAGACTGGTGTCTTCATAATGTTTTGACACGTGTCAAGCATAACTCCAGGTTAAAGTTGCACTTCTTTGTCAGCACTGAACTCAGTGAGAGTACATCAGAGATAAGCACATTTGTCTGGCTGAGGGCATTCTTTTGCAGACGGGCTGTCTGACTTTGCACATTTGTCTTCTGCACATCAGCAGTTCATCTTGATAACAGAAAGGGCTATGTGAGCGGATTTGGTGAAATAACCTTTTTGTGAATATAATTTGGAAAGCAGCGTGTGGGGGGTGCAAATAAAAGAATAAAAAACTGGAGGATTGTAAGATCAAACATTGTATCTAAATGCCTTTTGTACAGCTGACCCGTGCCTGAAAAAAATGTCTTTCTTGACTTTCTGGATAGCAACATGCTGTACTTTCTGTGTGCTCTGTTGTTTGGGCAACTTTTTTTTGTGTGGTAAATGTAGAGTGCTCGCATAGATGTGAGCAGATATACTGGAAATATGTATCAGTGAGTGACAAAGAGAATGAAGTTGTACTCAAAGTTTTTTGTCAATGCAACCAAGATCTCTATTTTTCATATGAATAGGACAGTGAAGTGGCTAGATGGAACATACGGTGGAAAGAGCCCATGAGTGGGCCTCTTAGGGGCCAAATGGAACCCTCTTCAGCCAATTAGAGGATGCAGTGCGATCGATCCCCATGGTAACGCAGATGAAGGGCACAACACTCTGTACCTCCTTCTGCTCCTTCTCTGCCCCCTTCTTTTCATATTGAAATATCCATGGACGAAGATGTTTTGTACATGGGGCTAAGAGGGAAAAATATAGTCCTATAGGAGCAGCAGGAAAAAAAATCTCAGATGAGGAGAAGGAAAGGCTGGCTCAAATGGGTACTTTGTTTACCTGTTTAGAAAATAAGTTGTTAAAAGAAAAGTACTTTGCCTGTTGTCTGTGCACTTGAGAAAAGTATTTGAAGTGGTACAGAAGTACATTAGCACATACATTAAAATGGCATTGATTGTTGCAACATCCTGCCATAAAAGTCCCGCCTGGAAAATAGATGGCTTTTTAAAACCCAAAAATATGTGGGATACACTAACTCCTGTGGGAAGTTGGAATGGGTCACTAGCTATGTGTTTAGTCATCAATTGTTATGGCTATTTTGACGAATCGACATAGAAAAGCTGTATGGAAATGTTAAACGTTCGATTAAGCTTCATCAATTGGTCAAAAAGTTATCTCCATTCTTTTGTTGATGTGTAAGCTGGGAAGAGACCAAGGGGTAGACCTAGGGACAGGCGGAAGGATTATATCTCTTCGCTGGCCTGGGAGCGCCTTGGGATACCCCAGTCATAGCTGGTTGATGTGGCTAGGGAAAAGAAAGTTTGGGGCTCTCTGCTGGAACTGCTACCTCCGCGACCCGACCACGGATGAGCGGGAGAAAATGGATGGATGGATGGATGGATGGATGTAAGATGGCTGAAGCGTCTTTGTTTTGTTTCATGTTTGCAATGTGTACTTCTATGCTCATACAAACCAGTTGATGAAAGTGTGCCTGATTCTGAAATTGTTTTCAGAAAACAAACAAAACTGCTTATAAATGTGTTGTTGCTAAATTGGAGAATACACAATGGTAGCTTTTCTAACTTCAAAACTCCAGTTTTCTAACCTTTAAACATTTGAGAAAAATCTAACAAGGAATTATGAGCCATGTATTCATCATACGCCATTAGCACAGATTCTGCTTTCTGCTCATGTCTGTCACAGTAGGGTGAGACATACTCAAGCCTTTATCAAAAATAATGACAAACCTTTCTCTATAATCGCTTTTGTGCTTACAACTATGTTTTAGAGGAAGTAAATTAAGGACTGGCCATTTGTGTGTCTATGTGCATGTATGTGCTTTCCAACGCTATTAGATGACCACACAACAGTACACAAAGCAATTACACCCCCAGCTTCCCCTCAGCTGAATTCAGCTGCAAATGTGGACCTTTACGAGAGCCTGGGGTGATCCGGCAATTGGAGCACATGACGGAAATGGGGTGAGACGGATGAAAAACAGGAGAGGAAAGAGATAGGTGTGTGTGAGTGAAAATGCTCAATCTGGAAGAGTGGTGATGTGCTATAATAGCTGCAGAGCACCGCAATCTTGTAGAGTTGAATAGTGTTGAAAGTGCTTAGATAGAAAGGTAAAAACAGAGCTTAGCCTGAGCCGCATGCCATTGTAAAGCAGAGGTCACGCGCTGAGGGATGGGTGCATTAGACTGCTCATGTCTTCCTTTTGTGAGAGCCGGTGGGGAGTTTTTATGCTTTGCGTTTTTCAATATTTTGCCTTCCTGTATTTGCGCTCTTCAGTGGGATCAGGATGGGTTGGCGACCTCGGGTCACCTTCATCAAAGAAGACTGTGGCGAAGTTGTACCAAACATCCCAAAGGCAGTTGCAACACAGATTTTGTTGTGTGAGGACACAACGATGAAAGAACAGAAGGTGCAACATTCAAATGTCAGATCAAAGCTTGCAGGAGGGCAGAGGATGAAAAGATCGTGGCCTTGATCTCTGAGACAGCCGAGCCAAAACACACACAAACACATGAACACTGCAACAGGAAGCCAAAACAAAATATTACCCTCTTACTGTTGATCCAGATCAGGGATGGGCAACTTGGATGGTGGTGGGGGCCACATAATTTATGTACTGGCCAACAGGGGGCCGCAGATTCACTTGGAACACACACACACACAAATTAGTAGTAGTGGCGGCTAAAGTTGCTTACTTTCATTACAGCAGCGGTCTGCAAACATACTAAACTGTGGTTTACCCATGAATTCAGTGAAAATATATTCTTTCTCCCGATTTTCTTGGAAAACACGATTTTTCTCAGATACCCTTCGAATCATAAATCTGGTCGATAGATTTATGATTAGAAAATTATTAAAGTAGGGTAGACATGTGGATATTACCCGGTTGAACCAAACGTGCATTTATCTAACAGGTTCGTTTTCCACAGACCTTATTTCTAGCTGTTTTCCAAAATCCTATGGAGAAATCCCATTTTTTGTCGAGGGAACCCAAGCGCAGCTTACTTCAGGATTTTAGGACACGTCACTGCATCACTCTATAGTAATCATAGATAACATGGCAGGGTCCACTCTGTGACAGTTTGTTTTCTTCTGATTTCAAATAAACAAAGTCTTGGCTTTCAGAATATTAAACTTGTTTCGCCAAATTCAGATGATAAATACAACTTTGAAGCTTGTAAAGGCATAATTACAAGCGGAGAACGGAGCAATTTAACATCACAGCAGGCATAACAACAGCCGGTGTTTCTTGTGAGTGCACAATAAACACAAACCCGTCACAGATTATTTTGCGGTATTTGGCTGCCGAACTAAATCACGTAGTACCAGTACTACAAGTCAAACTAATTATTACGTTGTTTTCTAAATTGATCTGAGGGCCGCAAAAAGAGGAGGTGGGGGCCTCATGCGGCCCCCGGTCCGCCATTTGCCCATCCCTGATACAGATGACTCAGGATCGTCAAATTAAAGGATTTATTTTGGGCGTAATTTAAAAGACGTGGGAAGACTTTGTAGAATGGTTATTGGTAGTGCAGGCCGTCATCTTTACTTCAAGTCAAGTCAATCTTTTTCATGTAGTCTATCATTATAACTTTGCCTTGAAAGTATCATTTTCAATATCTCCATAGTTTTCTTTCGCAGAACTTTTGGCATTTATTGCTGATGTGTTTTTTGATCCAACATCCCAGAGGTCCAACTTTGTTTGACTGTATGCCTTCTCTTGAAAGTCACATTTGTATCCTCTTCTTCTGAAGATCATGCTTTTTCTTTGTTTACTTCGGCCATAGTGACAGTTTTCCCAGAATAAAAAGGTAATGCTCCCTGTACACACTAAGTCAGCTAAAGGGTGAGTCTGTTGGTTAGCTCTGCTTACCTTTCCTTGTAACCAACCTTTGCAGGGTGATAGGTAAACCTTAATTGAAAAGAAACTAGAGAATAACACTAGTTAAAAAAACACATGTTACAAAATACAAGAAAATAAGTTACAGTGCAGTTTAAAAATAATATAATTATTGATTTACTTAAAGACAGCGGCAAACAATGCCTTTGTTTGGTGTATGAATATTGCTCTGTAGAAGGCTGCTGGCAGATTCAAATATGAAACAGCTAGATTTTGTTAGGATGTGTTACTGCTTAAAGTCCACCAACAAATGGTGAGTCCCACTGGATTCATTCAACCAAAAACACATCGCTTCTTGAGGTGTCAGAAGCAGGGCCACTGCTAGGAACTATGGGCCAGCTTTAAAAACGCTAACTCTGAATCCTGAAAGAATAGAGTATAATCCCTGTACGTTAACTTCCACTTGATGCCTCATATCAAGAGTAGCTGAAAGGAAAGATAAAACAGATAAAGATGACATCTGAGAATCCATAATGTCCCATAACAGGTATTCAGTCTGCCGGTATTGAAGCGGATCCCAGGAGAAAGACAAATGCCCCACCTGTTGCTCCTCGGAGATAATGAGCGTCTGAGTGCTGAGTGAGATGTTTGCAGGGCCAGAGGGCTGGCATTGGAGTTGCTTCACTGGCTCTGTATGGAGAGGGCCTGGGCTCGGCTCTAAATTAGTGAGCCCTCTCGATCAATGTGGGCTGTAATTAGCTGCTATTGATCCCAGACACAGATCAGCTACTACTGTAGGCCACAGCCAAGCACCTCTCAACGTCCATCACGCTACGCTCCCCCAGCACAGCCTCAGATGCGTCTGAGATGCAAACAAATAATATCAGCCAGCACACTCAGCTCCTGGTAAGTGCACTAAAGACATTGTTCGACATTTCTGGACTCACTTACGTATTCCATTAGTGCGCAGCCCAATGCATCTTTTTGATTCAGTGTTTTATCTTGCGTACCATTAAATCATATAGATAACATTATGGGCTTGCATAACATGAAGACAAAAATGGACCAAATCTCTGGCTATTATGCCGATGCATCACACATAAATCAGTGGTGATTATGCGCCAAGAGTGTGGACAACACCCGAGATGATGGTAATGCAATCTGGCATTTGGAAAAAGAGATCCAATCTTCTCTGAAATAATCACAATCAAGACTTTTTAAATATCTCATCAAAGTGAACAAAGTGGTTTTCACTAATGCTAATGATCAGGGCTCATTAGTAAAGCAATAGGTGTTTTTCGCTCCAAAGAAGCCTTACGTGGCAGTCCTGAAGTGATTAGAAACAACTTTACACTCCTTTAAAAAACCTTTGATACTTGTAGGTTTCCTTTTTTTCCACTTCTTGCTTGAATTTGTAATAATAATGAAATATACGGCCTGTAATTATAATGGGCCTGCCTGCCAGAGATATGAAACTGATTTCAAAGCTTTAATTATTTAGCTATATCTATTGGAAATGCAATTCAAACAAAGGCAAAATAACTCTCAGAAGTGGTCAAAATTACGCTACTGACATTCTCATTTCTCTAGAAGGGCCTCGTGCTTTCACGCCTAATAGACTTGAAATCTCTCCCAGCGTAAGTTGGAAATGGCCATGCTCAAATAGTTATGTTTCCGAGAGCATGCTTCAGAGAACAATAATGGTGCATTAAAGATTCAAACCTGTCCATTCTGTTAGGAGACAGTTTATGAACAGCATCTTCATTCTCACAGGGACATTCATCCTTGCGAGGGGTATAATTAACAGCGTTGACCTTTTGTTACAAACAATTTCTCTATTTAGAAATGCTGCCAAGGAGAGCTGATCATAGCCCATGGGAGGAAGTTAAGTCAAGGCCCAGTAGGAAAGCAGTGGGATAACAATAATGTCTAATGTTCTCAGTCATCTGGGTCATAAGATATGTAGAAATACAATAAAATAAGTCAAAAGCAGCTGTTTTTGTTTGTTCTTGAGGGCTTTTTAATTTAGAGGCTTTATCATCTCTACTGATAGCCGGAATGATCCCATTTAGTAGCATTGTTTTGTTTAAAAGAATGCCAGACGTTAGCCAACTTGGTGAACATGAATAATTGTCTTCCTCTCTATCCAGTCCCGTCCTTAAACTCATTGGACTACTGGAATATCCAATTTCATCCAGCCCAAATGTCCTTTCTTTGCAGTCTGGCTTGGTTAGATTCAATATCACAGTGATGTGTGCAATTCCAGGCCCAAATGAATCTCCCAGCCTTAGCCCATCTCAGAGAAGATGTTCCCAAAGATTGAAGCACGGGAAAACCAGGTGGAAGAGTAGTGGTGCAAAGTCAGTGCGAACAATTTGCTTTCTCGGATATATAAAGAAGAAACTTGAATCAGCAAGAAAAAAACAAGGATAAAAGTGATTTTCTCAGGATTTGTAGAATGTTTGATATTTAAAAAAAGGACTTTGTCTGGACTGCACCTGCTGACAAGCACAGCCACAACTCTGTGTACAACACAAGAGAGTTTGCCTAAACTTTAACAAGAACTTGTATAAGAAAATCGTACGCAAAAACCTTACAACAAATATTTGTAATGGCCTGATCTCCAAAACAAATCCAGCGCCCCAGGATTCATATCTCACAAAGCTTTCAAAATGACGCTCCTCACATACGCTCATTCACCAGTAACCATAAGTTATTTATTTTAAGCCATTTTGATTTATCACATCATATCAGAGGACTCAAATTACTGTACCAACAATTAAATCAATGATATGTGCATGATCCAAACAACATGGGACTCTTAAAAACATTGCTCCATAGCGATATTTGTGGCTGAAAACTCCAGAGGGGCTCTTTAACTGCTTACACACCTCACAGTCTTATGAATAAATGTAATACATTTGGGTGAAAACGTTTTTATATTGCCCTATGGACAACTAAATATTATTAACACGGGCAGTGCATAACCAGAACAGCAACACCATTCAGCAGAAGAGGGATAGTGGATTTTTTTCACATTACAGCATTAAAACTAAACATGCAAAGTTTGCATATTAGCAATGGAAAAATATTAAAACCTCCTTCCTCTACACAAAACACATAACAGCAGTCTAATGAAAAAAAAATGTACACACTTCACTAGATGTCACATCAAATAATGAATGCCACATTTTGTTCAATCGGGTTTCTCATGCATCTGAAAAATCTGGGTGAATACAACAATTGACACGATTTGTGGTTTTACAATTTGGTAGAATCAAAATGTCTGGCTCAGCCTAATAGCCGTTATTCTATCATGAAGACCAATCTTAATTATTGCATGTTTTAATGAGTTTGTCTACTCAATCTTATGTGTGGTAAATGATTGTAAAGGAAAATTAGGCTTCATTACAATCAGTGAATTGCTTCACATTTTACACACGCCTATTCCTGACTGTATAGAACATTTGTAATCAAAAACCACCAGCCCTTAATTATTATTTGTATTTATGTACTATCCTCTTTAGTGTAAGAAGTGTCACAGAGATGGTTAATGTATTCCTCATGCACTCTTATTCAGCGGAGATGTACAAACCCTACATGGAAAACATTGCCTCTTCTAGTGTTTGCAACACATTTTATAGATGTCAGTGCTACTGTAATGAAGATAATGTGTTCTTTTTTCATTCATTAAAAGGGTGTCGGCCTATAGAAAATGCAAAGTAATTGTAAGTAGCCCGTCTAATGAGGAAGCTAATTTGCTAATAACGCATTTGTCAACTTGCAAAGATTACTCTCCACTCTGCGAGAAACAACCTCAGCTGAGCGCGCGCGCACACACACACACACACACACACACACACACACACACACACACACACACACACACACACACACACACACACACACACACACACACACACACACACACACACACACACACACACACACACACACACACACACACACACACACACACACACACACACACACACACACACACACACACACACACACACACACACACACACACACACACACACACACACACGATTTGAAGGTGAAGCTGTATATAGCCTCTATATCCTGGTCATCACTTGACATAAATCTAAAAGTCTTGCCTCCAAGTGTCTGCGAGCAAGGAGGTCCAATTTACCTGCGGCCTACTGACTGACAGCAGCAAAGTCATTGAATTTCATACCAAAATTATAAATACGCCTTTACAAAAGGGCACAATTCAAGTGGCAGGTGCTCAAGCACTGACTGCTAAGAATGGTGGTTGGTTTCACTTCTAATACATTTTCATTAGGTGATATCGCCAATAAAAACTAATAATCTGATACACCGTCGACATTGTCATATTGTCGGAATTAAATTGAACTAATTTACTGACGGTGAAGAGGGATGTTTGGGTTGATCACAGTAGGCAATAGCCCCCTCGGACAGATGAATTAGCCACATACAGTTTCTAAATCACTAGTTTCAAATTGGTTCCCACAGCGTTGATAAAAAATGTGTTATCGTTTTTGTCCAACCTCCACAGGATAGATATGAAAGTTCTATGAAGTAATTAAACGCAGCTGGCATTACCTTGCAATCTATTCCTTGCATTGTAATCAGAAATAATAATTTTATACATATCTGAAACACTTTAAATTGAAAGTGGAATTTTTACATTGGCATCACTTTTCAACCCCTGGTCAGTCGTGTTGTTGCTCAGAAGTTTTTGATTGCTGTCTGGAGAGCTAAAAGTATTTAAAGAAATATAACAAAAATAAAATCTGAAAAATATATCAACCATAGCTTTAAGGAAACCACTGCTTTGTTGCACCATGATTTGTAAGTTACAGTATATAAAGAGTTATTTTTATTATGTTTGAAAGTGTCACTTTCTTTTTGCATCTATTCATGACACTTTGGAGAATACATAGTAATGTCATTAAAATGGCCCTGCCTGGGTGACTGTGTTTGAGATTCTAGCTGTGTTGCGTCCGGCAGTGTCCACCTCAGTCAGTGCTCAGCCTCGGAGATGTGTCAGTGGCTCCGATGCGGCTTGTCAGGCATGCTTTAGCTCCTGGCCAGCCTGGTCCACCCAGCCCCAACACTCCACACACCCCTGGGATCACTCGCAGACAGCCATCACAACTTCAGTCTCTTTTTGTCTCTCATCCTTTCATCACCCGTCTCCTTGTCCCTCAAGTCTTGCCATTGGAGTGTGAACATCAGGATTAAGTAAATGACAGGAGGAATTCGCAAAGTTGAATAAGCAAATGTCCTTTGGGCCTGTCTGTTATCCTGATATGTGGACTTGGAAAATAAAATACTTTTTTTTGGTTCGCTTTGAAAAAGTTGGACACGTAGGGAGTTATTTTTGTTCAATCTCCCCATTAGTTTGATCAATTACAATCAATTGTGTTACAAAGGTCTTTGTTACAGCATGAGGCCAATCAGGAAGCTCTTTCATGTAGAGACCAGGAAATAGGAACACGCTAGACTGACTCACATCACTTAATGTCATTACCACCGGAGGGGAAGCTGTCAAAATGAAGATGAGCCTCACCACATTACACCTTCATCACTCAATGTGCTCCCATGAGTAAAGTATGCACTCCAAAATAAAGGCAGCCGCCCTCCACACACTCTCAGCATTCCACTTTCAGCTCACTAATTTCAGGAAAAGTCACAATCCCCAATGCAGAAGATTAACTGCAATGGCCTCTGTTACTTGAAATCAACTCTCAGAGCTGTAAGACTCCCTGCATTCATAAAATTATTCAGTAAATATTTGCTTAGCTGCATTGCCATGCAGAGTGCTTGATTCCCAAGGGAAGGTTATTAGGCGGTCATTAGATTAGTTTCTATCGAGTAAAATTGTTGACAGCATGCTAAACCCTGCCATGTGGTACTTCCTTTGCCAGAACAGTATTTCAGTCATTTGAACAATAATGAATCGCAGTAGCAGAAACAGTGCAAGTATAAGAGTTTATTTGTTAGCACTCACCATGCGTTATGGCAGGTTACGGCAATGGGAGAAGCTGTCATGTATGGAAAGGGTATATGAATGTTCTCTTTCTTATACCAAACTGGTTTGTTCCTTCAACAAAACAAAAAAACTCAAATGTTTGGGTCATTTGTCCCTTTATCACACATTGCTACTGCAATCTTAGGATGGACGCCTCATTACGCGTGCTCTCAATTTAACTCTACTTATTTTGTTCTCATACGCACATAAACAAAAAGGGTACAAAATGTTATTTGTTAAACATCTGTCTCTTTATCACAAGATGGCACCACTGTTGACTTTTAATGTAATTAAGATTTAAAGAATACTCTGGCGATTACCTGTCTAATGGGGCGTTTATCAGCCCTCATTCTCCAAGCTGTCTGTCTTACTGGCTGGCTCGCGGAGAGGCAGGCGGATGCATATGTAATTGCTGCCAATAGAAGAGACGGAGAAGCAGCTAAAGCAGGACATTTGTCTTTCTCAAGGCCTGAGGACTCGGGATTTTGACTCTCTGCTTCCCCCATGATGTCGATCAAAGTTATTGGAGGAGAAAGGGCAGATATTTCTAAGGTAGGAGAAGGTGTCGATCACCTCACCCACCAATGAGCCGGGGTCCCGCTACCTGTTACTGTCACTCGAGCATGATTGGTGAAGGGAGGGTGCCGCGAGGAGTGGAAGCGTAACCACATGGAACAATCCATATTCAGTGATTGACTGATGTGTGTGTGTGTGTGTGTGTGTGTGGGGGGGGGTTATCTCTTCTATCCCCAGTGACACCTGAAAGACACCCTGCAGTGTTGCCCTGACAACAGTTATGAACCTGCTTGCCCCACCTCCCCATGTGTGGGAGGTCAGGGTTGAGTGACATCTTATCTTTTCTGTCTCTGTGCTCCAGTGGGTGTTTCAGACTGATTCTGGCACAACGGGATGTGTTTGGAGTTTCATTTTAGTGGTGGAATTATAGCAGTATTGTTCACAAATGTTTGCATAGAGTTGTGAAAGTATAAAAGGATCTCCAAATGCCCATTGATTTGTATAAAACTCCAGGCTCACACTGCCAGGCTGACCCTTGCAAACTTTCTTGCTCTTGGCGTGAAAAACTTGTTCTCGGGTATGTCTGGGACTCTCACGCTGCCAAAACAAATCTTAAGCCAAATGAGATGAAGTCTCAAAACAACTCCTCCATGATGAAAAAATATGGTTTACAGGTTATAGGCCATTTCCTGCAAACAGAACCAAATGTAAACATCAGGATATTTTCCACATTTCAGCACCATATATTTGTCCCTAGACAACCATTACTAAATATAATGTTCATAACAAAATACAGCTCTTAATGCGATTAAGACCAAGCCTGTAGCAGCTTGGATTAATGAGCCTTACCAATAATGTCTCCTTATGCCACTGAATGTAAGCTAGGTTTTGTAAAATGTAAATGCTTCCTGAAGTTATGTGTGTTGCTTAAAGCTGTTTGTTCTTTTGAGTTCATTAAATACCGATCATAAAGTAATTAATATTATGTTTGTTCCTTGAAGGCACTTAAGGTAGATAACATATTTGTTTAACGACACAAGATAACAATTACAAACCAACAGAAAAAAAGTACAGATAAGGATTGTGCATTTAAATAAGAACATCTTACTTACATACATACTGCATTGAACAGAATAATTAAAAGCTTAGGTTGGACTGTACACACTTTAATGTTTTTATCTTTGAGGCTTGTTTTGGGGTTTTTGAAGAAAGCTATATATTTTATTTGTCATTCATAATAACGCTGTAATTCAAATTTCAAAGTTTTGAATGAAGATAAGAATGTTTATGTCTTTCTGTCGGTCAAAATATGCAACTTCTTCTAACAAATGTTCTGCAAAATCTAACTGTCATATATGACAGTTAGATTTTGCAGAACATTTGTTAGATCTATTTTTTACACATTTCATATATATATGATTTTCATGGGAGGGCACACAAAACCGTCATGTGCTGCGGGCCAGCGGCACAATATATATCAAACAGCAAGGCCAACAGCATTGCGTAAAGACGCACACCTATCGCAAATACATACACAAATAAAGGGCAACATAGAAACCACTTTTGAAACATTGTGTGCGTGGCAGCACAAACACTGGTAAATCACGAGCAAGGCACACTGGTTAAGGATGGCAGCTTCCTCATCGTTGCACTCGGAGAGAAATAGTCAGGCCCGGTTCCAGAACAAAATGACTCAGGGTGCATCTGAGATTAGAGAGGGTGCAGTGGTATAGTGCTATTTTTATAAGTGGGGAGTGGACCTAACACCCTCTAGGGGGGTCCTCACCTCCTCTAGGGGGGTCCGGGGGCATTTAAATATTGAAGTTAAAAGCATCAATCTGGTGCACTTGGAGAGCAAAATTAAGAGATCTATGGATACATCTCAACACCCATTTGAAACAGAACTGTAAACAGATTTACTTTTTGTTTTCTCCAGTTGTGCTGCATTTACAAGAGTGGAAACCTCTGTACCAGTCTCTCTTCTTGCACGCCTCTCCTTCCACAAAGCCACTGACTTATTGTGCTCTTTGCTTGATTCATGCCTTCCAGTCCCTTATTACGTACAAGAGCATGGCGCCAGTTGTTGTAGGCAGTTGTGGTGAAGGCATCTGACTTACTTGAACCGAAATGTCTACATGCATAGCAGAAGATGGCATCTTTTTTTACATCAATATTCCAGCCAATCTCTGTTTTAAAACCATGAGCTGCAAAATGATCGCCTTACCCCACTGTACAGTCGAGTTGGGTGCTTTTTTAAATATACCTGGGCAGGCTCTCTTTTGCCGAGGTCCTCTGGCACTTGCGGGCCGCTGATGGGTGGCGGTGTTTGGGGCAACGAAGACAGCTGCTCCACCTCCGTGGGCGAAGCGGGCAAAGCTGGCGAGTCGGGCGGGAGGATGTTATTGTCCACCACAGTGGCCGCGGGTAACGTAATGTCCCCATGATCTGAACTGTTATTACCTGCAGTAGATGCAGTGTTACTGCTGGCGATAAGGACTGGTTGTTTTAACCATTTTCTGAGTTCCATCATTGACTGCTGTGTAAGCACCTTGCAGATGACGAATGCGCAGCGGCACAGGTTACGCGCACCTGACATAATAACGTTACCAAAATTGACCAAATAAATGCAGCAGACAATGTTATTTAACCACAATTACAGTTTATTTTATTTCAACTAAATTCTTATTATTACTACTATTATTATTATATATGTAATAACTTTCACCTTAATTATTATTTTTTTTTCACTTTTAATTTTTCAAATGAGGGTAACGACTCAACTGAGGGTGCAATGTACCCTTATGCACCCCTGTAGAACCGGGCCTGGAAATAGTAGAAACGGAGACGATGAACTGTTTAGCCCGCCTTGGGCATGGTTTATTTTACTATGCACTGCACTCGGACATGCTGTGGAGTGAATCGTGGTCACCTCTGAGAGGGAGTTGGCTGACAGCTAAAGCTATGATATCAACGACAGCTGACACGTAATAACGGTTCCGTGCCAGCTGATCTGCACCAAAGTACTAATTTCCTTATTTGTTTCCTCGCGTATCTGTCTCTCTCTCCACAAACTCTCACATCAAATGTGTCCTTTTGATGTGGCATGCCTTAGCAATCCTTTATCAGTCTGTAATGCGTGTTTCCAGTCGTAAAAACCTTTGACAGTAAAATCCACATCAGATGAAGACGTATTTACTTTAAACTGTCTACAGGGAAAACAAAAGGCTGCGTCTGCTTTTAACGAATATTCAAGCCATGGCCTGTTGTTGCACCATGCAGTGGCAAAAGTGCGCTTCTTTCCTGAAAACAATCTCCCTGGATAACGATCCAGTTTCACCTGGTTGGGTTTATTAACCCCAAGATCACCTGGGGCTGTTGGTCTTTGAGCGGTTGGGCCAATAGTACCTGTTGATGTGCTGCAAGGTAGCGTCTGTAGTGGAGGCACCGGCACGGAGGAGGAGGATGCTGGCGGGTGTCGTGCAGGGTGTGGCAACGCAGGTGGTGATGGTAGGGGCACAAGGAGCTGTGCCTCGGAGGACAGCGTTGGAGGCGGCCGCCTTGATGAGTCAAGGCTTGGGCTCGCTAACTCAGCCCCGGGGTTTGCCGAGGTCAAGCTTGTGACATTAAGGCGTGCTGCTGCAACGGCAGGTGCCAGCAGCATCATCGGCTGCAGTTCTTTCATCGCTATTTCGTTTTAATAAATCCTTAGACCTTTTAAGCCAATTTCTGATGTCCATTTTGTAATTCAAACAGAAATGGGAGTCTACAGAATGCACAATAAACAATAAACAAATCCAGAATAGGCGGCAGAGTGCGACGCTGTGATTGGCCTAAATGTGGATGAATCACAAATCACAACAGACGCATGCATTTATTTGACGTAGCCACGATTTTTTTTTAGTTACTATCTGACATCACATACATCGTAGCATAAAAGTTCACAGTTTATTTATAATTTATTTTTGTAAATAATAAAGAATGTAAAATATGAAATGTGTAAAAAATAAATATTACAGCACATGGTGTGGTGCCAAACTAGGTTTGGGCAGGCAGCATTGTTCTACTGTACTTATTCACAAAGCTAAGCATGCATGTGCAGATTGCTGATGAAATGAACAACAGTGTAAACACTCACACATCTTGGTACAGTTGCACATCTAAATACAGTACACATTTCAATTTTCCTGTTCACATTCATAATTTAACTATTATACCTCTGACATGCAATAACACCGCATGTTAATATAAAACTGTACAATATACCCTCGTGCAATTCACCCTTTATTTTTTCTCTCAATTTATTCACGATAGTCAAACAGTACCAGCTACATTGTTTAATTTGATATGGTCACATTATAAATATACTACTACTTTTGTTAGCATGGTGTACTTATCTGTTTTTAGTTTTTTATTTGTATTATTATGATATGCATACTTAGTTATTTAAAAAAAAAAGTGTAATAAGTAAGTATACTTGTACTGTTTTATAGTTAATGTCCATGTTGCAGGACAAATTAAGGAATTGTGATTCTGAATTCTCCAGTATACAAATTGGGACACATTTACACATTTTATTGGAACAATTATACCCCAATAGATCAACAGAGAGAGGATGTGAAATTGGCTAGCTCTGAAGTTTTGGTGTGAGGTGGGTTGTAGATGTTAAGGGGGGTTTTAAAACAGTTAATGGAAAAGAGCAGGGGAGGTGAAGGAGAGATAAGATATGACTAAACAAATTTAATTGTTTTCTTTCAGTGTAGTAGAACCAGCTAACCCATTGTTTCATATTCTACTGCTGGAGAACACAACTCATTTAAAATTGTTGAAATGGATGGTTGGACATTGATGGTAGCATCAATGTTGTATCTTCAAATCAAACAGCCCTAAATCCACCCTAAAATAATCTTTACAACGTTAACATGCCATGTTGAATGCACTCATAGCTGTAGATTATCGATTGATTGTTTTTGCACTTATATTTCATGCAAACGAGCATTTTTAACCTCAATTATAGTAAAGATGATGTTCAATAAACCACTGTAAGCTGATGGATGTAATTTAGCTTGAGATGTCCATGGTTGTTATTTTACACATTTGCAGTTTTATTAACATGTCTTGTATACGATGGATTATCCAACATTCTCATTTCCATTGTCAGGGTATATGCAGGAATCCTGAAGTCAAATGTAATACCTTTTAAGACCTTTTTTAAGACCCTTTCAAATGCCCATACATTTTAAGACCTGATCGCCACTTTGAGTTCTAACCGGTTACATTGGCGACACTTTACCTCACATTTCCTATATACAGTATTGATTGTCCTTCCTCCTTATCTTCCAACCATTTGGACGCAAACTTGCATTTCCCCATAACGATGTTGTTTAACAATCGGCGTAAACGGAGCTTTGCGCGCTATCAAGCAGTGAGCGTGCGATGTCCTGTTCAGATGACGTCAAACCCAACGGGAGGCCATAAATAAACTACACAGAATCACACTACACACCTACGTAATGATTACATTCAGGCAGACTGTAGAATACAACCTCTTTGGACAATTTATATACTTATTGAAAACAAGCTACAAAATGTAATACCTTGGAAAATGCTTTTTAATAGCCTTCATTTTCACTAAATTGATTTATCAACTTTTAATACTTTTTAAGACCCCGCGGACACCCTGATTGTACTCAATGGCTTTCCAAGGAATATAGCAATGGTTTGGGGAATCATAACAAAGTCCATCTGCTCAAATGAAACCTGCAATACAGAAACTGCAGCTAGCCTGTAATGGTATAGTGCAAGTTGTAAAATGTCAAAGTAACAGCTATAATAGACTGTGTTCAAAGTGTATGTCTAATCTGTAATTACTCAGGATGTATACACCTACATTGGACACAGCTATCACTCAAAGAAATATAAAAAGTGTTCGCTACAAGCCCAGAAGGCTATTTGTATACAACAGACAGCCATACCTTTGAAAACACACACATTGCAATATTCACATCTTACACTAACAAGTACAGGTCTGTGACATTTAACTGTTTTGTCATACAGCATTAAACAATATAACACATTTTAAAAGCTGTATATGCACAGGAAGAACCCAAATAAAAACACTGCACAAGATAGGCTGCTAATCAAACATTGAACAAGGTGACCTGCCTGCAAGACGTTTCTCAGGTAATATAATCACCGCTGCCTTCAAGACTATGATTAGGAAGAAAAAAAAAATCTACACCGTTCATCGACTGCACACCGTCGGAACGTACCAAGTTGCCAACAGCGGCAGAATATCAATGTTTCTAAAGTATTACAGCATTTTTTATAACGATATCAAAATACTTTCAAAAACCACTTCGAAATAAAACTCGGTTCGACATGAGCTGACATTGATATTTTGTACCAACTACTAACCTGTAAATGCAGATAGCGAGCAGGAGGGGGGAATGTAGTTCGTCATGCTTTTGAGGAGTGGGCGGAAGCTTCCTCCTGAGACAACCCGGGGCGAAACTGCCCCCATGTCAAAAGTTCCACCTTGCTGCTAACATTTAACATGTCACTTCACAATGCATATTACAAGTCAAATGACGTGATTGTAGCCTACATTAATAGGGAAGATGTTAAGCCCTGGATATCATGAAATTGATTGTAAATTCAATATAATAACAACAAAAGGGAACAGGCCTATAGTTTATAAGCCAATAAGTGTAGATACACTTACATCTTCGAAGTTCTTCCTCTTTATTACCTGGGTCATTCTACAGAAAAGGTGGAAGTACTGTCACTTACTTTTGCAGACACCAAAATACATGACGTTGACCTAATATTCACATTCATTATATATGTTGAATAAATAGAGATTGTCTTTGCAATGGTACTAAATAAAAAAAAAAAAAAAATGGTTTTATACATAAATTGCAATGTATTTAAAATGCCAAGTTCAAGGAACTGCCTTGTCACTTTGATCATACATGGAAGGAAGTGGAGCCTATAGTTTTCATTTAAAATATATTTTTTTAAATAAATAAATCTAATTTATATTTACATAACATTACATACATGAAATATAACACTGAAATGGTAAAAAAAATAACGCAAATTATTATTAATAATATCAAATAAATGTCAGTCACCCAAAATTACGTCATTGGTGTTACTGATACACAAAACGCTTTTATTTTTTAAATAATGTACTGTCTCTGAAGTGCTTCCTGTAACAAGAGATAATTTGAGGCAGTGCAGTGGACAAAGACTAAAGGAAAGTCAGATACGTCTTACTTTGTTTTTTAAAGGTGTCATTTTATCTTCAAATGTTACGTGCGTTTTTCAAGTCTGTCATTAGTGTTACTCATTGCATAGCCATAGGGGTGAACATTTGAATGGGAAAATGTATTGTATTGAAGAGTTAAACGATTTTGATATTGACTGAAGCCATATTTGGTTTGACATATGGCAGCCATTTTTTTTTAAATGGTAGTGTTTTCTCCAAATTGTCACTGGTGTTACCGTCACTGCTACTCTTCTTCCTGGTAGCACGTAACACCAGTGATGTTCCTCTATAAATAAGCTTTGTATAATGTATACAAATAATAAAAAATAATAAAAATACTTTAAGCTCTACTTGTTGTGAATTCATCAAGTTAAGAGTTAGTTATTTAACAGGTTTTAGATGTGTTTAGAAGGAATATATTTCAGCAGATTGTTATCACCCAGATTCCACCTTTTCTGTAGAATGACTCAGCTAGCAGCGCAGACTAAGCTATCAATGTATCCTCTGTTCAGTTAGCTGCTTCCTTGGCTATAGGATATGAGTTGCCGCATGTCAAACCATTCTGTAAAAGCTGGAAGTGGTGGACTGGTATATGCCTACTATGGCTCACAGTTCACAATTTAGTTCACATCAAAAAGCTGCTGTCAACAAACAGCATTCCCTCAAGAGAAACCTCATCCCTTTTTGTTGGAGTTTTGCAATGATGCCTATTCACTTTTTGTCTAAACTTGGTGGCCAACAAGAGGACTTTTAAAAAGCAACGGCGCCCATAGGAACGCCGATAGCAAGCTAAATGTAAGTGTTTACATAAAGTAGCTAAATATATTTGAACATTAGCTTGTACAATGTAGTTTGCTTGTTTGGTTGCTGACATAGCTTGGTTAGTTTGCTGATATTTCAGGCTGTCATTGTTTTTAACTGTCTTTTCTGGGGGATAAGTATTGTTTGGTTGTAACACTATTGTACATTTGATGGAATAAAATAAAGCATACTCCTTAAAAGTAATGCTAAAATATTAGCCCAACAAACCTGCTATTGTTGCATAGTACCTTGAGCAATGAAACGCTGTAATGCAAAATAATGCAGGCCCTAAGTAGCTTGATTTATATCCGAGATTGGGGGATATAGTGTGTTACATTACCTTGAAGTAAATTGCCAGGAATTGTAAGTGCCTTCCGTGTGATGAGATGATTAATGTTTTGTGAGTAATAACTCAATGTGGAGTAAAATGGAATGTCCCGTAATCATCAAATCAAATTTTACGAAAGAAAAAGCAGAGTCTCATAGAAATAAGATTGCATACAATTCATTCAAAATTACAGGGTTACAGCACTACCTTTTTCTTCTCAAAGACATAGGGTACTGATATGTAAATGAAGTAGTTTAATAAAAAGTTTTTCACATGTGAAATATTAAAAATGTGTATTATATTTTTTAATGTAATTATATATTCTCTAAATATAAAATAGACATGAGTTCTTCAATATAAAACTTCATAATTATTCCTTATAATTGAAACTATAATCTTTATATGCAGAAGGCTTTTTATAATTATCAATTATTGAACGTGACATTTAGAACACTGCGGCTCATAGCTACGATTAATGTATAAAAAAATAAATAAAAAGCTATCTAAAAATGCAGATGGTTGTTAAAACTCTATCCACCACCAGTGTTTATTGATCAGAACCAGCCTGCCTTGCTTGTCAATAGCTAATTTAATTACATGAAAAATAAAAATGAATCAATCAATTAAGGGCTATAATCTGACAACCACTAACCTGATGCGCCGCGGACCCCACTTAAATTAATCAACCACCACCCACTGATCAATCCATGTGGAGAAAGCTGCCTTTTCTGCACTTCAGCAAACAGAGATACAAACACACGCCCATTAAATACAGCATGGCTTAAATCACTGGGAATATAGCTCAAAAACGTATTGTTTTTATTGTTTATCTTGGCTGTTGTCTAGAGCTATTTAAAAAAACAAAAAACATGAATATAGTTCATATCTCATTTAGTGTCTTGCTCTTATTTGTGTTGCTACCCACATATATTTAGTGGACTCTTAAAACTTCTGTCTACAGATTTGTTTTAATTTAGCACTTCCATATAGGCTGGCTTTTATAAACAAAAACAAATTAAATGTGCGACTGGAGTTTATTTAAAAATGCTCCTAGCATTAGTGGTACACAGGTAAAAAGATATGTACACCTTTGCCACATGTCATGGTATTATTTATTATAAAGTAATTCTGTCAAGATTCAACAATTGATTTTATTATGATAAGAATAAATAAATTACATATTTATTTCAAGTTTGCCCTCGGGTTGAGTAGTCATCGTGTTTTGATTCCTTACAATAAAAGTCAAAAGGATGCATTTGTATGAACGTATACCCCCCGTGCCGCTCCCTTAATTTGGAGCAGAGTGTAGCTACTAGCTCAAAAGCACATGTTTCTGAGTTGTATTCTAAGCAGCACCGAAGTTAACACTACCAAACACTCCACTGTCATTCTGCAGTTCATTTTAATGCTTGGCTCCCCTCTTTTTGCTGCAGGCCTCTGCTAATAGGGACCTTGCCTGAGGCGCTTCACCTCACACCCGGTGTATTGCTGTATCAACACTGGACCATGATATGCATAACATTAATTTGGCTGTACCCTAACAGAAATATCTGCTGGTCCGAAGAATACCAGATATTCTTTTTGTATTTTGTTGAAAACAAACAGGTAAGAGACAAGGTGACTGAGTGTGTTGTCCTCTGTAGGCCATGTAGAGGACATTATCAGTCGCAGCATGCTGGGTCTGAACTCCTCCAACAGTCTGACCTAGTTACCAGATCACTCTCACACACAAAGACACACACAGCTCTCTGACGGATATTGCAGGCGGGTGAGTAAAGTGTCATTCCCTCAGCAGTGTCGTAGTTCAGTGTAAGGCAGGATAGCGACAGTTCAAGGAGAGTAAAGGAAAGGAGGAAACATTGGCTCAGAGGACTCTTTTCAATGTGTTTTTACTCAGCGTGTGTTTGTGTGATGCACATGCTGGCTGACTTCCCTCTTTTCTCAGTGGCAGAGCTGCGCCGTAGCACACATAGCTCACTGTTCCTCCCAGTTTAGCCTCCACTAAATCAGCTGGCGCTTACACTCGCTCTTCCCTCTCCCTCTCTGTCAGCTTTCCTACAGTATCCGCCTCTCCTTTTCTCTCCCGACCTTTCTTTTCCATTGTAGCTTTCTTCCTGTTTTTTCCAATTTAAGTGCAGGTTTTAATATCGAATCTGTCCTTGCCCAGTCGTTTTATTTTTCCTTTTTAATTGTTACACTGAAATGAAATTCAATTTTAATCCAGTCAAACAAATGTGAGTATGTGTGGCCTACGGCTCTTTACCAGTCATTTCTAATGCACATTCTTATCAAAATGTGCATTATAAAGCAGCCCATTTCTATGGGCCCATAGAAAAAACATGATCGCTATATCCAACATCCGACAGGACACATAGCACTTTGAATATGTTTGTGTGTTGCATAGGTAACTGAAATAGCAGAACGTTTTTTGTACAGCGTGTGGGTGGTGGAAGTGCGCACACTCCTCAAAGATGGTCCGAAGGATATATTGTTAGAGCAATCTGCCCACATGCTGTCAGACACGAGTCTGTAGTGTGTAATAGGAATAAATCACATGTTTATGGGTTTGTCACAATGCATACGGAAGCTAGAAGCCGCTCAAACGTACATCCATGCTGAGTGTCTGGGAGAGGGGGTGTAGGTAAGCAACACACTCGTAGCCCAAGGCGTGAAAACCTGCATTTCATTTTCAGTGTTTCTCATCTCATCGACACCTTAAACATAGCTGGGTGTTATCATCCAGAGCAAGTTGTCTAGTTCTAGGGTGTATTGTGAAATTGCTAAGTGCAGGGGCTCGTGCCATGGAAGGGGCTGGAGGTGGAGGCAGAGGCCTGCAGCAGGGGCACAGAGCCATCATCTTTGGCCAGGGCTTATGTCAGGGCAGAGGCAGTGACCGCCATGCCACGCAGCCCCGGGGATATACAGTGTAGCGGGCGGCTCTCGCTCCTGTCTGCTCCCCTGTCCTCCATGTTGTGAGACACACTGCTGCCCTGGAGCTGGGAGCAATGGCACAGAGCCTAGCTGGCCTACCTGCGTCTGCCCTTATCCCATCAGCCAGGATGTGGCAGCTCCATGTGTGAAGAGACAAAAAGTGTGTGTGTGTCAGTGGCTTGAGCGAAAAACCAGAGACAAAGCATTTAGCCGCATGAAAACTTGCACTTTTGTTTTATGGGAAAATCCAATGGGGATTCATTTATTTTGAGGGCCCAACCTATTATTGCGCCGAGTGTACTCTTGAAGAAAACCATAATATTACAAATGAGAATGTCTGAAGAATCCATGGCGACGGTTCAAACTGCCATTTTGTTATTCAGAAGCAATTCTTTCAAGTGGGAGACAGGCAGGCCAGTCCGTTTCACAAAAGACATGTTATCCATCAGCCAATTGATTTGCAAGAGACTTGGAAGAGAGAGCCCTCCCTTTTCTCACTACAGCTGCGTCATACCGCTTGGATATGCCAATATTTCCAACCGTGCTGTCTTATCAATATCTTCATTTTCAAAGTTAGGCAATACAATTATGATAGCCCTATTCTCTTCGTTGTCGATTGCCTTTCATTGTTGTAATGTTGCTTTATCTTTCACTTATCCGGAAACTGTTACAGTAAGACCTTTCTCTACTAAGTCCTGCTGTTACTTGTGTGCTTTGTGTTTCGATTTACGACCCTAATATGTCACAGAATTTGCAGAAGCATCTGCCCTAGAATAATGTGGTAAAAGGAACGAGATGTATTTTTTCTAATCTTTTATTATTTTCAACAAATGTCATAATAGCCAACATTATTTTAGTGTTTGTGTCAATACCATCTAACATCGTTATTCCCAACATGCGTTCCTGCTTATGAAGTACATCAATTACTGTGTATGGTTTCGTATTTTTTTTACAATTTAAATATTTTCCGAAAACAGCTGGGCACAGTGGTTTGAAGCAAATGTGAAAATCGTTGTTTTGGACTATTTTTGGCTTCGGATTTGGTGCTTTAATGAGTATTTACAGCAGCAGGCTGTATGTGGTATGTGGGACACTCAAAATAATCTACATTGCTCACTTTTGTGGCAATTAATAAACGTGGCACAGTGCACCAGTGTGGCTTATTAATGTGTTTTTTATATTTTTGCAACGGGGTTAATATCAAGAATTACACTTTGAAACTTTTAGTAGGAAAACATTTATTGTTGGTTTTTCATGGGGTTTTTTTAACTCCAGGAAAAACTCTAAAATCTGAAAGACTTACAGTATCCTAAGTGTGTTCCTCAGAGGCACATAGCCATGGGTGAGTTTTTAAAAAAAAAAAAAAAAAATGTAAGTCATACATTTCCCCCGACTAAATTATCCCATTTTAAGATCTGAGCAAATGAATATCCAATATTGGCAGATTGTAGATTTCCCAGTGGAAATGTACTTCAAGGTATACACTTTATACAGATGTGACACTGCAGGAGCCACTCTCCTGCCTCCGTCTCTTTGGTAAGTAATCCGACACTGCAGAAATGCGTAATGGACGCAATATTTTTTTAAGAATGGTAAAAGTTAGAAAGATCTGTAAAACAGTGACTTCATTATCCTGGAAGCAAAATTGAAATGAGTCTCCTGACACATGCATTGAGATGTAGTGGTAACAGCCAAAAGGTGTAAATTCAATCACATTGCAATGTGCTTTATGAGCTTCTCCCTGATTATGCACCTCCCCCTGTCCCCCTGTTCCCGTGCAGAGAGCAGAGGGAGGTCTTCTTAATACGAGAGTTTAGGCTTTAATTTGACTAAAGTGGTCAGATTTATGCATTTTGAATAATTAACATCAGTTTGCATTACCTCTGCTCTGAATTCCTCATGCTCTCACTCGCGCACTTTCTGAAACACATTCAAGCTAGTGCACACACAGAGGCACACATATATACATGAGCATGATCGCAGACACTAATGTAGGGCTAATGCTAATTTGAAAAGTGCTTTATCATCCTTTGATAAAATAATACAGAAGCACAAAATGTGGGTACTTCAAATAAAGTAAGTATGAAAGGGAAAAGAGAGTTTTATTTCTATTAGATGAACAAAAGGAAAAGGGGTTTTAACTTATAACATATTATTTACTGTATTGATGATCAAATCAAGAAGGCAAAAAACAACGCAATGAATAACAGGGAAACACTTATTTCAAAAATGTACAGATTTCCTAAAACAAGGCATCTAACCAGGATCTAACCAAATGGTCCTAGTTTCTTCCTTGACACACAATGTATGAGGACACAAGGAATTCGCAAAACCAAAAAAAAGAAAATATAAGCATTAAAAGCACCAACGTTCACATTTTTTAAAGGAAGCATAATTATAATAAAACAATAAGATGAAAAAACAATAAAACGCCCAGATCCTTTCTGTCATATTTAAATTGGGTGTCCTACCCCAGACGAACCAATACATGACCTTTGAAAAACTCCTCTGAATTTGTACTGCTTGTTTAGCGGAAGGCTATTCCATATTATGGCCCCTGCTAAATAAAGTTAGACAATTTATTTTAATAGTGTAATAACTTACATCTGCAGATGCATAAAATCTGCTCTTTATACGAAATAAAATGTTGGTAAATGCGCAGAAACACACAAATACTTCCTGTTGCCCCCTAGCTGCACAATCCCTGAGAATAAATCCTCAAGTGGCCTAATACTGATACACCCTCTCTCTTTATTTCCAGTGTCCTGAATACATTCATGACCCCAGCCACTCACCCCAGAGTACCCACTTATCTTCCACGTTACCCGGAGTCACCCCTCAGTCTTCCGCCTCAGGCCTGTAGCCCCCTCCTTTGTCCCAGATCCCTCTCAGAAAGGATGCAGCATTCTCCCTAACAACCATGGGGTCCGTTTGGGCTTGCTCCAGTTACCACAAAAAAATATGTGACGCAGACATTTCTCGGACGCAGACAAACTATTTGTTTTCTACAGACACGCATGTTCGCCCACATGCGCATACAGGTACATCTACACAGAAGCAGCGTTACGGTTTGCACAGGTCGACCTACATGCCACATGACCAGCAAGAGGCACTGTGCTGATATTGTCCTGTTGGCATTTCTGTCAACTAAAAGGCCTGCTAATGCTTTCTGCTCCGTCTCCCATTTATTTAATGCTCCAAGGCACAGAAACGCTGCTTAAAGAAATGCCCTCTGGTGAAACCCAGTACACGTCAATGCACACAAATATGAATTTCTTTCCTCCTCTGTCTTCTCTTTCATAAACAGACATACTGACCTAAACACTGAAAGAGAAGTAATCGTTCAACACACACAAACAAGCATTTTCTAGCTGCAAAGAGGCCTCGTGGTGTGACCTCGAAGAAATCCGCTGCTATGTCCCATTGACAGTGCAGGCCCACACACGGATATGCAGAAAAAAACACGTGAAAGTCGGAGTGCCCCTTGACCCTCGCCTCAATGAAAGGAAAAACGAACTCAAAGACTTCCTATATTTATGTCCCCTTTTCCCTCAACCTCTCCATTTGTCATCTGTTGAATACCTCGCTTCATCTCATTTCTATCGATCTGCTATCTAAGGTGCAAGTGTCAGAATGGAAAGCCTCATAGAGGCGATGGGCACACACAGCATTCAACTAGCTAATTCAAAGCAATGAAATGTTGTTTTTGGAAAGGGATAAACGACAGGCGTGTGATCACACACAAACACACCCACACACCCACACACACACACACACACACACACACACACACACACACACACACACACACACACACACACACACACACACACACACACACACACACACACACACACACACACACACACAGCCTGCTGCAGATGTCCAAGGTTGAGGTGGCTGCTGTACAGAGCGGAGCCCCTTTTGATGGTGCTGTCCAAGGTTCTGACCAGCTGGTGTAGCACAGGAGCTCTCCGCGGTCCTGAAACACGTGCTGGCTTCTTCTTGCTGTGTTGTAGAGTGCCGCAGAAGGCCTGTTTCAGACTAAAAATAGTCCCCTTGTAATGAATTGAAGGTGCGTTGGCCTTTTTAACAGCCAAATGAAGAAAAATAATACATATTTTTCCCATGCATTTTTTATCTATATCCCTCTGTGCACAGTACCTTTAAACTTTACTTTCTAGTTTAGTTTTGCCGCAGCAAGAAGCAAAGTTATCGCGGATGGAGATATATAGGAAGGGCAGGAAGATTCTATACAGTTGGGTCAGGGACAGAATTTCCATGGTGCAGCCTGAGTCATGACGCTGGTGGCAGACCTACCGTTTAATGTGATTTCTGCGACTTCTTCGTACTTAGCAATGTGGGACACAGTTCAAACGAAGAGCTCAGACAGAATACATATCGGGGGAGCTTGTGTGTGTGTGTGTGTGTGTGTGTGTGTGTGTGTGTGTGTGTGTGTGTGTGTGTGTGTGTGTGTGTGTGTGTGTGTGTGTGTGTGTGTGTGTGTGTGTGTGTGTGTGTGTGTGTGTGTGTGTGTGTGTGTGTGTGTGTGTGTGTGTGTGTGTGTGTGTGTTTGTGGGGGGGGGCTGTGTGTATGAGAAAGAGTGCAGGCTGGCTGATGAAGTTTGTGTGTGCACGGAAGCAGTGTGTTTGTACGCGCCGGTGTGCATGCTTGCACGCGCTCACACTAAGTTGGGCGTAACGATGGATTCAAAGGGAGCCTTTGAAGTATTTTGATGTTCCCTGGCTGCTCTCTTGCCAGTTTCCTAAATAGGTCAGAGACTCTGCTCTCTGCCTTCTGCACTGTGCTAGCTGTACTGCAGCCTGCTAGAAAGAGTCAGAAAGGGCAGGCAGAAGGAAAACAATCTACTTAACTTTACACCGCCTCACTTGAACTAAAAATCCAGCTGCGTCACACTTTATTTTAATTGTTAGTTGTTTGTTTTGATGCACAACAGTTGCAACTGCAGGGACATGTAATCATTTTGTCAGAAAAACAGAGAATAAAGACACAGCAATTGGATAGAGTTAGAGCAGACGAGACATAGAATAAGAGAGAGAGGTATGCGATTGCCGGTGTGGACCTGCAGGCCATCTGTCCATGGTGCTGTGAGAGTTCTGGCTTCGTGCTGCTAGCTCCATGTAGGCCAGTCATTTGCATCTTCCAGCCTGCTGATTAATATGGTATCTGGAGGAGGCCTTTTTCTCAGACACATCAACCCAGTCATGCCCATTTCCTTGCATGCGTGTGTGGCTCTTCATTTTGTACTTGGAGGAGGTCTTGTTCCAACCTCTACAGGTGCCAGGGTGAAGCCATCACAGAGCCAGACTCGCATTTGATTGCCAACCCCTGGAAGCAAAAAATATATCAGGGTGGTCTAAACTTAGAAAAACATAGCTGTCCGTTTGTCCTCTTTTCGCCATAATTGGCATATGAGTATACACATGCAGGCGACTTCTTCTCACCATTCCCAGGGACCCTGTTAGCACCTCCTCTTCTCCTCCTGCAATGGGGAGGAATAAATCAGAGTGAGTGAAGTGCTTGTTTTAGCTGCCAGTGGTGGCACGTCCAAACCTTCCGGAGGGGGTGGCGGTCGTGGTGGTAGTGGTGGTGGGGGGGGGGGGGGGGCTATGATTTATTGTCGAGTGGCACAAAGTGAACAAATTCTGCCATGGGAACAGGAAAGACACCCCCACAGAATGCAATTTGCCTTCTGTTGGGCTGGACTGTGTTAGCAAATAAGGCCAAACCCATCCCCTCCCCACTCCAACACACACTTTCTTGCGGCGGAAATTCTACTGGGGACAAGCCAGGGGAGATCAGAATAGAAAGCGTGTGAAGGAGGGAAGTATTCCTCTGTTACCGATAGCCAGATCCCGCTTTCGCTCCGCGCCACTTTCAGTGTCACACAACCCTAAAAGAAAAACATGCCCCCAAGCGGAACTTCCTCTTATCCTCCCCGCTATCCTTCATTGGGCCCCCCAGCAGGAGGTTTGGACTCAACCAGAAACCCTCGGCCTCCCTCTGGGCTTGTGTGATCCCCTCCATGTCCCCGCCGTGGATAAAAGTAGTCTTACATCCTCACAGATGTTAGGCCAATTTTCCAACACAAAAAGGCCCCACGCAGATGCGCAGGCTTGTGTCAAAGGCACACACACACACACCGCATCCACACACTCTTGCTAACACGCATACACAGAACGTATGTGTGTCACTGCTGCATATCAAAGACTTTATGCATCCCCGAGGACACTAACATGCACCCACATGCACTCTGCCGCTTTCAAAGACTCACTTTTTACCATACCTTTTTTTTGTTATGCACCAAGTTTCTGCTAAAATAACCACGATATGAAATGGAAATAACTCAAAAACAAGACGGATGCCCTCTCATATTTGAAGTATTGCCACCTGCTTTGTTTTGAAAAATGAGCAGCTATATTTGAAGCATGAGAGTCGGGTCTGCTTCTCGCCGCTGTTTATCTTAGTTGACTTCCCATGGGGGATTGTAATGCCTGTGTCAGTGGACACACTAATAGAGATGTGTGAGGTTACGACTATTGTATACATCAACGCCAAGGATCTGCGCTCCACTATTATAGGCCTGTCACCTTACTCCAGGGATTATATAGGTTTTAAATGGAAGAACAGCTTCTTACAATACAATACTGAGGGGATTTAATCTAGACAAACAACACCTTCATATGAGGTATTACAGCAGACTGTCATCCGTGGATCTCACCTCTGGAAGAACAGGATATAGCAGGCACGTTCGCTGAAGGCCTGCCACAGACCACATTGGAGAGGATTAGTCGGAGTCAATCTACCTGGGAAATGTTAATGTGCTGAACCACATGAGACTCCCTTAGCCTGAAATAAGAGTTACGTATTGGCAGGGTTGAGAAGGTTACTTTTAAAATGTCATCTGTATCAGAATAGAGATGTACTGCTAAAGACAGCATGTGTAATAGCACATTTGTGTGACTGCTATTCCTTTCTCAGCTATAATTCTAAAGGCATGCTAGCGGCATGGCTCAAGGGATGGTGATGTCAGTGCGTCTACCGCTTTGATCAAGACTGAAATTACCCACTGGATGGATTGCCATTAAAGTTGTACAGATACCCATTTGGCCAAGAAGATGAATCTACAAGGCTTTCCATATAGCGCCAGCAGTGGTTTTTACATATCCAGTAATGGATCTTCATACCTACAGGGTGGATTGGCTCACAATTGGGTGCAGATGTTCATAGCTCCCTGAGGATGTATCCTAATGACCTTTTGTGATCCCTGAAATGTCTTTTAGCACATTTAAGTTAAAGGTCTATAAGAATTGATTGCTTTGAACATACACATCGATGTTCAAAGTCGTAACTTCAGTGGCTTAATCAGGTCACAATGCAAATGTTTCCAATACTTTGGTTTATAATGAAATAACTGCAGAGATAATGACATTCCTATCAGCCTAAGCTTCTTTGTTTTGTGCTAGCTAGCAAGCATTAGCATGCTAAAATAGGATTGGATTATAAATGTGCAGTGCTAACATAAATAAGTTAGGGTTGCCATTGTTAGTTAGTTAGTAAGTAAGCTAGGCAGGAAGATGTAATCAGTTAGCACAAAGTTTTTGTTGTTGTTGTTATTGTTGTTGTGACAAACACTCAAGTAATTTTTTCAGGACCTGTAACAAATACATTATTCCCCATAGACAAAAAAAGGCATTTTGTTTTCACTTGCCATAAGATGAAAGATAAAAAAAAAAGGTTTAATATAAATGAGATGGACCGTTAGAGAATGTAGGGGCTCAACACATTCATGACATTTCAGACTTTTTTTTCATTGATCAATACATCATTACTACATACATACAGCCTTCACGTGCCCTCCTCTGTGAGTAGCAAGACATGGTGCAAGACCAACTTGCAAAACGAATGTCGCCAACCAAACGTCGAGCTGTTACGCCTAGCAACGGCGGATGGGCAGTCATCCCGACCGTCGATAACCGAGGCCTGGCAGTGCTTCAACTCAACCCGAGTTGGACCTCTGACGTTACAGGACAGAGAGAGAGAGGATAAACAACAAAGAGGTTCCTTTCATGTAAAATAGTTGACTGGCACGAAGCAATTTCAGACAACTTGAGTGGCTGTACAGAGCAGAAGTACAGTTCCTTTAACCCTGAGAAAAGGGAATTGTATTTGTTTTTGTGTGTGTGTGTGTGTGTGTGTGTGTGTGTGTGTGTGTGTGTGTGTGTGTGTGTGTGTGTGTGTGTGTGTGTGTGTGTGTGTGTGTGTGTGTGTGTGTGTGTGTGTGTGTGTGTGTGTGTGTGTGTGTGTGTGTGTGTGTGTGTGTGTGTGTGTGTGCGTGCCTTGAACTTGAATGTGGGCCTGTGCAAGTTGCTGGGACAGACGGATGCTTTTTGGTCAGTTTCTGAAATAGCTTTCTGACCTTTCTGTGAAGTTGTTATCGTCTGTGTGCTCTCAGCCATATCCTCCTGCCCTAAATGTACCACTATAACTTATGCTCCCTTCTTTACTCCAGCATATGGCTGACGTTATGCATTAATAATGTTAAATAATGATTACAATCTCAATCTAACCATCCTACCCCCTACCTTCATTTCGTCTCTTGTCTCTGTCCTTCTGCCTCTCTGTTTGAATGTATTCATAGGGTGAAATGGCAAATCAACCAAATTCCAAATGGCTACGGCAAAGGCCTCAGAGTAACAAGTGGAGGGAGGAAACACACCAAAGACAGCAGTCTTCATTTGCATTTTCATTTCATTTTCCTATGGCCTGTAGCGCTGTGTACAGAATCAATTTTTCCAACTCCATTTCCAATATATTACCGAGAGACAGTGGGGAAGAAAGGATAAGTATTGATTGGAGTGTTCATTGTGTCTTCTTACAGATTGCACACTTCATAAGAGCACGATGAAATTGCTGTTTGTTTCCTTTTTTTGTGTCTTTATTTCATCTCAAAGATTAATGATGGTTTTCTGATATGGCTGAGATGTGACTATCAACATTCTTATACCTTACCAACACATCTTGTCTTGTTTCATATTGATCGACAGAGGCAACCTGTATTGCAGTACTCTACCTCAAGCAGTTATTAAGCTTTCAACATACAGTTGAAGCCTAGCGTTATGTGAAAAGGCATGTCTTTAGCTAACTACTGTATTGTGTGTGGTTACAGGTTAGAAAAATACCTGTCCATCCATTAGTGAGAGCTAAGCAGAGAAAGATGTGGCTCTATCCGGATTTTCTTTCTGTTTTTTTTTTTCCACAAATATAAAAATGAATATTCAAAAGTATTCCTTGGTGTTTTCTGATATAGAAAACGAATCACAAGTCCCTTGAGCCTCCTTAGCAATGGTTTGTTCTCCTGAGCAGCAGTATGTTAGCGAAAATTAACAACCTCTGGAATGTCCAAATTGACCAATCAGAATGGAGTATTATAATTGGACTTGTAATAAGACTTTATAACATTTTCATCAAAAGAAACAAGGTAACCTATTCAAAGGCAGAGTAGGGCAGAACATGCCCGTGCTGCTATTCTGCAAACATATTTAACCATATGACTTTTGGGAAAATGTCAATGGGTATGTCATACATACAGCTTATTTTAGTCCAGAATTAAAAACACTAGTTTTACGAACATTATTTGTATTTAAATCGATCGTATTTCTACCCCCCTTAATTGCAGCAATGCAGAATGTCAAAAAGGTGCACTTATAAGGGTTCTGTTTGATGTATGTAAATATATATTATGTGGCAAGCAGGATTAATATGTAGAGGATGTAGACTCAGGACACTGTTGTGACCAAAACAGCCCTTTATGAGCACGTAAAAGTTTGAGTAACAAGTCACTTAACTTTACCCTTCAAGGCAAACCCAGCCACGCTCAGTCCAACTTGCTGGGGTCATCTAAGAAGAAGGAGAACAAAAGTAAACACTGTTATAGGAGGATAAACTGTTCATATAAAATATGTATTGATGCACTACATTATTAAAATGACTTGCCCTACTTGTGTTTACATAAATTACATTGGTTTTTGTAAGTTTTCACTCAAAGTCTGATATAAAAATACAATTCTATATTCCAGCTGTGGACTTGACTTTTCCTCAGCCATCAGTGGCCATGATGTAATTCCCCGTTCACTGTGTGTGGGGCGGAAAGCTGTCAACTGAAATCCTGACACTCATTCACACCTTCGGCAGGGAACGGCAGGCGAATCTGCCTTCGGGACAAGTCCTCCATATACTTGGAGTATCTATTGAGATTCCAATGATTTTCAGTGAGGAACAGATACTCCTAATGGAGGTGCATATAAGGCAGCCAGCTGTCTGTTAGTGCAGCTCTGTGATTGATGGGAGGAGACATGCACCATTTACTGGCCAAGCTGGAACTACTGTAGAGGGAATCTCCATCTTCTCCTTCGAAGCGGTCACAAGACGCCATTACAGAAAAGAATTGGCCTATTTCCATGGAGGGAAGATCACTTAATTTGACTGCGGTCACACAGACATACAAACAAGCACTCACTTTGGTTATTTACACACACGTACAAATATACCTGTGAGAACACATGGAGTTGAAATGAGAATAGGCTCAGGGTCACACATATGCTGAAGAACACAAATGGGTTTTACCTGCGCATTTCACAACCACTAGCTGTATGATACAGAAGTAGCCGCAAGCACATTCACACATAAGAAATGATTTTCTGGTGTTCCATTTGTCTCAGTTTGCAGCTCTTTAAATAAATGTGTTGGACGATGTCATTCAGTCAAAATTAGCTTATAAGCCAACCGTATTAACATTCACAGTTTACATTTTATATTTTAATAGTAGACAGAAGTCATTTTGAAATAAGGATACACTTTTGTTGTATCAGGCTAAAATGATTGAGCTTAAATGAATACCAAATGGCAATCTGAAAAGTGCAGCCATGCCGTGCCTTTAACCTGCATTCTTTAAATGGCCAGCAGGCACGTGCACACATAGACCTCAAAGTGGGCTTGAGCCCCTGCCCTTTTTCTTCCTCCAGAGAAAGTACCCTTTTTATGGGGTGCTTTTTATTTTATTTTTTTAAATAAATGAATGTATCTACTGCTGTTTGCGCACACTTTCCAAAAATATATTGATTGAATAAAAAATAAAAATATCAGGTCGGGAGATTAGACTGTGAAGTTCCGCTGCTCTCTCTCCCCTCCCTCCCTCCACGTCTCGCAGTCCCTTCAGACAGACAGGTAGCAGCACCTCCCACTTTACTGTCCCACGTTATACCGGCTTTTCTTGGCTTATTTTGAAGGTGAGTGGTGATGAACAAATGACTAAACTGCCAGTGTGTGAAAGACACACTCAGAAGCCAAAGTACAGAAGAGAGGCTTTCTGATCTCCTCCTCCTCGCTATATTGAGAAGGACATTCCTGTTATCCACAGTGAAGTAATAAACATCTACAGGGACATGGCCCCCAGAAGGTGGCTGCTGTAAGGGAGGAAGGGCAGACAACAAGTGAAGACACAGAAACATATTTAACAACTTCCAAGTACAAAGAAAGATACAAGATACAAAGAAAGTTAGTAACAAAATAAGTTATTAACAAAATATTTAATTTCAGATTTCAAGACCTTGTTAAATAATTTCAGTAACATTTAAGTATTTTTGCATGTTCTTAATAAAAAAAATTGCACCGTTTTTTCAGCATTTTTGATGTGTTTTGTCCAATTAAAGTAAAGGTAAATGAGTAGGAGAGGAGTGTAATTGTTGCAACTAAACTTAGGCCTACTTGTAGTTTGGAGTTTAGGTTGGTTTGCGTATTTATGTAGAGAACAGCCTTGTTCAGTTTTGTGTGAAGATTTTTGTTGATTTTGAAGTGTTATATATTTGAATACCACAAAAATAATTCAAAGGACTTAATTTTGTGCTAAAACAAACTAATTATTATAGCAATTAACTAATGGAAAGAAAACATGCACATTGTGGCATAGTTTCCTTTGTTGATGTCTGCTCTTGTGCGTAGTGAATACTACAGAAGACCAATGTCTCTGTGTTAACTGATCATTTTCTAGAATTATGTTGAGTATTAAACAATTGCGTGAGTGTGAGGGTATTAAAATGAATTGGTTGGTAAGCCAGAGATGTGCAACTATATTTAACTTTTAGTTTTACATTTCTTTTAATAAATGATTATGGGATGTGCTCTTTTTCTCACTTGAGCCCCTGCCCCCCAAAATGTCTGTGGACGTCCCTACCAGCACTGATTGCAAGTCGGATTGATTTGGAGTGTATGAGAAAATGGCCTTTCTTCTCACTTGATTTATAACACCCAAAGGCATTGTAAACATGAGGTCATGGTCTCAATTGCTAGCTTCAAGTCTTCTCCAATACACAATGATGTTCATTTTGTAAAATAAATGATGGTCCTATTTAGAGAAAAATATACAATAAAGCCGTGTATTCTTGCAGTCAGGGCCATCTTGTGATTGACAACCAGCTACCAAGGTGTTGTCAGGTTTGGGTGTTGTCAGTCTGGTTGTCCAAACTAGCTTTACATTTATTTTCAGATCATGAAAGTAAATATTAACATTTTGGTTAGCCTAAAATATATTTGTATGTCTATTGTGAGGTTTTTATTAAGCTCCACTCGCTCGAGTCGCTACTGGTCCCAACAAAACAAGGTTCAGAGTGAATATACATTCTATGATTAATACGTGTACATGCTACTGTTGTTCTAAAATGCAATTGATTGTTAATGCTCATCAGTCGCTGATCAATCAATTACAAACCTTTGAGTCAAAAGGATAGTTAATATACTCAGACTTCTAAGCCTCTCTTGCCTCAACCACCGGCATAACTCACAGTGTGGCAGTTCATTGAATCACCATCTTGTTCTCTAATATGTCTGCTGTCCTGTGTTCGACCAGAGTACGTTTTTCTCCGTGATTGGCAAACAGCATGCTGTCATCCACCCATTCATCAATCTCTAGTGAAAACAATGGGCTGTTTGGCACCAGCCCTGCCATTCTTGCCAGTCCAGAGGGACACAAGAGCCAAAGACAGATGCCGACTCATGTCTGCTAATTCGATTTTTGGTCTGTTCCTGTCGCAGCTACATGGACTGCACATTAATTGAGATCATGCAAATAAGACAAGGCTTCATTTACTTAATTATATTTATGTTTTCATCCCTCCCTGTTAGTTCAATAGGGTGGATGTGTCAGCGTTGCATCCCCTTACGAGTGTGTTTTTCATTTGTAGTGTTTGATATTGATTTTGCTTTTATTTTGCTGTAGTTGCTCCATGAAACTGACTTAAAAAATATATATTTGGCACATGTCCCATTTCTGTAGCAAAGAACAGAGATAAAGTAAGAAGAGTGGATGTTAAAACACAGAGCGACAGTAATTTAACTTTGATAGACATTGTTTACTATCATTGGTCCTCTTGGCTGGATGTTTAACGTGACAGAACAGTATAATATAAGAGCAGGGATAATGCTTCCCCACAGCAATCTGTATAAACGGCATATTGGTTCCACTTGCACTGTCACACCGAATATATTATTAGATTCTTAATTGCTTTAAACTGGCCTGCTTCCTGACCTTCTAATATAACCATCTTACCAACTCACAATAGAGGTTATTCACAAAGGGTATATGTTGTTACTAATGTTGTACTTGCTAACGAGTGAATTCATGGAATGTAATGACATTTCGGGTTGCCTTTCTGTTAGCCAGTGGGAACTATATATCCCCTGCTTGTATGGCTGGCTAAAGCTGAATTCACATGATATTTGATTTGCTCTTTGCTCACCGCGGCTGGGCGCAGAGCACTGCGGGGAAAATTCCAGTTATGTTACGTTTCTATTGTTAGCTCTGCTAGCTTGTGCCGCCACACTGCTCCTAGTAGTACTAGGATGGGTAAAAAGCAGAAAACAAATGTCACTGTGTGCTGTGTGCATGAACATGTGTGACCAATAAAGATGGTTTCATCCTTCCATTCATCCGGTACATACAACTATTATCTGATTGGCTGCCCGTCGAAAGATCAGCAGTAATAAGGTCAAAGGTGAAATTATTAGAACTTGGAATGAAGCGCTGTGCTACAATTTCGAGCTGTGCGGGACACCGAGTGTAGCGCTACATGCTAGTCGGGCGGCACCACTCTATTGATGGAAACCCAACAGCAACGTCAGCTCAGAGCCGTTTTACCGCATATCATGTTTAAGGTTGCAAAGCATTCTGGCCAAGTTCTCATTGTAGAATTGAACACTTTACAAAAAAGACCGCTATTTTGCAGCTATGAATCCAGATTTGTTTGATGTTGACAGAATACAATCTTATTTCAACATTACATTACATGTTACTTGTTAAACGCTTTTATCCAAAGCGGCTTACATACTCAATACTGTGGACAATCCCCACAAGAGCAATTGGGGTGAAGTGTCTTGCCCAGGGACACAACGACATGCTGAATGCAGTGGGGTTTGAACCTGTGACCCCCTAATCCCAACAGCTACGGACAACCCACTACGCCACACGACTCCGTGAACATGAATTGCACTTCATTTCTACCTCCTATCTTTCCTGTCTCCCGTCCAATTCACCAAACATATTGCGCTAGAGATAATACAGCTCAATCATTCCCATAAAGTTTTGCAGCTGAGTGCAATTTGTCCCTATTTTCTTGCGTCTGAGTTCAATTATTCGTGTTGCAAAGTAGATGTGCTTGAGGCAAATGCGTCTGTTGTGAGGTGTGAGAGTCAGCCTGAGCCAGAGGTCTTGTCAGGAAGGGCTTGCCAAAGTGCCACTTTAATCTAGACCTCCTGAAGGCAATTAAAAGAGAAGAAAGGCAAAAAAGTAAGCCCAGGATTTGGGAGCGGAATGAGTGGGAAGAAATAATGTGTTGATTCATTTTTATAATTTGTTCTTGTTTTTTGTAACAAGTAGGGGAGCTATATTCATTTGTTTCCCAATACACAACTGTCATCCTGTCACTGTAACCAACAAGTAATTGGTTTGAGTGGACCCCTTTATCAAGGACTTGATCCTCCACTAACTCTCTGAAGACCTTTATTATTTCACTATAACTTTATTCAGCTATTAGCGCTAATCTTTAAGCATTGGACTGTATTTTAGATAAGGCATTTTAGCAAAAAGATATGGACAAGAGCACTGCAATGAGTTTTGAGTTTTGAAGGTGTTTAAACCCCACAACTTTACCGCAAAAATACTTCTTCTGTACTGCGTGCCAACCAACAAACAAAACTGTCAAAGTGATTCATGGGTGTACTTGTAATTAGTTGAAGTTTGTCCCTACAATCCCTAACCCTGCATTAATTAAACCTTCTGTTTTCTGAGATGTTTTTAAGCTATGTTCTCTTGTAGGCAGCATATGTCTTGTGGAGTTATTGCTGTTGTTCTGAAATCTCACCCTGGCAGTGTGAGAATAGGGTTTTACCCCATGTGTTACAGTATGTGCCCGGGAAGGGTAATACTGCTGACAAAAGTGTCAAAATATATTATACATATCTCCAGGAAATACATATCATACCTGAATACATTATCACCAAGCAATCTGGCTGTGAGTCAGTGTGTGCATTTGTATGCTGATGTACAGATTTAGGAGTTCCACGGTATCTGTGTCTGAGAGGCACCTGTGGCTGACTGCTATCTATTCCAAACATAATGACATGAAATAGCAGCAGCTGAACTCTGATCCGGGAGAAAGTTGAGAAATATCAAAAGCAATATCGCACAGATGTTCACGGTTTCCCCTTCGGAAACATGTGTTTATGGCCCCCCTTCACTTCAGCGTGCCTCAACAAGACCTCTCTATCTCAGACAGACATCCTCCCTCTCAAGGGGCTCAAAGAAGCTCCCTCTGTGTGTCAAATGTATTGGAAAATTACAGCAGATTTGGTTATCTGCAACTGGTGGTACAGTAAATAGCATCAGTCACATCAACAGTATTGTCACACACTTGTGATTGTTATTCAAACGCAGGTTAGCCATTGTCATTTGGCAGCAATTATGCAGCCTGTCATCTGGCCAAGTATGTAGAATAAACACATCATTTCCCTCCTATAGAGCCAGCGTGTGGCGGTGAACGCCCCCCTCCTCCCTTTGCCTCTTCCATTGCTTTCCCCTCGAGTGCATCTGATAAAATTAATTGAAAAGAAAATCAAGTAGCATCCTAAGGCAGTGTTATTGTTATTATTATAATTAGCAATCATGGCATGGCCCACTGTCTCTGTGGCCTGTTAGCTCACGGGCTAAAGCCTCTAATGAGGTAGCAGTCATGTGGTGTCAACTCCTTCTATGTGAAAGAGCAATGTAGACGAAGTGGAATGGGGCTCATCATATATGAGTAGGTCCACATTTGTGTGTGTGTGTGTGTGTGTGTGTGTGTGTGTGTGTGTGTGTGTGTGTGTGTGTGTGTGTGTGTGTGTGTGTGTGTGTGTGTGTGTGTGTGTGTGTGTGTGTGTGTGTGTGTGTGTGTGTGTGTGTGTGTGTGTGTGTGTGTGTGTTCATGGAAATTGGCATATCATGTGCAGAGCTCAAAAAGGGCTCGTGACAGCATTCAGATGTGGTCAAGAAGTAGGACACCAAGGACTAAGAGCGTGTTTGTGAGTTAATGCCGGTGTTGAGCACTGTATACCCATACCACACTAATAGCATTGGCAAGCAATGCTTCACAACAACACCTGTAAACAGGAGTTAGCAACAATTACTGTCTGCTCCTGTGAAACAATGAACTGTGTTGTTACTGGAGAGAATTATAATTGTCTAGATCATCACATCATAACAAGGATTTATATCGTTCAGCTTATTTTATGTTTTGGGGCTTGGAACAAGAAAATATGTCAACAATTTCTTGATACAATCCAGGATAAGCAACAGTCTAGTTAGTGCTCCATTTTATTTTCTCATTCCTTTCGAAATATACATCACATATTTTCTCACAACTCATTAAAACAAATAAGAGCTTTCTTGTTTGTTTCTTCTTGCATTGCATCATGGAAATAAGAGCTCGAGCTGTTTGCACTACACACAGAAAGTATTTTATTTAGATTTGGAACGTTTACTGCAATTTCGCACTCTTTAACAATATGTATGGTAGCTGTAACGTGGATTTGAACCGCCGACCTGATGTTATCACACGGCAAAGCGTTTACAGCACCAACTGCTCGGCACAGTATGTGTCCTTTAGCAGCAACACATCTTCTTGTAAAATACAGAGCAATAATGGCAGTAAAATAAGTACCGGTACATCTTGCTAATTAAGTGTTAAATGTGCAATCTGTTCTTCTAAATAAAAGTATTCCCCTGGTTAAAAGCCCAAACAACGGATTGCTACTTGCCATAACTTCCATATGGACTGACAGGTCTTTTTATTACATGGACTAACACTAGACAACAACTACCTGTAAATCTAAGCAATGTATGTGGAATGCTTTAACACCATTAGGAAACTAAGTGGAACAATAGCCTTACAAATGCAGTGCTACTAACTACATAGAAAGTGAAGTTGAAAAGAGTGTAAAGTTATCTGGCTTGCAAGAAGACTCTGTGAAAGAGATTCCATTTTTATTATATTCCTTCATAAAAATATCATTTTTTTAATGGCAGATGTTCCATACTGTCTTTGTATAACCTTCTGGGTGTCATGATCCCGGTTTTCTAGCTTATTCCTTTTTCATTTGGTAAGAAACCTCACCTTGTGTGTCTAGTTTTACTTTACTCTGCCTTTGAGTGTTTTCCCGCCTTTTTTGATTGCTTGCACTGTTCAGTATAGTCACCTATAGCAGTAGTTTGGCTACTTTATTTGACCTTAATCATGTTTTTATAAAACTACTGCCTCGTAAAGGTATGCGGACGAAATATCAAACATGTTGCTTTACTTCAAGCTAGCCAAAGTGTTCAAACCGGTAGCATTGAGTTTTTAGTTCTCTGTGAGAGACAGTGCAAATAGTTTGACAGAATATTCTAGAGCTCACAGGTGATCATAAAGCAGTTCCTGCAGTCTGGCTTCACTTTTTATTTTTTGGCGTAGTTTATGTAGCATATTAGCCTTTTTTTGCCTCTGTGTTGTTGGTGTGTAACATCTTGTAATCTCAACATTTTGAACAACCTTAGATAATCAATTTTGGGAGAAACATACTTAAGCAAATGACGGTGTAATTGCCAGAGGAGAAATTAAAACAATCTTTCACAAACTCCTCCGGTAAAATGAATTCATAAAGTGATGGGTTATGCTGAGTCATACCATATAACTAGCTATACAATTCAAAAAAAGAGCAAGCTTGAATTTCCATGTGTGACTGGTCCTCCCAGCTGAGATCTCAAGCTGAGGTAAAGCAGGAGGCAGGCTGTTTCGGCTCGTGTTGAGACTGAGCGCTAAGATTCATGGGAGCATGCAGCTGTCAGAGGCCTTGATTGGTGGAGGGCTTTATCAGTCACACGACCAAAACAGAGCCCATGTGGAGGGTTTTGAATGAAGGCTGCTGCCATACCGAAGTGTTTAGCTCCTCTGAGCCATCAGCTGGGAAATTGCTGACTAAAAAATGAGCGTGTGTGTTTTTGTGCACACACATGCACACCGTGTAGTAGGGGGGAGACTCAATTAAAAACCAGCTGTGCCCTATTCCTCTGAAAGCCCTCCAGCGTTCTACACCCCCTTCCACTCATGTCTTACCCCAGTACCCCTCCTTCTCACTACCCCCCTACCAAAACAAAACCCCGCTGCTCTGTAAGCTGCCTGTAAGCTTCTAGACTCATGCCGATGGATCTAATGCTTCCTCTTGAAAACACACATGTGAAGATGAACACACACGTATCGCCTACCCCTCAAACATACTGTAAATGCTCATTTGCCCCCCGCTGCTTGATGTAATTTCGTCAGGCTGGTGTGCCAAAGCAAGCCAGCAATCGTCTTCCTCTAGCACTGTCTCCTGCTCCCTGATGTACCTGTTACTGCCTCACATCAGCCAGCTCCCACTGCAGCGGGGGCACTTACAGCTCAGAGGGAGAGATGAGAGAAGCGAGGAATGAGCCGAGCAGGAAGACAAAGTCAAAGCTTCATTTACTAAAGAGACAAACAATCAGACGGACGAAGAAAAGCAGACTGAAAGAAATGCCTGAAAGCCTGTTAATATGGTCTTAAATAACCAGCTGCATTTGGGGCGAAGCAGAGGTTAGTGTGGGCTCAAATTGGCTTAAGATACCGTCTGCCTATTACTCTGGATATTACTGCTGCTTTTTGCCTGTCTTGGTTGACTAAAAGCAAGTACACATTAGGTTTCCTTTCATTATTTTTTATACTTTTTTGAATAGCTATGATTCATGTATGGTATTGCCGCTATAGAGGAAAAGGTACTGTTAATATAGCTTAATAAGGGAGTATCCAGAGGGCAGTGGTAGTGCTTAGCTAGCTAATCAGTGGTAATTCTATAAATTCAGGTCCTTTAATTAGCTAATTTGCATTTTGAGAATTAATGGAATTGATTATATAATTAAGAGTATAATGCATCTTCCTCTCCATGTTCGCAAGGCACACATACACCTCCAGTTACACAGTGTAGGTAGGGTTAACCCTTGAAGGTACGGGTATGATGTTGATAGATGTGTGGGAGAGAACTCATTGCACAAGGTTAAACGGAACTCCTGACACTTTGCAGTCTGTAACGGTGGAGATAGGGCTCGGAACGCAAACTCTCGCTGTGAGGCTCCAGGACCCCTGAGCATTGGCTATAAGCATTAGGCTTTGATAGGTTATAATGGCTTGTGCTAATATTGGCTCGTGATAGAGAAAGGTCAGCTAACTCATCTGCACTTTGAAAATCTGACAACTCGCCTCGGGTTTATTTTTTCCTCATTTGAGCGAGTTTCGTGCAACACAATTCATCCGAGGGTCAGATTTTATGATGATCCATCACTTTTTAAGATGGCGGTTTCTAATTATGGCACAAGGTGAAGGGACAGGCCGGAGAGCCTGGATATGTAAGAAATGGAATGTATTAGCCCTAGATTATTATCAGAGCTTGTTTTTTAAAGAAGAGAATATAATTTGTTGAAGATAAAGTGAATTGCCAGGGGTACTTTAGACACAACTAGAGGCCATGGTGTGCCTTAATGCGGTAAAAGATAGGGTGGAGGATTGCCATGGCTGATCCTGCATTATGGCAGGAAGAGGCACACGGGCAGCCTGTAGGCAGAATCTGGCGGCTGTCTGCTCCGAGGTCGATTTTTAAACCGATGAGCAATGTGCTGGTCAGCCACCAGTAGCAGCAGCTTCTGGGCGATCTAATCTGGGTTTGTTCACTGGCCAGTCTCCACATCAATGCTCTGTGGATAAGTGTTGGCATGTTATAGGACATTGTAGGACTAATCTCTAGGTGTGTCCGTACGTAAGGACTTAAGTGCAGACGGATGGAAAGGAAGGATTTAATTCTGCTGACATCATTACTCTCCAGTCCTAACACCCTGGGAATTGAGGAGGGTCAATGCAGGGCACCAAATGTCTGTATTTTGTTTTAGCAAATTATTCTTGGTCTGTGGAATAACACTTTTGTGAATGGTAGAACTATGGAAACATGTTTGACAAGCTCATGTTCTAAGGAGCTACACTCAGCTCATTATCTTTAGAAAAAGACAACTCCACAATGGACAGAGTAGGGAAACTTCAAAGCTTTGGACAAGCTGCACCTGCGTTATTAAGAATGGTTACCATGGGCCCAAGTCAAACCTGAGTTTTTTTAGGTTATCACGTGGGGACTTGAAAATGGTTCAGTCCGCCATTTTACCCTCATCTGCATTTTTTCATCTCATACCGCACCTGTGTATTTCCCACCAGAGATCCGATAATTCCCTCATTTTCCTTTCACCCCTGCTCTGGATTTAACTGCCATCTGGAATTTCCAATCGCATTGAGGCTTCGCGAATGTACTTACCCGATAAGCTCTAAGCCGTATTTGTCTTAATCAATATATCCTTGGTGGACATGGAAGAGTTAAAAAATAAATAAAGACAGAAGTGGGAGGTTTATGTCCCCCGCCGATCCCCAGTTATGCATAAAAATGCCTCGGAAATGAAATCTTTATCAAAAGAGCCACAAGGTTCTCCTTACAAGGTGTTTTCAAATAAGCGGGTGTTATTATCATACCTCCATTGGGAAATATGCATTTACAGCTTGGAGAGTGAGAGGCAATAGGGTAACTGTTAACAATGTTTTCCCTAATTATGGTGCATAATTGCATGCTTCTGTTATTGCGCCTTTCTATTGCTGCTGCTAATACAGAGAAAGCCCATTAGGCAGTGTGCTAATGTGAACAGTAGCCTGCAGTGCAGTGGGTTCACTGTTTAAAAAGAGATGCATGAGGACCACTGTAATGAGCACTAGGCCGCAGAAGGAGGGTACTACTGTATAACACCCAAAGCAGGCACGATCAAGCGCTGGAAAATACAACGAGTCGACTTTGCCTGTCTGGCTGTAGCACTGTTGCTGTAGCCAATTGGGCCTAATGGACCTGACCTTTTATTCTTGTAATACAGTACATAAAAAATATCTTAGAATGTTTTAATCAAAAGTATACCTTTACATTTATAATAAAATAAAAATGTACAACGAAATTAACCCAAATACTGCACTTATTTTAGTTAAGGACAAGCCATTATATATTGCATTTTGAGATGTTTCATTGCTACTGATCCTGCATGTCTTCCTGCAGTAATGCAGCTGTAAATACCGTGGATTACTCTCCACATGCAATCATAATGACCATTGACTTTGCTCTGGCCGTGAACGCGCGCTCCGCAAACCTCGGTCATTGCTCTACTGTGAGTGGATGGTCGCTCCCTGGATGCTGCTGCGCGCAGCCTGAGCCCATCGGCCGACGCTCACGTTCAGAGCATGCCCGCTTGCCCGCCACGTCTCAGCTCTGAAGAGAAGCAACGAAAGACGTGCCGTTTGCTCACAGCTGCCCTTCGTGGCTCCTTCGTTTCCAGTCAGCACTGTCCCCTATAACGACCGTGACCGTGGAATGGATTGCTCCGTTTGATCGGAGAGATGTTGTTCTGGAGGCTTATAGCTTTTCCTCTCCATCAGCTCACCCCCCGTGCTCTTATCTCACGCTGCGTGCAATAGCGTCTTGTCAGGACAGACAGTGCAGAGAAAGTATGCAATAAACAAATGACAAGTAGCTCAGGGCTGTTCGTTTGGAGCGAAGGGAAAAGTTCAAGTTGAAGAAGGAGGATTATGCACTGTGCCCAGCGTAACTGAAAGGGAAAAAAAGGTAGGTGACATTTCTAAAATATTCCTATGGAAACGATGCTTACGCGCTGCTGTTGTTTACACACCATCCCTGTCGCCAACACATGTGTGTACGCAATCAGTTGTTGTTGCACGAAGGGGAGGGCAGCACAGAGCGGTGACATTGAGGTGCCTTTTGTCGTAATAACATTTGTGAACCTGATGTGAGCCATGCACTTCGCTGGCATTGGGCACCTGGGGCTTCCTTCGCGTGTCCGCAGTGCAGTTTGTGTGTCATTTTGTCCATCTGCACGCCTTACGGTTCCCAAGCAGGGGTGACCTTATGAATCGCTATGGAGTTTGAGGTTTGCACACATATGCAAGGCAATATCCTGTGTCAAAATCCCATTTATTGTCAGTGCAGTGCTCCCTTGCTTATAAGGGTCAAGGTGGCACGTTAGACCTGTCGCGAGGAGCGCGAGGAGCTCCGGATAACCTCTCGGTTCCTGGTGCGTTTATGGCTACCGCAACATCTTATCGCTCTCCGTACATGCGTGATTAAGTGAGTTTGCCCTTCGCAAAAAATTATGCTTTTTCGTCATCGTGACAAATATGGAGTTACTGGTGGGTTTTAATTGGCTGCTTGACCTGTCATAATCTCTCGCCTCCTCTCCCCAAACTGCCACAGCTCTGCGTCGCCGCCGTGCCATCCACAGCTATTCATAGTCTCTTCTCATTTCCTGAGTTTCTCTTTTATTCTGTACTGCACTTTTATATTTTTTCTTCAATCATTAATATTTCACCAACTTGCTCACACACCTTGGATTAGAAATAATGCATGGTGTTATGCTTTGTGGAGTTCTAAATCAAATGTCCAGGCAGTGTGTGTGTGTGTTGGTGTGTGTGTTGAATTTTAATATCCTTGCTCTGCTGCCATGCTCTGTGTTTTGTGGTGACACAGAGAGGTTGAATGCCCAGCTGGGTCCCCTGGAGCTGCAGAGAGCCACGGCCATAACACTGCAGGAAGCCTCTCACTCAGGAACTATATTCTGAGTGTGACTCTTAGTTTAGGATTTAATGCCACATGCTTGCAATAAGTTTAAGGCTGCATTAGAAAAAAACTTTTGGAGTCGGATTTGTGTCAAGTAGAGTGTCAAGGGATGATGCCCACACACCAGCTGTACAATCCAGAGCAGCCGCCTGCACCTTATGACATGAAAACACACACAGATGCCATGCAGATCTGGATGATGAGACGCCCTGCTGAGATTCACACTTAAATCTAACCGCTAACCTCTTCCTCTCCGCGGCCCCTTCTATATCTCCTCCTCCACCTTTAGCTCTCTTCAAGGCGAGTCTGTGATCTCTTAAACTCTTTGATCACTCTCCCACTTTCCATCCCTCAATCTTGAGCGTTGTGACAGGGGCATATGCATCAAAAAAAGAAAGAAAGCAAAGACTTTCAGTTTGTCGTGTCGATCGTTACATACATTCATTTACATACATGCAAGTGCACATTGTGTACTTAAGCGACCTACTAGCCTGCCAACTACCATCATTATGACCAGTGTTTTTTGTGTGTGTGAGTATGTGTAGCCAGCCACAGCTTTAAGTGCTAATAGGAGCTCACGCAGGACAGCAGCAGGCCGTGTCAACCACAATCTCCAGATGAGTCCTCAGGGTGTCCTATTTGGCGGGGAAACACACACAAAGACACACACACTAACACGAAAACATGCCTGAGAGGTTTAGCCTTCACTCAAGGGGTCTGAGGACGGGTTGTCCGAGTTCATGTCCTTCTTGGACCTTCACAACTATTCAACAAGATTAACTCCTGGGCTGTTACCCATAGAGTTATATAATGCTGATTGACTTAAATAAACACACATTTGTATGTGCGTGCTGGATATTTTGTGAATTCAAAACATGATGAAAGAGAGAATGTCTTTTTGTTAATGTATCTCCTCCTTCCCCCCTCTCTCTCTTCCTGTATGTGGGTTACGTATTAATACATTTGACTGCAACACCTGTGAGGTTTGGAAAGAGCAGCATCAATCTTCATTAGACTGAAATGAGGTAGGCCCTGTTGAATAAATGACCATCATTGAGCGTGTGTGTGTGTGTGTTTGTTTGTGAGCATTTGTGTGTTGAACCCTGTAGACCCGCTCAGACCCAGCTGACAGATGACTGCAGTGATTTCCAGGGTTCAGCAGATTAGGGGATTAAAGACTGAAGGATTCACACAATAACCCTAATGCATAGGCACACGCATACAAACACACAAGCATCCAAAAATACAATCGCCGCCGGTGTGAGGGCTGTTCAGGGGTCAGTGGTACCCAGTGGAGCCCCTCTGTTGCTTTTCGCCCTGCGTCGTGCAGATACCGCTATCCACAATCACACATGCTAACAGACGGAAAATGGCATTAGAAAACCTCAATGGTCCAATCTCACTAATGCCATTTTCACGCTACAGGCGTTACCCGTATTGGTACTGAGCGCCAACTTAATACATTTTGTCCTTCCCAACCAATCCAGAACCCACTCGATGTTAGATAATGAACCCGCATAGAGGGCTGAATGTCTGTGAGCAGGGCAATGAAATGTAGTTGACAATTTGGAGCCAAAAGTCCCTTTCAACCACAAAATGGGCATCATTGTTTTCATTGTTTTAAAAGCTGTCAGTGATAAATACATTGCAGCATGTTTACTGATGTCATGATAAAAAGGCTGCTTATACATCTTTAAGGTATAATTAGACGAGAGGCTGTTAAGTGCCTGTCATTCGTATTCTTTGATTGATTTCATGACTGTTTTGAACTTTTTCTGCACAATTGTTTTTATTTTTTCTTATTTTGTCTCCTTTACCTGAGCATTTTAACAAGATATGAAGCACTGTTGCCACTGACGGTGCAACCATAGCAACATTAGAAAAACACCTTTAATCTATCAGATTTAGTTTTAGGGACTACGTTTTTATTTTTATTTTTCCATGAAGATTCTAGAGAGGATAACACATTCAGTTATCCCCAGCAGATCTGAGGCCTGTACGACGAAGCCGGTTCAACATAGCGTGGATATTTTTGAGTTAGCCGGTTGGCCTAATCCAAAACATAAGCGCTCTCGCTAAGCGGTCCTACCACGCGGGTTATGAAGTGGATCGGTCAAGCCAGCCGTGTCCTATCTAGTTAGGTGCGCGTTCACATGAAAGGGGTGGTATTTGGAGCATTCGACCAATCACAAACACGGACAAGCATACTGACAGCGTCATCATACTTCCTGAATGAAAAGTCAACTATATAATTAGACAAATATGAAGACGTTAAACTTTAAACATCCATGACTTAAACACTGTATCCAGGATAAAAGCCACATAGCTGCACCTGCAAGGTGAATACAGCTGGTAAAAGAAAAACTGTTTGAATGCGTACATTAACAGGTCTATGATATCACTGCTGCCCCGTCCAAGACACGATCTGACTTTAATTACATTTGACTCGAGTGTTTCGTCAACTTAATGTGTTGCTTAAAATAATACTTCTGCATACAGTATGTGAAACTGTGAGTGTTGCACAGCCAGATACGGCTCAGCTGACTCAGATAAGGAAATATATGATACATTATGATGTGATATGCCGCGGACTGTACTTCATGTTACTTTGATCCGGTTACTTATGTTGTGGCAGATATTTAAGTAAGCTTTCTTAACGCTAATGTTATAATAGTCAGATTGCTCTGAAGATAGGAGGTGATATTCTATTAATGTTCACGTTCACACAGTCTGTGATTTTTGCCGGCCGTCTTTCCTGCATTTCCTTTTTCCTGTAATATGACTTGATCGCTTTAAACTCTGCACACTGAGCTCTGATTGGTCAGCAGGCAGTGCTTTCACTGAGTTGTTCTCTTAGCCTGCAACCTAACCTGCTCCGGACCAGGTTAGCCGCTCAGCATAAGTTACCATGGAGATCTAGCCCGCTAAAAAGAGAACCAGCGTCGTAGGACCGGAAACCCAGAGTTTTCCCTGAAGTTAGCCAAAATAAGCCAAAATCCGGCTTCGTTGTACAGGCCTCTGCAAACCTGCAGCATTAAAGCTGCTATTGTTTTTGTTTTTTTGTTATTAAGCCATTTTAGAGTTAAGGGCATGATTGTTATTTTATCAGGTAAAATCTTTTTGGAAATATAAAATACACTGCTGTTGTACGGTACATTAGACCTTAACATCTTATCATTTGGGACATAACAGGATAGGTTGTAATGGAAGCAGAAACCACCTCTTGTCACTACTGATTAACTAAGAACACTGACCTTTACAGAGAGAAGAGGAGGGTGAAAACGATGGTCGTGGTGACAGAAAACGGAGAAGGGGTGACATTGTGTATACTCCTGCTGTAATTGTCAGCCCATGCCAGTAAATAGAAAAATACTAGCTTAGCTCTATTATAGGCTGCTCTCTCTAACCTACTGCCCCTCTCAGAGATTTCATGGCTTTTTCGAGCCAGAAATACAATCAACACACTGTCATAAATCCACATCCAGAAAATAAAACTACTGCAGGAATGGTTCCATTCCTATTGTGGCCTCCTGCAGAGCAGCTTGGGGGGGCATGAGGTACAACAGTGTCACGGGAGACACAAACACACATTTCTACTGCATTCTACAAGTTTTGCACTGCTTACCGTCCGCCTACGTATTTCCCTGCGCCGGCTTTCTCGTTCTCAATTTAATTCATTCCTGCTTTATCTTCCTCTCTGTTTCATATTTCAATATTTCAACTTTGGACATTAATTGTGCTCCTTCGGGGAGCTTGCCTAGACATACATACTGGCACGCTGTGGTTTTTCACGAGGTTGAAATTACAAAGACTTGCTGATGAAGTAGCAAATTGCATTAATTGCCGTAATTGATTAATTGGTGGGTAGATCTTAGGAAACCACAGAGTGTAAAATGATCCACTAAAGTTTTCTGAGGAATGTTGGCTTGGATTTGTACAATAGTGAGTCTACAAAGCACTGTAACATTTTTAAGTGATTACAAGTTATTGTTCACAAGCAACATATCACTTTTTTATTCAGACAATACTTTGAGTAAAACTGTTCTTCTATGATTCATTATTCTGCTGTAGAACAAATCCCCAATTATTATAAATCGAATTTGACTTTCCTTACAGTTGGTATAAATGGATGCCTCTCTGAAATCTCATGTTTTTGGATGAGAAGAGAGATGGTAACTGTGGCAGCCTGTGGGTTGCGCATGATTTAATCAAGGTAAACACTGGATCATAGCGTGTAATGCACTGCTGCTGAAATAGAGCCCTGGATGTCTCTTTATTGGAACAATGACTCGCAAAATTGCCGCCAAGACGCATATTAGATGTAGAATTAGCCAGTGAGACAATTTTGAACACATAACAGTCGTCTAATATTTTTTTGGAGCCAGAATTCAGCAGACTGATTATTAGCAGTGCATATTATTTGGTTATCTGCAGTTTCTCTGAGACTAACATGAGGTCTGAACACTCTTTGCCTCTCCATTGTGACCTTTATGGCCTTTAGTTATCTTTCAAGGAGCTGCAGTGCTCAAATAATGGCTGTGTGTGTGCATGTGTGTTCGTACGACTCTGGCGTGTCACACCCGGCATTCGCTGTGCTTTAGAGAAAGTGACGCTTGTAGCGAGCAGCCTTCATCTTGGATCATCATGCTCGTGGATCCTGTGGGTTTTTTTGTTGGGAGAGATGACAGAGCGGGAAGATATTCACTACATCTGTCTGACAGCTGACCGACTGGTTTTAACTCATCCTCCTCACATGCTCCTGGCGCTTTCTCTGAGCTTCCTGGTTGCCTTTAAGTTGAGCGGAAATAAAGTCACTAACTCGTGTGCCCATGCACTCTGGGATAATGTCTAGTACCAAGATGTTTGCAAATACCACATGCTGTTAGGCCATCCGTCACTGGTTTTCAGGGGATGATTAAAAAAGACTGCGATGACTTGGAAAAAGATGAGTTGATGAAGTGAACATTAATATGCAAGTGTTTCGATAAGCGATCCAATCATCTCTCAAGCTAACCTGTCAACAAATTCTCTGGTGTCACAAATGAGCAGATATTTTTGTTTTATATGATTGTTAACTGACTGGTTTGAGACAACAATTGACAAAAGGTCATTTGAGACTTTTTCATTATATATTTTGTCAGTATTTTTTGCTTATTATTAGAAATGATTTATCGATTATCAAGAAAATAAAAACGTTTTCTTAGTTGTAGCATTATTGGCAGAATAATTGCCATTTTCGACAAGTAAGATGCTCATCATCCGCCAGTTAAAAGGAAATCTGCTAGGGTGCACACCATGCAAAGGTTGATCCCATTGTAAAGTAACTTTACTCCCATTTAAGATGCAAAAGCAAGCAAATTGCCCAGCGAATAAAACAGGATTTCTTGGCTGATATTGCAGAGCTCGGTTACATAAAAAGTAACAATGAAGAGCCTTTGTCTGTCGACCCTGCAGTGCAGGGTTTGTGTTTTAAACTACTTCCCATCAGTGAGGAGAGGCGAGTAGTCTCCAATACAAATTAGAAATTCTCCTGCCTTTTCTCTCTGTCTCTGTTGTGAAAAATGCAGTGGAAAGTGGAGTTGTCCTCTGCTGCCTTTATAAGGTGTGGCTGGTTGAGTCATGCTCAAAAACACTAGTGACGATTCAATGCTGGAGCCTTCAGAAGCTGTCAAGCCCTGACCCTTCACTCCTTCAGAGCCAGACAGGACGTGTAGCAGAGCAAATCACTGATGATGCTTGAGGATCTTTTGTGCCAGTGAACCTGCTTTATAACCTCTGCCTTTCTTACTTTGTAATGCACTTATTATAATGTCCCTTTGCTAGTCGAGGACATAGCAAAGGGACACATCCAACCACACACTAGCAGTTCCAGGTACTGTGGTTTCTCCATTTACTGCACTCTAACCCCCCCCCACTCCTGATTTGTAGCATCATTTTATTCTGTGCCTTTCACAGCCAATGGAATAACCACAAACTCTCTGTGGCAGCCAATGAATTCAGGGAATTGAGTGTACCTTTATCCCCTGTATTGCTTAAACCCTCTCTCTCTGTCTCTCTTTCTAAGCAGACATGCCTAGTTACAGTCTAAAATGGCCTTGTGAAGGAGGACGTGAGTTAAGATGGCATCCCCAGAGACTTTTCAGAGAAGTAATTTAATAAACTGGGATATTTTCCCACTCCACAAGGGAAAGGGAATAGGCCCAGAAAAGTAATGAAACTCGGCTGTTGAATTTTTAATATTACAAAATCAATTTCCTGTACTTGAACAAGGAAGGCTCTCTTCTTTAACCTGAGTTGCAAAATGCACAGTGTAGCATTGACTGCCGGATGGCTTCCTTTTCCCAATGAAATCAGAGTGGGGAGTGTCTAAAGGTTTCAGACAAACATTTGTTAAACAGCTCTTCTTGGCTCCATCCGTCCCTTAAGCTTTCTAACTGGTGATCCTAACCACAGCTTTCTCCCATGATTTAAAACATGACCAAACTGTTTGGATACGGCCGCCTTGATCAATCATTTACATTTTCGCCCTCCACCTTTATCAGAACAAATCTTATGGATTCCCAGAAATCCTTAGAATAATGTTTATGATTCATGTTTAACTTTGAATACCAATTGGCTTTGTTAGTTTAATGGACCAAGTCGGAATGGAAAGATGAGGTGATCAGGGTGGCAGATAGATATGTAGCTCATCTGCCTTCAAGAAAATTAACAATTGGTTATTGATCCAACCATATTAGCAAATACATTATTATCTCACCATTGCCATATGATGAAATTGTATACAATATTAAAAAACATGTTGGCAATAATTTAAAGTTTGCAAAATCGTCCAATATCGATGTTCTATCTTTTAATGTAGTTCATTTTTTTCAACACTCGAAGGTTAAGTTAACATAACAAGATGCTTTTTTAGTCCAATCTATTTCAGAATTATTGTTTTTTGGTTTCAAACATCAATTATAGCTACCATTTTGGTTTTGCATTTTTGTTGGGTGAATGGTTTTGTCATTAACAGTCTTCCATATGTTTGACTGATCAATCAATTGGACCTTTGTATTGGACAATACGCTCTGTTTCCTGCCTTTCAAGCTTCTGTCAGGGCTGTTGGCTGTTTATTTAATGCAGATATGCAATGACTCTCCTTTACCCTCACTCCACCGCTACGTGTGGCTGAGAGGAAGAGAGAGAAAGAGAGAGGGAGAGGGGTCAGGTGATGATTTATGACCGCGATGCTGCATTCCAGCACAGGATGATTAATCTCTTCTGGGAACACTTCACGAGTACAAGTTTAACCTACCTCGGCCTTGCACACGCATGCACTCACACACACACAAATACACACACACACACACACACACACACACCGGTGCGCACACAATAACAGAAACACGCGTAGGCCCAGGCGCGCTCTGCATGCCTGACAAGCAGGACATAAACGCAGGGCAGGGTGCATGTGGTGCTTTTTTATGCAATTCATGTGCAACTATTCCGCCATGCACACATTCTCATAACCTCACCCCTACCCATCCCCTCCTCTCCTCTCTGCCTCCCTTGTTCCTTCTGTTCTTCTTTCTCTCTCCTCACTGACCTCAGTGGTGTAATGTCTCCCATTCACCCCTCTCTTCTTTCGCCTCATCCATTCATCACGAACACTCACAGAAGCTCACACTCACACAGAGAGAAAGGGAGTGGGGGGGAGAGAGTGTGTGAGGGCCTGTGTGTAAGGCCATTTGGCTTCACTACTAGGGAGCATAAGGCTATAGGATTAGTGCTGCTAGGTGCTAAAAGCTCCTATGTCTTATTAGGTGCAGAGAAAGGCAGTGAGATACACTTGTGTGTCTGCGTGTGTGCAAATAAGTGTGCAGACACAGGTGCTCTGCACAGGTACAAATACTCTTTGGCAGTCCTGAGCTGTACTGGCACGTTGAGAGGATACGTGTAAATAACACAGGCTGCATCTGAAGCTCTATTACTTGAGCACACTTCAACGAATCGTTGCACAGTTAAACTCATTGAAAACACAGAGGGTGGCTGAACACATCCTTATTGTAATGAAGTCATTTATTGTAATGGAGAGCATTTACACTCAACTGTAGCTTAGATTCCTACGCTTTTTGTCATTATGACTTCCCTGTATGTTTTTATCGAGACGGCTCTCTCTTTCTTAGTATCTCTCTCTATCTCTCTAGTGACCAGTTTTATCCTGTGAACACAGTGACCTTCTCTTTTGTGAGAGAGTTGTTTCTTTTTATAGGAATGTTATTTGCCGACAACATTTTTATAAACAAACTTGCGGTTGCAATTAAATGTTTCTAGTGATGTCTTTAGGCATATAGAGAAAGTTCATATGTGAGATATGTGCAAAGGAAAAACAACAGAAAAAGGTAGTAACCGCTGAATGGCGACGTGATTGATAACAAGTTAAGTTCTTGTTGAATGTGTCAGAGGCAATCAAGTTAATTTGAGAGACAGGCTTACTATAAGCCTTGCTACTGCAAAGCGTTTAATCATGTTAAAACATCTACATCTCTAGATTGCTCAGTGTTTATACGGAGCCTTATGTAGGCTGGCTCTGTTGTAATAAAATACCTTGCATTGTGAATACCCATGAAGACAAATGGGTGTAAATTTATTTTACAATAAAGAAGGAATCCTTAAGCTTTCAATCCTGGTTTACTAGGTAACGCCCAGTCTTACTAATGGTGTAATATTTTCTACAGGAAATAAAAAGGCAATAAGTCAGAAATAAATAGTGGCAACTGCAATCATAGTCTATGCTGTAGCCTGCGACTGTTTATCTGAATAAATCAAAACTGTTTCCTATAAAAAATGTTTTCCATACAACTAAACTGAATTCTCGATCACCAAAAATGGAATTACATTTTCTCCCGTGTTGCATGTGGTTAATTTGGTTGGGAATTCCAACTTAATAAAGTGCAACAAAATGTTATGTTAAGGCAATCCAAGTACTTTTTTAGATTGTAGGTAAAACCTTGTGGTTTGGCTCAAAATATTAAAGTTTAAGTAATTGAAGTCTATGTTGACTGTTTTTTGCAGGTGAAACAAACACTGGTACCCTAAATGAAAGTCTAATTTTTGATAGGGTCATCCACAGCTTTGACCATTTATGGATTTCCACGGACACTGATTAAAAACATGCTTTAAAAAAACATGTTTTCCTGGCGGGATTATGTTTCCCTCAAAATAATATGCAGGAAAAACATTGTTTTTGCCTCTAATATTTCTTCATAATATTAGAACTTCATTTCATTACCTTATGCAAACCCAATCCCTGATGCCAGATCACAGAGAGTGATTAATGCACTTAAAGCCATAGCAGCATTCCCACACAGTAACAGAGCAAACCCCCGCTCCATACATCAACCCCTACTGCTGCTAACTGCCATTAAATGGCCAGCAGCTAGACTAGATTGCAACCTATTTCATTAACTAATGGTTATCCTTCTCATTATGTCTACAGTATGAGGCATTTAAACATACATTTAATAATCTCGTATAATGGCACCAGTGGTACTTAGCATGTTTCTGCTTCATTCATTCTCTTCCAACTGAGGACGTTTGTTGTAGATTACCATACTTTATTTACACATGGCTAATGGCACAGAAATAGCAAAGGAGGATGAATTCCACTAAAGAAATATCTAACTCAAACATAGAGCGCTAATACCCATGTGCATGTAGCTCCTTTTCTTTGAGTCTTAATCTATACTCAATTCATATCATAGGTGGTGTCAGTTATCAAATGTGAGGACTGGAGAGAGCCAAAGAGTACTGTATGACAGACAGAATGGGAGAGACAGTAATGTAATCCTTTGTGAAAGTGCTTTCATATCACCCAACCCCACTCAATCTCCTCGGCAGCTACAGAATAGATGAATGTCCTGCATGATTCTAATCTCATCACACACATCACACACTCATGTAGACACACTTGCACATAGAAAATAACTCGTCTGCACCATTCATATTTCATGTTTACAAAGAATAGTAATAATGTGAGAGGACGTTGTGATGTGGTTCACCCTCTGAGACATTTGTGTGCAAAAGTGGCTTTTTCGTTCATGTAAGTACGCAGTGTGTGATTGTCTAGGTGTTATTTGTATAATGCCCGGTCAGAACATCCCTACTTAAAGCTAATTCCTTAAGTATTTTCTAATTGCGACCGGCTGTTGTGCCACCTTAAGATTCTTTATTTGTTTGTCCTGAAGGGCATAAGGTGTGAGGTGACACCCTGGCAAATACGGGCATGTCACATCAGTGTGTTTGTGTCGGAGTTTGTCTAGGCAGGTGGGTTTAGACACCAGATGTTTTCAAGTCCACTCCAGTGTGTTCATTACCCTGCTTTTACTCAACATTGATTTAAGAATCTGTGTTTAATTGACGAGTGAGAGCTGATAAGGACTGAGGATGGCTTCTTGGAACAATGTGCTTGGATTTATGTTGTAAAGTTTGAGTTGTTTCTTTTGAAGCATACGATTTTCACATTGACAGATTTACCTCAGTTTGATTATTCCTATTATTATTATTATAGCCACATAAGACACTAGGGATGCACCAATACAAATACCAGTATTGGGTATTGGTCTGATACTATCCTCATGTACTCGTACTTGTTATCGCAAATCTACTCCGCGCCCGATACCGCTTTACTGCAACGTGCTCTCGTCAGTTGAGCAGGTATGCGGAGGAAGAGCAAAGTCTGCAGTTTGAGAACATTTTAGGACAAGAGATGATCACAAAAGTTGAGCAGGCTGCAAACTATGTAAGGGATAATGTGAAGCAAGGCGGTCGTTATTGAAAAAAGGAACATCCGACGCAAAGCCGCAAACTAAAGACTTGACTCCCAATTTTAATTGAAAATATTTTATTGACTTAAATATGACTGTGAACAAAACCGATCTGTTCCACGGCGCACCAACGTCTGGAACTGTGGCAACAATAACTTAATTTAAAAGGAATGGCAGCACTTATCAAGGTTTTCTGGAACTGTCCAAGTCTGTTCACAGTTTCTTTTCCACTAATAAGTCCTTAAACAATGGCAGACCCCATATGGTATTATTAAGTACTCAGTATTGGTACTCGGTATCGGCAATTACTCACATTTACTTACATGTACTTGTACTTGGTCTGAAAAATAGTGGTATCGGTGCATCCCTATAAGACACCATACCGGATAATGTGTGTTTAAGAAGACTTAAGTGAACCATGATCCTTAGCGACACCAATTGGACTAGAACAAGAACTAACTAGATGAAACTTGGTTTATGGTGCTCAAAGCCCCAAATGAAAAAGTCAGCAACAACGTCCCTTTCAAAAAATCCTGACCCTGTTACTCAAGATAATCCACAGACCTTGTTGTGAGCAGTTTTAATTCGGAACTATTTTCTTTCCTACACAACTATTCTGGCATACTCTATCACTGCCCAGAAGGAAAGATGCACTACTTATGGACCACAGGCTTGAAATAATGTGAGATGTAAACATAATGGCGTTTTCTTTGACTTAGCTTAACGTTAGTTAGCTCTGTAAAGCCTCTTGTCCATGAGTTTATGATACAGTGATACTGTGGGTAGAAAGAAAAAGAGATCTTACATAAATCTGCTCATGGCAGTGCGTGTAAGTTATCTTGAGCAACCTTGTCATGATTTCTGGAAAGAGACATTGTTGATGAGCCTTTCAAAAGTATTTATTCGGCTATGAGCACCACCATCTATATTCATTATATGCGAGAGAAGGTAGACATCTCTATAGCCGGTATCTCAAACACTATAAAACTCTCACCAAAATAAACCAGACTGATAAATAGCACCACAGGTAGTATGAAAATGTCTTAACATATGTATAACCATCCCTTTATGAGAAGTCAGACAAATGTGCTATATTTGACCTATTTATGTAAGATATTAAAGAGCTTTATATGTAAATACATTAGTATATTATAATGCATGAAGTGACTGATGAAGCAATCTTTCACAGCATTCTGAAAGATTATGATTTGTGATGATGTTATTTGACTTGCCAGATATGTTAATTGTGCTTAATAAACAATTATTGGTCCTGCTGCTATACCTGCATGATGGAGTGGACAGCTTTTCTATTTCTCAACTCATTTAGATTCTGCTGAAAACTGGGACACCTATAATCGACATCTCCTTTATTTTTTGATAAATGAAGTTTCACGACAGAGTAAAATATGTTGAAACTCTTTTCAATGGCAACAAAAAATGACATTTCATATGTTTATACTAGTGTTATCTTAATTTAACTAAACAGAGTGTGCTTGATAACAGGTCTGCTGAATTTAGGGGAAAAGAGCACATCTATTCTCTGTCAATAGTGTTAAATCACGATTTTGTGTTTGACCATGCATCTTTTGAGCAAAACTAAACCCTGACTATAAAACCAAACAGCCTTGATTGCAGCAGAAATGTTCAAACGAGGAAAAAAATACTCACCACCTTCCTTTCATAAGCTTTAACAGCCGAACACAACTCTGTGAATAGACTCTAAATTGGAAATTTCCCCGAAAACTCAAATCACTTCATCTGTTGTAAGGTCAGCGTATGATATGTAAAAAAGGCTTTAGTGCAATTTTTGGTATTAAAATTTGGATTTTGCCTTTTACCACTCAGACTCATCTTAGAGCAAACACTGGCATCCTGCTGCGGATTTAGTCTCATGGATTTTCATGGATTTTGTTTGTAAAGTCGCACCGACATAATCAGTTAAACTGCCTCTATGTTTGTTATGTCTGCCGGTATTTTATTTTCCTCAACGTTTTGTGTTTTACCCATGAAACTAAATCCAGTGAGTGTTTGAGGCAGAATGGGAAATGGAGTGATTCAGTCCGAAGTACAGGAGCACAGATGGATCTTGTGGAGGCATTGGACATAGGAGATCGAAAGTATTTAAAATGAGTTAAATCGTGTCACAACACAAAAGCTTCGATATTTGTACAAAAAAACACATTTCCGATTACATTATTAATATGCCTTGCTTGTCTTTATCATCACTTCCTGGAAGATTGTTCCACATTTGTAGATAAATGAATATGTTATTCACATGTTCTGATATGACTAATAGCCATCAGGCTGCACAACAAGGGGTCAACAATGTGACACAATGAATGGACATAAATACACACTGTTTCCACACATTCATGTAAATATATGTAATATGTATACATGACCCAATATGTATATATGTTCATTTTCATTTTATTTCTTACTTCATAGTTTTTTATCAATTTTATTTTTATCTTTGATTTTATTAATCTGTGTGGATCTGTGCTGTCCTGTTTTTCATCCTTACCCTGTTGCTGTTTGAACTACTGAATTTCCCCACGCGGATTAATAAAGGTCCATCCTATCCTGTCTTATTTTATCTTAACATATTGAGGTGCTGTCGCTTAGATGATGTCAAAATCTGTTAACGTCAACCTCATTTACCATATGATTTGCGATCGAGTCTGACAAAATGTTTTATTTCCTGTCATGCCCAAATCTGTGACTGAAGTTGTGAGGGTAAAGCTTTGAAATCTGGTGTAGTGATACAAATTTCACATTTTCATTGTTTTTCTTGTCTCTTGAGTTCTTGAATCTGCTTCGATTTTTGTGGCATTAAACACAAACACATGAACGCGGGTCTGTCAGAGTTGTTGTTGCTGACGAGTTAAACCCTAGATTATGGGGTTGTGTCTTTAAATTCTATCTCTCACAAAAACACGGCCATAAAATACGAATGCAAAACAATAACCGTAAAAAAATAAGAAAGATTCAGCAAAACATAATAATTTGACTGCTTTCAAGGCGTGTTTGTGTTCCACAGTGAGGATTACGGTGGGACTTTTAAACTGTTAGATTCCTGCTGCTTTTTAATATCTTGTGTGATCTATTTGTGTCCTAAGCTGCTAATAGCTAGAGGGAATCAAGGGAACACAGCATGGGGTAGTGCTCATATAATGGTTGCTTATTTTATGTTTCTCCCCCAAAAAGAGATGGAATTGGGAATGTGTCTTTCCCTTTTCCCCGTATTTGTCTCGTTTGTCTCTGCTTTGCTGGAAAACAGAAGCTTTTTTGTTGCAGTAACACACTAAAAGCCAGTGTGTTATTTGGAGGCATGTGCTGTGCTGCTGCTTCCAGCTGAAGCTAGGATATAACTTCAAGTATATGGTGAGGGATGAAATCCAGTGTGGGATGCAATTTCCAGACCCGGCACTCATCATCGGCAAGAGGATATACCATCGGTAGAGCTGAAGTTGAGGAACACAAGCCCAGTAGGCGAGAGATTTTTTCTTTTTGAGAGTAGTGAAACCGTATTCGCTATTTCACAGTCTCAGCACTGGCATGTCTGTGATAACAATGTGCCCTAAACCAAACTGACGTTTTTATTCAACCTGTGTGCCCCCACAGTTTCCTGACGATGATTTATAAGAAAAAGTAATTGCTACCAATGTAGGTGCACAAATTCCCCTTCCTTTTCCTTCTTTCTTGCAGCAGATTAAAGCAGAGCCGAAGTTGATCTGCAGAATCGCATGTTTATAGACAAATGAGAGAGAGAGAGCTGTTTAAAAAATGTTTTCCTGACAACGCGGAACAATCTAGTAAGTTTTCAGGACAATCAGCCTGCTAATACTGCATTAAATTGTAACACTCCCAAGCGAGATAATGGCTGTTTCGTTGGGGGGCGTGCTAAATGGATTAGTTTCCTCCCGCAGTTCGCTGTGACAAGAGAATAAAACTGCGTTGAGCTTTTACAACATTGATCATCTATAGGGACCATACATTCCTCCACAACAAATACCGAAAGCTGTAATGTTGGGCGATGTTGCATAAATGTTTTAGAATTGCTCCGCTTGTTATGGGATGGATCAAGCCCCAGTGGCCCAATTTACCCGGGCGTTATAATGGCATGTCTAATGCTCCAGTCTACATGAAAATAAACAAGTCTGTAAAAAGGAATATTAACTGCACTGTATTATTGCTTATTCCCAAAAGAAACAAATGTATCCCTTTTTATGACATTATCAAGGAAGGCGGTAACCATTTTTACGGCATAAACAAAACTAGTGAGCTGTGTTTTATCACCTTAAGTTCCAGCAGTGAGGAAGGGATTGTTTAATCCAATTGGCTACACCTGCTCTGAATGTGAGTGCAGTGTGAGATTTACAGTAGGAGGGATGGTGTGTGTGATCTCTGCATAGCTGTGAAGTGTGGCTGACTCCCGGATCCAGCAGGTTAAGGAGGGCTTTGGCTCGGCGCCACTGACCCATCTGCTCTGTTTGCCAGGGTTTCAGCCTCATCCCCGGAATACTGCTGGAGGCTCATCCCTTGACTCAATTCAGACCTTTGAAGGCAATTTGAATGGTCATTGACCCAATATACCTCCTAGGTTTTGTTTGAGTAAATCTGTGTTTGTTTGTAATCCGGTGACAGATGTTGTTCTCTCCTCATATCGACACACACATATATAGAGTACGGAATTAAGACGGATAATTCAAATAATTGTCCCCGTATTTTTTCTAAAGTGCTATAACGTTGATCCTTTTCAATCTGTTGCTGGTGACTTTAGCTCCCCATCCAAATATTGAATCTACTCTGCTTCCATGCCCATCTTATCCCAGAGCTCAAGCCTGATGTGACCTCATGCACACACTGTGAGAGCCAAAGAGGATCAGCGCTCAGATCCACTCAGATTACCACCTTCTTTGACGCTCTCTCTCCCTCTCTCTCTCTCTCTCCCTCTCTCTCCCTTCCCTCCCTCTCTGACGCTCTCTCTCCCTCTCTCTCCCTTCCCTCCCTCTCTGATGCTCCTTTCCAACCCTGCGACGAATGGCTATACTTAAAAGTATACTACACTTAAAAGTAACATTTGGACATGGACAAACAGTAAAACAGACACCCACACACACACACACACACACACACACACACACACACACACACACACACACACACACACACACACACACACACACACACACACACACACACACACACACACACACACACACACACACACATACACACACACACACCACACAGGCAGACACACAGGCAGACACCGCTGCAGGGCCGGGGAACATTTTAGGGGCGGGTTAATGTCAGCTGACCAAGGCCTTGGTGGCTCCCAGTCATCCGTGGCTGCCAGCTTCACTAACATCAGCTCCACTTCCACAAGAATCGGACAAAGGCGGCCTGCTTTATTTATTTATTCTATTTTTTTGCTGCAGCTTTTACTCGGGCAACTCGTCTGTGTGTGTGGGGGAGTAAATCAGAGAGAGAGAGAGAGAGAGAGAGAGAGAGAGAGAGAGAGAGAGAGAGAGAGAGAGAGAGAGAGAGAGGGGAGGAGGAGGAGCATAGTGAGCATCAATGGGACTTTGTGTCTTGTTCATGACTTGAGGGGAAACACCAGCAGTCGAAGCAAAAGACTTCAAAGATGACTAAAACCTGGTGCTGTTTTGTAAGACACTTTGCACAACCGTTTTTATTGTTCAGTATTTATCCCTGTATACATTAATTGATTCTTTTAGTAGCACAAGATTCACTTAAAGGGACATTGCAGTGACTTTGCCCAACGTTCGTTAACAAGTCTTGTGTAGTACTCTCCCGTATTTGGCAAAAAATGTATGTCAGTTGAGACAACGTCAACCTCTGTGTTTGGAGTAAGAAAGAAGTGATCATATCACACCTCTGCTGTCCTCCTTATCAATGCTAGCAGCTAATAGCATAACACACCTGAATCATGATCAAAATGTTGTTGATAGCGTTTTCGAGATGACTAATGTGTTGTAGCCACCAGGTTTTGACAAAGAATGATGCATAACATAAATGATATATATATTTATTGGATTTTGCTTTAACAACTTTGATATAATTCAATATAAATGATTAAATATGTATATAAGATGTTCAGGAGGAGTTAAATTTTATATAATGATGATAAACACACAACTACCATTATAGGATGTACTGTCAATATATAAATAATATATATATAAATCTTTCAAACTATTAAGACAAATTGTATTTTGATGCTTAAAAATCAATGATAAAGCTGTGAATAGATTATCTATTCAAATATGCAAATCATACAGAAATAAAGACAAACCTTTAATCCTGTCAGTATCCTTTTAATTGAGTTGAAATATACAAAAGTCTATGAGCTTATCCAGGATCAGTTACAGTTGGCAGTTAGTTTCATCAATATCATTCTAACTATCCAGCTTCTGATCCCAGAACAACAGAACACAGCGCTAACTCAACCAACCCACTGTGCTGACTTTGGGAAGGGGGCAGTCCGTTTCTAAAACTCAGACACATTATTGGTTGGAAACAGATTTGTTTCTGTGTTGGGATTGGTTTATCGAATATACAGTCTATAAGTATTTGTTATACATCTTGCTCTGGATGTCACCCCTTCAGTGTGCCTCAGTATTCGTCCTTGGCAAATGCTTCTCTCTTCTCTCCATTTCTACCCTCCAGGTATTCCTGACCTTTTTCTATAACAACATAGCACCATCCTACACAAATATGCATAAATACATTCACACTTATCTCAAAACAGCACCCTTTCTCTGACAGAAGATACTCAACAATTTCGGTAGCATTGTAGTTTATCCGAATTCGACCATTCAGTTGAACTGTGATGCTTCAAAAACCTGTGATAGACACATAAATATGCACTGAACCCCCCCCCCCCCAACACACACACCACACACACCACACACACACACACACACACACACACACACACACACACACACACACACACACACACACACACACACACACACACACACATATACACAGCAGGGCAGCCAGCCTCTTGACACCGTTCCATTTAGCCCACACTCCTGTTGGAGGATTCAGCTAATAACCCACGTAGCCATGGCGTGAAACAATTATTTTCAAGAAGAAACAGAGGAATCGGGGGGAAAAGAGAGAAAGCATAACCTTGAGACAGGATAACATTGTTTTTAACATCAACCAAAACCGCTGTGCTGAGAGTGAAAAAAAAAAATAAGGAAATCTTCAGTTTGTAAATGAGTCTCTCAACTGAAGTTGCATTACAGCACACACTCATTACTATTCAAGGCCTTTCCCCTCGCTCTCTGCAGGCCGGGCTTGAAAAGAAAACTGAAAAAAAAAAAAGTAAACACTCCCAATGTGTCAGAAATCGAAGTGCTCTCCCAATAGAACACAATTACCTGAAGAGACCGGGGACATTAACACACTGCACGTCTATATTTTCTATCCAACACATAATTTGCTTATAGGTTATACAACGTAACAAGACAGGGGCTATAGATTGGAAATTAGCAGCAAAGAGCGCATCCCGCTGCTCGTTGCTTATTAAACTGATAGAAAAAATGATTGACTGGAAAACACAAAAGAGATTACATGATGACGCTCCGTGTAGGTTTTGTTACTGGCCACTATTTTTCTCCTGCATTCGGAAGCCGTGCCAATTAGGTGAAGTGGATTCTCTGAACTCCCCCATGGATTTCATATGAGATGGTCAGTCTATGGAAGCCCTGCATTGGACTATAAAATAGTCCGTGTCTGTGGCTTTCCACAGTGGGTAGAATAACTGAAGATTTCCGGCATCTGCCAAGAAACGGACAGTGTACACCTTATTTTTATGGACTTGTTTATTCGTAACTGTTGTTTTATATTTGTATTTATTTCCGATGATTAAAATAATGGGTGTCTAAAAATATCAAAATCATACCCTCAGAATCAAAGAATCAACATCCTATGTCACTTTAGAAGTCTATGATATGACATATTGCCCATACGCAGTGCCGTATGGGCTGCTAAAATAGGAGAAAGTGGCTGTAATGATCAATTTCTCATGACTGAAAATATTATCTTTTGCTCATACAGAATAAGGCTAATGTTATCAATACCAATATTGGCGTTTCCGGCTTTACATCTTATCCAGTTGAATATTACCAGCCCAGGCAAGTTCTGGAGTATGTCAAAAGGTTTCCTGGGAAATATAGGAAATCACTAACTGGTGCAGAGATAGATTAAGGCTATATGAGATAATATGGATGCAACAGAGAATGCAAATGCAATAGCCTGTTGAATGCTGAACATCAAAGTTTGTTAAGGTACCTGAGATACTAATTGTGTCGTTTTTAACGATTTTGTCTTCCATATCCACACTCTGTTTACCGCCCCACCCCTTGTTAAGAAATATAGGCTACATGTGGTTCACAGAATGGGAAATATAAACCAAGTTCATCCTCAATGCATGAGCTGGATTAGCTATTTTTGCTGCTATAGAAAGCTTCTGTAATCCTCAACTGGAGTCCTGTGTGATTATTGAGTAATGTGAGAACCAGAAAACACAAAGAAGCAGTGACGGCCCGTCCACACAGCGGCGTGCGTTGACGCTTGCCGGCAGGCGTGTCTGATACTCGACCAACAACCAATCACATGAATCTCCCGCCCCTGACACACAAGCAGCGGTTTGATTGGCTAGAGCTTGTACTGGCATATGATTCGATTGGCTGACGCTTCTGCCGAGGCGTCAAAAGTTGAACATTGCTTAACTTTTGCAGCGAGCCACGCCAGCAACGCTCCTTGTCGCTTCCCACTATGCAGTTCGGCGAAAAGTGACGCCACCCCATTCAAAGTGAATGGGGAAGCGTCAATGCACGCCGCTGTGTGGACGGGCCGTGAGTACAACCAAATTCGTAATGGCCCACTTTAGTTAAAACAACAATTGTATTGACTTTTATACATATTTTTGATGTTTTATCTTTTTATTTGTCTGAAAAAATGTAGGTTTTAAGAACTCCATCATGAGCTTAGGCACTTTTGTGATTAGTCAAGTATAAACAAACCTAGACTAAGGAGCCATTAAGATTCCCAATTTGTTGTTGGTTTATCCAAATAACAGCTATTGAGAAATCTCTTGTTGTTTAGTGTCGTTATTATTAATCAAAAGCCTTTTTATTAAATCTGGGAGTAACAGCGGCTTTCAATCCTGTGTTATGAACTTTAATGGTCGGCTTAATCCTCTGCTTGCATTTGGATCACAGAAAGTCATTTTAATATGTGTGAGAGAGTCGGTTTAAATGTCTTCTCAGAGTGAGAGGCGTCTGCAAATATTTGGTACCCAGAATGGATGGGAGGCACATTGAGAGAAAGATACACACTGCAAAAAAAACAGTTTGTCATTGTGATCAAATTTAAAGAGCATGGAAATGCGTTGTATATCTCAATAACATTAAATATGTATTAAGCTTATTATGCTACAATCAAGGTTAAAGTATAAAAAACACTTTCTTATGTTTTATGTATTAATAGTCCAACAACTTGTCTAAGATGCTTAATCAGGCAGCTGTGATGAGATTGAGATGAGTATTTTTGCTCTATTATGATTGGTGCGTGAAAACAGGTTTCATCAATTTTTTTTCCAATTGACCCCCACCCACTTTAAACCAGTGAGATGAGCTCATGCAAAACTTAAAATGCAGTGAAACGCTCAATTAAAAAAACTAAATCTGTTCAAACTGTGTTGATGTCGGCCCACATTACTGCTGGTAAGAAGCTTATTGAGGAAATAGGTTTTCCGGGCCTTTAACAGAATAGAAAAGGAACAAAAGTCCTGGTTGGTTATTAGGTGTCTGATTTGGGAAAGATATTATCTGAAGATTAGTTTCAATTCAGATTTTAATAAGGCAGATAGAACTAAAGATCGTAGCGGTGGTACAAACATACCATGGTAATCATTTCAGAGGCTTTGTGTGGAAGTGACTCGGAGATAAAAGGGCATTGATTCCTAGGCAAAAATCTACTTTTCAGCTGCGTGTGTAAAGATGAATTTGTGTGTGTGTGTGTGTGTGTGTGCTTGTGTCTTGGGGGCGAGATTCCTCTGCGGTTGACTGTGGCTGAGTGGAGAGAGCTCATTTGAGAAGACGCGATTTGAGGAGCGATCAGGGAATTCCTCCAACATCATGCTCCTATAAATCATCTCTTTAATCAGCCTGAAACTCCCTCTCAGCGCACAGCTGACAAACACACATACACAGCATTACAATGCGAAATAAAAAAAAGAAGAAATGCAGAAGAAGAAGCCCGCTGCAGGCTGACAGAGCATAACGGCGTCACACAGCGCCGGTAAACGAAGAGCCAGGCAAAAGATAAAGGTGGAGTGAGTGAATGAAGGGGAACGTAAGCGAGACGGAGTAGAAGAAACATAGTTCACCCACGTTGGCAGAGTCGGTGCCGAGCTGAGCCATGCCAGGTTGATAATTGGATCGGAGAGTCTTCGGGGGAAGGAGGAAGATGAGGAGACTAGATTGCTCCAATCCCTGTCTCCTGAGCCTGTCAGCCAAAAGGAGCCTTCTTCATTATGGGATATTACACACCTATTTAGCCCATACCATTCAACATGGAGCCTAAACAAGACCCCAGCCTCATCATCATCATCCAAGCACTAACCTAGCAGCTTTTCTATATTTAAATGTGATGTTACAGGTCCTTTGCCTTAAGGTGTTTTAATCTGATACACATAGAAATGAAATATCTGCACACTATAGGCGAATCTATATTAATAACATCACTCTCGCTGATGTTCAGCCTGAATGAGACGGAGGGAGATAGAAAGAGATGGAGTTGTCCGATATTTGTATTACAGTAATACCTCGATTTAATGGATGTCTGCTTTTGGAATAAGGCGCTTCTCAGTTCCAATTGAGATTGTGTTGCGTTGGAGGGATGATGTGCGCCCCCTCATAAATCCTCCCCGAGATGAGATTGGGGTTCAGAACGAGGGAATGAGCGGACAGTAAGAAAGACGGAATGATGCGCACAAATCCAGCTGAGGATTTAGCTGTGTGTGTAAGGGTGGTGTATCCCACATAGGCTGTGTTAATCCTCCAGTCAGACCTGGTGGTGTCTGCTCGCCACACACACTTACCCACACACACTTGCCCTCACACACACACACATAGGATCAGCTAATGTTTCCCAGCTCTCTGGAGGGCGACGTTATTTGTTCTCTCTCGCTTGTCCCTCTAGCTGTATTACTCACCCTTTTTTTTTTCGGTCGGCACACACATGGTGCAATACAATGACACTCTCTGGCCCTATTTCCTGGATGGAGATGGACACAAAGAGTAAAAGACAGAGAGGATGAGACAAGTGTAGCCAGGGGGAGGAGGAAACAGCTGGAGGAGGAAAAAGGTCACACAGCCAGTGGCTCTGCTATAAATGAAAAAAGCTTTGGTTGGATTCTTAGAATGAGTTGAACTCAAACTAGTATTGGAAAAGTGTTGAGGATAGGAGACGAGAGAGCAAGAGATGGCAGGTCCGTGTCGAAGAAGGAAAGCTCAGATTTGCTGCAGGAGGCGAAGGCATTCACCCCATGATTTTATTGGTTTCTTCGGGGGCATGCGGGAGAGGTGAAGGGTCAGGTTGCCCATGTGTAAACAGCAGATGCGAAAATCCGCCTGCACACGCCACCACCCCCGGGCTCCATCTCCCATCTGCCGCTCCCTTTAGCCCTGTAAGCTGCAGTCCTGTAGAGACATTGACAGTGACAGCTACCGCCAGCCTTTAGGATTCAGGTGCGATTAGAACAAGTGTTGCTTCCATTAGCTTTAACACACTAGTCAGCAGCACGGCGAGCAGGCCCGAGCATGCTCCCGCTCATTAGTGGCTGTGGACTCTGCGCTGGCAGGGTCTTAATTGTTTTTCTCTTTAAGTGAGCAACTTCATCAATAATCATTAAAAGGTGCTCAAGCAGGTGGGGCCCTTCTTAACTTACTTGAAAGCAGCACGCACACGCACACACACACACACACACACACACACACACACACACACACACACACACACACACACACACACACACACACACACACACACACACACACACACACACACACACACACACACACACAAACAGTGGAAACAAGCCACGCATGACTCATACAGGCTTCGATTCTACGTTTGCTTTTTTTTTTAAAGCGTTTTTCCAAAAAAAATGTGGAGCCCTCGATTGAAGTCCTGATTATCTGACTCAATAGCAGTGTTAACAATAGCAGTGTTAAATATAACTGAATGTAGCCCATTAATCAGCAGTCGTACTAAAAGAGTGATTCAACTAGATGGAGGCTAGAAAAGAGAACATCAAATAAAACAATTTGTTTGGATAAAACAGGTAGAAATGCCTTTGAAATATTTATGTTTTTGACCACGGTATTGACCAAGGCGTTTTGGTTTCTTCAGCTGCATTGTCTGTGTGTTGCAGATCATCTTGCTGACTGTCAGTGACATTTCAGCATACATTTGGGAGCATGCTGTGTTCTGTAAAGGTTGTCATAGCTCCAGCAGTCTCCCCCTTTCCCCTCCCTCCATCTCCCTCCTTTTCCATCTCTTCCTTTCCTTTATCTACTGCTCCGTCTCGCTCCGTCAATCATTTTGTTTGCATCTCTTACGCCTTCATTTCTCAGTTTGATTTGTCCCTGTCTCTGGCTTTCTGTCTCTCATAACACATCATTATTAAACACTCCCACACTGCTCTTCTCAGGAACATGTAATACACAGACTCATTACATGTGTCCTCTCACAGTAATGACAGTGTTTTCATCATGTGTGCGTGCATTTCCTGTTTTCTAGTCCTTCTTTGCCACTTGTGTCCCTTTATTCTAATGTAGTTGCAAACGTATACCCTGTCTGCTGCTCCTTCTGACTCCCTCTCCCCCCACCCAGCCATCTGTCTCCCTCCGTTAGGGGTGATGCAGCTTTTGGTCCTTTCCCCGTGTCGCCCCCCCACCCCAGTTCTGTCATCTGTTGCTGATAGTTGTGCGTATTAGTGGAAGCGGGGCCCCGAGGCGACCTATTTGTATGGACCGTGTGCTCTCAGAGCCTTCAGAGCTGACAGAAAAGCTTTACGGCGAAACACATTGTGTGCTCGGTTCCACGCTTACACACAAATCACTCTTGTTCATTTACTTTTCCTGTCCTGGGGAGATGTTGCTGCGCTCGGGGGGGTGGAGTTTGCCTGCTTTCGCTTTAGCAAGGCCTGAGTCCTCTATTTGTGTGTGTGTGTGTGTGTGTGTGTGTGTGTGTGTGTGTGTGTGTGTGTGTGTGTGTGTGTGTGTGTGTGTGTGTGTGTGTGTGTGTGTGTGTGTGTGTGTGTGTGTGTGTGTGTGTGTGTGTGTGTGTGTGTGTGTGTGTGTGTGTGTTTGCATGTGTGTGTACTAAAGCCAGCAAGTGAGCATGTTAAGTATCGCTGTGGGGAATTAATGCTTTTGGTCCCTGTAGGCATGCGTGAGTTGCAAACAGAGAGGAGAGCAGAGCTGATCCAATGAGTGAATGGAGTTAGGACATCAATGGTAAACATAGGAATTAGAGAGCTGTAACCGAAGAGCCATATGTTAGCGACGAGAAAATAAACACGTGAAAACAAGATATTATTAGTACCCTAATAGAACACTGTGTTAATTTGAACTATAAGAACATTCAACAATTTTAATATCAACGCAGCCTGGGCGTAATAACCTGGGATTTGAGGATAATTCAGTGACATGTTTAATTATTACATTTGTGGTGAATTTTTCATAATTAGAAACAAGGTCATTTTTCACAATCTCCTGTCATCGTGTCATCTTTTCATGAGGAATGTATTGTACCCAGATTTTGCTGGTATTTTGTAATTGAGGAAAAGACAAAAGAAGCTGGCTTTTTCAACATGCCTCCTTGGCATTTCTGTCATGGTGGTTGAGTGACAGTGGATAGATGCGGATCTGGAGTAGCAACTAAACCAAGGTCTGCTGCTGTTAAACATGGGGTGTCTAAGGGTGACAATGCTTATTGACAAAAATCTACGAAAATGTCAACTGCCCCTTTCCATTCCAATTTGCTGTAATTTTCCAATTTTGGACAGCTATTTAGATAATTTGGGGCTGCAAAGTTGAAGGAAAAGACTTAAAAAAGAGAGATTAAGAAAGAAGTTTGGAGATTGTTTTTCTTCCTGTATTCCATTGCTCGTTCCTTGTGTTTATCCTTCCCACTTTTCCCCCTTCTTTCAGAAATAGAGAAAAAGCCACAAAAAGCCTGGGGACAAACAACACGTTTTTCTGAGATTAACTTTTCTATCTTCGTGATCACAGATTTGCATGACCAAAGCTAAGGAGAGGTATATTTGGAGATTAACAACCAACATAACTTGGCTACATCCCCAGCGACTAATGAAAAAAAGGGGGCTGTTGCAATAAAACACCAACTACTGATCAAAGTGGAGTGCTGAGGCAACACTTCTGCTGCACCAAAAGTTGCCCTGTGAGGATTGTAAAGAGTTCACAGGCAGTTGTGTTTGCTTAATATCCCCTGAAACACACATGAACATTTAGGACACAGGCGTGTTGGTGTGTACGCTTGCAGGCACTCAAACAAGCACACACAGCACATTTACACACAGGTATAGTACACACAGCCACATGTATATTTGCACAGAAAAATTGCAAATTGATGCTTAGATATTCAGTGGAAAATTAACATTTAATTTGCTATGAAATCAGCTTTTAACACCGTTCAACATGAACGGTACATCAATGGCAGCGAGGTTAAGCCTGTGTTGTTATGCTGCTAACTCTCTGAGCCATCGTGATTAAATGAGTAGAGTAACGCACTGAGGGGAAGAGGAAGTGGAGAAAAGAAAATGGAGAAAAAGAGCACTTATTGGTGTGATCCTTAGTGGTTGGTCTTAATTAGCATAATGAGGAAGAGATTAAAAGGGAACTATACATTCTGCCTGTTGCCATGGAAATGAAAAATGAGTTGAAATGATGGCGGTAAAAGTTGGGCTACATGTTGTCACTCTGCACCCCTTGTGTTTAAAAGAGTGAGAAGATTAGCAAATTACACTTTGAAAAATTACTGAATTTAATAATCAGCCTTGATCATGGCAACTCACATAATTACAGGTAATATCAGTTCCAACAAAAATTTGAACCTTTGAGCTTTAATTCATTTGAACCCAAGGGCAACAAATTCGAAGAAAATACTAAATGAACAATAATGCTTAGCCATGGTTCCCATAATTAAAGTTATATTACCAAGCAATGAATACCCATGCTGTGCAGCTATCAACATCTCTCTTATTATTTTAATAGTAAAAGTTAATTAATTACAAATATACATTTTGAGAAACTGGAGTGTCATCCCCTTGTCTTTGTTTTTATTACATTTCTTTCTCTAAACATCATATCAGGTATATGACTTCATTGAATTAACAGCCAAGGTTGCTCTCCATTTATGCCAATTTATGTTCAATTAAATACTTATTTTCCATTTTCATACTGTAAGTTTTGTGACTTGTTTATGAGAATGACATGTACTGTTTATCGTATTTCACACAAAAAGACAAACAGTCACAATTCATTTAAAGAATTGTGAAAATTGTATCTTCATAAATAAAGTGGAGCCTCGCAGATGGGGGTGCTGCAGCCCCCTCAGCACCCCCCCCTTCCCACATCCATTCGCGATGTCTCGCTGTCTCGCAGATCCCACACAGCAAGCAGGAAATGAACCCAGCTCACACTGTCCGCTCCTCGCAGCAGCGAGCCGCTCAACGTCCCACCAACACGGCACCCAGACCCCACGCAGCATTCTCATCTGTTTGTCCTTACTGGTGTCATTTTCTGGTTGCTAACGCCATTGTAACACATAATCTCTGATGTTCCGCTGTAACGGTGGTGGACTCATCAGAACAGAGTGGGCGAGCTGACCAATCAGAGCACAGTGGGCTCACAGGGAGGGGGGGGGCAAGAGCTCCAACAAGCCGTTTAGGACAGAGAGAATACACATACTATCCAAAGATGCTGTATGAGAAACCAATGTGATTTTGGAACATTGAACAATGTAAATCTAGTCTAGTAGACCTCAACAATGGATCAGTAGAAATGGCCATGACCTGGGACCTTTAATGTTCACAACGTTCACATGTGTATTTGACTGCTCATTTGCAAATAACAAAATAATCCAAAACAAACAAAGGCTGATACATGAGTGTGATGATGCCATTCGTTTTTGCTGTATCAATAATTGTCTTGGGACCCCTTAGACTCATTCTGTGTCCCCTTCTGAGGTCTTAAACCTCAGGTTGAAAACCACTGCTTTACACCACCTAAAGACAAGGAAAAAGTAAAAATGTTAGTTCCAACAATTCATGTACAAGGCGTGCCAATCGCAAGCAGCTAAAAATCTGTCGAGGCACCAGTCACAGAGACGACAACATCTCCAAACCTGTTTATTACAGAATCCAATTTATATCACTGTCTCTGTGTTTTAAAAGAACGTATTATCTTTATTTTTTCACTTCCCCCAATGATCTATTACAAGACCAGACCCAGTAAAGTCTGCCAATTGCCACATGTGAAGGGAGTAACTTTACATCTCTTCCAAAAGGAAAACAAATGAAAGGTAACCAGAGGAAAGACAGCCATTCATATCAAACAGAAGTCACTGAATACAAAGACAAATGGGGGTTGAATGGAAATGAGCTGTTTGTCACAAAGAACTGTTGCATTACAAAAAAGCCTGTCCTTGGAAGAAAGAGACAAAGTCAGGTTCTTTTTCCAAGCGCCGGTGTGTTGCCAGAACTATTGAAGAGTGGGGATGAATGAGAAGCACAATGAGTGAAAGTTATCTCATCTTCTTTCTCTCGCAGTTTGTAAACTCGATAAACCGGAGGCTCAGCACAGACGCCGGTATAAATTCGGTTTTTTCTCTTCTCTGTGCCCTTGTTGCTTTATCTCGTTCTTCTTCACTGCTACCGTTTATCATCTCCATTAACAGAAACGTGAGGTAAGGAGAGTGGGAAGGTTTATGAAAAGCAGCAATATACAGATCAGGGAAGTAAGGGTTTATGAAACTAGAAGAAATGCACTCATTCATTGACTAATTATACTCTTGGCTTGATTTGAGCTTGGATGTGTGTGGCTGCATACGCACGCCAACCCCAGGGTGTCCTTACACAAGTTTAACAGTGAGGTGCAACTTGTTTGCAGGCCCGACATGAACCTTCGTCAACTCCTAATGTTTTGAACTCGCAGGCACACAAGCGCACAGACACACACTCTCTGCTGCGGCCACTCATTTGCATGACAAAGGCTTAGTTAATTATTTAGGGGGCCTTATTTGATCAATACAGGAGAGCTGTATCCGACTGCAGGGACAATCTGAGCCACTGTATTCTATATGCCTTCATTATTCATGAGGAACCACAGAGAGGGAACAGGCGGGAGGGAGGAAGGGAGAAAAGAGAGGGAGCAAGAGATAGGGAGCAACAACAAAGGCAGCTGGGTCTTGTTTCATGTGTATTAAAAGTTTTCCTTTTTCGGTGCTGATGAATATTTTACGGGGTTTGAAACTTAGATGAGACCTTTCTGTCTGTAGAGGTGAGAGCTGAGGGGAAGGGTTAGGTGGCGACACCGCTGCTGTGGCAACGGTGGTTTGTCTCGGGGTGAGGGGTCACAGACCCGAACACACAGAATGTGTTTGTTTTAAGTCGTCTTTGACATCATTAAAGGTCCCATGTTATGCTTTTCTGGTTATTGCCCGTCCCCTTGTGTGTTATGTTGCTTTTTCTGCATGTAAACGGTCTGCAAAGTCACACCCTCAAAGTACACCCTGTAGCGAGTAAAACTCTAACACCGAAAGGCCTGTCTATGCTGCCCCAGAACGCCTCGTTGGAGATCTCTCTATTTCTTCTTGGGCACAGTGACGTGACCATACCCAAATGGACCTATTGGTCCAAATGGACCAATCCGTGGAGCTCCTCACACACACACTCTCTCAGCGGCAAAACTGTGACGCTTGGGGGGGGGGTTGCTAGTGGAGTCTCGCAGCGGCAGAACTGTGGCGCCCTTACACTGTAGGTGCTCCGCGTTTGGTGGTGCGGGTGCTAGTACCCCCACGCAGCAACCAGGAAATGACACCAGCGGTAACCCAGCTCACACTGTCCGCTCCTCACAGCAGCGAGCCGCGCAACGTCCCGCCAACACGGCCCCCAGACCCCACGCAGCATTCTCATCTGTTTGTCATTACTCGTGTCCTTTTCTGGTTGCTAATAAACGCCATTGTAACACATAATCACTGATGTTCCGCTGTAACGGTGGTGCACTCATCAGAACAGAGTGGGCGAGCTGACCAATCAGAGCAGTGGGCTCACAGGGAGGGGGGGGCAGGAGCTCCAACAAGGCGTTTAGGACAGAGAGTGAATACACATACTATATAGAGATGATGAGAAACCAATGTGAGTTGGAATACAATGGAATTATGATCAGTGGAAATGGCCATGACACGGGACCTTTAATTATTGTTTCTCATACTCACTTTCCCACACATATTGTGACAAGTGCAATGTTACAAACACGTGTCTTAGAGTTTTCATTAGCATGCATGGGCAAAGCTGGGTGCATGCATTCATTCTCAGTGTGCGGGGCTTGTTTGCATGCATGTGTTATGGATTAGTCACAGGTACATGTCTCCTCTCCAGCACAGCCAGGGGGCGCTTATCTAAAAATAGTCCTAATCCCACAGGAGTGTGTGTTCTGCATTCTATCCTCTCCCCCCCTCTGGCCACACCAGGAGGGGTTGGAGGTGGAGGGCTGCTGAGCAAAGGCTTCAGATGCCATAAGTACACACACACAAGCACGCAGGAGGATACATACCTTGTTTTTTCTATATTAATACACAGAGGATATGCAGAAAAATTGATATACAAACTGTGCAGAATACTGAGGTAAACATCATCCCACTACAAAAACACATAATTGTTCCCTCGTTGAAAATCCATCCACTTTTATTGACTTATTCTGCACTGCAACACGCAGCTCATTTGGATCTTGCTTCATCAGGGAATTTTTTTATGCGGCCCTGATGCGGATCAGCCTTTTGAAGAGTAGGCGAGTTATGTCTCTATGTAGAGTAGAAAAAAGTAGAAAGAGAACAGTGAAGCCAGAGGCCCACAAGCATCTTCCGCGGGAAACCAGTGTAGATGTTGAGACTTCGGTTCACTGAAACAGCTTTTTTCCAGATTTCAGAAAAATGCATTATACACTGATGAAACGTTTTTTAATCAGAGGTCGATGCCAGGTAAGGGTGCTTGTTAGGGTCATTTTCCAACTGGAGTACCAGATGGTGGTGGTTAGATGAGATGTATTGTGGGACTGAGAAGGATGTTCAGTAAGGACCTATGTGCGATATTTAAAAGACCGGTATTTTGGGAGATAACACCTCTTTCTCACCCCTTGACTTCTACATCTGCAGGAAATGTTACCCATGTGTCAGAACGGTGTGTGTGTGTGTGTGTGTGTGTGTGTGTGTGTGTGTGTGTGTGTGTGTGTGTGTGTGTGTGTGTGTGTGTGTGTGTGTGTGTGTGTGTGTGTGCGTGCGTGCGTGCGTGCGTGCGTGCGTGCGTGCGTGCGTGCGTGCGTGCGTGCGTGCGTGCGTGCGTGCGTGCGTGCGTGCGTGCGTGCGTGTGTGTGTGTGTGTGTGTGTGTGCTCACGTGCACATTTGACCAAACATTCATAATTGGGCCCGGTAGCTCTTTAGACTTTGACTCGGTGCTGTCGTCATGCCAACCGACCACTTTACTTTTGTGCCGTTCCCATTTTGTGTCGAGATGGCAACTGCATGCAGATGCCTGACACGAAACGTCAGAATGTACCAATCATTAGTCCACAGGATGCATCCTTACAGCTTGTGTCCTTTTTTTGGCGCTGAGTCTCTTGTGTCCTTTGGTTAACTCTGCTGCTTTGTCACGGTGGCTTGAAACCCACCTCGCGTAGGTTACCGAGTCCTGGTAATTGTGTCAGTAGCACATGTTGTTTATGGCGCTTGTGTCTGTGCGGCACCTCTTTCCATTTGAGTGTGTGCAAGGTGCAAGAATGTTAGTGTGCTAGTCTCATTAAAGGATTATTCCCCTTCCTGGACACGACTACCAAACGTCTGATTGGACTGAGGCGGGCTGATCCCTCCTATCACAACACCTGCTGTGGTGTCACCAGGAACAACCACAGATCAAGGCCTGGGGAAAAAAAGGAAAAGGTGAAGAAGATGATGATAATAATAATAATAGTAATAATAATAATAATAATAATAATAATAATAATAATAATAATAATATATGTATTTTGTAAGCGCTTTTGCAGGTGCTCAAAGTCGCTTTACAGAGATAGTGAAAATAAAAGAACAACAAATAAATATAGTTGAAGTCAAATAAAAATCAAACAATATAACAACAATCCCACATTAAAAGCCAGATTGAAGAGGTGAGTTTTTGTGAGTTAGGAAGGAGAAACTGAGACGGAGCAGCGGTTAGCTTATGAATTATACAAAAATACTATTAGACAAAGAGAATGACAGAGGAAAGGCTGGGATAAGGAGAACTTCCTCAGTCACACTCGATGTGTCAAAGACATATTTTCTGTCTCTTGAAACTGACTGTTTCTGAGTCAGACCTGCTCTGTTCTTAAATAAGTTCCTCCTTGTCTCCGTCTGCCTCTCTCCGTCTACTACACTACTACACCAATTAAACAAACCACCAAATAATTATGTAATTTGATCAAAACATTATATGTAATGCATTTGGTCTGTGTAGCATGTGACCACCTAATTGGATAAAACAGCTTTTGTATTAGTCCTTCAAACTAAATCTGAAGATTAAGACATGGCATACTGTTTCACCATATATAACAATTACACATATTTAATTAGAGGGACCCAAAAAGGCCTTTGAAAATTGAGTATATTATTCTCTTTAAAGTGAAGACTCTTGAAATTATGACATGATGCAATGGACAATTACTTGGAGCCATTGCACTAAGATCCATCTAATGAACAGATTTTCTGTGGGCAGCCGAACAACCGCCCAATCAGAATCGTGATCAGGTTACTTTGGCTGAAGTGTTGCGTTTGGTGTGCGACTCAATCAGCCCCATTAACGGATTAACAGGCTGCATGTAAATGTTGCCCCAGTGGCTCGGTCTCTCTCGTGCGCTCATAATTGTTAACTATGAAGTTCACATCAAAACTAATAGCCGGTCTGATGCCATATACCCTGCGCTTCTGTTGCCATTGGCAACCCATAGAGTCTGTGTAGAGAGTCTGTTGTCGCCACATTTCAATGTGAGAGAAGATAGAAACAGCAAAAGAGCAAGAATACAAGAAAAATGAATCAAAAGAAATACAGTGTCTTCTGATCTATTGGGGAGAAGAAAGGGACACAGGTTTGGTCTTGACAGATGTAAATGTCAGCTGGATAGTTGGCTCTGAATGGTGGTTGACTGGAGGATAACTATGTGTGTGTTTCCTTTTTTTCTTAAAATGTGTGAGGCTGCGGAGGCTGAGACACAGCAGAGATGAGCATCCTTGAGGAAAGTCATCGTCCTTCATTGGCCAGTTTTTTTTACACCATATGCCTCCGCCATGCATTTAACCTGAACTTGTTTGCTCATTCCAGTGAACGCACATTTTCAGAAGGTGAAGTAAAGGAGAGGAGGCTCTTGATGCAGCTCATCACCGAGCTCCAGCTACTGTCTGCTGCCTTGTCTGCTCAAAGAGCTCCGGCGCCCCGCTGGGAAAGATGAGAGGCTTGATTACAGTCAAATTAGCAAATGAGCAGGTTAATTACAGAACCAAATTCCTGAAGAAGAACTGTCATTTCTCTGAGAGATGCAACCACTCCTGCTCAAAGAGCCTAAAGGAAAAGGGGGGGGGGGGGGGGGGGGAAGCAGAGGACGAATGAGTTTATCTCCCTTTTCTTTTTTAAGAAAACTCCCCGGTTTCTGCCCGTTTTAGCTCAGAAGCTCACTGTTTGAGGTTAAGGGGAAATGGTTGCATCAATGAGTTATTATTTTGTTTCAGAGGACACTTTTTCCCCTTTGCATTTTCTCTTCCTCTTTCTCCTTCTTCCTTCCCCTCACTCAGGAGAGCGCATCAAACCCCTCTCCAGCTTTCTACCCACTCTCCTGCTCACAGGCTTTCATCCTTCACTTCACAGGAGCCTTTGGGAGGCTTCAGATTTCTTATTTGCTACAACCACGTAGAAAATGAATTTCTTAGACATGGCCTAAAGTTTGCAAGGATGTTCCGTTTCACACAGATTGTGAAAAATGTGAAGTGGAGAAAAAGGTAGATTTTTTTTTAAGGCTGACCTTGGTTGGCTAAGGCCACCGTTTCTTAGATTGTTCATGTTACAAGCCAGCGATAAATGCACCTCACTGAACGCTCTGCTTTGCCCAATGGATTATGTGTAGTTTTATGGCTGCAGAAATAGTGTGTGTGTGTGTGTGTGTGTGTGTGTGTGTGTGTGTGTGTGTGTGTGTGTGTGTGTGTGTGTGTGTGTGTGTGTGTGTGTGTGTGTGTGTGTGTGTGTGTGTGTGCGCGCGCGCGTGCGTGCGTGCGTGCGTGCGTGTGAGAGAGAGAGAGAGATGGATGGATTTTGTGGGCAGATGTGTATGAAGTCTGGAGCAAATGGAGTGAGAAGCTGAGCAGCTGGGAGAGGAGTAGGCTAGTGAACAAGATGGGAGATTCACACACACACACACACACACACACACACACACACACACACACACACATACACACACACACACACACACACACACACACACACACAAGCACACAAGCAGCAATGATTCAGGCTAGTGATACACACACATGCAGTGACATGACTCACAACTGTTTCCCTTCACCAGACGCCGTCATTTGTGTGTCATCTCCGAGACAACCTACTGCAACACCACTAACTTAATTTCTCCACCCGGGTGTCATCGTCTGTCATCAATTCAGCAAATTAGAGTTTGTTTCCAGGGAATTTGTATCAGATGCAGTCATATCTCTTAATGGAGTTGAAGTTGTGGAAGTTGGCAGTTGGCTTCTTTATAGATTTTACGGGTGCTGTTGCCGGAGGGATACACATAGATGTGTCGGAGCTCTACGCTCAGAGAAAGGACTGTTTGGTCACCGAGGGCAGTGGGAAGGCATCTATATTTCATCTGCCATTCATATTTGAACGGGGGGGGGGGGGGGGGGAGATGGCGGTAGACACTGATTCTTTCAGTGCACAACTTTCTTTACAGAGGTATATATCAGCGCAGGTTATCACTTTTAAATGACATCATCAGCCCCCCTTCGGCCTTTGCTCTTTCTTTCCCCATTCCCTCTACATCTCTCCTCCTCTCCGTTTTTCCTCCTCCCACTTAGACAACACTATTGGATTTTTAGTCCATTCCAAATGAATTGAGCCGCGGCGCTCATGTCGAAACGAGCCCAGTCGATTGCCTAAATGTAACTATGCATAGTTATCGGGACTGCAGCGCAAGCCATTTGCGGGAAGCCTAAACATTATAAACAAATAAAGCAGCCGTATTGCCTCAAGGCCCTTGGTTAGGAATGCACTGCAGTGTCTGGTGAATGGGCAGCCAGCGTGAAATCCAATATAGGCCTGTGTGTGTGGAGAAGGAGGGAGCGCACTCCACTCCAATCTCCATCAATACAGCACTATACAAGACTGGTGCGGCTGCTGCCACCCGAAATACAACCACTATTATTTTGACCACTCCACGCCACATCTGATACAACAACTACCACCACTACTACTACTACTGCTGTGTCTCAGAGAAATTGGGCTGTTCTGCAAGAGTTCTGTGGTCACAGGAGTCCCCTACGGAGCTGTAATCAATCTCACCAGTTAGTCAGAGCAAGGAGCTCAGGTGGTTCTTAAGAAATGTCTTCAGATCTCAGTAGGATCTTAAAAATGCTCTCTGATACAGGGATTTCAAACAGTTCACCCACTCCTACAGGTTTGTATTTTAAAGCACAGCTTTGGCCTTGCTTTAGTGGCAGCCTACGAAATATTTTTCATAAATAGGGTTTTATAAAGTGCCGGTGTAGGCGTATAGGACAAAAAGGCAGTGTTTATTTTTGCATAGCGTGATGGCTGTTGCAATCACAATGGCCACCACACAATGAGTTATCGCTGGTGTATTTTAACTGGCAGCTAAAGCATTTATGAAGAGCTCAAAATTATGATGTCGGACACTGCAGTCTGAGAACAAACAAAAATGAGAGCGATGGGCAGGCAGTTTTCCCGCCTATCTCACCCCCAAAAACTATGTACCAGACTATGTTATCTCTTATCACTGTGTCCTAATGGTTAAGTGTGTTACAGGAGCTGGGAGGGATAAATCACCAGGGGTCTGAGTGCTTTGAGACATGCACACCCTGAGGACTCCTTTCTCCTCTCTGATTTGCGGGAAAAACCACCAGTTTCCATAGAAACCACTTTATCGCCCGCAGTTATTGTGACTTTGACCCAGAGCAAGGGCCAGGACTCATTGGTGGTGACCTCACACGATTTGTCGCAGGGGGGCCTGAGCGGCGTGCTTCAGTTTCTGTGGGATATATCCTCCATGAGACCACACACTGAGGCACCGACACACACACATCTCCAGCCTCGTTGTGTGACTTCCTCGAGCACTCTGGTGTTACTTTGTCTTTGTGGCACAGAGTTAAAGGATGTTTGACCTCTGGTTAGCCTGTAGCATCTGTTTCTGTTGGTGCGGCTTAGGTTGGCAAATATGAAAGGTCCCTTATTGTAAAAGGTAAGATTTCCAGTTATGCGTATTATAAAGTAGGTCTAAATGCTACATAACATTGTAAAAGTATCAAAGCGCTTAAAGAGAAATGCACCCTGCACCTTTAAACGGGCTGTCAGTACTTCTGAAAATGGTAATGTCACAACTATACAAAGTATATATAGGTATGTAGAACTGCATCTACAGTACATTACAATCATTCCCCGGCTGCAATTATGGTGTACAGACGCTGAGATGGACCAATCAGTTTTGTTCAGGACGTTTCTTAAAGAGACATGCGGAGTGTTTCAGACATGGGATCTATACAGGTATATTTGGAGGGACTGTATGAACAAATTAAAGCATGTAAACATGTTCTTTTAGGAACTCAAAATAAAATTATCAAGCTGTAAATGAAGATGATATGTCTAGTTTAACACAGTTACAGTCCTAATCTCTTAGATAACATCTGAAATAACTCATCACTGCATGTAGAACCCATTTCACCACCCAGGTTATATATTCTTATTTTCAATTTAAAAATTTCTATCAGAAAACAAATCTGCCCATTGGATGCAAGATCAGCGGCCAGAAGACGTATTGCAACAGAGATCATGTAATATGTCTAAATATATATTACCCCATTGGGTAGATTTGTAGTTCCCTCATTTGTAATGAATTTTGATTTTTTTTATTGTTTGAAGGACTGACTAATGAAAGCCAATTATCTTTGGATAAATAGTTTTTTAAGTCTTTCTAATTGCTTTTCATAAAATGTATGTTATTTTCGCAAAACCTAATGAGTCACTGTACTCTAAGGTACAGCCCAGAAACTTGTATAAAGTTCCTCGCTGTGTTTTATTCTAACCCTGTGTGGTGAGCATTTAATTTAACTCCAACTGCTAAATTAATACATTTTCTCTATTGGGTAGCCATTATGGATATGGCTGTTTTTTTTATGAGACGTCTTTGGCTTTTTGTCCAGCTTTACTGCAAAGTGACCCCAAAAAAGCCTAGCTGTCATTCTCTCGTCTCCCCCTCTTACCCTTCATTTCTTTCCTTCTGTGTGCATCCTCTCTAATGAAGGTAAATCTAGCATGCTAAATGAGCCCAGTCAGCTATGTCATTGGTGGTCATATTGGCCCCCGAAGGTCGGAAACACCACTCCGAGACAATGCGTAAATGGCATTAGATTAATTCACAGTACAGCAGGCACAGACAAATGCAGACCAAACGGCTATCTTTTGCACCTCTGAAATATGGAAAACAACTAAAGACAGTGGCCCCCACATGTGGGCTGCAGAGAACAGATAGAGTAACAGAGTCAAAATGCATGTGTGAAAGTGCAACTGTAGCCGCAGTGGAGATTGGCTACGGTACCACGGATCAAGAGTGGAGAGACGTGCTCTACAGGATACCAGCCTGTCAATTGCAGCGCTCTCAGCCTCAAAGTTCTCAGCTTCAGGATTTCGTATAGAATCTAATGGCTTTGGAGTGTGAGTGCACACAGTAACACAAGTGGAAAAGCGCCGTAATACAGGGCCCTACATGACAATCCAAAAAGCACACGCACTTATCGAAACGCACACACACACACATGTGAGCACAGCACAGTGTGTCAAATCTCCTACTGAAGTCCAATATATCCCTCACAAACCCATTAAAGGTGCTTCATACAACAGCCTCTTACAGAGTACAGAGAGGGGAGTGAGAGCAGCACAGACTCAGAGAGAATGTGAGCCATGTATTTGTCGGGTGTTTAGAGTTAAAGCACATTCTGGCAGGTACTTTCGTATTTATTACGATATTTTAGATATTAAAACATATACACGTTTTTGCTTATTAAGCTGCAATGTACAATTTGAGCAGAGATGAAATATGATGAAGAGGTCCTTTGTGCCATTTGTAGAGGATTATAAGTATTAACATGTTTTATCACCGCTAGACTCATCTTATCTAACTGAAACTGAACTGGTGCCAAGACTACCTGGCAGAGGAGCAGCCAGCTCCGCACATTTTTAAGCGATAGGGAGAGAGGTGAACATTTTTTAATAGGACGGGAAGCTCAGACCTACCGGACACACATGTATCGATGTAATTGTGACTGTTATGAATGGAAATATAACACCGGTACACTGAAAAAACTGAAAAAACTCAAACTTTGAATTGAATGACGTGTATTATGTCAACACATTTCACACAACTGTATTAGGTTAGTTGAAAGCTATAATATTAAGTTTAAATAGGTTCAACTTAATATTATTGCTTTCAACTAGCCTAATACTGTTGTGTGAAATTGGTTGACATACAGTAATGCACTTAATTAAAGTCAATGTTTCAGTTTTTTTCGGTGTGACTGTGGGTCCTTAAAAAGGTTATATAATAAAACGTCTGAAATGTAAACCTAAGGGGGCTAAGTTTATCTAAAAAAAGATTGTGTCGGTCTTAGTATATTAACCTGGGGCTATGGGGCTTTTTTTTCACAAAACTGTGTCTCAGGGCTTCTTAACATTTAACAACCTATTAATGTGTCCCACTTAACGGGAAGAAACTCAGCTAACTGACGATATGAACCATTTTTACCTAAACAAAACACAACTCTAACGTCAAGCGTCTGAATTAGCACTAAGCAAAAGAGTGCTAACGCACTGAGCACATAACTCACGGTAGAAATATTTTATTCTTCATCGGATCTGCATAAACAAAATATCATATGAAAGATTCCAATGGTATAAGTATCATCACTGTGCAACCAGAACTCAGGGCAGCAAAGGCAAGCAAAGACAACACACAACTTCACTTTACATGGTCAAAATGGCAAATACGCCTTACTTTTGCTGTTTTCTGATCACAAGTTGTGTTCAATGGCATTAAAACCCATATAAACGCTGCTGAAGGTTAATCCAATGTCTCTGTGTCACTTTGAAATGATTACTGATAATCCATCATAACATTTATGTCAATAAGACTAGTTTCCATATATACGTAGCTGCTATGAGACTGAGAGCTACGTGAGTGTATGAGAGCTTCCGGTTTTGGGCATGCTGGCTGTGCATCACTCATTCACCAATAGTAATGTTTAGATGGATTTAGGAATTTCCCCTCGATTCTATTGGCTCTAACGATTCAACAGTGGTGTCAATCATCAAAATCGACCGATGGGTTCCAGAGATATGGAAAATCCACTCAAATGACCCCAGAGGTGTTTTTTTTCTTTATAAACCTCTCTAAAAGGTCAGATGTCACTTGTTTTGCATCAATCTTGATACAGGGTACTTATTATATGTTATAGTTTGGATTCCTAAAGCTTTTAGTCTGCTATCCCATCATTCAAGGGTGGTTTTCACTAAAAGTAATTTTTTTTGTTTGGATGGAAACAATCATTTTAATTTTTTTACTATGTTCAATCTGAATTTACTTTAAAATAAAAACATCTATATTGATTCTGACTTTCCTACATCCAACTCACAGGTTTATTATTGCTTTGAGAAAAAAGATTATTAATTTACCCCTTAGTGACGATATAGTCATTTGTTCTGGGCATGTCATTTTCGAGCCTGAGACCTAAAAAACAGGCTTAACAGGTTAATGGTGTACTGTAGTTTGAACTGCAAGCAAACAGGATTTTAAGATTTTTTATTTATTTTTGTCTTTAAAAAAGTCTTTACAAGTCTTAAAATTAAGTCAAAATCCTGCAGAAATGTTAACCTATTAAGTGGAACACTGCTATGAAATCCAACACTGCAGATAGATTGGATTCATGTTGTTTCCACAATCTTTGCTTTGCTTTGTTGAAAAGATGAACAGTACATGTATCGGTTGGTAGTGTAGTTGTTCACTTCTAGTATTTTATTTACTTTATTGTCAAAATATTGGCAAGAACTTTCATTGAAATTGTCTGATAATAGTTTATTTCCATCTCAACATTATCTTTTAATTGTGAGCACGTTAGCTTGCTATCGTTAGCATTAATCTCAAGCACTGTGCCTGCAGCCTCACAGATTTTCTAGAGTGGCTGTGTTAGCCATTAATGTGTGTTTCTTTCATGTCCTTGCCTAACCATTGTGCAGAATAGGACTTTAAAAAAAAAACTAAGACAAAACAGCACTACATCCTGGAGACATCCATTTTCTACCCGTTGCTACCCATGTTTATCCTTTTACTGCACAAATGTTAAGTGCTCAGGGCCTGCTATTTTGACTCTACACACTTAACTACTTTCACTTAGACCCATGTAGGCTTCATGGTTAAATGTCATGTTTAAGGTTGGTTTTCTTAATTTGCAAGACATTTTTCAGTCAGCTACTTTGTCTTGGTTATGCTTACTTAAATTGCATTTTCAATCAGCTTAACGTTTTATAACGATCAATTTTAAGATTTGTTCTCGAACATAAAGGGGATAAAAACAAACCTGCACTAGTTTGACTTTGCCTCTTTTTTTTATCTACTTGGGTTGACGTCAGACACCTGTACATGTCTTGCAATCTTTTCTCTTCCCCTAATTTGACATTTGAGCCTGAGAAAATGACTTTTCTCTGGCATTTATTCTCTGCTCCAGGGTTGCATAGGCCTATAGTAACTGTCATTTACACGTTTAAATGTGTGTGTTAGTTAGTGCTACACTTTTCTGTTAAGTTAAACAATAGCTGCCTTTCCTCTAAAGAGACAGAATATCTGTAAAAAATTGCCACAGTGTCCCTCAGCACTTTGCCTCTGCATAAAAGTTATGGCACATGCACACACACACCCAGGCGATGCATGTTGTACAGTAAAAGCCAGCCAAAGCCCTCAGTGTGTCACCTCTGTCATAGTGTTAATTAGACAGTGTCACCGTCTGTCCCCAGTGACATTTATTGCACATTTGAATATTTTACCCAGACAGATGGTAAGAATGTCAAGGCGTGACACTGAGTTATTAAGCCCTAGCCCTCTCCCTCGGCGACAGAATGCAGGGCTTGTCAGCACTCGATTGTTTTAATAACTCGCTGGCAGTACTGCAGCAAAGTTTGCCCTGACTCTTTGAGCTACAGCTAGTTCCTAGGGCATAGGTGAAAAAGCCCACACATTCACACATGCCCATTTTAGCGCACGCACATACCAGCAGGCGCCCGATTCCTCTGAATGAGGATGAGCAGGAATCCCTTCGCTGAATAAAAGAAAAGATAGCATCGCTCCGTGACCCCCCTCCTGACATTATCCATCTGTAGAATGTCATGCTGTTCTTTATTGCACATGACCTTCACCTGCACTAACGCTCCTGTCAGATGCACAGCCCAGCATGGATGTGCTCCATACCCTTACAATATGATGCCACGGTGTCACACTATGGTCAGATGCTGACTCTCACACACAATGAGTTATTTCATTGCATTGCCAACATGCAGCCTTTTCATATTGTGGCAAACAAATAGAGGAGGTGAAATGGAGCCACACGCTAGCTATCAAAGCTCAACCTGAAAGTGAGGTGCTTTCGACCTGCACTCTTTCATCCGGTGAAACAATTGTCTAGAAGTCTATGAGAAAATGACTCTACTTGCTACTTAATTAACAACCTCGCCAAACTACATTTTAATACGTTTATGGTCTTCTTCTGTCTCCATCAGTCTTTGAGTGTTGTTCGTGTTTTTTCTGGTTCCAAAAAAGCAATATGGTGACAGCCAAAATATCAAGCTTGAGCTTTAAAGAACACGAAGTAACAAACCAAATTGAAATGTTTGGACTCTTTAAACACTTAATTATTTTTACATTGATGCAGCCTACTACAAAGGCAATACATTTGTATTTTCATTAAAGAATATTAATTAAAGTTGACCTATGCTATTCTACAAAATTTGACAACTTCAAACTGCATAAACGTAACTAAAACCTCAAAGAAAATGTAAGCTGTTTATCCCTCACAGGTAAAATAACACTAACACTGGCAAATCATTAAGATATCAGAGGATTTATTTGGCCTAGCTGGCATTCTGCATACTCATAGCAACAAGGGCAGGGAAACCTGCTAAAGTGAAGTTTTGCTGGCAGGTGCTGGGTTGGCTCATCATCAGCTGATGATCAAACAATGGCAGATTGTGTGACAGAAGCTGTGGCAACAATCCCTGTCGCTGCAGACTTCTACTACAGCAAGAGCGTTTATACTAGTGCACTAGATAAAAGTCTGAGAGGAGAACATATTAGACTACATGTCAGGCTATATGTAGATCTCATTCAGGCCACAATTTGCAAGAGCCAGTACTGGCAAAGATGAGTCTTGATGTTTCCAATAATGTTATCAGACACAGACGGGAACTAAAAGGAGAATGCAAGGTTTTGCCGTTAAATGACAACCTAGTAAACCTGAAAGATATGTAAAAGGAGCCAGAAAGTGAACTGATCCCTACTTTCTTAGTGACTTAATTTGCTAAACGAACTAGATGTTACTTACTTGTTAGCATTAACATTGAGTATATGCTCAGCGGTTAATTTGTCATTGTCCACATTAGGGAGAAAATGTTATTCTAATTGTGTGAAGGAGAATAACAAGGAGAGAATTAAATACGTTTCTAGTATGCCACCGGCAGCTGCAGCATCTGTCTAAAGTGGGCCCAGGGTGTTGTAAAGAAACTTAACTGAGCTGTACATTTTGAAAAGATTCTCCTGGTGTCATAGAGTGGATATGAATTCCCTTGAATGCAGATAAATACTTGACAAATATTGATTTGTTTGTGCTTTACTTTGTGTTTATACTGTAACAGGCCTGTGGCCCCCAAAGTGGAGTGTTGGCATCCACCGCTTCTGCGTAAAAGAAAGTATCCTCCTCTGTTGCTTTTGCAGCCGTGTCTATAATATAAGCCAAGTTTGTTTAGTTATTCCGGTTGTATCCTCCCCGCTGTCGCCCCGTGTCTCATTCCCACAGCTCATTCTCATCTTGTCCGTCATTTCTCCCATGAGTTTTTGAGCTATGTGTAATTACCCAGTTTGTTTGCACCTTGGCTCTAACTGGCTGTCTTGTCGCAGCCAGCTTGTGTTCACAGGAAGCACGTGTGAATGCGAAGGTTCACACACACCGATCGGTCTTTAGCAAATAAGGGTGTGACGGGAGAGAGCATGCAACAGTGCCGGCATGTTCCTGTGCACATGTGTGCGTCACCCCGCGCGACACTCTGGCAGACACGGAGAGACAGAGAGAGGGACCTTGTCGTCTCTAATCCCTTTGTTTTGAGTCAGATTAGAGCTTTGCGAGGCGTTTGCGAGGCCTGCAGAATGTGGATTTAAGGATTAGTCTAATAAACAGAGGCTCTGTGGCACTCTGCAGCCAGTGTGGAGATTACACAGGCACCGAGTGCAAGGAAGAGAGAGGGGTGGATTGTTTCCCCTCCCTTCATTTCCATCCTGACAAGTGACAGGATAAGAGGAGAAGAAACTGGGAGGTGCGTGAGGTGTGTTCACAGTTCCTGATCAGGGCGGCGACATGCATCCATCTCGTTCCCTGCAGGTACCAGAACTCTGAGGCACACACGCAGACCTTGGTGTGTAACTTTTATCCCGTACTCTTGTACGGCCTCAACAATAATTCATAATTAGTGCATTCACCCTGGCTGATCACAGGGGACGTCCCCTCGTTCTCATTCCTACTCTGCAAAGGAGAACAACTCTTCAGTGAGAGGGAAACTAAGTCCACTTAAGATCTACATTGCCGCGGAACATTTTTTAATGAATACAATATTATGTTGACTGCTAAATGTGTTTATTGGCTTCATTGTATTTCAGTTCATATTAAAACAAACCAAATAGAGATAGGTTTAATTACATACAATTACATATGTCTTGTTTTATTTCTTAAGTGACCTTATGGTTGTGAGGCAGTGCGGGGAAAACACAGACTCATATGTTGAGTCTACCACTGACTTCTGCTGTGTTTGCTTGCTAATGAGGGGCTCACACATGTGAGATATGACTGTTTTTTCACACAAACACTGCATTCAGAAGCGGTAATGTTGCGACTAGAGCTGCAACAAAAATCATTGACTAATCAACTTAAAATGCATTAGTATCACCAAATGGAATTTGACGGAAAATAAATCTGCAACTATTTTGATAAAAAGATAATCATTCAAGTAACTTTTATGAAATAAAAATATCAAAATGTGGCCTTCAGAGTCTTTAAATATAGAGATTGCCTGATGTTCTACGTGAATATTCTTGGGATTTTGGCTTTGAGAATGTTGGAAAAAAAATTATGTTGCTTCTTACACTGTAAATATAAGATATGACCATTCGGTGCACAAAACAACAACTGCGTTCAGAAGTAGTGTATTGTTGCGGCTAGCTTCAACAAAAATGAATTAACATCAACTGAAAATCTGAAGGATATGAAGGAAAGAAATCTGCAACTTTTTGATAGTAAAACCATTTTTCAGTCATTTTTAAATGAAAATATATATATGAAATGTCTGAAAATGTTGACTTCAGCCTCCTTGAATATGGAAATGTCCTGATTTCATCTGTTTTAAATCATATTAAAGTGAAATGATCTGGTTTTTGGAATAAAGAGACATTTAAAGCCATCACAGTTGACTTGAGAATCTGGGATGGAAAATGTTTGCCTAATTTCTAACAATGTGTGGAGTGCACAACTAATGGAATAATCTACATAATAATATGGAGGTTTATCAAAAACAACAATATTTCTTAGTTCCTGCCCTGCGGTGCTATTATCAAATTTGTTAGCGCAAAAAATGACTTTTGTGCATCAATATCACCGCAAAGTCACCAACCAAGAAGGCATGCCATCTCATTCTAAAATGCAAACAGTGACACAGCTACTAAATACCACGACCTATCATAACCAAATGAGTGAGAGTTTTTTTTTCTGTTTGGCTGAAAGAGGTGTCGGAGGTAATGAGGCGAGGTGTGTGGGAGAGGGAGTGATGAAATGTTTGCTGTCCTGCACGCCCCTCAGCTGTTGGCTCACAGATCATCTTGGACCCGGAAAGGGCCGCAGTTTCCAGCTGATCTGGAGCCATGTAAGCAGCCCACAGACACCCTTTAGCCTTGTGTGTGTACTCGTGTGTGTGTGAGTATGTTTATTTCTATGTGCGTGCGTGCACTTTCAATGCCAATACCTGAGATCGAAGGCATGATTAATGACTGTTCGCGGAGAGGAGTCTCACACTCAGAGCCCTGGTCCAAAGCTTTGAACAAGGCGGGGAGAATGATAGAGGTCATGGATGTGGATACATACACAAATGATTTATATATGCTAATACATGTGACACACGCACATTTCCATCTCTGAACAGGAAGTAATCAGGATGCCCGGCCCCTCCTCTGACAGTAAAGCTCCATGAGCCGTCTCTCATTTTTCACACATTGGTACAGCTCATTGATATCCATACAGCAGAATTGAAAGTATATCGTGCATAATGAGATATTTGACCAAAAAGCTATTATTGCCACACAGTCTTAAAAGTAATTACATTGATTTAGAATGCACACTCAAAAAAGGTTTCACTGGTGAATAGAAGTAATTATTTGTCAGGGTAATAAGGATTTACACTTAAAGATATGATGTCAAGTATTAGCCGCTCTTAAGGGGAAGCTAAACATGTAATTGGATGCTTTGATGAAGTGTGTAATATGGGCGCCTCGAGTGAGATGCTGCTCCTGAAATTAAGACAAACGCAGGTTTTGTTTTTATTTTTTACATGTAATTGAGTACCAGTCTTAAGCGACAAATGTGTTTGTCCCCCTTTATTTTCTCACGCAACATCTCTCTCTACGTCTGCGCTTTTGTTTCTCTCCGTCACTCCCCTCTTTGTCTTTGTGAGCAAACTGTGTAAACAACTTAATTTGAGCAGCGGAAGAGAAAACAGCAGAACATTGAGAGCAAAAGACTTCAGAGCCACAATTTTGTCTTTTGTGATAACGTGGCCTTGTGTTTTCAATAGCCTGTCTTTTGCTATTCAAATTCCTTTCAAATTAAAGAAAAAGAAAAGGCAAGAGAGGCGAGAGAGAAAAAAGACACCAAATGGAGAACTTCATCTCCCGTTGACAAAGAGTGTTGGAAGAGTGGATGCATTTTCTGACGGAAAGGCTTCATGCTGGGTTTTATCATGCTTTTAGCCACCAGTCTTGTTGGCTGATTGTTGCTTTTGGTTTGGTTACAATTTAATTAAATGAGCCAGATAATTACTGCTTTAAAGGCTCTTCTAATCTAACCATAAGATAAGACGAGATAGAATTGCAAATGCAAAACCTATTTGTGTATTCTATTTTATCAGGTCTATGAAGGTAGATGCATATTTACATACAGGTAAAGGTTTAATTAATTAAGTGCATAGCAATTAAACAGTCGATCCATTTAGATATTGGACTATTTATTATGTATTATTCTTTTGTGTAGGGCATTTTTCAAGCAACATTTTCAAAATGTAAACTTCTCAACTGCTTCCCTTGTCTTACGTATGGTAAAAACACAACTTTTGGGGGGATTAAAACTTTGACTGGAACAAAAAATACATTTGAAGATGTCACCTTAGAATAGGATAATAGGAAATGCTCTATCCATTATCTTCTGATGTTTAAAGGATCTTTAATAATTAATGATTCAAAGCAAATCTGCAGATGATAATGATGCACATAGAGCTGAATACTTAAAAAAAAAGCTTTAAACTGTGCCAGCTCAGTCAGAATATTTCTATATTAATAAATGTCAAAGAATAGGATAGTGTGTAGCTTATACAGAGTAAACCTGGCCTTGTTTTTTGCCCCGTCCTGCAATAGGAGTCATCTGGGCAGGAAGCCTCCCACAGTGTGATGCCCTAAACAGCATCTACTCCAGCACTCACACACCGCCTCCCCGCTAATTTGTTTGATAAATGAGATGGCGTGATGGAATCTTTGAAGCTAATTGTCTTTGGGTTATAGCCAATGCGCATGTAACCATTGCAAATGCAGTGAAATAATATGCACAGTCGAGCCAGGTCGATTGCGATCAGCATGTTCCCAGAGCCGGCTGTCTCTGCAGCGCTTTCTGAAGGCACATTTGAGGCATGATGCAAGAAAACACATATCACCTGAGGCAATTTCAAAACCATAAATGCACTAATGCACCTACTGCTGAAAGACTCCAGAGACGGTTGACAGTATATCTTTTACTTTTAAGTTAGTCTATACAGATGACAGACTGAATAAGTCACCTCAACTAGAGTTTGACAGGCTTTTTCAGGAAAAAAGTACATTGCAATTGTTGCTTTTGTGATGGAATGGACCTCATGAAGCAACATTCTCTTACATTTTTGTTCCGAGAAAGAATAAGGCAAGTTAGCGCAACGTTTGCCCCACAATTCATTCAAATCTGCTCTTACCAAGGTGAAAAGACTGATGAATCCCACCTGATCATAAATTGGAGGCATATGGCTGATTATTTATTGTTAGCAATCATAATGACCCCTAAACACACAAAGGGCAGTCGATGTTCCGTGTGCAAAAATTGGAGAGATGCCATAAAAAGAAAAGCCATAACAAAAGGAACTTCAGCTGTAGTGAAAACAAGATATTGATAAATAAACTTAAAAGCTAACATGTCATTTTACTTAAAGGGGACCTATCATGCAAAATGCACTTTGTGATGTGTTTTATACATAAATATGAGTCCCCGGTGCGTAAAGGGAACTCACGCAGCATCAGAAAATAAAACCCTCTCTCTTTTCCCCCGTACCCAAATCTTTTAAAAACGGGTGTACAACGAGCGGATACAGATTTCCATCCGAACTGACGTGTCTATCCGAGGTGACGTCGGCGGACCCACAGAAAGTTGCTATCAGAAACAATGCCTGACGTGTTTTGGACGTCTTCGTTTTCATTAGCAAGCCTCACTAACACTCAGAGCTAACATGTACTGTAGAGCACATGTGTTTAAAAAGCAGGAAATTAAAAAAGGAACTCACCTTGTGATAAACCCGCAAGAGAAAAAGCATTTGAGCTCCATACTGTTTCAGAAATAATCCTTGACGTGGTTTAAACAGGATGGTGTTTATCACAGCAGAATTTAACTTTATCTCCAGTAGAATTCTGATCAGGCATTAGCTTCGCCTTCTCTTATTTATTTTTTTCAAGCTAAGGACCCAAAATCCGCGTTTCTCTAACAGGGCTGCAAAACAGGGGTATGAGCAGTATGAGGGATTGCAACAATGGGTGATCTGTTTGGTATTTTGAAAAAAAAACTTCACAGACATGTTTTATATAGGTATGGCCCTACAATATATGTTTCAAATATAACATGACTGGTCCACTTTAATGTAAGTACTGGTGTTAATGGAAAACAAAAAATCAACTACTGTAAAAGCAGTATTTCAAGTCCAATCCAATCAATCAATCAATCTCAAACATCAAACATCAGTGATGGGGAATTCATCTTGTTTGATGCTCGCTAATCCATTGATGTCATTAGCTTCCTATTAACTGGGTGTGATTTCTAGTTACAGTGGAATTGCATTGTGTCATTTTCCATATTTTTCTTCCCAAGCTCTTATTTGCAGTCGTAAGGTCATTATCTGTGCCAAACTTCACCTCTGTAATTTCGAAAATGAATTATCCACCCTCCCTGTCGTCTTCCAATTACATTTCTCATTCAGGCTGGATTTCATGGTCACTTCACGGTCGCACACATGTGTCTATTCTCTCCTTCGTCTAACCACCCTTTGTGGACTGTCATGAAAGCTACAGGTTCATGTGGGTGCCAAGTCCTGTGTGGTGTTTTTTTTATGAATATGCATGTATCTGTGTTACTGACTGGTAGCATACCATGAGATCATGAGTCATAATGATATAAATCATTATACCTCTGATAAATGAGATAATCTACCACAGTGCGACGACTATGGGGGGTTAGGCAGCTGCCACCGGAGTAATTAACACAAAAGTTTGGTGTGTGTGTGCTTCTACGACCTTGAAGACAACTCTTGCGTGGGTGGAAGGTGATTGATATGTGTTCTCGATTCCTAATTGACCCCTTGGCTTTCTTCACTTTCGACACATATCTCTCATTCTTTTTTTTCTCCTTCTACTCAACTTACTTTAAACCCGCAAACTATTACTCAAGTCCTTCTACTGTCATTGCCATACACACCTGTTAACTATTTTTCACAATAAAAGGGCAATATTATGAGTATGTATTTATATAGTTCAATATTATCAGCCTTGTAAGGTTGTTGGTTATTATCATTACTTTTTGATCTGTGCACTAAATACAGAGCTAGAATAAGTTGTCAGGGATAAAGGCTTGGCAACTATTTATAGGAAATACCACACAATCCTGATGTCTCCTATGATCAAGCCACTGTTCCACTCAGTAGTGTAACTCAAATATCTAACTCAGCAAGAAGCCAGGCTACCTGCTTCCCCATGCTAACTCTTGCAATGCTATCCTCCTTATGTCAAACTTGACTAATAAGAAGGTCTGTGTTTAAACCACAAAGAGTTGTATCAAATGCTGCCTAAAATGGATTGTGTGAGCTTGTGGTCACAACATACAAGTCTTGTGAACAATATATATAACACAGCTGTCAGGCAATGGCTACATGGATGCCAAGTTTGTTTCTAGAAGCTACAGAGGCTACCCGTTAGTTAGGCTGTATCAAGCTGGCTATCTGGTATGCCAAATGATAAAGGTCAAAAATAATTATGTTGGAAATATCCACATTTTCCTCAGAAATATTTTAGAAATATTAATATAAATCCCAAATCTAGAGAACTTAATTTACACAATATTCACATAACATCCGCCAAAAATGTACTTCGACATACGACATTTTGGAACATTTCAGAAAAGAGCCAAAATCTTCTCCTGAACACAATAAAACACAACCTCTTTTGAAGGCAGTTTATCTGAAATGTTATCATAACACTCACCTCTATTCTATTTACCAAACATAAAGTGCACACACTCGCGCAAACTCACAAAGCCCTATCATTAGCATAATGCCAGTCAGAATGTCCCAAACATGTTCAGAGCCAGTGGCCCTGTATATTTCCTCGCCCTCCATTCAAGGTGCAAACACATTAAGTTTGAACTCCTAATAGCTTGTGTGATGGATGCCGGTGCATAATGAGCCCTTTATGAGAGTTAATACCTACTGTTAATCAATGGACATAGCGGGGCACTTTTCAATACTACCTTCTAAGCATTTTGAAATTAGCCCTCATTGAATAGATTGATTCACATTTTGTTTCCTCCTCTCTCCTATGTTTTTCCTGTCTCATTCTAACTCCGTCCCAGCATGCAATTAGTTACATCACATATTCTGAATCAAATGGTGCCCATTCTTTAGAAATGCCCCAGTCTGACATCAATAAAGACTGTGTCGAGACTGAGAGATATTTTGATGAAAATGCAATGCTACAGTACGCTGTAATGCAGTGGGTGGACCAGACTTTCCTCGGCCCGAAGCGATAGAAACATGGGTGACCTATTTATTACCATAAATATCCCATGCAGGCAGCTGCTGGAAGCATTCCTGTCAATTACTACTGGTTGTTGTATTGTTGCACTTTGATCTTTAGCTGCTAATGTAATGCGTTGCTCACGGCCGCCGCGCTAGTATCATGCTGTATTAGCATCTTAATCATGTATAATCTGCATCCACAAGTATAACATTTGAATGGATTAGAATTGGGCGGGATGTGATGCAACAGCAGTGGACAGATGAGGCATATAGAAGATATATGTGTGTAGCTGTGTACAAGGAGTGTAACAAGCTGAGTCAGGACCGGGTAATGCTTTTATCTCAGCACGGGTACCTCCACCTGTAATGTACACGTGCTATTGAACGTGTTTGTTTCTGTGTTGTGTGTGTTTGGGTGTATGTGCGTCTGGCTGTGTTTGATTATCCCTTCCAGCCTCTAAGGGAGCGGGATTCATTCTCACTCTGATAATGAGGGAGAGACTAGCAATGCCCTCAAGTCATTTCTCTACTTCTTCCATCCTTCCTGTTGCATCCGGCTGCTTTTCCTTCTTAGTTTCCTGCTCTTTACCTTTTTCCAGTGTTGATAATCTGCCATCACTCTTCCCATCATTCCATCCTTCTTTCCTCTCGGATTTCCTCCCACTTTCTCCATTCTCTGCTTTTTCTTTTCATCGTCTTTGCCCATTTTGATGTGTCTGTAGTAATGCGTGGCTGACATCCGTTTAAGATGACTGGATGGCGTTTGTGTCGTAGATTTCAAATGTATGCTGACCATTTTTCCTCAGCCCGGTCGATGGTCGACTATCTCTGTGGACCACAGCACTGGTAGCTCTGTTTCTCCCCACAATAGCCTTACTTATCCCGCATCAATACTCCGATGTGATGTATATTTGCCTGGTTGCTCAAATGTCCACTCGCTGCGCTCCCTCTTACCTAACTTTCTCTATAGATTCTCCGGGGAGTGCAAAGCAAGAGTGAGTCACAGCAGTGCATCCATTAATGTTGTAACAACCTCTTTGCTTTCTTTTCCACTCTCTCCCTCTCTCTTCCTCTGTTTTCCAGGTGACTGAAGTGGAGATTGACATTACGGAGGCCCGCTAGGAGGCCCCTCCATCTCCCCCACCACTTCCTCCTCTTCCTTCACTTCCATCTCTTCTCCTTGCATCCCTACCCCCAACTAAACCACGACATGGATCTGAAGGATCGGAGGAACCGCTCCCTGACCAGGGGTCGCTGCTCCAAAGACTCCCAGTACAACACCTCGTCGCTGGACACAGATGAGTGTCGTGTGCCTACCCAGAAGTCCTACAGCTCCAGCGAGACGCTCAAGGCCTTCGACCATGAGCAGAGGCTGCACTATGGCGGCTGTGTGACTGATCTTGTCCACCACGAGGCTGATGAGTACTCCAGGCAAGGTGAGTTTGAGGAGCAAAGCATTCCCTTCAAATGCTTTATTACACTGTGATTGTGGGCTTGATCCATACTGTGCTGGACTGGTGACATTAAACAGGAAATCAAGTTAATCTTATGACTAAGTTCAAACATGTTGGGAAATATGCTTATGCTTCTTGCTATGAGTGAGATGAAAAAGGTGATTTAACTGCACGTCTGTACACTTACTATACAGCCAAATTCATTAGCTGGTTAGCTTAACTTAGCCCTAACCCTAACCCTTCCACTACATGTTATATCTTGTTAGTTTAATTCATACAACATTTTAAGTTGATTTATGGGTTCTGTGCAGATGTTGTTTTGAAAATGTTGTATGGATTAGAAACGGGCAACATAACAGCTGATTTTTTTTAAATATACTTTCTTTTTTTAATGGTGCCAGGCTAGCTGTTTCCCCCTTGCTTCCTGTCTGTGTGCTAAGCTAGAAGTTCTAGCTAAGCTAACAATGTGCTTTTGTTAGCATCATAATTATACTACACATAAGAGGGGTATCAATCTTTTAATGTCCCTGTTATTAAGAAACCCAATAAAAAGATTTGGCCAAAAATTAGGTAGGCTATAGAAAAGATGTGTTTTAAGTTTTAAATATCTTATTTCAGTTTCCAGATTTATAAATAAACTTTTCGATGTGACAGATAATGAAGGCTGCCAATTGCAACTAAAAAACAAAAAACTCAAGGAAGACAATTTCCTTTACCAATTTACCAATGATCTCAGCAGCTCCAGTAGGTAAGTCTTGTTTCTGTCCAGCACGTATGATGATGCCGAGCATAGCTCAACACTTGTAGCCCTTCCAACCCTGTTCATTGATTCCTAAACATCTGCATTCACACATTCACCAGCCATATTGTATATTGCACATGTATAGCTTTTTCAGGTGCATACTGTATACTTTTAAATTCTGTGTGTTTCGAAGCCTTGGTATCGAACTGTTAATGTAATCATTTGTTGTAAATGCTGCACTTTGCAGCAAAGGACCAATACTAGAGATGGGCGAGTCCTGATTCATCCGGATCATTAAACCGGATCCTAAAAATGAGCTGGTCGTGACGAGTCTCCCCTCTCCATTAACCCGAGTCCTTTGAGTCCTACACCTGGTGTTACTTACACATTAAAACTATCAATTGCGTCACTCGCTACTCTCTTTATAACATGTAAAATAACATTACAACGTACCCCAGTCCATCTGCCTATGCTTTAGCAAGTAGGATAGCTTCCAGAAGTTATCGTTTGGCTCAGGGGAGGGGACGCGGATCAGTGAAACTTGATGCAGACTCGTGGGGACTCAGAGCCGCGGCAGCCGGGCTATATTATGCACGAGTCAACAGCAGACTCAGAGATTCGCAAATCCTGACTCACTGTGCAAAACATAGCAGACTCGTGCGGACTCAGAGCCGTAACCGTATAGCAGCAGATTCAGAGATCCAGCAGACTCGTCGTCATGCACGAGTCAACAGCAGACTCAGATTCGCCAAATCCCAAAATAATCCTTTTTTTTTGTGATCAACATTTTTTATTAAAGCAAAAGGCACTGTGTAGCGGAGGTTAATATAACGTCAGTTTAATATGCTCGTGAAATGCAACAACTTTTCGGTTTCACCGGTAGGATTTCTACTGTCTTGGTGATGCTGACTCATATGACTCAAATGACTCGGATGATCCGGATCTCTTCAATGACTGACTCAAAAGACTCCAAGTCCATAAAAGGATCCGGATTTGCCATCTCTAACCAATACAGACCTTTAGCAATGGAAAGCCTGTCATAATGAACTTCTGTATCCCCTGGGGAGCAAGTTAGCCAATAGGCCGATAGGTCAACTCTAAAGGGGTGGGTCTGTTCTCATAGGCATGTCTTTAAACTGCTTGTGTGTGTGTGTGTGCACACGTGGATATTGCAGGGGAACATGAAACAGGCATTATTGATCCCTGGCTGGTGAAAGGAGTCCGACTCAATGGGATTGATCTGGGCTAAGCTCTGTTTTCTCTGCATGGACACAGACAAGGGAAGAGAGCTCAGGGCCATACAACACACTAATACAGAAGAGAGAGGAATAATTATAAAGTTGCCCTCAAAAGAGAATAAATGTGTCTCTAAGGGTCCTTGAAGAGATTTTCTAAATAGGACGTCTTCATTTACCTTGAAGCAACTGTCAAGATAAATGTCGGACTGTGCGTGGTTTGAACAAAAATGAGAGAAATGTATCAATCTGACAGAAGTTTAAAGAAGAAAATGTTTAATGGCACACAGAAGAGCATATGTATTCTCTGTGGAGTCAATGGTAACGATAGAAAAATGGAGGATTGATTGGTGGAACGCACAGTAGACTATAAGTCAGTGGTGTGTTTTGTCTGGACACACTCCGCTGCTGCACTGAGCTGACCTCACACCAGGAGATAACTGGTCAATACCACAGTCCTCCCAGCCTATCAGCTCCCTCAGAGAGCCCAGAGCCACAGATGCATCGTGGGAAGTGTGGCCACAGGAGACCAACAGTGTTGCAGCACCATATGGACTGTGACACCACGGGAGGAGGGAGAAAGAGAAGGACTTAGAGTGAGAAAGACAGAGGGAGAGAAGCAGCAGAGTTTTCTTCATCTTTCAACCAGATATTTTTGTAACTAGTGCGTTAGAAAGTGAGCGATGGAAACAATGTGTTATTAGTTTGAGCAGCTTATAGTTCTTTGAGAGAAAACTGAGTTTTCATAAGGTGCTTGTGGTTTTATCAAATATTCATCTCTTTCAAGGGGATGTTTGATATTTTTAATTCACCTGCAATATTAGGTATTGATGATTGGGCCACACCATATGAATAATATGATTAATTTTGATTAAATTATAATGATGTTGTTCTTTTGGTTAGGTGAGCATGAATCGTGTTGAGAAGTTCTGAGGTCATTCCAAAGCTTTTTTTGTTGCTTTAGTGGTTATTTCTTAACACGAATACAGGTTCTGTGTTCTGTGAATGCATATTGACTAGCCTAATACCATGTCATTAGAGACAAAAGGGAGTGAGTCATACAAAGGCACAACTTCTGCAAACATGTGAACTCATTCTACTGTTGCTGAGTTTCTCTATAGCAGCTTTGCGTCTTACCTACAGCTTAGTTCACAATCCAGTGACATTTATATTGATGATTAAATCTCAATGTTGCTTCATTATCCTGCGCAAGCAAAACACTGCTCAGGCACAAATGCCGGCGCCGTGTACATTTTTGCGAGTACATTTCTTTGGGCTGTTTTGGTAATTCTGAAAGATCCTTTGCATTGAATTATGCGGTGCAAATTATAAAGAGTATTGCAGCAGATGTCCTAAGGATGTGCCTCGAGCCAAATTGAGGATTTTGGGATGTAATTATTGGATAACACTCTAAGAACACAAACACTTTGCTTTATTTATCAAACAAATGTTCAGGTTTATAATAGTCATACAGCAGTATCAACATAATGGCTTTTTTCTCACTATGTTTTCTAAATGTGAACATCAGTTATGCTGCAGCTAACTCAGTTGTAGCCTCCTCCAAAGATATCATTGCTTTTAAAATTACTTATTTACTGCACATCATTATGCATGAGAATCTTTGCTGGAATTTCAGTGTTTCCTGAAGCGTAAATTCATCTTAAAAAGGAGCATCATCTCCCTTTGGAATCATATTCGGAGTGTGTCTGAGTTCTTTTTGGGATGCTGTATATTTGTGTTTTGCTACTTCGTGCCTCAAGGGCATGAAATATTTTCTCCGGACTTACCTTCGAATCCATTAGGAAACTGTTTGCTCGCTTTAAAAGGAGGTGAGGAAGAGATGATGTTTATTGACCCTTATTTAAGGCCTGCCTAAAGTTATATTACTGATAATCTATTCCTCCTACATCTAACATATCTTCCTGCTCCAACAACTTTTAATTTGTTGGCCAAATTGTTGCCCATTTTTCAGAAAAGGAAAGTTGCATCTTTTTAGAAATGATTGTGCGATATGTTCCCAATGATATACAGTAAAAGCCTAGCATTATGCTCACTGTGCGTCTGCGCAAGGGGTTTACGTACAGTGTAGTGTTAAAGTTTATAGCATTCCGGAAGCCCCAAGCCTGTTTTTCAGGTTTCAGGCTCGAAAATGACATTCCCAGAACAAATGACCATATCGTCCCTTCTAAAAGGGTTAAATTAATAATCTTTTTTCTCAAAGTAATGATAAACCTGTGAGTTGGATGTAGAAGAGTCAGAATCAATATAGATGTTTTTTATTTTAAAGAAAATTCAGATTGAACATGGTAAAAAACTGTAAATTATAGTGTCCGTCCAAAATATATGTTGTACTTATAGTGGAAAACTAACCTTGGATGATGGGTTAGTAGACTAAAAGCTTTAGGAATCCAAAGTACAACATATAATAAGTACCCTGTATCAAGATTGATGCAAAACAAGTGATATTTGACCTTTTTAGACAGATTTAGCAAAAAAAATACTCTTCTGGGGCCATTTGGGTGTATTTTACATATCTCTGGCCCCCCTTCTTTGATTTCGACATGTGACATCTCTTTCTGATCGTTAGAGCCAATAGAATCTAAGGGAAATCGTCCCGCACAGACTCATGTTAAAAAAAGAAGATGGCGTATTCCCGCATTCAATGAAGCTACAGAGCGTAGGAATGGCCTGCTCTACTTTTTTAAAACGGAATTGCAGTTTTACTGCTTATAGATTATCAGAACATTTCAAAGGGGACATAGCCACATTGGATATTAACCTATGGATTAACTACATCATCGTTGTTATCGTTTTAATGCCATTGAAGACCAGTTTAGACCAGACAAAGACGAAGGTAAGCCCTGTTAGCATTGTGGGCTACCTAGTGCCACTTGTTTTAATGTACGTTTTTGTTGATAAAGTCGCGAGTTTGTATCTTTCAGTGTTGAGGTGGGCACGGTTAGATTCTGTGTCTTTACGGTCATAAACGATGTGTTGGATGTGCAGCTAGGATAAGTAATAAGGGAGCTAGGAGTGATTTTCGGTGCAGTAATAGGTTAGCATTTTTCGCTCTGGGCTAATTCACAGGCTCACTGTTAGCATTGTGTTTTTTTTTAAGAAAAAAAATGAAAAAGATCAGTTAAATGAGTTTTTCCCCGTTATATGGATATAAAATATTCATAGTTTATTAAATGTTAAGGTTCCTTAGACGTTGTTTCCTGCAAATAACGCGATTTCGGCCCCGGAACCGGGTCCGTGGGACCTAAGAGGTTAGAGGGGCCCTATTATGCTTTTTGGGGTTTTCCCTTTTGCATCGATTGGTCTACGTAGTTTACTTCCTTAACACAATGACATCATTATGAAACACTTGCGCTTGTATTTGCTAGCACTCCAACACATTGTTTGTCACATGTGTGTCAAACTCAAGGCCTGGGGGCCAAATCAGGCCCTTGGTGGATTTAATTTCGGCCTGCAGGATCATTTATAATTACTATTATATCTGGTCCGCCGGTATATTGCACACACACCTTCCCTCAATCCTGAGGATTTCCTCAGCTCAGAGCCAGACCCCAGACCCCTGGATTCGCACCGTCTGCGGTGCGTTACGGCTGCACCGCGGTTTTGGTCCGGCCTCCTCCGGCGTCATACCCTACCGGACGCGTTTCAGAAGCATTTCAGAAGCGGAGCGTCTTGCCTGCCGCCTCACAGTTTTTGTTGATTTGGGCATATTTCCCGGACAGGCTACTTTGTACAGACAAAGTTAATAATAATTATAATATCCTAGTTATAAACACCATGAATCAAAGATGTGTTGCTATATTTTAGTGGTAAAAAAATGCATTTATCATCATAATTATTCTATAATGTACACAGTGCCTGTAAACCGGAGGAGAACGCTGGCATTTCTCCTCCTACTTAAAAGACTACGGAGGGATAGGGTCTGCAAAATTAGTTTGTGTGTATATATATTATATGCTATATACTCCAGCGATTAAAAACCAGGCCTTGTCCTTTCTGATGTTGTCCTTGTAAAAAGCATTGGTTACATCATATAAAATAGTGTGTTTTTCCACCTCCAGAATGAAAATGTCCTCGTCCATTGTGCGTGTCGTAGTGACGGTGTTGTAATGAAGGAGGGGGGGTCTGCACAATTACTATATGTGGGGGATGGGCCAGGCCCGGATGCTCTGACCGTTCCACTTCCTGCCTAAGTTACGGCTGCGCCGTGAGAAAAATAGGATTCATCGTAATCTTAGAGGAGCCCTGCGCCCCTGGGACGCTTCTGGGACGCTTATGAGCCGTAACGCGCCGCGTGTGGTGGAATAGCACCATTGACTAGAGTGGCCGCGATCGGCGTGAGCACCGCGGCGCAGCCGTAATGCGCCCGTAACCCCCAGTTTCCACCGGGTCCGTCTGCGCCGCGCTGCACCGCATTACGGCTGCGCCGCGGCGGTCCTAACGGTACGTCTACACTACAGGCATCAAAAAATGCTTTCAACGCTTCGCCCATTCACTTGAATGGGGTGACGTAGAAGATTTTTAATCTTCGCCGAACTGCATTGTGGGGAGCATGGCATGGCTTTGCAAGCATCACGAGCATCTATCGGCATCAAAAGTTGAACAATGTTCAACTTTTGAGGCTCGATGCTTGGCATCAGCCAATGAAATCCCGTTTATGCAAATCCCGCCAGTGCAAGCGCAGCCAATCAAACCGCGTGCAAGCTGGGAGAGCCAGACCGCAGTTCATTTCCTCATATTCCAAACGAGATATTACGGTAGCAAATCACCCGGTTCTTTACGACCGGAACTATTTACCGGGATACAAACCGGAGGAACCAGGCATGGAGGGAGGTGGCAGAGACAGTGGGTGAAACTGATAGTTTTTTCGCCTGTTTGGAGAGTTTATATCCAGTTTACTTCGTTTTAACATTGCTATTGCTTTGTATGTCGGGGGCGGGAGGTTCATGTGATTGGTTGCTCGCAAAAAATCGCCAAGCTTCAGACACGCCCAGCTCCAAGATTTTTTGATGCCTGTAGTGTAGACGTACCGTAAGGATCGCGGCCACTCTAGTCAATGGGTGCAATTCAACCACACGCGCCGCGTTACGGCTCAGACGCGTCCCAGAAGTGGCTCGGCGCAGCGCTTCTCTAAAATTAGGATGAATCCTATTTTTGCCGCGGCGCAGCTGTAACGTAAGGTCGGGCAGGCAGCCCCCCCTCACAGGAAGTGGAAAGGTGAGCATCCGGGCCAGGCCCATCCTAATTTAGCAGACCCCCCTCCTTCATCACAACACTTCCACTACGATACGCACAATGGACGACGAGGTTTTCATCATGGAAGTGGAAAAACAATCTATTTTATATGATGTAACCAATGCTTACTACAAGGACAACATCAGAAAGGACAAGGCCTGGTTTTTAGTCGCTGCAGTTTGTGGAGTGGAAGGTAACAACTACATATTAATGTTTTAAAGTTAATTAATACCCAAATTAAACCCAAATCAATAACAAAACTGCGAGCCTGCACGCACGACGCTACGCTATTGAAATGCTTCTGGGACGCGTCCGGTGGGTTATGGCGCTAGACCAAAACCGCGTCGCAGCCGTGACGCGTCGCAGCCGTGACGCAGACGGACCCAGTGGAAACTGGGGGAGAGTATGACATATACACAGTCGATTCATGTACGGGTGAAAAACATGAACTGCTAGGTTTAGGGTTTACCGCAGATAGCGCGTTTACTGAAAAATATGTATTGTGCTGAAATGGTCACAGAAAAAAATGAAACAAAATAACCTTTACCAAATATCTCCCCTAAATACAAGACACAATGTAATCTGCTCCCATTTAAGTTCCCTGAGAGCATCCATTTTATATTACCTTTACCTACCAACCAATAACCAGCTTTAAATTAATAGAAATGTCAGGTTGAGTTCATGAAGTGAAAGTTATTGAAGTACTCCCATAAAATAACCATTTGAAAATCAATAACTCCTCCCATGTAACCTTGGATTATAAAATAAATGTTGCCCCAGAGTGAACAATGAATCACGAACCTTAACATTCTTGATGAGTTACATGCCTCCTTTGACAACAGCACATCTTTATCACTCGTTCACAACCTGTACAATATAATTCAAGTCTCATTTTGTATGCTCACTACTTCCAAAACATTTGTATTATATCTATCTAAAAACCTTTTGAATACATGAGACTTGCACAGAATAGTAGCTTGCCTGCTGTATGTGGAAGTCTTTTTAAATAGTAAGGTTTTAGCTTAAAGAGTATGGTTTGATATAGTTTCGCTGTTGTATAAAGAACAGTTCACTTAAATTCATCAACACCTTTCTCCTTTGTTTTCTTTTTTCGAGGCACGTTAGAAAGATGTTGTTGACAAGAAACCGAGGTTACATTGATACAGGATTCCTGAGATATGAAATCTTTCTAAATGACTAATTCAATGACATACAAATGTATATGAATGGTCCTTTTGTGGTTCGGATTCCTTAAAAAGCCTTTGGAATTGATAGGAAACTGCCGTTGTATTGTAAAAATATACTTCTATAAGGTTAAAGTCCCCATTCGTTCACATTTTTTATAAGTTCTAATAATAACTGAACATTTCTAGTGAACCCTTTTCTCTTTGGTTTGTTTTCAGTGTTTCGACATTTGAACATTAGTTGTCCCAAACGGCTCCTTGCAGATTTTGATGAAGCGGGTTTGCTTGTGTACTCCAACAGACCCCCCGCTTTGATTGGATCTAAACTGCACTGTTTCCCCATTACACAGTTATTACCTAGTCTGCTCGGATAAGCACAGCCAAAAAACACATTCTGTCCTCACCATGGCATGCCGCAGTCTAGAGAGCTCATTACAAGTGTGCACTATTTAACACCATAAAGTCTTCCAAAAACATCAGAGATCCCAAAAACGTAAACGAGTACAAATGTCATTCACATAGACTTATCAAGGACTGCATGTTGGCTTTATTTTAAATATAAAAATATCTGTTTCTCAGTTTGCATCTATGTACCCAGGGTTGGAAGGGTAACTTTAAAAGTGTATTCTGATTCAATTACTAGATCCATGTAAAAAATTAATCTGAGTATCAAAACACACTAGCAATGTATATTGATTACTTTCCGTCACATTTGGATTAGCTCAATATCAAATGCAGAGTCAATGAATACAAATACAACTTCTTTTTTTTTATTAAGTGTATTATGTAAGATAACAGAACAATGTAACCTTAAGAAGAAAGACAGCAAGATATTATGTATCAAAAATATGTTTATAGGATAACCTGCCTTTCAATAAGCATATTCAGGCAGTAGCCTATGAGCACAACACATGGGCGCATACCACAGTTTGAAAAAGCCAAAATAAAATCTGAGCACACCAAACTCTTTTACGAGCATATGGGTTCATCTACTAAATTAATAAAGAACAGATGAACCAAAGAAAGTGAAAACCATAAAGCAAATGCAGGCTCCCATTCAAAGTATTAGCCTACAGAACAATACAGTTTACAAAGAAGAAGTCCAATCTGCTAACACAATATGCTCTTCTTTAGTTTTTTAGCACATTGTAATATTGCTGGTAATACCACATTTTGTTAATGTATTGGTAATCTGATTACAACAGTTTTATGTAACAGGAATACAGTTACAAAAGTGTCCTAAATTGGGATCATTAAAGTGCATCTTATCTTATCATTTGGTATCCTGATTACATGATACTGTTAAATATAGCCAAGGCAAGGCAAGTTTATTTATATAGCACCTTTAAACACAAGGCAATTCAAAGTGATTTGCAAAAATAAAAGACAATAAGAGCATTAAGAAATAGTGCAGTGGAAACACGTTATAAAATGACCTTTAAAAACAGTCATTAAAAAGCAAAGATAATAAAATAAACATAAAACATGAATAACACAGGTATAAAACACTGAATAAACCTTTCTATTAAAGCCTCCCGAGATCTTTTTAAGTTTCCCAGAAATTCCCTTTCTTTTTTAGATTCCCTGAACCGAGGATATTTAAACATGTCACTCCCAGTCTTAGGGAGTACATTTAATGCAGTACTCCTTAAGTCTGCATCGACCTGTGACTTCACCACATACTGTAAACTCTTTTTATGCCACCTTTTTTTACCTCTCTGTTCTTTTCCACCCATACTGTGAAACTCCTTTCCTTCCTCCTGGTCCTTCTCTGCGGCTCCCATTCAGCACATCCCAGGGGTGTGTCCTCCCCGCAGGTCCACCTCCAGACAGCAGGCATTATCACAGCCACTGCAGTCTCTAGAAAGCTTTGGCCTTTCCTTTTTAGAAGGATCTCAATGAGCCCCACTCCATTCTCCTCTGCTGCCTTGCCCCCAGGGATGGAAACCATACCGAGAATTCGGCACACACCACCTGCCTGCTTCACTGCCTGGACAACACTCCACCTCATCTACTGACCCTCCTCACTCTGAAACTTCCCATCTATCACATGTCTTATTTCCTCTTCTGCTCTCCTGTCACACCTGTCTCACCTGCTTTCTCTGAATCTTTGTTTTTTTGGTATCACCCTTGCTGTTCCTGTATTGTTGCTTTAGTTATCATATCACACATTTGATAAGCACTTTACAAGCTCCATAGGTTTGACTCCTCATCCTCACAGAGTAAATGTGCAAGTATTGGCTATTACAATCAGAATGAGCCGATTGAATCCCATATGAGTCAATGGAAAAAATACTGTTAAAAGACCATGCTAATGTTAATCTGCATTCCCTTCTCTCCTTCCGATTCGAAGTGACAAATTACTACCCCAGCCAATGATTGCTTTGTCCAAAAACTCTACAAAACTTGCACGTGTATGATTGCCTCCACTGCCTCTATTCAAGACCTAATTGTTAAGGAAAATGTACTACTGGGTGGTGAGGAGGAGGCATATTTCTTTGCTCTTTACTCTCGTTCTTGAAGGAGAGACTACTTCCAAGTATTTGCAAGAACAGCAGCAGCCTCCCATAATGTGCCCTCTTCAGTGAGATTCAGGGACGAGTCCTCTAGAGACAGCAGCTTCATACTGTGTGTGACGTGTTTGCAAAATCTTTCATGTCGGGAGGAGAGGAACCGGCATTGCAAAGAAATAAATGGGATTTCTAGAGTTGGCCACTTCAAATCACTACCCAGCAACAGTGGTCAATGCAACTACCTTTGCAGACCTAATTTAATGAGTGAAGACAAATCTCGACAATGCACTGGAATATACGATTATCTTAGACTGGTAGAAAGAAACATCTCAAATACTCATATAGATGTTAATTTAATTACTTGGGTCAATGTGGGTTCATTTACTTGTCTTATTTGGTCATTAAACTGTATTTGTCTTTAATTCAACACAAGTTAGCAGTAAATAATACCTAATTTGCCAATTTAAACATAACATTTGAGTAAACTTATAATACAAAAAGGAATGTTCCTGACATAACTAATGTAGTGTACCAACTGAGGTTTTATTGTGTTGTCATAATGTTAACCCTGTTCACCTTTTCTGTAAAATGTATGGAACATTGAATTAATTAGCACTTATATACACCAAATGTTTCAGTTTAATTGCCTTCTATAGTCTGAGTGGTTTGTTTATCCCAATGTATATAACATTTTATTTATTTAAAAAACAAAAACAATGAGAGATTTTAAAAATGTCCTTACGAAACAATCTTTTTTTCAAAATTAAACAAAAATATTGTATTCTAGAAATGGATGCACATTAGAACATATTTAATAAGATGATATCTCATTTGAACAATTGAACATTGAATCCCCAATACAAATAAACCTGATAGTTGTATTCAAATGTAAACAGCTGGAATTGTTTGCCTGTGAGGGGTCTGTCCTTTAGACACCGCTTAGTCAGAAGTCTTGCACAGTGAATGGGTGACTGAGAGGGATAGTGTGAACCACCCACATGTCACGCCTTCTTTGCTTGCAGCTAATGGTGCCACCATGCGTCACAGAAGACCCACAAGTGTGTCTGCGGCGCAAAAGAGTGCAATGCATAGGGATTTGGTCATTATATGCAAAAATCCACATAAATGAGATGAAAGAAAACCCGAGACGTGTTCAGCTTCAATATATTATGTGTACAATTCTCTGTGTGTATCCAATGCATTCCACTGGATTTCAGCTGAGTCCACCTGGACTGCGGATGATCAAAGTGAGAACAAAGCAGCTGCATGCTATTACAAATAAATAGTGAGATTAAATGCAACCCTTCCCCTCTTCCTCGTATACCTCCTTTATCTTCTCCCTGGCATTCTGCGCCTCTGCCAGCTGCTGACACTCAGAAGCGTCCCGTAGCTGCAGCAACAGAGCCGAGGAGCCGCTGAGGAATATCCCTGGGCCGAATCAACTCGGCTCCTCCGATCCTCAACGCACTCCCACTCACACATCCCCATGATGCCTCCTTAATGGACAGGAAACTGCTCTTGTGGGTTTGAATGTGCTGCCCCTACGCATGCTGGGACGTCTTTAAAGGGGGACTTAACTCCAAGTGACATCTGGTTCAAAGCTTGATACTTGTGCAAAACACTATTTCAAGAAGGGCCTAGTTTAAATACTCGCTTTATCCTTCCCCGCATCACGGATGTGTCCTTAAGAACTTGTAAATGAGCAAGAGTGATCAATAGTCGTTTTGGGACTTAGCAGAATGACTGGCACTAAGTAAAGGTCTGTCAGATTCTGATTAGCCCTTTGGATTCACTCTGTAACATTATCCAAAATAAACACGAGTACACCTCAGCTCAGTTTGTCAAATCCTGTCTGCTATGAAAGTGCGGCTATTAACTCTGATACAGGTGCATGCACACACGTTTGAGCACCGGGTAACAAATGAGACAAATAATAGGAAGAGGCCAGGGAAATGCATGGTGAAGGTGCCAGCTATTTAGCACCGATGCTGGCTCTCGTTTGCTCTGGAAACACATGTACGCGTGCCATACACACAAATATCGGCTAGCAAACAAGACAATTAATTGACAGAGTCCAGGGAAATGCATGCTGACATCTGCAATTTTCTCAAAAATAAAAATCATTTCTCAGACGATGTTGTGTGGGTTTAGTGCGAGTTGAGTTAATCTATGTTTACAATGTAATGACCCTCTTTGACTCTGCTTTGGCAGCTTTTGATAAATGAGGCAGATTGTAAATGTCAGTGTTATCAAGTGTTTTTTTTCCCGTTCCCAGCCGAGTCACTTGCATCGTAGACTGTAATTAAACATGTTCCCCTGCCACTAATTTAAATATGTGCGTGTGTGTTTGTGTGTATGTGTCAGTATGACACAATTCTTACACACGTATATGATTTAATGCTGGTTCTGTCCTTGTTTTAGTGACAAAAATGCAAATAAACTACTATAGCATTACCATGCAGATAAGGACACATGACGGATGAGGCAATAGATTCAGGGAAAAGTGAAATATTAGACAACAGAGCGAAGAAATTCAAACATAGTAAATTATAAATATGCCCTTGCCTAGTTCCGTTTGTGAACTCAGCACTCCATATAATAATCTGTGATGTAGTCTCATATTGTCATAACTTCTCTAGCCTAATAATCAGCAGCCTATCCATCTTTTGTCTAGGTAACTTTGATATGTTTGCCCCTTTGTGTGCTGCACAACTTTGCCTTTCTTCCTCAATGTGCTAGCTATTAGCTAGCTAGCACATAGATAGCTCAAAGTAACTGCAGGTAAAAAATTACCCCTGAAGTTTGCTTTAGAAATGCTATGTGACGAAATATTTACACATATAAGTCCCAAGTTAGCAACCGTGGCTAGCTTATAGCATGAACCCCTACCACTGGCCTTAAGACAACATATGTAAAATAAATCAATTTTAATCGGTTTTCCTGCAAAACGTGTGCTGGTGCAATGTAATGTAATGTAATGCTGGTGTCAAACAGAAGTTGTTGTTCCCATGCTTACCTACAGTTTGATAAACGCATTTAGTTAAATTAGTGTTTTAAATGTTGACCAGAATACTGATGTGTAAGTAGCAATACAGCTACTTAAGGACACATTTTCACGTGATCATTTGCTTTGTAGCACAGCACAGCTTTTCATATATACAACATCAATTATTTGATCAATTGAATTTGTTGACGCGTTTATGCTCTGCTTCAGGCCCAGATATTCTGGTGTCCTCAGGTCAGATCGTGGGTGTAGCAGCAGGTCTAGAAACGTACAGAAATGAAGAAAAAGCATTTGTGCGCACATTGCTTGAACATAATGCTTTGGTAACCCCTTAACCTGCACACAGGGATATATAGAGATAGTGAATCCCATAGTATACCTCATTCCCCTTGATAATACATATTATACAGGAGCATGTTAGACAGACTGACAGACTGTTCAACCTTCACCTATTATTAAACCATATTCCTTGATGTATTTGTCTGAATACATAGAATGGTATAAACGGTAGCTCATCACCTATTCTGCACTGCTTGGTTATTTTAGCCTTGACGTGTTCAACATAGGCATTTAGAATTCCTTATAAGCCTTTCATTTCAAAAGTAATTATTTCTTCAATGCTGATGGCAGCAGCTTGGTCATCTTCGGCCTCCTATTCGTGTGTGAGATGTGTTTCAGTGCTTCAGTGACAAGACCTCCTCCAGAGTGCATGGTGTGTTGTGTCATGTCCTGTCATGTCCTGTCCAAGCCAGACTGCTGTCCTCTTGGTAGAAGGAGAACTAGCCCAGGATTGGATGACATTTGTCACACGTATTCTGGTCTCCTCATTAGGAGGTGCAATTGCCCCCGTGGCTCAGGCGGGAGCTGAGAGAACGGATGTCATCTGGGGGTTGTGGGAAGTGTATGACCATGATGCTCCTATTTGGGAATATCTGTTAGGTCGTTACTGCGCCGCTAATGGCGTTTCAGTGGGACATGAATGTGTGTATGGACGTGATGGAGATGGATTTCTGATCATCAACACCAAGCCTTGAATGTCAGCTTGCCCTGTCATCCTGCCATGACATGTCGGTATCAAACTGCTACTGCAACTCACTGTGTACTGCAAAGGAGAACTGTGTGGGAAAACAAAAGTTAAAACAAAAGTCATAACAGCATTGTTTAATGAAACGCTAAATAAATGAACATCCACATTGAAATTAGACCACACAATTCTTGACATGCCCATTAAGATGAACGAGTGTGTCAGTGTTTGAAGCGCTTTGTTTACGTATTAAAGCAAAACGCACTTGTTTACTTTCCAGATGTCAAGATAAAATCTTGACAGCGTCGTCTGCTGGAAAGCACTTTGTGTTTTTTAATCCTCGTAAATAAAAGGCGTTGAATAATCTCCTTTTTGAGGGATGAGGAAGTTTATCTGATGGCCATAAGAGTGATGACTGAGATAAGATAAATTAAAGACTTATACAGTTCTATTGTAAAACGCTTTAATTCTTAAAACAAGTGGCAACAGGTTGAATAGAGAGCGAATTGTAGGGGTTGGAAGAAAAATGCTAATACATAATGTCATCATTATTGATATTGGGATTGTTGTTGTTATTTGGAATAGCCTAGAGTCAATCTATGTTATTTTCTTGGAGACAGGGGCAGGTGCTATTATCTTCTTCTCCCTGCTCCTTTTCGGGTATGCTGTGTTTTCAAAGAGATAATTTGTAAATAATTGTAATACATTTAGTTTAGGAACAAAAACAAAAATGAAATCTGTTTACGTATTAAAGGCATTGGATAGTACATTGATATTTAAAATCAACAAAAATCCAAGAGTATTTTCAATAACAAAATATTTATGTCTGCTGTTTGGTGGAGAGTGTAAAGAATGTTAATTCTAGCTTTTCTTTCCTGAAAACACCTTTTGGTTGCGTCTAGCAATGAAAACATATAATTTTGCGAAACAATAAAATGAATTAAAACCAGATGTGCTCTGCATATCCTGCACGTAAACCATGAGCTGCAGAACCCTCTGATACAAACATAGGAACATGAACACACTGATATTTCTACGTCTAATTAAGAGTTCCACTTATAGTTGAGACTAAAGCATTTGTGTGTTAAACCAACTGTCACAGCAAAGATGTCGATCTCATTATCAACATTTGTAGAGGTTTTTTCTCATTAACAACCTCACTTTTGATGCGTCCACGAGCTGCATTTCCTACACTACACCTCATCACCATGGAAACCCTGAGTTGTGAAGATGTTTATTGGTATTCTCCGCCGCCGCCGAACAGTGTGTTTGTGTATGTGTGAAAGTAATAAGAGAGTGTGTAATTACAGCTGCACAACAATCACGTAAACTCCATTCTCACTCTCACAGCTGGCAGTGATTTTGGATCTTGACCTTTGTACAGACTGTATTAAAGTCATGGTCAAAGGACTCAGAGCTTTTATAAGATCCTATATGATGGCTTATCATTTCTAGGTACAAGCCCGACTATTATACGTTTTTTCATCAATATATTATAAGTCTCAGATATATACAAAATATGTCTCTGAAGTGTTTGGCTCCAAACACCAAACAGATCATTGCAGCATCCCATAAACCCCTCTGTTTCTGCCCTGTTTACAAAGTGCTGATTCTCTGTCTGTTACTTTAGATGAAAATAAGGAGCCACTCCCCACGCCCCTCTGAGAGATATTTGGTTAGAAAGAACACAATGGTGCTCTAGGAGGAGATGCAGGTGATAAGGTGGGGGTGTTACCTTGGTTGGTGATTGGCTAATGATTACACAAGCCAAAAAAACCTTATGACATCATAAAGTGGCCAAAATCTGAACAGCCCATTTTCGGACAGGTTTTCTATATAAATGGATCAGGACTTTAATACCATTTTATAATCTCCCTTTTTTTGTTGTCGGCCTGCCTCACTCCCTATTGTACACACCCTATTTTTTCCCCTTTTATCTAACTTTTTTTAAAATGTAACTTCAGAGGAATTAGATTTCCGTCTTATTACACATCGTGGCAGCCTGTGCGAACTAAACGTTGGATGGTTCTCTGTTGCTTCAATTCCAAACAAATTCAATGACCACTGTCATCCAAAATTCATGGTTTCACTCACTATTGTCCCCGCACTGCATCTGCAGGCTATTTTGAATGTGTTTATTTAAATGTATCTCCTTCTGATTTCTTTACTGTCTCTCTAAAAAGAAAAAATACTTTGGAAGAGATGATTTACATAAACATGGTCAGAGGTAGGCAAGTGTTTTATCGAGGATAAATAGTGGTCCTGCGATGACAGGAAAGTGTGTGTGTGTGTGTGTGTGTGTGTGTGTGTGTGTGTGTGTGTGTGTGTGTGTGTGTGTGTGTGTGTGTGTGTGTGTGTGTGTGTGTGTGTGTGTGTGTGTGTGTGTGTGTGTGTGTGTGTGTGTGTGTGTGTGTGTGTGTGTGTGTGTGTGTGTGTGTGTGTGTGTGTGTGTGTGTGTGTGTGTGTGTGTGTGTGTGTGTGTGTGTGTGTGTGATGAGATGAGATGACTGAGAGGAGGGCCATCTGTACTCAGATCTCTTTAAGTACATGTCCTTTAAACGACGTATGTAATTTAATTGTTGTATTTCCGCAAGATACGATGAGGCATATCACACGTAATCGTTCCCAACTGGGAAATCTACATGTGGTAACGAGTTGTGGAAACAACTAGAAAGCAATTTGAGTCAAATACATTACCTAAATTAAATAAACAGTGGTACAAATTGAAATATTTAGGTAGATTTCGATTTTGAGAGTCTGTTCCACTATGCCTGTGTGTGAAGGCAGCTAGGAAATAGTTTTGCAATAGTTAGGTCAATAAATGAGTGGAGCTAATTTAAAAAACAGTTGTATTCCCTGTATTCTTCACTTTTACAACCCAGCTCTTGTTCTCTGTCCTATATGTTTAGTAGCCCACTGAGCAACTCAATGATGACTTCCTAAAATGCATTTTGTCTTGTGCTTAGCTTCTAGGTTGAGAGACAGTGACAGATTATGGACAGTCAAGACATGTTTCAGGTGGGATTTGAGAGCAGGAACATTTCACCGCCCTTAAAATTGGGTCTATAAGAAAATAACCTGAGTAGACATTTCCATTTGTATCAGCAAACAAGTGTTGAATAGGACTGTTGTAGAAATAATGCTCTGTGGTGAGGTTTTGCAGCAAGGACCAAACAAGTAGTGGAGAATGTCAGAAAAACAGATATATCAGATTATTGAGTGTGACACACATCATGGCACTGATATTTGCTGTCAACATAAAAAATAACCGCCATTTTTCTTTTGAACTAGTAAAATGACCCTCACAAACATCTCAGTGTCTGTTCATAATTTATTTCAATAGATCATCAAAAACTACCATATTGTCTCTACTCTGTCATGTCAATCATTTGCCACCTCACCTGTCTCTCTCTTTCTCCTACATCTGTTGAAACAACTCTTCACTTAGGCCCTCCATTATTAGGAAAGAATATATATGTGTATTTTATTGCCATGGTAATTCACAGAAAAGAAAACACAAAAGAGAAATTCTTTTTTTTTTCTTGATACTAAAGTGCAGTGCAGATGAGTTCTGAATTGGATGCAAATGAAAATGGAAAATGTTAAGAAATTACATTTTTTTTTACTACTATTAGCCAACCTTTTTAGCATGTTCTTCGCTGTGGCAAAGAAAATAAGGCTTTTTGCTATTATTAACAGTAATTTCAGCCTTTCCCTGCGATTGTTAGCCTGCCGTGCACAGTTGCGTTTCCTTCCTGATTGTGATGCATCCTCCACCCAGGAGCAAATCAGTTCACTAGTTCAGCACTTCAGGGCGAATCAGAAATTGTTCAGTACTGCCGCTCGCTCCAAAGATCAAAATGGCATGTCCGAGGGTGGCCTGCAGTGTAAACTATTGGATATGGAAAAAGCCACGTAATTGCTGCCGTTGAAGCCCACACGTTCCGCCTGTTTTATGTCCCATACAGAATTACTCAGTGGGGTGAGGGAAAGTCAACCAGCATAATGCAAAGTCCTGCTGCCTATACTTTGCCTGTCAAACCGCTAACAAGCACAAATGATTTTTTAATGATAGGCCCCTCTATCCCACAAAGCTGTCTACGCACAAACACTAGAGCTCGTACACACACAACCGGCAACGTTGTACACAATCTCTCCCACACACATCCGTAATGAGTTTTATCAAGGGAAGTACATGTGGTTTAATGGATCACTGCAAATGCCAATCCCACCCGCACTATTGTGTTGGAGTTCCAACAAGATGCTTCCTTTTCCCCTGTGTCACTTCTCAGAGAAACAACGTGCATTGCATGAAAACTCCAAATGATGATGCATAGCAGGGGCAGGAAGCTATAGTCGCATTGTTTGGGCCTCATGGTTTCTATTGTTTTATGCTCATTGGAGAAAAACAGTATCGCAGCAATGTTTACGTCAAAGTGGCAAAGCAGGAAGTCAGGTGAAACTGTTGAAAAGTCAGCAAAATGACCATATCTTTAAAAACTATTGGCCAGTAAGACCATTTAAGAAAGTATCCAATATGCTGAAAAAGAAGACAGATTTGTATTGAGTCCATCTGGTTTGCAAAATGTAGAACTTCAACACAGGAAACCCGTTCCTACTTAACCGAAGGTAACGTGCGTTGCCTACAACGGTCCGCGTCAAAGACCAAGTGTTTTATTTGTGTATCCATGACAAAGAATCTAACCTAAACTTAGCAAAGTGCTGGAGTAATGGTAATCTGTAGTACTGTAGTAAAACCTAAACTATGATTTTTGTGGCTTAAGCGAACAAAACCTAACCATAGCGTTGTATTATCATAGCATGTAATTCTTTCTAGCAACTATCTGTTACAGTTAAAGAAGGAACAGACAATTCTTTTTTTCCTATTTGTCAATCTCAAGGGCACAGACGAAAGTTGTATGTTGTTGTTTCATGTGGAGGGCTTGTGAGTTGACGGTCTTAAACTCAGTGGTTTCAAGTAATTTGCTAGTTCTGTTTCTGTTCAGGTATTTCATTTCATTGGTAGTCATTAAAATGTTATTAAGGATACACTGATTGAGTTATATATGGTTCACCTCATATATTCTGTTTTCATGCAGGCTGGAAAATAGCCTTGCTTTCTATCCTGTAGTTACTTACAGCAAACATACCCTTTGCTCTCTTTCCCTCACATACTCGCCTTTCATGCGTTTTTTCTGCCTTTGCTGCCATTCACTCCGGTTCAAGGAAGCTTCCCCTATCATGCTGCTACTGTATGTCTCCATAGAAGTCTAACGCAGATCTACACACATCTTCCTATCTCGTAAAGCCATGCCCCATTTCAATTGAATCAGATTAATCACAAACAGCACTGATTGAGGCCTTTCTTGTTCATCTTGTATTTGATTCCACGTACCCTGAAACGCCTTATCGCATCTTTCTTTTCACATCTGTTTTGGTCCTCTCCATCTTAAACATTATGTCTTCTACTCTATTAGTACATGTCAAACGTACATGTCAGAATGTACACAATGAACAGACGCAGATGCGCTCAGCTGGAAGCAGCTGTGGAAGCCGCTCAGGGCTCAACACACACATTAATGCGCAGTGCAAGCTTAAGAATGGCAGCGGTGGTGTATCAACAGAAAGGCATTGATCTGATTAGAATGAAGCCCCATATTTTGCCCCCACATCTGTCATACTATCATATAACAAATATGCGATTGGTTTTCTATGTGTGGAATAACTGAGATAGATTTTTATGTCTTCTTAAACCCAGCACCCTAATCCATCTTTCTTGAGTATATTGCTCCGGCATAAGGCTGTGTCTGTACTGCTCAGGGTGATAAGGAGTGATTGGATTTTGCATATGGAATCACTGGTTATGGCAGGTTAATTGTACGGAGTGGTCGCCTTTGGGACGTAACATTAGACATTTGTGGCAAGCACACACACACACACACACACACGCACACGCACACGCACACGCACACGCACACGCACACGCACATTCACTAACGCACGCTTTGATGTTGCTTCCATGTAGTGTTTGTTTAGATTAGAAGATGTGTTTGTGTTCCCGTTATTGTCGCTCTAGTTGAATGGGATGATTTGCATAAAACATCATTTGTGGAGTAGACTCTTTTCTAGCGAGCAGTTCTTTTTAAAGCTTGATTTCCTCGCTGATGTTAAAGAAGCCATGTGCTCTGCTCTCTCAGGCCTCCTGGAGTTCTCTCCCGTCCTCCTACGATACTTCATCTCAGGTATGGGTTCATCACTAGCGTTAGATCCTGTCCATATACAGTAGTAGTGTGGTGTACATTTCTAACTCGTTGTCAAATTCCCCTGACTGTAAAGTAAAGAAACTTCCTTTTGTGATCTTTTATGATAAGTGGGAGGAAAAGACAAAGAAGCACAGAAGAAGAGGATGGGTAATATTCCCTCATGTCTCGCGGTGCTCTGGGCCTCCATAGCTTGTTTGATGCTTGGCGAGCTGTAGCCCGTAGAAGCTGAATCCACCTGTGGAGTTATTGGCTTTCTAGTCCAGTCCATCTGTTTGTCTGAGTAGAAGTATAGAGCCTGTCAACACTCCCCCGTTTCCTTTTAGGCCCTCTCTCTCTATCTCTCTCTCTCTCCTCATTACTTTCAGCAACTCTGGAGTTTTCCAAAAGAGGCCGTGAAGAGGAGCAGTGAAGATCCAGGAGACGATTTTCATCTGTTTAATTCCTCTCAGTCTGATTGCGTCCGTACGCCTGATGAGTCACAGTTAACCCAGTCACACAGCTGTGTGATTCCCAGCGCAGTGTGCAGTCACAATGCCATCCTCTCCTCGCTCGCCTCTTCCTTTCCCCTCCCTCGCAAACCACTAATGAAGTGAATCACAACTGTTTTCCCCCCCGATCCCTTTACCCCAACAGCTGATGGTGAGCGATTGCATCCACAATACTCTTTTAATTAGTATAGAGAATAAATTGGTTGAGCATGCCTTTTTCCTTAATTGCTTTTTCCTCAGCTTGGATTTAATTGGGCTGCAGCACTGTTTATTGATCTCCTTTGATGTGCTTTAATTTGGATAATTTTATATATTTATTTTGGAAGTGACGAGTGGGTTTGTCTTGAGGGGGAGAGTGTTAGGCAGCGGGGCCAGTATTGCAGCAGACTGCAGTATATCCAGAGCCCAGGGTCCGGCGTGTGATGGCAGCTAGGTGGGGAGATGATCAAACCCAGAAGGCAGCAAAGCAGCTCCACTACAGTCTGAGAGGCCTCAAGTGAACAGCTCTCTGATCTCACATCAACACCTCATGAATGCCAATGCGGAGCAGTAAAGTGAGGCAGGCAGGTCCTCTAAGCCAGCTTTAACAGGCCTGCAGGCCGCTACATATTCCTTCCAGTAGCTAGTTTGTAGTTTGTGCCTGATTCACGCTGCGTCATCTCTCTCCCTCCTGCCTGGCACAACAAAGACCAATTTTCAGCCTCCGCCTCCGTAGTTTCATAATTAGTTTGCTTCTCTGCGTGTGATTGTGGGTTTGTTTGCTAGAGACACGCTTATGAGTGTTTGTTTGTCTCCATTTACTCCCTTTGACTTATATCAATCCCCACACCCGCCCAATGTAACTCCGCTTTCTCCCTCGCAGGGGGGAACTTCACCCTGGCTGAGCTTGGGGTCTGCGAGCCGACTCCCCCTCCGCACCCCAACGCCGTTCCCTACTGTCCTGACCTGGCCCTCCTCCAGAGGGGGTACTCGCTGAGCGCTGGCTCTGATGCTGACTCGGACCCCGAGGGGCCGCTGTCTCCAGAGCGAGCCATCCAGCTGTGGGCCGGACAAGGACGGGTTAAGTCCCGTCGCAGCTCGGGAGTGTCCAGTCGCGAGAACTCTGCGCTCACCCTCACAGACTCTGAGAATGACAACAAGTCTGACGACGAGTCAGGTAGGACTCTTGAAAGATGTGTTAAATGACAAGCCCATTGGTTTGAGGAAAAGGGAGGGTGTTAGACTCAACAAACTGACAACAAATCAGGGAGAGGATGGACTGATTGAGAATGATTGTCCATTTCTAAAGAGATCCTAAAGGTTTGTCGATATTGTCGAAATCTTCAGACCACCTCTAAAGCAGACAGCCTTTATATAAATTGTGAGCGAGTTGGATTTATTGATTGAGTCTGTTTCTGATCTGAAGAACAGTTCTTGGACCCTCCCCCCCCTCTAGAGACCCATCCTTATTTTCATCAATAACACTTAGACAAAGCCCTTTAACTCTACCATCTTCTCCCACTTATCTCCCAAGATCTCGCAACTGATCTGTCAATTCAAATCTTTTAGATTCTTTTGGATTCTTTTGTGATCCAACACAAGATAAAAGATGCAGTCAAAGAGAAGATGTCTTTGAATCTCAAAGTGAGTGTGAGATCGGATGTCCCCAGGGGGAAACTTCTTCCTCTGGCAACTTTGTTTACTGGCAGCTTTCCCCATTTCCGTGCTAATCCCAACGCAGTGTTAAACCTGCGCAGGTCTTCGCCGAGGTGTTTATGGAGGTGAATGGGTTAATGTGTGAGGGTTAGATGGAAGGAAAAGAAACAGTCTAATTAATTGAATTCTCGACAGAAACACATATCAGCCGTAGATCAACCTCCATTGGCCTCGGAATCAGAAACAACTTCTGTGGACTGATCAAAATACTCAACACCTATTAAACACATCAAGGAACACCTTCCCCGAGACGCGCCTCTCATCCCACCATCCGATAATTGCTTTGTGGTTAATTACCAAGCTAATCTGGAAACCGCAGATATCAGCCTAAGACACCGCTCTCGCTCTCTCTGTCTCAGGGCCAGCAGAACGCCATTGAGCGCTCCTTTGCCAGCAATTCCAGACCTTACGAAATTAGCTTCTTAATCCTGTGCTATATTGCGATTATCGTTTGCCTGCAGTATGTCACCGAGGGTTGATTGTTGGGAAGATCAAACGTTTTTCCCAAAAAGGACACTTTTTCAAAGATATTTCATCATGTATACGCCTGTGCTCCGACAGGATCTAAACATCTACTTGTGTGTTGATTCATATTGCAGAACGTGTCAAATAAAAGTCAATTCAATGGAATGCCACACTTCAAAAGTTTACCTTCTCTATCGAGGCCTTCAGAGGGAACCACGGGCATTTTTGGGCTCGTCTCATAGTTTCACAGACCGGAGATTTAGATCAGGCGTCTGTATCGCTGTCTCTGCCAGCGTGAAGAGATCTGAGGCAGCACGTCAGCCGGATAAAAGCACCAGGTGTGTGTGTGTGTCTGATCAAGTCAATTTGTTAGTTATTTTGTTGCTCTGAATGAGGAAATGTCACCCTTCGCTCCGGCAAAAAAGAACATCTGATACTGCAGGCACGTCATACCTCAAAGCACCCTGAAGCCAGGAAGATTTCACTCCCACCAGACCTAACCAGCCGAGTGCCCCGAGCAGTGCGGCGGCTGCATTTGCAAAGGCGCGTATATGTTTGTTACAGAGTCTATCATTGTCTTTCTATATGCTACTCTGTCTCTCCACGGGTGTGAGAGTGAGCCTAAACCCTGTACGTGTGTGTGTGCAAGTGTGAAATAGAAGCAACGGGAGTGTCAAAACAGCAGGAAGAGGATCTGAGAGTCTAATAATAGAGATTGACAGAGGCAGAAAGAGAAACAACATCATAAACACATGCTAACAAATCAAAAAGACTGTGACGTGCTAAAACACCAAATAGCAGCACTCTCATCTCACCGCGTCTCTAACAAGCTTCTGAAGTCTCACCTTGCTTCTCCTCCTCCTCCACCTCCTCTTCTTCATCTCCCTCCTCTCCCGCCTTTTCGTCTTCATCTTTCAAGCTCCTTCTTCTGTCTTTTCTTGGATCACGCTGCGCCTCTCAACGTCTCTCGTTATGCTTCTGTCAGTGCATCTCGCCGGCGTGACTGACAGGTGTCAGTTTGTGGGTCTAGGGTTCCCCTTCAGGGCAGGAGCATACACGAGAATAAAGGTGCACGTGTGCCCTATTGCAGATTGCATTACCAAAATAGAAAGCCCTGAGACACGGTGACAGCTATCCAAAACCTCAGGGAAAGTATTATTTGAGAGCTTGTTTTTGTGTCAACAGGGCAACTGGCTGTAGAGTAATTGCTCGGTACATTTCCTCATTCCTTTTCCTTTCCTTACATTTAATTAAAAATAATTAATTAACTACAAATGAAGTTGAAGTTGAGCTACAAATTAGAAAGATTTAATTTCTCATATTTCAGGTTGCCTAAGCACACGTTCTATTTTAAAGTGTTTGTTTTTGCAGTACTTGAAAATCCTGAAAAAACTAACAACCTGAGTCGATAACAAATTAAAGAGTGTTGACCTTTGGATAGATAGCAGTCGTCAGTTACAGAGTCTGGTGCCTTCGCTAGTCTCAACACAATTAGCACTATACGCACCTAATGTAATGGAGACAGATCACAAGACTGGTAAAGAGAACTTTGAATATTGCTGTGTTTTAAGTTATTGTTCTTCATTGATACATTACATACAGGACCAGGCTATTATGTATGTTTGTGAGCTTGCAATGGACAGAGGGAGATAAATATAGTTTCAACCTGCATTTTCCTAAATTAGGAAAGGCACGTTTTGTAACTGAATGCTAATACAATATGAAAATCTTATTACAGTATTATTCCAGTGATTAAAAATGAAAGGCGCATAGACATGCCTGCAAACACACATTATGACTTTTAAAACACTCAGAGAACAACAGACATACGTTGGCACCTGCCTAAAATGTGAAGTTACTTATCTAGCAATGTGTTTCAAATGTGTAGCTGTCTTCCCGGGAAGCCCTCTGGCACCTGTTAAATCAGTTTCTAAACTAAAACTCTGTAATTATTTTTCATTTGTTTTTTCATTTACTGCTGAATTCCAATTACCTACAAGTATGTAAAACCCGTTAAACGAGTTTCCTAAATGCAACTCAGGGATTTTTTTCCCTACATCCAGCTTTATTGTCAAGTATTGAATAAAGACACTTTCCTTTTATTGCCCCTTCCAGACACTATTAAAATAAAGAGAGTAGAACGTTGACTTGGCACAGCCAATCCAAGTTTCATCTGCGCAAGCAGCACAGTGAGACAAACAAATATGGGCATAGAGAGCGGCATTGAGAGATTTCATTTTGGCAAAGTGGAGGAAGAGATTTACTGTCACACTGTGCACCGCCTCGTAAAACGTCCGTCTGGAAACACGGGCGGGAGAATAGGAGCGCTTGTAAATTCTCACAGCAGTGCGTGATGACTGCATCCAAACTGCATTGATCAGGAGGGAGAATGATTAAAACATGCATTAGATGAAATAAGATCAGGCTTTGACATTGATTTAAACCTGAAGCCCGGTGCAGGCTTTATGGCCACAATCCATAGTCCAGTGCTTTACACATCCTTATGTGTGTGTGGCCCCATATGCCTCTGTGTCTCATAAAGAGAGCTGTCTGTTAAGGAAACAGGCAGAATCTAATTCAACTTCAACATTGTTTCCCCGTCAATAAATCTCCTTCATACGGCCGACTTTATGAACGCGGACACTGGCCGCTCCCTCCACAGCCCAGGCCACGCCCAGTCACACATGCATTCTGATTAGCTGCGATATCCCTCTCCGTCTTCCTCCTCCCGCTCAATCTCTCCATCTGGTCGACTGGATAATAAATCATAGGCTCGTATTGTGACGCGTGTGACAGGATGTATTAATCTCCTAATTAGAGAATGAAAAGGTGGCGCTAAATTTAGTCTGGCCTTTCTGCCTAACCCTGCCGCCAGTCCAGGCATGCTCAATTGCCTGGTTTCCATCACTTCTTTATTGGAGGGTTTTCCGCACCGTTAGAAGCTGGTTTATGTTGATTAAACTTTATGCTAATTGGATTTTTTTTTTGACAAAGCTGGAAAACTTTTAAACGCCACTTAAAACATCTGCAGTCACAATTTTTGTGTTTTTCTTTTTGGGTTGCTGGAGATGTAATTATGTTTTATAAAAGCCGCATTGGGCAAAGTGATTCCTGATTAACTAATCAAATCTGCTAGCACAGGTGGCAGAGTGCCTGCACCCGCGCTGTCCTCTTTATTCTATTTTAATGTACCAAACCAATCCCACCATAAATCAAAAGCGAATCAACCAAGTCAGCCGAGGTGTTGCTACTTTAGGGAGTTTTTCGAGCACGCAGAGGACTGTCTTGCAATCAAGGTAAATTAAGATAATGTTTAATCATGATCATTTTGAATTGTGAATAAAAAGCTCTATACTTTTGTGAATACTATAATTATATGTCACGCAGTGATTGTAGGAGCTTTTTTTTCTGCCACTCTCAGTGCTGGTAACTCGGCCAATGCAGCTCCTGTCGATCAAATTCAAGCAACACTTATAGAGTTGGACTGGTGGGGTCCCCCAAGACCACTGCTGTCCCCTCAGGGTCTCTGAGAGTGTGTGTGTGAGTAAGAAACTGAGAGTGAGAGCTTGTGTGCGCGTGTGTGTTAGCAGGGTTGGGGGCATTAGCCTCTGATTGAGTTTTCAGAGAGCAACGTGGGGTGCGAAAGGCTCGACAATGGTCTAACAGAATTAGTAGCTTGTGATGAATGGTGTGTGAGAGCAGCACTGACAGCTCGCTTTCACAAACACACGCCACTGTGAGTGCGAGTAAATGTGTGTGTGCGTGGCTGCATGCTTCACCCACTGGTTCAAGGACTTTTTGTCCATGCAGTGAAAGCTATGCACTCAGGATGGAGCAAAATTGCAACACACGCTTACACACACTTCTAGTGTCCGTCTTTGGGTTAGGCCCATTGTTTGAAAAATGCCCACAGACAAGATCAATAAAGATTGGTGTTTCAACATACATTTTCATACACTTGCCAATGAAACAAAACATGAACCCCTCATTGCGGACTAAATAAAGACATTGTTGAACCGAATGGACACACAAACAGACAGACACACACACACAGGAAGATGTCTGCACACACACACACACACACACACACACACACACACACACACACACACACACACACACACACACACACACACACGCACACACACACACACACACACACAGAGATGCATAAGAGCAGTGTTTAATAAAAGCCTGGGATATTGATCACAGTAGATGGATGCTAACTCACATTAAAGGGAGGGAGCCTGGAGTGATGGAGAGAAGAGAAGAAAAAGAAGAGGGAAACACAAACAGTGAATAAGCACAAAGGGAGAGATGAAGAGGGGGATTTTCACATAAAAATGACAACGAGGGCTTTGGAAAAAATATGTTTTTGTGCGTTCTCAGTGTAAGAAGGCAGCCGTTGCATCCGCAGTGAAGGCCCTATACTAACGGTGTTATTATCAGGTAGATGAGAGGAGCCGGAGAGTTTGGAATATCATTGGCGTCGGATTTGTAACTTGCTGACGACCATTCTGCCGCCCTAATAGGGAATTTAGTTAGCCGTAATGGCCTCTCATGCTGTCTTCAGACCTGCCAGAGAAAGAGAGGCGAAAGGGAGAGAGGGAGGGAGAGAAGGAGCACTGAGAGCAAATTGAGAATTCTCCAGCCAATTATGAGTGATCATATTTTCCTCTGCATGCAGCTGAAACTACTTTTGTAGTTTAATGGCCAGCGTTTTGCTTCCTAATGAAGCCCGGGGTATCAGATTGAGGGAAAGAATGAGGTAAAAATGTGCATGATGGGAAGTCAGGAGGCCGGATTCACTTTATTTCCGTGTGTCTTTAACCATACATCACATCTACTTTGTATTTGTTTTCCGTTTGATTGTGCTTTTCTTTTCCAGTTTTACTCATACTTTCTCTCTTGATTTTGTATTTATGTTTGTTTTTCTCCTGCTTTTTTCTTTCTTTTTTCTCAATCTCCCCTCCTTCAGCTTACCTAGATGATGATGAGGAGGATGAGGATCCATTTGGGGACTATGTAATCAGTAAGTCACGTCTGGCTCTAGCCTCTCTTAGATTACTCGGCCGCAACACGTGATTGTGTTTGATGTGCTTTTGTGCCCTTTGCTCCATTTGTCTGTGTGTGATTTACGGTGTTGTCTATAAGTTGATGTTTTTCTTTTATGAAAGAGGCTGTTGCACACAGTGTACTAGCTTCTAACCAGGTTCCAGCTGAGAGTACAAAATGTTCCCCGAGTCGACTCAAAGGCTTGCTCTTTTCTCCAAAATTGCACATATTACCGTAATGTTGAAATGAAACATTACATGTTCTGCTGCCCATTGTTAAAACTTGTCAGGATTTTGACGTCAGGTTGAGAAAAAAGGACGGTAAAATGATTGCTTTCTGTACATTTCTCTTGTGTTTCCATCTGATACAAGCCAACCATTGTTCTGTTTCATATGCCTCATCTGCATTTACGAGCTCCTTTCATTAGGATCTCATGTTCATTAGCACTAGTCCAACTGGTTAATCTCTTTGCACTTGATCAGAGAAAATTTCCCAGAGGGCGCGTTCTTTCTTTCCCTCACTCCTCCACTACCGGAAGCTCAGCCGTATTTACTCGTGTCTCGGAGATTGTTTGTCTCTATGAGCGGGAATTAGTGTTAATGTTTGCGTTATTGGGCTGTGGAGTTTTCATCTGTTTTCATTAGTGGAATGAGAAGAGCGAGTGAGAGGGAATGTATGGTATTGTAGAAGCAAAATAATCCTGTGTGTGTGTGTGTGTGTGTGTGTGTGTGTGTGTGTGTGTGTGTGTGTGTGTGTGTGTGTGTGTGTGTGTGTGTGTGTGTGTGTGTGTGTGTGTGTGTGTGTGTGTGTGTGTGTGTGTGTGTGTGTGTGTGTGTGTGTGTGTGTGTGTGTGTGTGTGTGTGTGTGTGTGTAAGCAGGTGAAGGTTATTTTGAATGCCTCTGTGTGTGATAGAGTTGGTTGTACACATTATGAACACCTTAGGTGTCAGGTCAAGCCCCTGAAGTGAATATAAAAGAAGTAAGACACCGATGTGCGTGGCAGTAAAGAGCTGAGGAGATAAGTTGGTAGGATCCTTTAAAGGTTAATCTTATATTTAACACTTTTGAATACAAATAAAGAGGTTGCTTCAGGTTATGAGCAGTTACAGGGACATGTGTACAGTTAATGAACTCACATACATATATATTAGGGCTGGGCAAGTTAACACCTTGTTGTCTCGCATTTTATTTTTATTATTAATATTATTGTTTTTGAAAGTCTGTTGCTCACTGCCTTTGAATCAACCCGATATCACGGCAAGACGTGAACATGTGACGATTTACCATGCTGGGAGACGTGAAGATGTCACGATTTCGTCCCTTAAAACGTGACAGTTACACAGTATTGTTAACCCATGTTAACCAGTGGAGAAATAACCGGAAATGCCAAGCAAATGCTACCCCGACGGTCGGTTGTTATTGTAAATATTAATATAATAATGATTTATTTTTTAATAGTCACGCTCGATTATGCCAATTTTCTTGTTTCCCCAGCTTGTCGACACCTCTTTTAGCAGAAACAAAGGCTACATTAATGTATTAAATCGATGATAATCCATGCGTGTGGATGTGGAATTAACGGACGTGACGCTGTGCGATTAAGTTGCCAGGCAACAGCTTCGGTTGATGTTAATGTACAAACTCTTCAACTACAACCGTAGTTATATTTAAAAACATGTTAGAAGGCCTCAAGAAATACTTGAATGCAAATTAAAATCTAAATATGAAGGAATGTGTGTATAACAAAATACATCGGTGATAAACGAAACCGGAAACAGACAGGCAAGATCCTCAGCTCGATGATTTGGATGGTTTAGCCGCAATGCATGCTGGGATTTGGTGTTTACGTGATGTGAAATCTGAAAACTTTAAAAAAAAAAAAAAAAAAACTTTATTACGAGTGTGCTTGCTTTTCTCTTTGAAAGTCATCATATAACGGTATTGTAATACACGGTTCGGCTGCATTAAATATTACATATCTTCCGTAGTTCTCTATTTATAGAGCCCTGATGAGAAGACTTCTAGACAAACAGGAAGAACTTCCGCCAAAACTGAAAATGTGACGTGGATCATAAATATATAAGCAATTAAACAACATCTTACATTTCTTTTCACACAATACGTCTCCTTGCAGTATCAACACTAATTCGGCTGACTTTTATATTCACTTTTATAGATCCTATTGGTAGATAGGCTGTATTTACACCATAACGGTGCAGAGCTGATAGAAAGGTACACCTGGCGGTTAAAGCACGTTATTGAATTGTATCATTTTATTATTTCGTTTATCACCCATGTATTTTTGTTATACACACATTCCTTCACATTTACATTTTAATTTGCATTAAAGTATTTCTTGAGGCCTTCTAACATGTTTTTAAATATAACTACGGTTGTAATTGAAGAGTTTGTAAATTAACAGGAACCGAAGCTGTTGCCTGGCAACTCAATCGCACAACGTCACGTCCGTTAATTCCACATCCACACGCATGGATTAACATACATTTAATACATTAATGTAGCCTTTGTTTCTGCTAAAAGAGGTGTCGACCAGCTGGAGAAACTAGAAAATCGGCGTAATCGAGTGTGACTATTAAAAAATAAATCATTACGTCGGGGTAGCATTTGCTTGGCATTTCCGGTTATTTCTCCACTGGTTAACATGGGTTAACAATACCATGTAACTGTCACATTTGAAGGGACGAAATCGTGACATCTTCCCGCCTCCCAGCATGGTAAATCGTCACACTTTCATGTCTTGCCGTGATACCGGGTTGCTTTGAATACACATACAGACAAGCCATGGAGGTCACAGGAGGGGTGGGATGTTGATCAGTATTGGCTTAGGATGGGCGTCATCACGCGCCTCAACCAATGAGAGCATTTGGGGCGGGCCTAAGACTGCTGCAGCGCTCACATGAACCGAAACAGCAAAGAACTGGCGGGACAACATGGAGAAAGGTACGGAACTCTTACATGGACATTTTAAATCTCCTCCAGACGAGTTGATACACAAGTTATTGAGCCGTTTCCGCTCTACATCCTGAACTCCTCCCTTCGATGCAATGCACTTCCGTTTTGGCGGACTGGGTTTGTTTTGCTAGCTAGCTCCGTTGTGCCGACAAAGCACTGATATCGCAGAGACAAAGAGGATATAACAATTACAACATGAAGAAAAGTGGTTCGGGAACTACGTGTGCGGTAGTTGGTTGCAATCACTCGAGAAAGCACCTGAACGAGTGGTTAGATAGAGAGTGCTACGACCACAAACCAGCACCCAGCCATGTTGTTCATTAAATACAGATAAACACAACAAATACTGCATGCATTGTATTTTTTAATATTATATATGAATATTTTCATAGTGATGTAATTGTGTGGGCTGCTTTTATATTTTAATTTGTAATACCTGTTAGGATTAAACATGTGATCTTTCTTGTTGAAGCCATTTCTTTAGTTTCCTCTCAACAATTAATTAATTCAGTGTTATTTATGTTCAGTATGAGCTTAATATGAATGATGAACTGTGTTAAAAGAAATTGTAGCACTCTAAGGAACATATGAAATGCAATAATGCAATAACAGTGCAATAATGAAATTAAATTACATCAAACTTTATTTTCACTCAAACAGTACAGGCACATATGATATATTGTACAGCATAAAGAGATCATGTAAATTGTGCATTATGTAAACAACAGACAACTGTTGGCTCCTGTGGGCATGACCTAAATAAGGCAGTTTATTTTGGTTTTATGCTGGGCCACGTCGTCATGTTATCCTCCCGGTTTTGCACTGAATTCGGGTGGGGGAGAGTAACGCCATCTCCAGTCAAAGAAGTAGAATCGTGTTCCCAAGCTAGCATCACTGTTAGCATCGAAATCGCTGTGTTTACACCAGTGCCCGTCTGACTGTTTACATCGGTTTACACCGACAGACGCTGTGCAAAAGACTTCCGGCGGAAATGAAGTGCATTTGTGTAGTGTCATGGCGCTACCCGTGTTTTGGCGCGTAAACTTGTCTATAGAACCAGAGTTATTTGTAACCACTCCAAAGTTAAATGTTCTTATCACTGGACTCTGAGGGTAACTTGTTTTTCTCTAACAAACTAGATAAAAAGTTAATGCCCTGGACCTATTGAATTTTGCGCATAACAATGCAATTAATCGAAGAAAATCATGCGATTAATCGCGATTCAAATGTGTAATTGTGGCCCATCACTCATATACTGTAAATATACATATAGAAGCCGTATTTTTTCGGACCTACACATAACGAGTATATATAATTAACTTAATTGCACTTTTGAGAGAAATGTATGGTACTATATATTCGGACATTGCTCTCAAATTAAATGACTTGTATGAGGCAAGGTTATCTCAGCTGATATTTACTGATGTTAATTCCCCTCTATGCTTTATATTATTACTTTCTGTCTGTGGTTACACGTCAGAAATATTCTATTTGCTGTGCTCCGTCTCCTTGGTTTCTGGTGAGTAAATATTCACGGCTTACTTTTGAAATGAAAGTCTCGAAATATATTGTATTTGCCTTACGGCATATATACAGTATACAATAACATTCTAAGCGCTAAAATATTCTGATGCATTTCCTTCAATATGCAGTGAAGTCATTTAGTGAAAGCTTTTGGATAAAAGGTGCCGTTCAATTTAGAAATGTAATTCACCTAAGATGTGTCGCAGATGATAAAGCACCCAGTTCTTCACTGATACTGATAAAATACAGAACTATCAATAGCCAAAGCCTGACAACTAGACTAATAAAAAGCTCGTATTCTTCTACCAGTTCACTTCTGTAATTATTAAAGCTGTATTTCATTTTCTGGTACAATTGAACTTTCTAGCTCTTCCGCAGCATTCAATTTCCTACAAGAGTTTTCCTGGCTGACACCACAGGCTTTCTAAATGTATTTCTAAGTTTATATTCCCCAATTGAAATAAGGAACATTGAGTTCTTTCAGGAAAGTGAGGTGTGGCATTCAAGATGAAATATTGTTGCCATTTGTATTTCTTGTTTAAATACAGTAAATGGGCCTAATCATGCTCATTTTCAGGGTCATATTTGTGCCTCTACTGTAATTGTTTGCATGCTTTAATGTACAAAAAGGTCTTTATTTTTCTCATACTGCCTGTGCTGCAGCACCTCTTTTCACCCTCTGTCTGAAACCGGAGCCAAGTCTTCTCTTATTGGTTAGCTGGCCTGCTCTGTTGTTATTGGTCAACTGCTTAGACTATCAGGTACAATGTGTTGGAGCGCTAGTCAAAAGAAGTGGGAGTGCTACATAAGGATGTCACTATGTTAGGGAAGTAAAGAAAGGAGTCCAACGGAGGTGGGGGGGGAGAGAAAGACTCCCTTTGGAGGGAACTTTGGGATTTTAGCCTTTGCAGACCATTAACATGCACAAAAACCTTTATAACACAATACAGGGAAGGGAAAACCCCAAAAAGCATAACAGAGCCCCTTAAGATATTAAGCACACATACACATCTGTATCTAAAATAACCAGCTAACCTTTATCTAATGTCTCTCCAAATGACAGCGTTTGCCAAAGTGCCGCATTTGATGCAACAATTACTGAGCTATCAAACAGGTCAAACATTCAAACGGAAATCAAAGTCACATGTCGCTTTTACAAAGAATGATTTACAACCCACTAGTGACTGTAGAGGACATCAGGCTACACCATCATTAATCTTCTGAACTGGCAGACAGGCAGTAGTGCTGGTGCTTGGTACACATTAGTGCAAAGAACAGCCATTACTGGTACATCAACTGACCATTATCTATTCATATATTGGTTCGGCCATCAAATGTTTTGACTAATTGAATACTACCCCACTCTTGTATGTTTGCTTCATGTTTACTGTTTGATTGTGAGACCTTTTAAGGGATAAGTAACAGATGGTGATACAGCTTTCTTCATGTGATTGCTTTTAGCATTAATATTATAGTAACCTTTATTAAGACCATCTAAGGATGGCAATGTTGATTTGTTGGTTGGTCCACAACTTCGTTCAGACCAGAAAATATCTCAAGAACTTCAGTTGGTTTGTAGGTTTGATTTGCCATGAGAATTGGGACATATATCCATACTGCTCAAATAGTGGTTCCCAATTACTTTGTTGACTATTCTTTTAGTGCCAGGAGGTCGAGGTTTATATGTGAAAAGTCTGTTGGATAGACCAGGTGGTAACCTATAAGCAGTGCTTGAATTGGGCCGGTACTCACCGGTACGCAGTACCGGCACTTCTGATTTTTATCCATGTAGTACCGGCACTTCTTACTGAGTACCGGCAAGGTGCCGGTACTCAGTAAAATGCCGGTACTCAGCCGCCGGCAATATACGTATATATTGTGAACGCAACGCAGCGCAAATGTGGGTCTGACTCTGCCTCACAGAGGGTGACTGGCTGTCTACATGACGTGGCCTGCCGACATTGCCACTTACATACAGATCATACTAATGCCCTCGATTGGTCTCTGTGTGTCATTCAAGCTCGGGAGGGTGTGTGTTGGTGTATGTGTGGCGCGAGCGAGCGAGAAAGCGCGCGCACCGGTTACGTGTATTGTTGTTAGCATCTGGTGCTAGCTAGCTGCGCTAACGGATATAAGGAGCTTTTTCAACAACAAGGTGGAGGGAGAGTCCTTTGCTGTCAGACTGAGAGGCTGATAACTACAGCTCTGGTGAGGTAAATTACTCTCTGAGTCTTTAGATAGTTAACTTAGTTTAAGTTATCTCAGTGGGTCTCAAACGGTTCGGTCACCATTTATGTAAACACATATTTCCATTTGAGGGGGTAGTGATTAGTAAAATATGCATGAATAATACAAACAAAATGTTAACTAGGTGAAAAAAGGTAAGATAAACTTGTTGAGAGCTAAAACTAGTCTTTGCTGTTGCCTCAAAGAGGAGCAGGGGGGAGAGGAGGGAGACAGGAGAGGCCGATTCAGGAGCCCAGACACACTCACAACTATAAATGAACCAAAAACAAATAAATAAACAAGTTTCAATGTTTTTTCATATTGGATATTGTATGTTATTGGTTATGGCCATGTACTTATGATTGTATGATTATTTAAATGTATACATTTTTGTTTCATATGGGTGTAGTCTCTTTATTTCCCCCTCAAAATGCACCAGATTGATGCATTTAAGTCCAACATTTAAAAAAATATCTTACCGGGGGAGCATGCCCCCGGACCCCCCTATAGGATTTGAGGCCCGGCCCCACTGTTCCCAAATAGATTTGCAATTTTTTTTTAAATAGTAACCCATCTCCATATGTTTCTTTTTGGGTAATAGATTTAAACTAGAGGGCTATCACTTTGTGCAGCAACGCTATTGACAAATAAATCCAGCAAAATGGCACAAAAAACTGGTAGTGGCCTCAGGGACAAGGAGTCATTTAACCAGCCAGTAGGAGTCAAGCTTTACTTTCTTTTATATCCATAAAGAAAAAGTAAATCTTTTTACAGTTGTTTCATTATGGATGTTGAGAGGTATCCATATATCTCTTCATTTTGCTCTCAAATTGCACCAGATTGATGCATCTAACTTCAATATTTAAAAAAAAATGTTCCTGGGGGAGCATGCCCCCGGACCCCCCTAGACTAGAGGGTGTCAGGTCCACTCCCCACTTATAAAAATAGCACTTTACCACTGCACCCCCTCTAATCTCAGATGCACCCTGAGTCATTTTGTTTAAGTACAGTGAGCCTTTCTAAAATATACAGTAAAGAGACAAACCCACCAGCATTATAGTATATACTATGACTTTGTGCCAAATACTTGTTGCTGATTTAGAGTACTGGCACCTTTTTTATTCCAATTCAAGCACTGCCTATAAGTCATACATGAGTCAAATGATATAGAGGTCTATGAGAAAATTAACCATCTTTCACTTAATGAATTACCTCTGGATTTTCTTTTGCAATGAGATAATGGTCTCAAACGCTAGTGTAACGGCTTTTTTGACACATCACAATGTAAATAAATTAAAATATAGTCCCATCTAAAGTAAAATAGACATAAAGCAGGATATGTTTTAGGGTGGGTCTACCTTGTGATTGACGGATATTTCCGCCTTAGAACTTCCTCTCACAGTGCATGTTCCGTTCATGAAAGTTCATTGTGCATCTAGGTTGACTTTAAATGTCTTGTTAACTATTTGGTTGTAAAATGCCGCAACCTCTCTTCTGGTTGCAAAAAATTCAAATGTCAATCACCAAGCACTAATTTGTTGGTAAAAAAACAAATTGAGGCTTAAAAACCATAGTCCACTAACCAATGGGGGACAAAATGGTGACTTTGTCCCACTCTTTTATACAGTCTATGGGAAAGGCTCAAGGTCTTATTAAAAAATAAGGTAGTGCAAGTGACAATACAAAATTGATTCAAAAAGGTGTTCTAACACTATGGAGTCTTAAGTTTGAATTATACCTCAAAGCATGAAGTGAAATCAAATTATCTTAAAGCAATACATTATGTATTCAAAAAAGCTTTATAGTGTGTTTCTAGTGCTTTTACTCTGCTCTGAATAGAGAACATCGTGAGAAATCTGAGACGGGAAACCAAGCCTCAGCAATGCAGAGTAGATAAAAGTGATGAATGCCACCAGGTTCAAATGATTTCAGGTATATTAACGCTAGTGAATTAATTAAATATTATGGGTGGAAAAAGGCAGTGCGTGGGTAGGTTTAATAACAAATTCATCTGAAATCCCTTGAATATCATGATGATTAGAAATATAGATCTGAGTTTTATGTTGACCGGCTTTTGTTTGCCATTCTTCCGTTTGTGGTATCAAGGTTGTATCAACTGTTTAAAAATACGTAAAACCCAGTAAAGGAGCCGAGAAATGTACTGTAAGTGTAAGTCTATCAATCAGATATTTATAAATGAATCACTGAGTGTTAACTGCTTCGCCCCTGCAGTTTTGTTGGCATGTCCCTTATTACTAACTCAAACTGTCCAGCACAAGATGTCTCCAATTAATGCAATGAGGCGTCCATAAATAGTGGCATTTTGGATTTAAACATGTTCCTTAATGTGTGTGATTTAGCCAGAATGAACATATGGGACAAGCAGATACCAATTATAATCGGATGGTATCAAACAGTGCCAAAAAGAACGAGTTATCTGACTCAAAAAGCTATTAAAGGGTAATAGGGAAAATCTACAGTTCAAGTTGTTAATGCAAGTTTGAATGCATCACTGCAAACATTTCGGCTGGAGATTTATTGGATCTGCCAGATCGGCCGCGGTGGAAAGATGCTGAGGTATGTGAAGACATAAAGTTTGCAATCCATGGTTTGCATGACAACAAAGCACAAGTACGACAGGGGTAACAGTCTGGAGACTGCTGACAGATCACAAACTGAATTTATTGTTTGGAAGTTAGCAGTCATAGTGTTCGGAAGAAAAATCCTGCGGGACAAGTAGTAAAAAAGGTCCCAACGGTAGAGGGCAATTTTTACGAGAGCAAATGAGAGTGAATAGTGAAGGGAAGCTGTGGGAGACCAGATATCATTCAGAGGTTGTTATGTGAATTTTTTTGAAGGAACTCTTCCAGCAGCTGTCACTTTATTGTTCCAGTGCACAAATAAAAAAGAAATGAGAATCAGTATCATGATTAACAGAATGGAATCAACTGTGTAGTTAATAAACCTTCATGGTCGCTTTTTTCACATTTTCTTAAAATAGAACCAATCCAGCACATGTTCATCAAAAAAACTGAAAAGACTGAGCTACCCTTTGCTGCCCTGTCTGCTTCTCCACTGTCTCTACATCAACATGTAGCAGCTGTGCTTGGCGTTCAGCGCTTCCTCCTCCAGCAGAGTGATTATGACAGGCTGATTGGTGTTTTGTTTTCTTGGGGATGAGAAGATCAATGTGGGGCTGATAGCGAGGCCCGGGCCTGGAGCGAAGAGGAAGGATAAGAGAGAATAGGGATGAGACCTTGTCTCTTTCCAGTAGGATCAACAGATTTTAGGGGGGAGGAGAGGATCGGGTTAAAAGCACATGATTGAACATGGGATGGAGCTGGGAATTTGGGGGTGGGATTCTAGCGGATTTTAAAGGAGGAGTGAAAGTGATGGACAAAGAAAGAGTTGAGCTCAGGAGGAGGAGGAGCGATTGAGAGGAAGATCCAGGTTTAACAGTACAGTAGAATAGATGGTTGGGGATTAACATTCTGTGACTGTCTGTGAGCACTGGGATAATCTGTGGGGTCCCGCTGAGCGCTGCAGGGGGGGGGGGGGTGGAGGCCTACCGCTAGGCCTGTCATTGCAGACTGTATGTGTGTGTGCTCATGTGTGTGACAATCAGTCTAGGTGTGGTAGGTGAAATGAGGAGCTGATTCCAGACCGCCCGCCATGCGGCTTGATGGGTGACGAGAGGCGGGCGTGGCCCCGGTTATTTTCTCCAGGTGTGACGGTGGCCCTTTATCCAGGGTCAGTTTATCTCCACTCTTTGCTTTTCCACTATGAATCACAAGGGGGGAAATCTCAAATCCAGCATATTAAGTGCATACTTTTTTTTCCCTGTACGCAATGAGGAGGAATCAGTGGATAGCTTCGTGCAGAGTGTTAATCCATATTGATTCTTGCTTCATGCTGGCTCATCGAATGGAGCAAAGCAACGCGGGGTACCACACAGCATGGCTAGAAATTGCGTGGCATTACCTTGCAAGTCTCTGCGGGCCAGTGTTTGTTTATGTGTGAAGAAATCAAAACAACTGTGATAGGTCATCGCCTTCTGCATGCTATACTTTTAAAGTTGGGGGTTGCAAAAGAAAAGAAAACACTCCGGTCCTTCACTTGCACTCGTGCAATTTAGTGGCATATTTAGTTAACTCCTTCCTACTTGGCTCTGTATGTGCCCATGCATTTCAAGTATGGTCACCAAGCTCAAGTCAGGACATCATCATGTTTTTTTCCCCACAAAATCCTCCTGTCAGAGCCCCATCATTATAAAACTCTTTCCAAAGGCATCCAAAAACTCCTTATGCCAGGTAAACTGATCGTAATTGGTCAAATTACTGACATTCTTATGAAAAAGGTTCCCATCGGTGTTTATCTATAAAGCCTCCTATAATGTCATTAGCCTGAGTTTGAGACCCCTCATGTTGAGCATTTATTGCATTGCTATCATTTGCATTCAGGGAGCTAACCCCTTTGTTCAGCCACTTCCAAGCCAAGAAACAGGTCTTGTTTAGCAGAGGAGGGGAGGGAACGCTAGCACTGATGTCAATATCTCTGTTAAAACCCTTTCTTCTCCACTCAATACTTGCTTTAATAGGTTGGCTTTGTTTTGCGAGGAGTCAAATGGGAGGAAAGAGAATAGATGAGTAAATCTATATTAGAGTCTCTAACCTCTGATTGTGCAACTCCTCTTGTTTTGCCACTTAATGCTCGAAGCTGGCTAATCATCAGACAAGTATCCGACTTTATCTCCCATCTCCATAAGCGGGCATGGGGACAGCCTGGCATCTCAGCTGGTCCCAAATCTCCCTTTCTGAACCCTTTCCACGGCTAAGCCAAGTATCAGTTGTACAGACAGTGGGGCTCAAGCCCAGGGAACAAAGGAGTACGACTGCTTGGATCTTGATCAGCTGTTTTGGTTCTGCCCTGTTCCTACTGTGTTGAATGTGAGAATAGCCACATGAGAAGTTTATATTGGTCATCATTCGTCTCTCCATCCAGATTATAACGCTAAAAGCTTTGCCAACTTCATGCAAATGTGTACTTGTCCAACCAGTTCCAATCAATAGTACACCCAGGTCACCTTTACTCTGAATCAATGGGTCAGACTAGACCACCCCAGCCTCTGTTCAAAGTGATCCCTTTGCAAAGTCATAACTATCTATTTTGAGGCAGGCTGCAGCGAGTCACTAAAGTCAATAACAATACAAACAATGCATAAGCTGATTCCTGAGATCAGTTACAGGGCCATTCAAAGCAATTATAATAGATTTGTATCAACTAAAGACAATGGCCATTCCATTCAGGCCTCCAGGCAAAATGGAAAATCGGCTTTGTTGATACATCCCTAAGTGGTATACTGAAATGCTCGGAATTGAATGTCAGTGAACTATGGCTTGACACAATCACATAATAAGGAATTAATTTCAAGTAAAAGTTACCAAAAGGTGATTCAAAATACAGAAAAATGCTTATTTTGCTCTTGCCTGCTATTTCAGCAACATTTTTGCAGGATAAGAGCACCACTATATTGCTGCCCTTGGTTAGTTGACTGCCGCAATCCTGTTCAAACCTCCACTCATATTATATGAATACTTAAGTAAAAAATGTAGGCAGATATTTAGGCTAACGGTATGAAGAAAAAATATTATAGTATAATATTTAAGAATGAACATGAATAGAGTCAACATCTCGGCCAGGTTCAGGACTGCGCATTTGAAATGGACACTAGAAGGACAACTCAAGGGCGTAGACTACCGTCAAAGCTTTTCCATAAGTGAAAAGAGATGGTTCTATCAGCCGGTGATTTGGGCTAGCTCGAAAATGTAATGGATTCTTCTTTGGACCATGCTACACCCTTTCACCCAAGTGCATTGACATCAAGGCCAAAAGATTCCTAAAGACAAATAGGATAAAAATCAGAAACATAGAAATCAAACAGAAATCATAACCTCCTCAAAGCTGGACCTTGAGCATCCCTCTCAGTTCTGATGATATTGACACTGGGTCCTTCTGCCACTGTCATCAAATAACTTTTCACTGGACACCCCAGCAATGGACTATATCAAAACTATCCAGTCAATCAATATTAATATGCTCCAGTCACCTCTGGGTGTAATTAATGCCACCTGGCCCTCTGAACCTATTAAAAATGAATTCACCAATCACAGATCTGTATTGCCTTCCTGTTACTATCCAAAGACAGAGGGGAAATGTCATTGCTTGGTATAACACTGAGGAAAAGAACAGTGGGACATTTCCAAGAAAGGAAAACTTCTCACAGCATGTCTTTATTTATTCAGTGTACTCCAATCTTCAGTCTCAAGTCCTTTTGTATCTTGTCACAAGTCTACATATTGATTCAGTACTTTTGATTCTAAGCCCCATCTCTTTCTTCTTCAAACTCTCAAGCCTTTCGGGGGTGTGCAGCATTGTTAATTTCCCCATCAATCTAGCCAACCTGAGGTGCTCGGATCACTTCAGTAGAAGCACTTATTTGTCTGCTGCCACAGGACATTTCAAGCGCCTGGCTACTGTTCGCTTTTTAACCGTTTTATATTTTCTCTCTAAAATAACTACCTCCCATTCGATCTTCAACTCATCATTTTTGCAGACTGTGTGTGTTTGTTTGGTGAAGAGGCAGAAAAGCTATATCTGGCCCTATCAGAAATAAAATGTCAGGAAGCGTTCAAAAGGAAGATCTGTGTGTCTTTGCTCTGTATATTCACCTGATCTTTCAGCCTTTTGCTCTGCCAATATATCAGTAGGTTCTCTCATGTGTGTGTGCGCTCATGCTTCCTCAATCACAGTTTTTGTTTTGTTTGTTCATGCCTTAGTTTGCGTAGGCCTGTGTGTCTGCCAGTGTGAGTCAAAGACAAGAGTTTGACTTTTTTAACAGATTTCATTCCTGGCTTTCTTCTCCATTCTCTCTTTCAATGTTTTTGTTCCCTCGTCTTTTAGTTCTTCACACAACTGCTGGGTCTTTTCAGTTAGCTTCCCACCTAACTAAAGCAAAAGAGCATCCCATGGCCTTCTTAGGCCTAATATAAGAAGGAAATGTATCTTTTATCTTTCCCTCACATATATATTCTATGCCTCTTTTTCTTGGACAATTCGGCAGGTATATATAGAGAGACGATCAGGGCGAGCGCGTCTGTACCACACAACACACACAGGCATGTTCACATACATGATGCACACAGAACCACACATACATCTGTTAACAATTAGCCATAAGTTTGCTTGACTCTGTGTGTTAAGGGCTCATCCAAAGATTGGTGGTGTGGGATGAGAGCTAGTAAAAGTGAGAGATTACTCACCCTTTCCAATACACCTACGCATACACACACACACACACACACACACACACACACACACACACACACACACACACACACACACACACACACACACACACACACACACATCCGTACTCACCTCTTTTCCTCATACCTCGCCCTGTCTCTGTCATGCGATTAAAAACAAAATCCTATTTTGCGTTCTCAGGCCCACACATTTACACTGTGACACATTCAGGTGCATGTTATGAGTCTAACTAGCTCTGTAGCGGTGTCACATAGCCAAGTCCCTGCTTAGTCAGGCCACTTACACACACACACTCAAACACACATGCACACACTTTGCAGAGGCCATGTGTTGGGATGGTGATAGAGGGTTGGCAGTTGGCAGACAGACAGCAGACGCTGTTCTTCGACATCAAACGTCTCTGAGCAGAATCTCACTTTCATGCCTACTCTCTCCCTGTCACATACACACACAATGTCACGCACATACAAACACAACAACACACGGTTCCTCTGATCTTGCTGCCAAAACTCAAAGACTTGGAAGGACCAACACACATACACGAGCAGGCACATACACATCGACATATACCGGAGCAGTAAAAATTCAATTCAATTTCGTCAGCCATTGTTTAAACCAACTCTGTAAGATATACTTACAAGTTTATGTGTGGTTTGAAAATGATTCAAACTAGCTTTTTTTTTTACCCATTAGACAGAATCCAGACATTCATCATGATCCTATCTCTGGCAGACAGACAGATCCATACACATCAAAGCACAAACAGACACATTTACCATTAGCATACAGCCATAGACAGTAAATTACAAGTAGCTAGGCCACTGTGACGTCAACTATTGCTTTGTTGACTATTGTTTTAAGCATTTTAGTTGTTTATTTAAAAAAAAAAGTGACAATATTTGGTAGCATGGGTGTAACTGGATTGCGATAAGGCACGGCGTGGCAGGTACCCTAAGCCTAGCAAAGTGCATCCACTTTAAACATTAACTTGGATATTAATCGGGATACTCATTTTGGCTAGCAGAAGAATTGTTTAAAACAAAATGTACTTACCAGCAACAAGTAACAGACAAATCATTAGGGCATCTTCTACTACAACCAATGCTAAACAGCGCAGTGTTTGCTACACTGTGCTAGCAACCAAATTTTAGCAACATGTTAAACGCAAGCTAGCCATGCCTTAAAGCAGAAGCTGTTCTGTGGGTTTTACGAAACCAAACCCCTCACTAATGTTTTTTTATCTCAAAAGGTTGATTGTGGCACTGTAATGGGACTCTAATAGGTTCATGTAGTGTCAAAGCAAGCAGACTAAGGAGTGGATTGTGTGACTTTGGAATAAATCCCCAAAGCTAAACTATCATTTAATTAATTAGCTGATCATGGGAACTACAAAGAAATCAATTTGTATAAGCAATCTATATAATGATCCCCTTGAAGTATTACAGAGCAACTGCTTTCGGTCCTGTCTCTAAGTATTCATTATTACTCACAACATGAGGCCTAGTTGCAGTCTTCACTAATAATGTTTGCAATCAGTTATTTGGCACTAAAGACAATATAAAAAGTAAGTGCAGCACACCTCTTTGACCGCGCTGTAATGTTGTCATCCATTAGAACTGTGAAAGTGAGCCAGGACACTTTGTTGTTTTTTCTCACATTTCTCCATGGCCTTTCTAAAGCTATTTCACAAAAAACGTTATAGTTTAAATATATATGTTTCTTGCATAATCAAATTAGACTTTGGTATCGACCCCATTAGAGAGAAATCGGCAAGAAAGAATTGAGAGTGATGTAAATGTCGTGATTAAACATTGACTTAGCTCCGCTGAATAATGTAAAAGTCTCTCTCATCTGTGATGGATGAATGGTAACAGACAGTGATAGAGAGTGGACTCAGACAACAGACATGATGGAGAGATATCACATAGATATGATTGATAAGATTAAAAGTGATTCATCGACTCTTCTTGACCCAGCGAGAGCTGCAAATTGAGCCACGGGTGTCGAGCTAGCGAAGGTGAAATTGACTCCTTATGTCTTGAGAAAGTTTAGAGAAGGACTCCTGAAATAAATCTGAGCCAGAGGAAGTGAGCAAACCTGCCCACAATGCACTTCTGTTTATTGAGCTTCACGGCATCTGTCATCACATGGGAGCCAGCATTAGCCACTTGTACACACACACACACGCACGCACGCACGCGCACGCACGCACGCACACACCACCATCAGATCCACTGTGCTCACACAAACTGCTTCACCTTGACAGTGGGCCGACTTAAGATGCAGTATTGATTCAAAGAGCAGCTGCACTTTGTGTGATGTATGTGTGGGTCGAGGATTGGGCCATATTTATTCAATGCTGTTTGCATGCATGTGCAGTGTTTGTAACCGGCCTCTCCTCTGGAGAAAGTTGGTCGGCCCCTCTGCCCTTCAAAGTCATTTGGAATTCATCTGCAAGTCTGACCCTGACAGCTGTTTGTTTTTTCCTCTCTGGAGAGAGGAAAAGGAATAGAGGGATGGCGAAGAGGGGGGGGGGGGGGGGGGGGTTGGGGGTTAATGAGTAAGAAAGTGATAGATATCGGAGAGGACAGAAGAAGAATGGAACTGAGACTTGGCCAAAAACTTGGTCTGGAAAACAGTGGAGGACTGTTTCTATTCCCGCGTTAGTAGTCTCAGTGCTGTTTGGCTTGTTGAGCATTTAGGACACACAAGACAATAAGTGGAGCTCTGAGCGCCTTCCATTAGCATCCCTCATTGGCCACCCGCTTGAATGTGTTGAATCTGTGCAACAGCATGAATGCAAAGCGAGGCGAGACAGCCAAAATAAAAAGGACCCTGTGAGCAAAATCCCTCTGGGTAAATATAGGTTTTTGATCAAACAAGAGCAAAGTATACTGAAACAGCATTTCATCTGGGATCAGAGCAGTAAAACATTTGAAAGCCTCTACAGCTAAGTGCGATGAAGAGGAACACCTTGTGGGATGAAGAGGTTTTGTCTTTCCTCTGCGTTGGGTGTAGGTTTAAGGGGGTGAGTAAATGGACACAGAGGAGGAAGGATGCTGGGAGATGATGTCTGGAGAAGGAGGTGCAGGGCAAGTCGTAGGTGAAGGGATAGTGGGAGGGGGGGAGTAGGTGCCCCAGGATTGGATAAATCGTCTGAGAGGAGAGGAGTCAGGGGAGAGGTGCTATCCTATTTTTACACCTCTCCTTCCGGGAGCCCCTACTCTCTCGATTTATCCATCATATTGACAGTAACCTCCAAACTCTCTCTATCCATATAATATCCTCTTCTTCTCAATGTCTTCTCTATTTCTTAAATAATGCCAAGGGTGTAAATGAATTAACAGACTGGACGTTCAGCAAGCCTCTCACATTGAAATTGCTTATTGACTAACAATGACTGTTTTAAGCATGGACCATTCAGCCAGACAATGAGCTCATGCGCTCCCAACATTTACAGCGCTTCCCCATCCAGCCGATTCCTCCTCCTCCTCCTCTTCCTCCTCCTCCTCCTCCTCTTCCTCCTCCTCCCAAGTTCTGCTGTCTTCCTCTACGTTGTCACAAGCAATTAATTTGGCCATAGCTTGTGTCTATCGATCTGTGTGGCATTGGCATTGTAATCTATTCAGTCTGGTAAAGAGGCAGCATTCATGCCCAGAAGAGAACCAACAAAGGACACACACTTTTACAGCATTGTTCCCTTGGAAGTACATGCATGCTGTCCCTCGGTATCTTCTCTTGTTACTGTGTGTGCATCCTTAAAAATAATGCACATCCTTCAACTATATTGTTTGTTGATGGATGGACACAAAAACTTTGATTTGAGCCCAACATTTGAGAATGTGTGCCTTGGAGTCACACAGGGATACACAAAAGCTCTGTATTTTGTTTGTACTGTTCTGGTTACTTGACAGGTTTGTTGCAGCCCTGCTTATGTGTGTGCTCTTTGTTGGAGTCTGATTAAATTCCCCATAGAGGGATTCATCATCTTTAGCAGGCAGAATAGAGAAAATTACAAGCCCATCAATCCTTGTGTTTGATCTCGCTCTCCTTTTCTCTCTCAGTGTCTTTTTTGCCTTCTCTATTCTATGTATCCAAGCTTTGATTCTCCCCCAGCCCACCGTGTCTGATGTTGGGAGGTCATTTGTCTCTATATGAGAGCTGTCCTTCCCTGCTCCTGCTATCTGGCTCCTCATCATCATCCAGATATGTGAGATTTGGCAGGCTGTTGTCTCTTATTTTTGTGTTTTTCTTAGCTCTTTTCATTAAGGGTATTTACCTTTATGTATGCCTCTATTGAACCCTTATTTCTGCACCCATCTTTTATTGTTATTCTGTGTATGCTGAGCCCATGAGTAAAGTGTTACACCCAACCTCTGCCATTTATCATAAACACTTTTAAACAATAATTCAAGCTACGCAATGTATGTTAATTAATGTAATCACCCACACCTGCTTGACTGTGGTGAGTTTAAGGCACTTTGTTAGTGAACCATTCAACAGCTATTCCCAAGTTGTAGGAGCCACTCAAAATGAAAGAGGCAGGATTTATTTTCATTTTTATCCAGTCCCCGTCAATCTTGAACACATACTTGTTGGAGTTAATCATCTGTTACCTGACTGCATGTTAATTAATTCTGATGTGATTTGGGGTTTGTTTGTCGATCCCCCAGGCGGTTTATACGGTTATTACTGCGAGTTATGAAAAGGAATGCTGAATATACGGCGGTTGGATATGTATTGTGAATTTGCTCTACTTATTTCCTTTATTTCGACATTGTTTGGGATCACACACTTTTGGTGGCTTCCTCACAGTTTAACACTATTAGCTCTGTCAACACAAATATCGTTGTTGATGTTATTAGCATAGTTAGCGTTGTTAGCTGCTCTCGTTCTGCTTAGCCGTAGCCATGGTGAGAACCAATTGGAAGCAATCACTCTGCTCAAAACTCCAGGTGACAACCTTTCACACTGAGAGAAGTATCCCCCTGAGTTTTAAACTGTCAGCTCTGTCAACACTGTTTTTTTTTTTTAACGCTATCAGCAATGTTAGCATCGTTAGCTGCTAGTCTTCTGCTCAGTCGTAACCATGGTGAGAACCATTTGTAAGCAATCCATCTGATTAAAACGTCATTTTTAGAACCTTTCAGCATTGTTGTGCACCAAGTTAGAAAATATTGCATGTTTTATGTACGGTTTCCGGAAAATAAATCCCAACAGAGAACAAAGCGATATTAAACTTTGAAGAGGTCTTTGAAACCTGCTATGTGAAAAGCACTATCTATGGAGGTTCATCAGAATCCATCGTGTTTAACCATGTTGTATAGCTGGAGTCCAAACAGAACTTCTCACAATTCTGTTTATAAATAATTCTCACAAAATATGGAAAATTCATGAAGTTCTCAAGCCAATAAAATAATAATTTGTAATTGTATTGACCTGTAAGAGAGGGCCAACATAGAAATCAAATACATGTATTTTTTATTATTTGTAATTGTTTCTTTCTTGAAGACATCCTCAACATATCACTGTTTTTATCCTAGTTAAGTCAAAACAGCCATATTCAATTAATTTGTTTGTTTGTTTGTTTTAGAAAGATCAAATGTATTCCGAAGGTTGTTTTTCTTATGTTTATTTATGGCTCCTGTGACCAAAAAGCCATGATACCTGGGTCAATAAAACTGTCAATCAATCGATTTGTTGCTTTGTGTGTGCACTTCCGTGTGCGTCGCCTTAACCTGTTTTAGGGAAATGTGCTTTTGTTAAAACAAAGGACATGTGAGTAATCTGGGAGATGTAAAGGTCAAGACGTGAGGCTCCCTGCTGAGAAGGCTCTCCCCACTCACACACTGCGAGGCGAAAATCGTCTCTCACTTGTCTCGTACCCAATCGCTGCTTTTGGCATCTCATGAAACACGACCCATCTGTGTGTGTCTGTGATGTTTGCTACTGATAAATGAGTGTGGAGATGAATACAGTCTGATGAATGTGCTTGTGAATGTGTCCGTGGTTCAGGGTTTATTTGAATTTGCAAGTTCCACAAAATACTGAAAAATGCCTCAAATTCCCTATATCCCAAAAATCCGCCTTAACCCCCATTTTTGCTTTTTTAATTAGATCACACTGACACCCTTCACTGCCTTGAGCATATAAGAATATGAAGTTTGCTCATGACAAGCTTTAAATCGGCACAAATCCTTTCTTTTAAAGTATTGTTTTTGCCATACGGAGAAAAGGATTTCTCTCTCTTGTCACATCAGCTTCAATTTAATGCATGTGTGCCTAGCTTTGTTTTCCGTTGTAGTTAAATTCAACAGTGTGAAAAGCCTCGAAAGTCACTTTTGGGAAACAAAAACATCTGCTAAATGGTCACATCTCACTCTCAGAGCCATGGCTGCAGCACGCTTTACCTGGTGTGTGGCTCGGCGAGTGCTCGCGTGCCTGCGTCTGTGTGTGTGTGTGTTTGGTAGTGCAGAAACCCGGGCTAACCCCCTCTGTGCTTCCCAATGTCCTGTCTCTGAAGAGCTATGACCATTAAGCAGCTGTTCACTTCTAAAGCCCCAGAAAAAATGAGAGAGCTGCGAGAATGCAAATGAGACTCGATATGCGCCAAAACTTTTCCGGAGGGACGCACTGTTAGGTCAGAGCAGCACATACAGTACACTACATGCTCTGGCACACGCACACACGCTCTCACAGTTACACATATGCACCCACGTGCAGCTGGGGAAGACTCTCTATTATGTAGTGCAAGGATTCCTCTGAGTATCAAATGATCTGGCTGTAAGTACATTTCTCGTGGAGTTGAAACGCACAGGCTTTAGATCTGATTAAACAGACTCCAGGTACTGCAATTTTTTACTGTTACCAACACTTTCAATTTGATGTAGAGCCTCTATTTGTCCTGTAATCGTTTGGTACACAGTCTATTAGGAGGTGAGGGTTGTTGCAAAGAAGGAGAGTATCACACTTTGCACCGAAACAAGGACATTGTTGTAGGGCATTTCACATTTCTTCATAATGCTTTTGTGTAGCTGTCCGTGGCCCTGAAAACAGTCTTGAAAGTGGAGGGAGGACAGAAAGTTGGTGAGGAGGGGGTGTTTTTTTTGTCACGAACAGCAAGCGAAGCACACTCGCTGATGATCTCCACGGGCTGGAGTGAGTCATCTACTGTAGTGAATGACTGTAAAGACTTCGACAAACGACTGAGAGTTTCCATGCAACAAATAAACAAAATGTGGTCGTAGGTTTTGATAAAAAGCACATTTCTAACTCAGTTGCGGTTCCTCTTTCCCTGAGATGTAATTAGTGTATGGCACAGTCTGCCTCTGGGTAATGAGAATATATAGTGAAAGGTATGAAGTATTATTTTCCTCCGTGCCCTCGTTTTATTTACAACTTCCAGCAGGCCGACACCAGGCCGACACTCATCATCCTTTGCCTCATGGATGGAAGAAATGTTCTTTATTTGCGTTTCTTTGCATGAACTTCCACTTTTGTGTCGTCAGGTGTGTGTGCTGCGTACTTCTAGTGCTCCCCCCCCTTAATAGGAGCTTAACCTTATTAATCACATTAGCGTGCTGAGGGTGGCTCCGGCGACACTGGAGGCGTGCTCACTCAGACACACAGACACACACTGAGACATGCGCACACGGGCAGAGGCATGTCAATCTGTCATTAGTTAATAGCTCATTAGCACAAGGTGATTAATTACTCTGGCAGGGTGTAGGCATGACAAGGAAAGGGTGTGGGGGGGGGAAAGAACAAGGACCAGGGAGACAACACTTTTGACGCTGAGGGAGAGTTGAGAAGAAGGGAGGAGGGGGTGGTGAAAAGAAAATGCTAACCTCCTCCCTCTTTCTCATAGAGCGGTTTCACCACTATCGATTCTGAAGCCTATACTGCAAGGTGTGTGTGTGTGTGTGTGTGTGTGTGTGTGTGTGTGTGTGTGTGTGTGTGTGTGTGTGTGTGTGTGTGTGTGTGTGTGTGTGTGTGTGTGTGTGTGTGTGTGTGTGTGTGTGTGTGTGTGTGTGTGTGTGTGTGTGTGTGTGTGTGTGTGTGTGTGTGTGTGTGTGTGTGTGTGTGTGTGTGTGTGTGTGTGTGTGTGTGTGTGTGTCCTGGAGGTGTTTTGCTGGGCTGTGTTTTTTACCTGTGTCTCGCGGGGATCAGCTGTAAAGGTTAACTAGTCTTTTCTTAAGCTTTCAGCCTCATGACAAATGACCACGTTGAACCCATGGGGGCACATTAAAGCACACGTTCTCTCTCCATCTATTCGCCTCCCACCTTTTTTTTTTTTCTGGCGCTCTCCCCCACTTCACCTGCTCTCCCTTGGTGCTTCACTTCAAGAGACAGGTTGGAGGAGGAGGAGAAACAAGAAAGGGGTAGGTGGATGGCAAGTGTAAGGGTGGAAAAGAACAAAAACTGTCACTGAGGGAAGGGGGGATACTTGGAAAATGTAAGAAAGATTCTATGTATGATAGCTTGCAATCCTTATCTTAGTTTTAGAATCAGAAAATAAGTGAAGAATTAAGAAAAGAAAAAGGAATATATTGAGTTAATCTGTATGTTAGGCCTAACAACAAGAGATGTAACTTTGTCTCATTCTGCTAAGCCTTCATTGTTCACCTTGGTCCTTGTGACCTTTTCATATTCTTCCTTTCTTGTTCCTTCATCGCCTTTTTCTTCTTCATACAGCCTCACAACCTTCATACTAAAGCATCGGTTCAATAGACTCTCTTTTGAATGGCGCTGAATGGAAGCTTCTCTGTATCCCACATACACGTAATATATACAGTTATACAGATATGGCAGGTAAAATAATCCTGAATGGCAGTGATAAATAACCCGTATGAGAAAATGTATCACTTTACGTTCACATGTGGGTGTGTGTAGGTGAGAGGGGTTCATGTGAGTGTGTGTACGTGTGCATGATGGAGTATTACAAGGTGTTGTCAAGAAAGCAATTTGTTTCTGTCTCAGATGGGTTTTTTTTTTATCATGACAAATCGACGGAACCTCATCTAGAAAAATCCAGCGTCTCCTCAATGCGCTCCTGCTGATTCTACCTGCGCGCGCTTTCAACTTTAATATGATGAAGTCATAGGAGAAAACCCCCTTGCCTCCCCCCTTGGTTCCCCCCTCCCCCCCTCTGCGGTAAATGGAACCTGAACACCTGTGTACGCAAGTGTGTGTACCGTGCCTTTATTCTGTGGTTACCTATGTGGTGGGTTGGGTCTGATTATTTTGATTTGTAGGCCGTTACTGGATGAACATTTTCTGGCAAATATTGTAACATAATCTATTGGGTGGCAAAGGACAACGTGATCTAATTTAAATACTTCTGGATTACTTCCAAATCCTATTTAGAAAATGTTGCACCTTTTGTGAAAAAAGTAGGTATTTGAAGCTGTGTGTGTGTGTGTGTGTGTGTGTGTGTGTGTGTGTGTGTGTGTGTGTGTGTGTGTGTGTGTGTGTGTGTGTGTGTGTGTGTGTGTGTGTGTGTGTGTGTGTGTGTGTGTGTGTGTGTGTGTGTGTGTGTGTGTGTGTGTGTGTGTGTGTGTGTGTGTGTGTGTGTGTGTGTGTGTGTGTGTGTGTGTGTGTGTGTGTGTGTGTTACAACATGTGTATTCAATGTTCTTGTTTCCTTTATCAAAATCCCAAAGGCCACTCAAATTAATCTCGAGATAAAAATGATCGAAGAATCCACTATATATTCATCATCATAAAAAAATAGAAGTAAATACTGTCAGGCCCTGGCTCAAGGACGGACTAAACAAGGAGATCACAAATGATTCATTTCCAATTAAAGTATATTTAGTTAAAATAACTAATTAAATTGTGAAGTCAGTTAATCAGCAGTGTGTGGGTGTGTGAACATGCATCAGTATATACTGTAAAGCAAAGACAAACATACTTGTAGCTGAGCAGTCAACCAAAATCAGGTGTCGGCCATCTTTCCCTAACCAGGGGAGTTGGGTCCGAGGCCTAGGGGCTGTCACAATACATTTGAGTTTTTCATAAAAAATGCTCAATTTAAAAGCCTTTTAACTAATCCTTCATGAATATATTCTAAATCGAATTGCATATTTTAGTCAATTGTCACCAGGGTTCATTATAATATGTAATCCGATTGTGTAATCAAACTACCCTACTGTGCATGTTGAGCTTACACACACCTACACACAGCGACTCTCGTTGAGGATGATAGATGGCGTGAGAGAATGTCACATGAAGAGGTAGAAAATGAGGCAGACAGCCATCCTCTGGAGTGGTGGCTCAGGGGCTGGCCTTTACCACCCCTCTCCTCCCCCCTCTCCTCCACCCCTGCTTTGTGTTAGCTATATGCTTTCACTAAGCTGCTCTTCAGTGTAGGCTACATTGTTCTCCTTCACTCTCAGATCACTGTCGGCTTTTATTTCAGTTCCATCATTCTTCAAGTAACCTTCAAGAGTTGGAGCGATGGATGGATGGCGTGATAATGGTGGTTTAAAATGGTTGCTAAAAGAAAGAGCACCTCCTAATTTATTTCGCATTAGCCAAGATGGTTTTAAATCAAAAATACCAAGGCATGTGATCTAGAACAATCTTAATTTCATCTCAACTTCAAATAGTGTCCCTTTAGATTGAAACATCTCGAAGTGATAAACAGCTTTAGTGATGCAGGGCTTTCTAAATGTCTAATGAGCGATTTAACTGATGTGTCAACTGCATACTGAGTGTTGATCAATGTGTTCAGTAATGAAGGATTATGTTAATACTCCAATATGTTGATGAGCTGGTGACGACCTCAGCCCTCCTTTGGTTGACATGTGACAGGATGTGTGCCCTCTGCTGGCCACTGCGAGGACCTCCCCTCACCTGGTGACATGACACCTGAGCTGGTGATTGGGAAGGGGACAAAGGGAGAATGAAACACACCTTTAGTGGCTAGTTTGACAGCTCTGGTTTAGCCTTGTTTTTATGTGGGGATAAATTATTTTATGGCATGTGATGTTTGGTTTCAGGTCAGGGTTTTGTCAAGGATGCTTCTGTTGTGGCTGTGCTGTTTGCCATTGTTATTTTCCCATTTAAGGACATTATGCGAACGTGAGCGCGCCCATGTGAGATCTGACATATTACTGGCTTCATCGCCGCAGTGTCCTCTGCCCTTCCTCCCTCCCCCCTTGTGCCTCTCTGCTTCACTGCCTTGTCTTCTCTCCTTTTACCCCCAACCCCGTCGTCCCTCTCCTTCCACCTTTTCCTGTTCCTCTCCTCTCTCCTCTAGCCACCCACTCCTTTCGCGCCTCCTATATCCCATTTGATCCTCTCCCTATCCCTTTTCCCCTTTCCGATTTGATGTGCATGCTTTGTCACATTCCCATGATTCTGTCACTCTTTCACTCTCCGTTGCTCGTGAGCTCCGACGCGTTCTCCCAACCCTGTTGCAACCTCCTCCTCCTTCTCCTTCTGTCTACCGTTACGTTCTCCCCTCTTTCGCTGTCTCACCTCTGCCCCTTTTTCCTCTCCCTTTGGCTCATTCGTTAGCTCCCGCCGTCAACCTTCCTCCCCCTCCATCTCGGTGGTGCGGCGCTGCTGGGAGAGAGAGAGAGAGAGAGAGAGGGAGAGAGAGAGAAAGAAAGAAAGAGAGAGAGAGAGAGTGTGTGTGTTGAGTCTGCTCTCAGTCTCAGCTGTGAGCAGATTGAGGATGGAGCCACAGTCGCATCTCTCCTTCTCTTCTGCTCTGCCTGCGACAGGCTGAAAGGCACTCTCTTTTTCACTCTCCTCATCCATCCTTTCACCCTAAGCCCGAGCTGGCCTTGATGTGTGACGGATTGCACCAAAAAAGGAGAGACAAAAAGACCTGCAGTCTTGATGAAAAACAGAGGGGAAAGCAGTGCAGGGCTCATCTTTTGTCCCTAAGTGTGTGGCGTTCCTCTCCTCAGCTACACGTGTGTCGATCCACGCTGAGAGAGTGTGTGTGCGTCTCCTGCTCCCTCTCTCTCTGTTTCCCTCCTCCGGCACGGGGCTCCGGATTGTGCTTCACTGCAAACACACGGGAGAGGGGAGAAGAAGAAGGGCAACAAGAGTGAAGAAGAACAACGGCGAAAGGGAGAGGCGACAGGCAGCAAGGACTTTTTAAACCAGAGGGTGGAAACAGGGTGCTAAAAGATTGAGAATCAAGAAAAGAGGACTCTTAAGGGAGCGGAGAGGAGTGGAGTGTGGAGGAGAGGAGATAAGGACAGAGGGTTAATCAGAAGCAGAGACAAGTACGGAGCGATGCATCACTCAGGCAACACCGGGAGAGCCAAGACCCTCTCTCACGAGACAGGTAAGACCCTCGGATACTTCTTTTCCACATTGTGCTGTACCCTCTTCAGTGAGGAACAATAGAGCGTGGCTGTAACTTGACTGTCTCCGTGTTCCCTCTCCTGTGGAAGGACAGCCGCTCATCTGAAAAACCTTGAATTATTTCTCAGTTTCTCCAGCCTTTACATCCTGGATTTGAATGCCTCGCTGTTATGTAGGTTATCCACGCATATGGCGCCGTGTGAGAATGTGCGCGCACGGTGCAGGCGGCGGTGATCAAACGGCATACATCTGTATAGAACTTGGCTTTGATGTGCGCTTGAAGTTATGATTGGCATCCGGGAATGTCAGTACGTGCTGTTTGAATTGCAATCCTGCAACCCCGCGTGTGTGTGTGTGTTTTTTTTTCCAGGTGCCCTTGTGTGTCCTCAGATTTCTGGTGAGCACGTTCCAGTTGATGGTAATTGCAGCGATTGACAGGTAGCTGATGGCAAGAAATGGACGGGACACGGGATGTCCCTGTTCCACTCCAATCCATAATTATTTCATGTGTGTGGTCCTCAATATTTACAAGGTTATTTCGAGGTATTTGCCTTTGTAATTCAATCGCTGATTATTTGATTGAATATTTAGATGTGATTTGATTTAAAAATCTGATTAGCTGTGAGCTCGTGCAGGTTATTTGGAGCAGCAGGGGTGGTGTTGTGTTGAGTGTGTTGATGTTTGACCTCAGGGAAAAGGTGAAGTGTGTCTCCGTGTTTGCATCCATGTGTGTATTTGTGATTTTCTGTCATATAATGGTTGTTTGATTGCTTTGTGGGTGTGAGGGGATTGCTAGCGCTCGTCAAGCTAATCAAACAGTTTCCCACAGACAATCACAACACGGCACACACCCCTCACAGCAGCCCTGACACATCTGCCTCCTATCTGAACACACATTATGAATTTACAAGCTAGACAGGCGTAATACGGGATTTTTTTTATTCTCGCTAAAATATAAAGGCAACATTGTCAAAGGAAATACAGGCCTTTCACATGCTCAAACTCACTGAACCGCCCACACGCATAAACACACACACACCCGTGAACACACACACACATCTGTTACATGGATCCAGCCCAGCGGTGGATAAATGTGCCTTTCTGATTGCTGCCACAGACAGGACGTGATTGGCATGGCAGACCAGGGAATTAGCTATGGTTTCCATGGTGACTAATTAGGAGGGTCCTGACTGGTATGTTTATGGAGACAGATGACAGATCGCTGGTTCACTTCCTGCTTTACAGAGCGGGTGGTCCCATTGGCTAGCGGGACCCCCTGCCATCTGAGACAGACAGAACCTCTGCAGGCCACCTCACACGTGCTCATCTGTCACCATGCATGCAAATATGATATGAAATTAATCCTAAACCAGCAGAGATTTGGAATTTTAGGATTCATTTTCATGCCGTATAACGTGTGTTCTAGGGAATGTGCAACACAATCACAAACACACTTACTGACTTGTATTGATCGAAGGCCAGTGTTTACTCTTTGTAGTGAGCAGGGTTCTACTTAGTAAACACCCCATGTGCTCGGCTATAAACACCCCAGAAGTACGCATATTAAGAGACTTATTCCCAACACACCCCTTTTATGTGACAATAAACAAGTCAGACGTGCACCCACACTCACGCTGGTAATGTGGCTACAGGGCATGTGAGAGAGAAATAGGTGTGATTGGGTCCATCTGTGGCAGAGAAAAAGAGAGCGCTCCATCTGTGGACACCTGCCCTTCCTCCGGGCTACCGTCCCTTTTTTCTCTGAACTGCCAACGAGATCTGCGGTTGCACAGGTGCGCGTTTGTCGGTTTTTTTCACGAATTCCGGGGATAGTCTGGTGGGGTTTTTTGTCGCGGGAAATCTTGTTGCGGATAAATCCTCAGTGATATTTGGTTGTAACATTAGGCTGAGATCTCTAATTAAACCTTTATTTAAGTTTTTTCCACTGCAGAATTTTTTTTACCGAAGCAGAACAGGCATAGGTGCAATTAATGACATTAACGATGGCTGCATTCCAGACTGGGGACTTTGATGCTGTGCATGGTTGTTTATTTGGACATCGTTAAGGTTATTAGCCACACCTGTGCTTTTCCCTGCCATGACTAATTAAAATGTATGGCATGAAAAAGGGTCCGTCACAGTGTTTGTTCTGTGCCTTTAAATGTGTCATGGTGCACAAATAGGATTTTATTCTTCTTCTGTTATGTTTTTTTCAACCAATAAAATACTACTACTACTACTATCTCCTCCAAGCGTACCATAAATAATGGATGCTCCTGTACACAAGCAATCCAGCCTACAACACACTGTCGGACATCTTAAAAACACACTGCCAGAAAAAATTGGTGATAACAGGTAGAAGGGAGTGAGCCTTCCCTTGCATTTCACCCTGCCATTCGTCCTGCCTCTCGTCCTCTCATTCAGTCACCAGCTCCACCTAATGGCCTCTGCAGGTACTGAGGCACACACACAGTGACACAGGCTGACACACACACACACACACACACACACACACACACACAACATGCTTTGATTAAAGTAGCTGGAGCACAATTCCATTTCACCACGGCGAGCGAGGGTAGTTAGAAAGGCACTGATGATGGCCGTGTTTTGTTTTTTCTTTTGGTTATATTGTCCAACGCTGATAATTGGAACACAACCCTCTTCTACGTGGGGGTCCGAGGCAGAGGGGATGGGAGGACACGCACAAGGAAGAGGTGATTGGAAGAGGCGCAGAGCGGGAGAGAGAGAAAATGGCAAAGCGATTGAAGAAGACGTGCGTGTCACGGCTAAACAAATAAGCATGTGTGGGAACAGATGGTAATAAAGTTCTCTGTTACAAGACTAGTGGCTCGTACGCACACACACACGCCAACACGCACAGACCCACACATGCACAGCTTGATTATGCAGAGTATTGGGCCATGAGTCATTAAGACTTTGCCTCAGTGAAGCTGACTCGAAAGTGAGCAACGACAGTCATCTACAAAGGCCGGTCACTTGCAGTCATCTCTCTTTCTCCCTTCCCTCTCTTTACTCCCTCCATCTGTCTCTGTCTGCTTCGCTCCCTCTTTGTTTCCACCTATTCTGGCCTTTTTCACTGACTCTTATTCTCCGCACCCACGGATTTTCTCCTTCCTTGCATCACTTTTCTCTCTGCGTTTCCCTCCCGCTTTAGGAAGATGAGTTTTTCCTCTGCCTTCAGTTTTACACAGAGTGTTCTCTAAGCCAAAATGTGTGTGCATATATGTGCGTGTGTCGATGTTTAAGGGCGATGTGTCCTCAATCATAGTGAAAGCATTTGTTTCCCTCTGCCAGTGGAGATAGATTATGTATTTCACTGCTTTTCCATCGCATTGGGTTGTTTTTTTTCTTTCTCCCTCCATCACACGTTTTGTCCTCCCCACTCAAGGTCAGTTGGAAGATTGCTTTCAGCCCCCTGTGTCCTCCCCGACGCACCGTGCTTTATTGTGTGTATGGCCATCAGCACCCGTGCGTTTTGTGTCAAATTCATGCGCTTTGAGGGCTTTGTGTGCATGTTTTGAAATCGTCGAAAAGAGAATGTTGTATTTCAGTAATCTGTCTCGTCTCTCATCAGGTAAGCACCTGCGTGTGTTTGTGTGCATGGAAAAGCCCCCGCAGTCAATCTCAGTGTTTTTAGAAGAAGATCATTTAGATTTACACGTCTGATATTAAAATTTTAGCTTTTTTATTGATTCGACTTTAAAAGGAAAATGCTTCCGAAAGGTTTCCAAATTGTATGATTGCATTTGCCTATGTTAATATTTAATGCATTTATTGATTTTCCAGCGTAAGTGTGTCTGTGTGTGTGTCTTCCACGGAGGGCCCTGCTGTTTTTTTGTATGGATGGTTGGAGGTATTCATTTTCACAGTGGTGATTTGGGTGAGTTAAGGGCTGGCAAGCTAACTGGTGTTCTCGGCATGCTTTTTTGAGCGTGTGTGTGTGTGTGTGTGTGTGTGTGTGTGTGTGTGTGTGTGTGTGTGTGTGTGTGTGTGTGTGTGTGTGTGTGTGTGTGTGTGTGTGTGTGTGTGTGTGTGTGTGTGTGTGTGTGTGTGTGTGTGTGTGTGTGTGTGTGTGTGTGTGTGTGTGTGTGTGTGTGTGTGTGTGTGTGTGTGTGTGTGTGTGTGTGTGTGTGTGTGTGTGTGTGCCTGATCAGTGAGCTGGCTGGTTTTATGCTTCACTACCCTGGCTGCTCATGTGAACCATCTGCATGTGGCGCTGCCATGTGTGTCACCTATACCCCAACACATCCCACTCCTCTCATATCTCTAAGCAGCCCTCCATCCACACCGTCATTTTCCTCTTATCACCAGCTTTTTTTTCTTCACGCTAATTTATAAAAAGAAAACAAAAGCTGCCATTCCAGTTCATTTAAATCCTTTCACTTCCTTCACGCTACATATTAATAAAGAAGACAAATATTTGTTACACTGTTATTCATCATGTTCATTCACCTTTTAATTTTCCTCTAAGCAAGAAAGCATTGTATCGTCAATCAAAGCGAGATGCTGTGTTATCCCATTTGTTAGCTATGCAACGTTAACACTCTAAGTGATCGATCCGTGCCAGAGCTAACTATGTGACAGATGAAAGTGTCACAATTACAGTCATCCCGAAGTGACAAATTGATCCCCGTGTTTCTGCTGAAAAGGGTTTTTTGTCTTAGAGGTGCCATTGTTCATCCACACAGCCTCATTATAGCTTCTGGGGTAGTCGCAACAGCGGTGACTCAATGACTCATCACGCTGTTGTTTGTAAACTCCAAACCAGACTAAGCGCTCTCTATACCATTATTCATCTTATCTAATGTCCCCCATTTCTTTGCTATCTCGGCCTCTCTGCTGCTTCCGCCGCCCGTCCACGTTTCATTCTCACCTCCCTTCATATTTAATATCCTTCTCCCCAAAGCACTGACTCCAGCTTCCTGAACTCTTCACCTCTTCTTTTGTTCTGTCTCCTGAATATCTTCCTCCAGAACACTCTCCTCAGGTCTGTTTTATTAACATAAAAAAGGAGGCGAGACTTCCCTTTTCCTCCAGCCCAGACTGTGAGTCACTCCGCCCCGCCGGCCGCTTGCTGCCTCCCTGGGTGGCACGTTGCGACAGATGTGAAAGCAATTCTAAGGGATGGGGTGAGGACAGTGGCTTCGCGCGTTAGAAGGGAGTCGCATCCGGCAATTTCAAAGAGCGCCGCTTCTGCTGGAGACGTGCAGGTGGTTTGCTGCGCTGCGTCTGAAGCAGAAATAGGTCAGATACAGGATTGTTTCCCAAGCACAGAGAGGGAAGATGTTCTTGCTGTGCATTAGTAGAAACGAGGTTACTTGTTTTAAGTGGAGGAGCTGCAATCATACAATTCTGCCTATATTTTGTCAGGAAGTACCTTTGCCTATAGCAGAGATTCCCAAGGGTACTTGGCCCCAGGGTTTACTGCAGTTGCCAGGTGATACGTGAAAGGAAAGTGGAATAGCAATGTATCTGAAGATATGTACTGTATGTATTCAATAGAATATATATTTATAAGAACGAAACATCCATCCTATTGAGTGAGCTGGTTTTGCGATGTAATGCTATAAGAAGGCTTAAAAACGTGTAAGTAGGCATTTAGAAAGGCCTATACAAAAAGCATAATAATAAATTGTTAAAATAGTTACCTAAAGGATATTAATAAGTGATGAAAAAGCAGGACCGCCACCTTTCAAGCCTTGAGCGGGAGACCACTCCCATCAAATAGCCAATAATGGTGAATATGGTACTGTATAGGTGTAAGGAGCCTCCAACAACGACAAAGAAAGAGTTGAATTTCAGGATTCATTTCTCACCAACTGTCAGAAAAGGTGTCTTAATATCATAAAAACAGCTTCCATATTAGGATTAATGCTCAAAAATATCCTGGACTATATGAGCATATACAATATGAAACAGTTTCCCTACAATCTACTGAACTCTACAAGGACGCAAGTTACACATTCAAAATTAAATATTTTAAATAACCATTTGCTAAATTATCAAAGTAAATGTTTTAATTTCAAAGGTTGGCTCCTATTTGCAATATAATGAGATGACCCTGAGTTTAAATGATCATTTTAAATATATTTTAATTCACTATTTTGCAAAAAATGAAAGGGGAAGTAAGGTCGAATTACATTATAACATTAAAAGAGCCTTCATATTTGGACTGTCTAAAAAAAGACTAACTATGACCATCCAAAAATCTAATGTAATTTTCCCTTTCCATGGTAAAGTAGCTCAAACAATTGATAAACAGTTGAAGTATGCTAATGGCAAAATGGTTGTAATAGATACAGATACTAGATTGACGTCAAGTTTATAACCACTACCTTGCAGTAAATAATTATTCCCTGCTGTCATATTCACTTTTAAGAAAGATATGATCGATTACATGCGTCCCTTAAATCACTGCAAGCACTACAAGCCTTGTCTTTCCCGGAGACATTTTTACATTATAGAGTTAGTTTTATTACTTTTGAATCACTTTGATGAACACAGTTGAAATTGCTTTTCCTGCAAAAAAGGTGCATTAGGCGTCCATCAATTTTGCGAGGTGGGTGACACACTCGCCTGAGATATTTGTTTTTTTCAGCTTTCTCTCAATTAACTCGACTTAATGTGTTCGCTTTCGCAAAAAGATGATTAAACAGAGAGGTGCAGGGCTTTTGTATTTTTTCTGGCATATTTACAGCTCAGGAGGGATTTGCGCAGTATATTCAGTACAGTATATTCAGTACAGTATATTCAGTACAGTATATTCAGTTTGAACTGTCGACTCTGAAAAGACTTGTAAAGGTCACTTTAGTTGAGCTACGCGAACAAGCCGTCAAGCGACTTTGTAACTCAATATATAAGGCCTTTTTCTGTACATTACGAGGGATCTCTCCCTCCTCATAATTTACAAATGCACACACACACACACACACACACACACACACACACACACACACACACACACACACACACACACACACACACACACACAGGCACACACACACACACACACACACACACACAGGCACACACACACACACACACACACACACACATACACACGTGCACACACACACACAAACACACACACGCACACACGCACACACACACACACACACACACACACACACACAGGCACACAGCTGCCAGACCAAACAGGAAAGTGTTCTGTGACCTTGCCTTAGGGATGATGACAGAGTGAAACTCAGCCTGCATGTGTGTCACTATGTGCGTGTGTGTTCCTAATGACCACTGCTTAAGGGGGAGATGAGGGGAGATGGGCCGTGCAGCAGGGCCGGGGGGGCAGTGAAATGATTCCATCGATCATCCCTGATCACCTAAACAATGTCACGCCACACATCCATCTCACTCTATGCATGTCCCCCCTCTCTCTGTCTCCTTCTCTGTCTTTGTCTCTCATACTGACACACATTGTAACTCTCACCTCTTGTCTCTTTCACCTTTTTCTATATCTGTGTGTGTGTGTGTGTGTGTGTGTGTGTGTGTGTGTGTGTGTGTGTGTGTGTGTGTGTGTGTGTGTGTGTGTGTGTGTGTGTGTGTGTGTGTGTGTGTGTGTGTGTGTGTGTGTGTGTGTGTGTGTGTGTGTGTGTGTGTGTGTGTGTGTGTGTGTGTGTGTGTGTGTGTGTGTGTGTGTGTGTGTGTGTGTGTTTTCAGACTGATGCTGCAGTCACACTGGCCAAATGCCAGCTCCTCCAGAGTTCCATTAGCATTGCGAAGGCTGGCCGTAGATTGCTATTGATTGACTAAGGCCTCTATTCATAGGCTGTTCAGCCATGAACACACACACACACACACACACACACACACACACACACACACACACACACACACACACACACACACACATGGAACCACATGTACATGACAATGAGTATTTGAAACCAGGCAAACACTTAAGTGTTTGAGGAGTTCAGATTTGTGTCGGGGTCCACAGAAGAAATTAGACAGATTTAATTTGGACTTTGATTTTCTTTTTAAATATTACCGTGTTAAGTACAGGTGTCATAATATGACTCACTGGCTTGAGTGCGTTTCGGGGATTTAAAAATACGTTATTGGTCATTGACTCGCACTCTCTCCGTGCGCATTTGTTGGCTTTGACGGAGACTAGAGGATGCCTAGCTTGTCGATGGCTGAGCTTTGGATTTTAAACAAATCAATGTCGAGTGACTGGACCCCGCAGCCACTTCTTAATGAGAACCACTGCTCGGAGACACACACACTCCTCCGTCTGCGCTCATCCCTCGCTGTCTGTTACTCACTGCTGCTGTGCCTCGATATCTCACACTGTTTTTATTTTCTCTTTCAACTTTCGCCTTGGCCCCTTCTCACCGACACGCACATATATACCTCGAACTCATTTTCTTGTTTTTTACCTTTTTTTCCTTTGGTCCTTAAGATATTCCTAGACAGCCCCGATGTCAGACCCCTGTAGTGACAGTCCACTATGTGAGAGGTGTCAGATTGCGTGTGTGTGTGTGTGTGTGTGTGTGTGTGTGTGTGTGTGTGTGTGTGTGTGTGTGTGTGTGTGTGTGTGTGTGTGTGTGTGTGTGTGTGTGTGTGTGTGTGTGTGTGTGTGTGTGTGTGTGTGTGTGTGTGTGTGTGTGTGTGTGTGTGTGTGTGTGTGTGTGTGTGTGTGTGTGTGAGCGTTGAGGAGATTAAGGATGTAATGCAGGATTATCCAGCAGGTAGACTTCCCACTTCTTCTTCTTCTGCCGAGGAGGATGTGATGGAGAGTGACAGAGGAAAGAGTTAAAAAAAAGGAGGAAAAGAAAAGTCTATTCATATAGCATTTTTGTATGAATACTTGAAGGATTTGACTCACACAAAGTGTTTAAACAGAATTAAAACGGAATAATTAAAGGCAAATATTAACATTAAAGAGATTAGAACTGGATGTAAAGAGCCCACTTCAAAGTCAAATACTTATATGCATGCAAAGAAATGTACAACTCAGATCCTCTGGTAATTTGTTCCACAAGTGCATCGTAGCTACATGAAGATCCACTAGTCTCTGTTCTTACTCTGGGAACGGCAAACACACCAGCTGAGCTACGTGCTCTCGCCGTTTCATATTGTACAAGCAAGTCAGCTTATGTATCTTGAGGCAAAGCCGTTTAATGATTTATAGACGAGACGTAAGAGTTTTTTTTTTTTTCACCCAGCGACACACAGGAAGCCCATCGGAAAAGACCTGCTGTAGAAGTGTGAGAGAAGGAGAAGAAGAGTACAAATATGCAAATGTGACATGGTGAGAAGTGGCACAAATGTTGCTCCAGAGAGTCTGAAGGAAAGACAGGGATTGTGAGGTAAGGAACAAAAATAATAAGAAAGGTTCTTAGAGTGGGAGAGGCAATGGTGGAGGATAATGGTGCTGTATTTTTCCAGTGAAGCACAAAACTCTCAGATCCAGTAATATGTGGAAATCATCCCCCTTCACCTTTCTGCTTCATTTGTTGCTCTCTCTTAACATGTTTTAACCGCATACGGTACAGTTTGAGCGTAACGACACATATACAAACATAATGAGAGTGGAGCGGTTGCCATTGCACCGTTCAAAGTGGTTTTTATTTTAGCGCTGCGTACCGCTTCAAGGTCCCCGCTGCCTCTGCTCGCCAACAATTGCCAAGTATTAAATAAAACATAAGAAGCGAGAGCAATGTGAGCAAAGGAGCCTGTGTTCCCAGTTTAAAGCCCACATGAGGCGACAGAGGCCATCTCACACACGCATGCACACTTTACAACGCCATCCAGGGGAGTACAGGCTCTATCTGTGGCATTTTGTAATTGTTTTGGGCTAATCCTGGTTTTAATATGTCTCTCACAGCGGGGAAGCCTTCACGCTTAATAGACACCATGGATTTGTTTAATCACGTCTGTCTGCGATGTGTGTGTTTCGGAGTGAGTGTGTTTAGGGAGGAAAAAAAAGGGGTGAAAGTGAAGTGGCACTTTTATGGAAGTTTGTTTTTGAAACTGTGCATAATGTAAAAAAAAAAAGATAGATTAGTGAGTGAAAAAGGGCATCTGTGCGTATAGACACAAAGCTGACACACACACTCATATCCAGCTAGTGAACCCTTGGCAGTGCTTCTCCAGTCTGTTTGAAGTAGTGTCTCACGGGAGGCTATAGGACTGTGGCAGTGTTTCACCCACTCAAACACACACACTGGCTTGCAGGGGGAGAAGGATAGCAGAGAGAGAGAAAAAAAGGGAGGAAGACAGACAGGGGGAGACAGTCGGAGGAGTGCTTCTCCTCAAACACACTCCACCTCGACTCATCCCCTATCGCTCGGTATCTTGAGGTTGTTTATAACCATACTTTTTTTTCCCTTTCCTCCTGATGCTCATGCCCTCATATCTTGCTCTATCATACTCGACCGGGTGAGATTGAAACAGCGCTCCGGGGACACGGCGAGGATATTACCCCGGGCTGCATCGGCATCAGAAAGGCGGCCTTTTGTTGCGGTCTCGATTAGAATATAACCACTCGGACCGCCGGAGCTGCACACTGACACCAAAGCTTCTGATATAAAAGCCAAAGGATATTTTCCAAACACAGCTAGGGTTCTGCGTCCGCAATTTTTCGTCTCTTCTGCTAGCTGCATGACCGTGATCAAGGCCACCCAAATTGAAAAAGGGCCACTTGCCAATATCACACCCTGTAAAAGCTCATCTTTGAGAATAAACGGGCAGCCGAATAAATAGAGAGAATCGGAAAAACGTGAGATTGACGGCCGGGTGAAATGTATCAAAGGTGTTTTGTTTTTAGGATGGCTTTAAAAGCAGCTCATTTTAATGTTTATTTTTATCCATCTCACACATGCCTCATGTTTTAGGCTACAATCTCTCACCACAGACATGCAGAAAGAATTACAGATACACAAAACAATCCCACTTAAACACAGTGCGGCGACGCTGCCAAGCTGCAAATTGTGCAATTCGGTTCCTGTTTCGGCTGTGTGTTTGGTTCCTGCTTCGGCTGTGTGTGTGGTTCCTGCTTCGGCTGTGTGTTTGGTTCCTGCTTCGGCTGTGTGTTTGGTTCCTGCTTCGGCTGTGTGTTTGGTTCCTGCTTCGGCTGTGTGTTTGGTTCCTGCTTCCCATACAATCCCACCTAAAACCCTCTCGTTTTCTCCAGCGCATCATTTATGAGTGACAGTATGTGGACAAGGGGACTACATTCAGCCACGTCCATTATTCTCTGTCGTCCTTGTGTCTTACCTCCAAACCCCCCTGTACTCCACACAGTGTACCGCTACAGAAGCAGCTAATGGAGAAGGAATGTACCTACACACATGCACAGATGGAGAGCAAGAGACAGAGGGTGAGGGACGTAGAGCATGCAGAAAGAGAGAGAGGAAGGTGGGGAGGCACCATGTCGTGTCGTGGAGAGGAGACGGAGTAAAAAGCTCTCAGTCATGTTGCCAATGTAACACCCGTACTCTGAGTTGTAAAGTACTTCACAGCTCAGTGTAAGTCTGTGGGCACTAGTAGTACCGTACATATGCGTAGGTGTATGTGCATATCTGTTACTAAAAATGGGCTAAAACGCACAACCATTGTCATTATGAATTACCGGTTTTCTATCTATTAATTAGGGTTAGGGTTAGGGTTGGGATAATGTCTATAAAATATTAAAATAGTGAAAAATACCTTTCTTACAATTACAATAGCCAAGCAGCAGTCATAACCCACAAATATATTCAATTTACAATTATTTTGGAAATGATGGACAGATATTTTATTGATTAAAGCGTAATGCCAAATGCAGTAAGGCTGCAAATAATGATTATTATCATAGTTGATTCATAATATACATTTTAAAAATACATTTTATTTGGAGGCGCCTTTCGAGACACCCAAGGACAACTTACAATTAATACAACAAATACTCCACTGCAAAACATTAAATACAACCAGGTCAGGCATTTTTCAACAATGAGTTATTTGGTTTATATTGTTCAAAAAGAAAATAGTTCCAAATGTCGATAATTTCTTTCCCCAGCCGAATATGACATCCTTTAATGTCTGCAACAATTGACAATTAAAGACATATTATTGTAATATTTGCAGCTCTAATATGCACCTGTTGAGGTGGAGGTTGGAGTAGAAAAACACAATTAGTTGCCAATGAATTTTCTAATCGAGCAATGAATAATTTCAGCTAACTTCTAATGCAGTGTAAACTTTTGGTTGTTTCGAGAATTATTCCAATTGACTATTTTCCCATTCCCTTCCTGGGTATTACTCACATTGACATGCCATAGCCTTTTTATAGAACATTCACATCAGAGTATGTAGACATGTAGATGATTATTGTTTTATCTCTTCTATCCCTCAACGTGCCTTTCTCAAAGCATTGCCACTTAAAGTCATGTATAGATAATAACTGTTTCCATGGATAAGTTATGATTCCACGATGAAGGCTTCAAAGGTAGTAGGAACACTTCTCTGCTACTTTTCTTTCTGTCGTTTGATTTTGTTTCCATCTTTTTCTTGCCCTTCACCCTCTGCTCTTTCTCCTTCATCCTCTCACTAGTTTTTTTTCGTCTCCTCCACTTAGCTTTTAGTGCTCTTCTGCGCCTCACTCAAGGGGAATCCACCTCTTTCCAGACACAGCCTTATTTTAGCAACACAAGCTGGTCCTTCGAGAGCACTGTCAGACCTCATACACTGCACCGTCTGCCCCTCTGTGTGTGTGTGTGTGTGTGTGTGTGTGTGTGTGTGTGTGTGTGTGTGTGTGTGTGTGTGTGTGTGTGTGTGTGTGTGTGTGTGTGTGTGTGTGTGTGTGTGTGTGTGTGTGTGTGTGTGTGTGTGTGTGTGTGTGTGTGTGTGTGTGTGTGTGTGTGTGTGTGTGTGTGTGTGTGTGTGTGTGTGTGTTTTCTACACTCGCATGTATGTGCACATTTTACAACATTTCAGGACTGACAGGGCATGCAATGTCATCAAGAAAACATCTGCACAAGATGTTTGGAAATTCAAATGTCTTTCTTTCTTTGGAGTGGTCACAGCCAAAGGTGAATTATTAACCAGATGGGGAATTGTCCTTCTACCTTAGCTAGAGGTGAAGAAGAGCAAGAAAACAAAGTCTCTGAAAGAATGCAAGCATGAAATACCAAGCATTTTCCTCTGCAATTCAGCATCAAGGAATTTGTTTTCCTTTGTTTCTGCTTGTGTGTGGAGAAGCTCGTTCCCATTTAAATATTCTTCATTTTTCTCACTTCTTCACTCCCCGGGCAAAAAAACAAGTCTGCCACCCTCCCTCCATTCATCCTCCCTCCCTTTTTTCTCCCCTTTCTGACTCCTCACATCAGCAGGTAAAGCAGCAAGCTGTGCAATGGTGCAGTGGAAATGAGCGTAGAAGAAAGAGCGACTTCAGAAGCGTCACTGCGGGCCAAATGCCTTATTATGTCAGATTTACAAATTCCCCACTCCAGAGTCGGAGGGAAAAAAGTGACCTACATAACTACAGACCAGAAGAAGAAAAGACACCAATGGCCCAATTCTCCTCCACTCCCTCTTTCTCTCTATCTCTGCCGCCCCCTCTCTAGCTGCTCTCTTTCTCTCTCATTTCGTCACCCCTCGTTTATCTCCATCCTTTCCCCGACAGCGGCTTGGTGAGTTATCGCCCCTCATTCAGATGAGAGGAGTGGCGTGTCTGCGGTTGTTGTTTTTTTGTTTTTTTCCTTTTTTCACCAGCATGTGCAAATCCTGCGTGTGTGTTTATACCCATCGCTAAAATGGTATGGTCGGCGAAGAGGGGGGGCAGTAAGGTGATCCAACCAACCTGCTACTAGGTAAACACCATCTGTTCACACAAAATCTCCCCCCCTTCTGACACCATGACTAGAATAGAGTGATCCAATCGCACCTCTCCTCACACACTTCCACCATGCCAGGTTCACACCAAGGTGTGTGTGTGTGTGTGGCAGTGGCAATGATGATAATAGACAATGACAGAATCGTTGGCTCGCAACTCACATCTTCAGGTGTTGCTCTTTTAGATGTTACTGTATGAAAAACACACACAGGAAAACATATTTTTCTCCTCCTGACTTTGCCTCAACCTCTCATCCCTCGTTCCGTTCCCTGCCTGTCAGTCCATCTGTCTTCCCTCTCCCACTCTGCCTCGCTCTCGGCCTGCGGTAAAATCGAGTCAAATCAATCAATTCGGGTTTCTTGGGCAGACCAGTGGCGTGGCAAGAAATTGACCTTTTCGTTTTCAGCGTGTGTGTGCGCGTGATTGTGTGTTGGTACAGCGAGCAGAGGGAAGCAGTTAGAGCTAAGTCGCTATCTGCCTCTGAGCTGATTGTGCCATCCAGTGTGGCGCGGCCCCCAGCTAGCAGCTAAGGAGCGCGCACACGCACAAATGCACACACAAACAACACGCAGCCTTAGCCGATATGACAAGTGCACGGACTGTGGACACAGCATTAGCGAGGCTCTGTTTCTTTTATAGCTTTTTATGCTAAGCAGCATGCCTTTGCAGGGCTTTCCATTTTTGCCTGACTGGATATTGAGTGTATTGAGTGAGTGAGTTAGCCTGGGTTAAGTGGCTGTGCTTAAGGGCACAACAGCAACCGCTGCGTTCACTGGCTGCTCCCGCGCAGCTTTACGAGCGAGCCCTGCGAAACGAGATAAAGGGCTCATGAAAACACACACCGCTGAAGAATGGACAAGCGTGCGGGCTGGGATCAGATTTTTGATTTTCTGTCATCCTTTTGTTTTTGCGAGATAGTCAATTTGTATTTCCCTCATTTCCTTCCCTTTTCTCCCACACTCTCATTTATAGATTTCAAACCCCCTCACACACACACACACACACACACACACACACACACACACACACACACACACACACACACACACACACACACACACACACACACACACACACACACACACACACACACACACACACACACACACACACACACACACACACACCTACGCACTCATAAAGTGCCAGATGTGGGTTGACACTCCCCATCTATCCAGAAGGTGGGGGTTTAATAGAGATTTATAATGATTATCAAGTGAGAATGGATCATCGCTGCTTTGAAGAATCTACTGATAGAGGGCATGGATTGGTGGAGGGAGAGGAGGAGAGTTGAGAAAACGATGAGGAAGGCATTGACTGACAATTGAAAGGATCCTTGGTGTGTGTGTGTGTGTGTGTGTGTGTGTGTGTGTGTGTGTGTGTGTGTGTGTGTGTGTGTGTGTGTGTGTGTGTGTGTGTGTGTGTGTGTGCGTGTGCGTGTGTGTGTGTGTGTGTGTGTGTGCGCTGTAGGCTAGGTCCCACAAACAAAGCCAAAATATCTGAGGGGCCAAAGCAGCTGGGACTATAACCTGAGGGCAGTTTATTGAAAAGAAATCCAGCGCGTTTGTACGTGGGCTCTTTTTTTGTGTGCTTCTCTAAGACTACTTTACTTGCTCCATGTAGCCTCCATAACATCATGAGAATGCACTGTGATTCCTCCGCTCCCAGGCCCCGCGCTGCTCTCCAGAGGTGTTTCCGTGGAGAATTTCAAGGCGGACACGAACCTTGCACTCCTCCGCCGTTTTCTGTCGGCCCTCACCCGATCTAAAACAGCTCGTAATTATTGTCTTAGCATCCTTCATGTTTACTTTATTAGCCATTTAAAAGCTGAGGTGCATGCAATTAAATCTAGAGGGAGCTTCTGTCTTTCCAAATCTCCCCTTCCTCTTTTTCTTTTTTGAAATTTCTCTTTTCTTACCCCCTGCTTTCCCCTTTTCCTCACACGCACAGGATCTTTCAGTCTCGTCCTGTTACGCTGCGTTACGCCTCGCCGTTGTGCACCCCGCTCCTTCCTGTCTCTGCCACTCAGTTTTTGAGTTCATTGTGCCTTCCCTTTGCTTCTCCCTCTCCTTAATATCTAAATATGTGTTGGAAATTGGATAAATCATGCCGAGGTGTTCTCTCTTTCTGCATCCATTTTCTTTTCATCCTTCACTCTTTTTGCCTCCTTATTCCCTCCCCTCCCGGAGAGAAAGGAGAGGCGCAGAGTAATTGGATTCCCCCTAATAGCGAGGGTAATGTTGACAGTACATAAATCCTGCCACTGAAATAGCGCCTCGTTTATCTTCTGATTTTGCCTCATTGTTTTTCGGCGCCTGTTTCCCACCCTCATCTTCCTCCCCCCCTTTGCCACTCCTGTATGTTCTTCCCCTCCATCCTTCTTTCCTCCCCCCTACATCTCCCCAAGGGTCTCATCAGGTAGCCTTGATTGTCTAGATGGGCTCCGTGTGGGACAATGCGCCTCCGCATAAATTGGAAGACACTGGTTGGTCGCAGCCAAGCAGATATCGGAAGGCGGAGAGGAACATAAAGTCGAGAAGCAGATAAAAGGGAACATGCATCGGATGTGTGGCGCAACATAAGGCTTTCAGGAAACAATGAAGGATGCACTTAACTGCGCTCTGTGCAAATAAAATCCGTTCCTTCTATCACCCGACATACTTCGCCTCCGCGCCTTCATCTGGCTCCGGTACCTCAGGAGGTCTTTGAATCAGATTCAGGGACAGATCTGTGGATTCCTGTGAAACAAGCTCTCTCACGCTATAGCACGTACAAATCAGCCCAGAATATTCATGCACATTCTGAGTAATTATAGAAATACTAAAGCGAAGATGCTGGATCCTATTAGCCTTCCTGTCTGGTTAATGATTACATCTTTCAAACTCCACGTCAAAGGCTCTCTGTTATTAATGTGTCGTCTCCAAACTGAAATAACCCATATGTCACTGACATCACCAAGGTTATTTTTTAGACTTTGAAAAGCTTAGACCGAGACCGAGACACTTACCATTGGAGGAATAAGTACATTTATTAGGATTTCTATTTACATTTAACTTTAAAGTACATTTGGGAAACATATCGTATATTGACGATACAAAAGAGGAAATCTTGAAATTGTAAAGGCTCAAAACAGCATGCTGCATAACGAATATGTTGCATTCTTTAACAAATATTAAAAAAGCAATTTTTCTGTCAATCAACAAATTGATAAGTAGCTATAAAAGGGGATACAAAGGTATATGTATATAATATGCATCACAATTCTTTAAAAACACACCATTTATACCCAAAACTCATCTGAAATTGTGTTCAACATTAGTGTAGAAACTGAGAAAAAAGGCATCTACACTTAAATCACCCATAGGTTAAATAAGTTGCGTTAGTGGGCTGGGAAGGAACAGAGAAAGAAAATGTTCGAAACATGACGATAATAACTCCTGACGAACATTCCACCTCTCCTTTCTCTCCTCGTCTCTAAATATCAAACAACCTCATCAATAATTGACCGAGAGTCTGGCAGTTGATCAGCTATGAACGGCCCTTTATAGCCGCATTAGAAACCCGACACACACACACACACACACACACACACACACACACACACACACACACACACACACACACACACACACACACACACACACACACAAGCATCCTCCCTTTGATGCTCGTTCATGATCCATCTCATTGACGCATGAGTCCAGGTCAGGTCAGCTAATCAATCACCCGCATGGCATTTGAAGTGTTTGGTCTGTCTATAGGCTTCCTGTGTACTTACTCCTCTGATCTCCTCTCCACACAAACACAGGAACTCTGAGGAGATGGGCCTTGAGAGGGAGCCTGTTACAGAGCGGCTGGGTTGAATAGTCCACTGTCCGCAGGCTTGGCGGTTTCTTATCGACGATGCTAAGAGTCAAGGTCAAGTCGCGCTCTTTCATCCTGTCTTGCTCGCGGGGTCCACTGCTTTCACAAGTGATAGCCTTGAAGAACGGAGATGGAGAGCATGATATAAGCTGTGTATAAGTGTGTGCTGTGGTGTAATGCTTTTTCCCACTGTTGACCGTTTCTAAATGTAGGCAGAATGTGTTGTTTCCCTGTGTGGTCCGCTCTCGAAACGCCATATATTCGTTTATTTGGATTGTCAATCCGGGGAAAGCCCACTTCCCTTTTTAGTTTTTTTTGTTTAACGCTCTCACATGATAAAACGCACAGCCCTGGGGCGTCGTTACCTTAACCACACGTCGTAACCGTGTAATAACCACATGTTATTTGCAGCTGAGCCAAATCTCGGGTTGGATGCTAAAGATGTGTCAGCATTCAGCAAGTGGAGGAATCTGACAAAAGGAAAAGGGCGAAGACAGGAGAGGAAGGAAGCCATTTTGTTCTCTGGATGCTGTCTTCCTGAGCTCTGGCATGTTTCTACAGCCAATCAATAGGTCACAGTTCTTATTACACTCTGCCACTCACCTACACTGGGCTCTGCGCATGCAACACAAACACACAGCTGCTTTTACATCTTTGTGTATTTCACTGTGTGTGTCTCCCATCGCTCTGCCTTTGATGCTACACTGTCCTCACCTCTTCTCTGTAACACAGCCACATTGTTTCCCTTGTTTTATTCAGCCTTCTCAAATCCTCTCGTCCACTTTGCCCTCCTTACATTCTGCTCCTCTTTCACACATCCTCCTCCTCCTCCTCCTCCTCGCTGCTCCTTTCCTCTCATTTTCCACTTTGCTGCTCTTCCCCTCATCAGTCAGCCAGCCTGCGGTCTGACAGAGATGCGGGGTTCAGATGAAGGATGCCAGACTGTCAGCACATATCTATTCTCCAAACATACACACTTGCATACACTTTACATGCAGCAAAGATCAGCGAAACAATGGCATCAACACGACCGTGTTGCTGAGTTCCATTTAAATCTCCGTGCATTGATTTCGTCTTAATATGTCTAGCAGGCCCGTAGTCAAAAAGGAAAATGGTTTGTTGATTCGCAGACGCGATTCTCCTGACATTATAATTGGGGAGGTGTGTGGGGAGATAAACAAACTTTAAAGCTATTGTTTGCATTCCCAGCTCTGATAGATGTTGTTTAGCAGTTCCTATAGCGGTGGGCTGTGTTTCCAAAGGCCATCTATATAGCAGTTATTACCAGTATACAAACTAATGCATAAAATCCACCGCACTGCATTTTCAATTCTCACGTTGTTTGGATCAAATCAAAACATCTCATCTTTCAATTATCTCTCTTCACTGTGACTATTTTCCCTGCCTCCTCCTCCTCCTATATTTGACCAATGTGATTTAGGAAACGAGTGTTTGGTGCATATTTGTCGAACCGGCGTTTAGCTCCTCGGAGGTGTTGGAACAGGATTTGGATTTAGGAGCTCGATTAAGGGAGCTTTGATGGGGACTTTTGCCTTCACACAGTAGTATCAAAGAAAACATAATTTCCCTTCCCTTTAAATGAGTTTGATTCAGTCTCCTCTCTTGTAGCGCAGAGTAAACAGACGCAGCAGGCCTTTGGTTTGGCATACTGATGTCCGGTGGGAGATGGTCTATGAGCAAAGATGAAAATATGCACAGTTTGATTCCGAGGAAACATGTCCTCCACCCTGCCACTTTTTCCCTCCAGGGCTACGTTTTCCTCTCAGAACTCTGTTTTCATCCCCTGTTAGCCCGCGTCTCCAGGGTTTTGCACGGAGCGCGTGGGTGATCAGTACGAGGAACCTCAGGCGCGCGTGCTGATATGTGCATGCTGGAAGCTGAGATAATGTGATGGCAAAGGCAAAGGATGTGCAGTAGTTACAATGACATCTGGTCGTTCACCAGCAGGGGAATAGGGTGCTAAGCCCAATGTGGTCCCACAGGCTTTCCAAGTGCAGCTGGAACTACAAGTGGATTCCTTTTTTTGTTTGAGAATTGGGAGATGGAAATGGGATGTAGGAAATGAAGAACAGACAGTGCTGGCCTTATAGGAGTCAATCTGTCCCCTCTCTATTGTTGGTAATAGAAAATCCCCCCGCGAAAAAGAGGGCTCGGCTTCAGCCTCTTCTCTCCAGCTCCCCCTTTCTGTTAGGGATGTAACAGTTAATCCACTTCCACAAGTGCCATCAAGCCCCTTCTGCCGCTTTTTCTAACACTCTTTTATACATAAATGCTCCATCCCCCTTTTTTTCTATTTTACTCTACACAACAGTCCACTCGTTAAACCCTCCTCTCTTTGTTGCCGTCATATGCTTGAGTTTCTCTGTCAAACTGGCAGGAAAAGGAACTCAGCACAAAACAGATAGCATGTTTCAAACAGAGAGACGTGGAAATGCACCCAGACTTTTTCTGTGCTACGCTCTTGACAAACACATTCAAAACTCCACATCTTTCAGCCCAAAGAAAGTTTGGAGAAAGCATTTGTTAAATGGATCCTCAGCAAATGAGGCGCTGCCTGTTAAATGAAGAATCGAATAATGTGCAGTTAACGATAAACAGAACCTCATCATCAGCCCGGTCTAATGATAGTCTAATTGAATTTTCTCATGAAAAAAGTGTTAGAATGATCATTTTGACAGTCTGAGCCACAGGCTGTGATGCATCTCTATACAGGCGGTAAAAATAGCCAGCCATTTGAATGCCGTTTTTTTTGTTGTTGTTCTAAGATCCACTGTAAGCTTCACTGCTGCGTCAGACCTAACAGTTTAGCATTTTCTATTTTCCGCTCCACTAAAGAACTGATTAAATTGTTATAGTCTCTAACAAATGTTAAACTCGGAGACAGATTACATTTTCAACTGCAGCGAATGTATATGAAGCTCTTTGATGAAAAGCATTTCGCCCGTTTTCTGAGCGTTATCATCGCCATACTGTTCTCCAGAGCCTGGCACAGAGAGCGCCTCCAGATGTGACCCGACCGAGGCTGCCTGCGTCTCGGGGCGGGACGTGCCAGATGAGGGGGGTGGGGGGATGGAGCCGGAGGGCCTGCGAGCAAAGAGGAGCCCTGTGACATTGTGGGGCACAAGTGGCCGCAGAGCTGACAAGATAAGAAGTGATATGCCCTCACCGTTGCTGTCAGTCACGCCACCTCATTAGAGACAGAGACCAAGAAAGAGGGTATTTTGAGGAGGATGGCGAGAGGGGGATTCTATTTTTTTATGGTTTTGAGAAACACATTTTAAGAAGGATTCCCAGCTGTGAAGCAATCAGTGGTGGAAATGATCTGAGCACATTTACAGTTGTACAGTATAATCACAAAAAGATACAGAAAGATATGAGGTTCCTGAACTTATTTTCAAATGCTACTTTATACTTTTAATCCACTGCATTTATTTAAAGCCTTATTTAATAGCTACTTTACGGATCTGGATTCTTAATACAAAGTATAAATCAACAAATTAATGATGTATTATCATTAGGGATGTAACGATACCAAAAACTCATGGTACGATAATATCGCGATAACAAGTCCACGGTATGGTATTTATCGCGATATTGAAAAATAAAGAAAGACATTTTTTTTTATATTGGATTTAATTTGGAAATTGTAAAATATTTTATTTGAAAAAAAAATCTTTATTAAATAATAAATCTGATTTGTACAGCATTTCAGTCGGATAGTAGTATTTTCAAGTGTCAAAAACAAAGTGACAGTAACAGACTGGAACAAGACCAACCAGTGTTTTTTTACCTACTAGTACTACGAAACAAAGTAGGCCTTTTCTTTGCAGCTCACAAATAAACAAGTAACTTGAATAATCAGACCCTGCAATAAAATAAATCAAGTTTCACTTTAGTTTTTCAAGTAACTCAACTCAAACTCACTAGTCACTCACTCAGCATCATCAGACAGGGTTTTTTTTAGGAATATGAGCATGTCCACATTTCCAGGTAGAAGCTGGGATGTTTGGGCGTTTACAATATCCCCTGCTGTGGAAAAAGCTCTCTCGCTTGGTACTGATGTTGCTGGGACAGCAGTAGTCGCGTTAACCGAATATTTTATTTAACAATGACGGAAAAATCTGAAAGCAGTCTGTCATTTTGACAGATTAGAACAAACTCGGAACAGCGCCAAAGTTTCCCCGCAGCGAGGCTCTGGTGTTTGCCGTGTTATGCTTGCCTTCAATGATATGGTTTCCAAACCGTACTTTGCCGTACTGATCATTGAAATGTCCGGGAGTTTTTGCTTTACGCTGTGCGCGCTCCCGCGAGGTGCATGTATGTCTCGGTGGGCATGCATAACACGGCATAACACCGCCGTTGACAGTTCACGAGCGTGCTCTCCTCTCTCTTTTATGTTCATGTTGTACAGTCTATGGTTGTAACCTACTTGCTGCCATGTTGGACAGGTCTCCCATGAAAAAGAGATCGATGATCTCAATGGGACCACCTGGTTAAATAAAGTTTTTAAAAAAATAAAATGTATTAACCATGTAATATCGCGGTAGATTTTGTCAGTCTCACAACGGCACTGAGACGTTTATTTATCGCGATACCGCAATATTTGGTATATCGTTACATCCCTAATCATCATTGTTATTATTATAGTCACCCAACAGCTTTTAGGTCACTCAAATAAACCACACCTTTACCATATTAATTTATCAATAATTATAATACTGTAGCGACCCTGGTAGGAGGCTGGGGGTGTCACTCAGGCATCCCCCGTCTCTTGGCCAATCACAGAGCTGCACAGGATGCTGGTCTAGGTGCGGGCCTGTGGTTGGGGGAGCGGACGGGGGAGGGCGGGGAGGTTGTGACGTAGACACGGGTATATATATAGGTGTGTGTGTGGGAGTTATAGTTGTGTAAGGTGTAAACCCCAAGCTCTACCTGTTCCTGAATCTGTGATCCTAAGAAATAAGAGTTATTAAAGCCTAATAACTAAAAGCCTGTTTCCGACTCCATCTGTGAACGTTACAATACAATCATTTATCATATTTGACCACAAAATGTGTGGGCCGCTCGAGCTATACCACTTTAAGTATATTTTAATGCTAATACTTTTGCACTTTACTTAAGTACAATTTTGAATTCATAAGGTTTACTTGAAGCTGAATATCTTTTTCTCTGTATATTTACTTTTGACTGAAGTAAACATGTGAGTACTTCCCTTTCTGCAAGGAACCTAGTTCAACGTTTATTTAGCACACCTTGTCTTTGGCACAGTAGCATCACATTACCGTGATGCTGCAGAGGCTTCTTGCAGGGATTTTATGCAATGGCTGGAAGTGGAGGAGGAGGATGGGAGCGTTGGAGGAAAAAGTGAAGGCATGAAATATTAACCCCTGGCTAAACATCCAAGCTTAGCCGTCTGTGAAATCCCACCGTGGACAATGCTAATACATTCACTGGGGACATGATAGGGCCTTGTTGCACCGCCAGATGGGAAGTGTGCATTAAGAAGCTCTCTCGTGTATTCATACACCCATAATAGGATCTATAAGACGAAAATCCCAACAGTCATTTCAGTAACGCAGACGGAACAATACTGCAGATTTCAGACACATACAAACACCCTCTCTCTCCCACATACACTCGCAGACACACAACCTCCTTTGCTTCTGAAGCTAAATAGTTGATTGATGGCCTAAGCTGTGAAGAAATGCTCTCCTTTATGTCTCTAAAGGTTTGTAATTGCTGCAGTGAAAGGATGCTCACTCGCCTGGAATATTGATCCTAATGGGATTACTACCCTCCACCAGAGAGAGGGTGATGGAGGGAAAGAGATGGAGGATGAGAGAGGGAGAGATGACGAGGAGGTCCGGACAGAGAGAGAGAGGTGAGCAGATAGACAGGCGGAGAAATTTAGTTTGTCCTTGCCGTATTTCATCGATCTTTACACCGCGTCTTCCGTACGGGAACGATTAAGCATCGCTCTGGAAACCAGAGATGGAGAAAATACTGGGAATATAAAGGAAGGCGTGGGGGAGTTAGAATGGTTCCCGAAGGGGAGATTGTGGGGGGGTGATACAGCTCTTCTACTTTCCTCTGGGTGTTATTGGTTGTTGTTGTTGTTGTTGTTGTCACCGGTTGCTGCAAATAAAAGTGGGATTCAAGCAGAATGTGGGAGAGTTTAGGCAGAGGTGGAAGAAGTACTCAGATCTTGTACTGAAGTACTACCTAAGGGTAGCAATACTCTGTAACAAGTAAAAGTCCTGCATTCAAAATGTTGCTCAAGTTAAAGTACAAAGGAATTTAGCATCAAAAACGAAGTGCTCATTATGCAGATTGGCCCATTCCAAAATAATATGTTATGTTTTGATGAAATTATTGATGCATTCATGTGTATGTCAAAGCTGGTAAAGGTGCACCTAGTTTTAAATACTTGTATACTGCAGGGTAGTTTGTGAATTTACACCACGTGTAACTAAAGTCCTTTTTAAGTGTTGTTTACATATAACATTATAAATCCAAATCTGCAAAGTAACCAAATGTATTAAATAAACGTAGTGAAGTAAAAGTACAAGATTTACCTCGGAATTTTAGTGGAGTAGAAATACAACGTAGCAACACAATAAAAATACTCAAGTACAAGTCTCTCAAAATTGTACTTAAAGTATATGTACATAGTTACTTTGCACCACTGAGCTTAGGTGAAGGGTTCCTTTCAAAGAGAGCCGTGAGACTGATATAACCGTGGAGCCGGAGGTGTTGTGCTGACAGAAACTCAACGACCATATGCTCTCGGACCATATTGTTATTCTGGGAAAAGTATAGCTCAGTGCCTCCGCTGATTATTCCCATCACTGTGTTCTAGTTTCACCCCGCCCTCGTCATCTCGCAGAAATTAATCAGCGTGGAGGGCTATCAGCCTGTCCGTCATTCTGTCCCGCCATCCGCCCGCCCGTTTGACTGCAGTAACCCCAGATGGGAGGCATGGCCATCAGTGTGTGGCCAGCCTGTCCTCTGCAGCTAATTGAAACATTTCAATGAGGCAAAGTCATGGAATCTGCATATGTGCGCGCCTCAGCTGATACCCCATGTGTGTGTGTGTGTGTTAATATAGGGGTGTGTCTGTGTGTGTGTGTCAATCTGTTTCAGCCAGACCATAATGTTGGTCATCTGCCTGTGTTGTGACTAACTCCAGGCTCCTTCCGTGCTGCTGGGCTCGAGCACTTAGTGGCGTTCGCACAAAAGTCACCTTTATGAATAATTATCAGAAAGCCATTATGTCCGTTCTGTGCCTCTTGATGTTTCTCAGCGGGAGTGTCTTTTCATAGAGGAATGTGTGTACGTGTGACTCATTGTTTGGCTGGCTTTGAAAGTTTGTTTTTCCCCAGCGGGGAGTCTATGGGAAAAATGACTTTGCTCTGTGTTTCGCAGGGAAGACAGAGGTAAGGATTATCCATTTGAAGACGAGGTTGGTTTGCAGGGATGGGGAACGACAACAAGCTCAGCAACAAATTGCAGCCAAGACAATAATAATCAAACTGCAAAACTGACTTAAAGAACATACTGCCGGAGATACCCGGTGGAAACAGTCTAACGCACGCTCACACAGATGTCTCTCTACCTGCCTGTGGGGTGATTGTAAAAATGAGTTTCCAATAGCTTCAAAGGCTTGTAATGCAGCCAGCAATTTCATTTTGACAGACACACTTCTAAAGGTGCAAGGATTTTTTTTCTGCAGCAAAAAGAAAACTCAGTGTGTGTGTACGTGTGTGTGGACTCAGTAGTGATCAGACTCCCACGGTGCCGTCTCAGCCTTTAAGAACTGCAGGAGACTTGTAGAGGACAAAAAACAGCATGAAAGGAGAGAGAAAAAAGGAGGAAGGACAGGGAGGGCAGCGCAAGGTTCACTTTCCTACCGCGTGTTTGCATTACTTTGAGAGACTATACTTTTTGACAAGGAGTGTCTGTGCGGGATGATTATCAGAGCGCTGACACAAATCCTGCTGATTTAAAACCACGATTCAATATGATAAGCAAACAGAATGTGAATGACTGCAGGTTAAAGACCAAGTTTTAAATAGACGCACAATGCTGTTTACACAAATCGGCATCAATCAAATTCAGCCGTCAGACAAACGCTTTATTAACTACATGTGTCAACTGGCGCTCCTGTTTAGAGAACACTTAAATCACTGCTGACATGGGCAGATGTCCTTTTAGTCCACAAAAACATACGTAGATGTTGACGATGTACGATCAGACGTGTGTGTGTGGGCAAAGATAAACGAGTGGTGAGGAAGCAACGGCGTCGAGTGCAGATGGTTCCTTATATATCCACAAATGCAAAAATATGTACACATGCCATTAGCGTGGCACCACCGCTAGTGTTCCTGCAGGTGGTTGATCCTGATGGCAGCCCGTATGTCAGACCGACGTTCTGATGATGATCGTTTATGACATGGCCAGGCCACAAGGAGCCCCAGGGGCTTTTCAAAGAGCCAGACAGTCCCATTTTGGCATGACATCACTAGCTTCGACCTCGGAGGCGGGGCAACGCCAAAGGCAGGAAGTGTCTTGTTTGATTGAGCAGAGCGAGGGTTCAGAGAGACGGAGATTAAGATTTACTACTGAGTAGTGTTTGCTTTATTTGTGCTGTTGTGGAACTCAACAGATTGTGTTGAACAAACAGACAGGGCAAGCATGTTTTGTTCTTTTTAAGTATTCCAGCTCTGAAGTAGACTCGTTCATTGCCGTTCATCAAACCAAAGCCCTGAATGCAGAACTGGTCACATTCTCATAGTAAAAGATGCAGTTCTGAATATTTTTCATATGCACAATGGTGCACGTATTTTAAATCAAAGAGTTTTCTTGAGAGGTTTTTGTGAAATGTGAGATTTACAGCTCATCTGTCTCCTGTTGTCAACGTTTATGTTTAACCATTTCCAAAATCTTTCCGCCCATATGATTAATTGTGGTTAATAATGGGTTATTCTAATAAAAAGTGCAGACAAACAACCTACTTACCGTAAGGGTATAAGCACTTGAGCATAAAAGAAAGTCAAATCCTCCATATCCATAGTCCTGTGCCCCATCATAACCATCCTATATTGAGGGTGTAAGAATTCCCTTCAAAGTTTTCCCCAAAGTGACCCCTACTGGAAGGCTTTCAATACAATGGGGAAATCTCAAGACAGATGATCTGTGATTGATGATATCTGGAGGACAGGGTATATTATTCCTCTCCAGATTTATGGTGTATGAAGAGGAGCCCAATTTCTACCTTGGTGATTATGGCCTGAGGGCTCAGCAGGTTGTTCACATGTGTGTTTGCGTGCGCACTTTTTTCGGGACACGGCCCCCTGAGACTGATGTGCCTTGTGTGTAATAAAGAAGCGGTATAATGAGATGCCTAACTTTCCCTCTTTGAATGATATTTTACATTAAAAATGTAAATTAAAAAGTCCCCCCTCACCACATCCTAGAACCCCCTCTCCTCATCACCATGTCCAAAACAATTTTCTGCATGGCTCCCTTGCGGTAGTGGTGTGTGTGTGTGTGTGTGTGTGTGTGTGTGTGTGTGTGTGTGTGTGTGTGTGTGTGTGTGTGTGTGTGTGTGTGTGTGTGTGTGTGTGTGTGTGTGTGTGTGTGTGTGTGTGTGTGTGTGTGTGTGTGTGTGTGTGTGTGTGTGTGTGTGTGTGTGTGTGTGTGTGTGTGTGTGTGTGTGTGTGTGTGTGTGTGTGTTTCGGTCCTCGTATGGACCCTAACTGATTGTGATTGCATTTCCATCGGATTTTCTCCCAGCGAGGACGAGAGCAGGGCCCAGACGGAGAAATGGGATCAGAGAGGGAAACTCATCTCCCCTTCCCAGACACAGTCCCTTCCAGAGTGTGTGGACACACACACACACACACACACACACACACACACACACACACACACACACACACTGTGAATGGTGTCCTCTATTACTTGTGGTATTAGCATCCCTAATGAGGTGTGAGAGAGGGACATTGACGGAGCAAGTGCAAGACCAAAAGAAGGTGGATCCAAAAAAATGGAGGGAGGGAGGAAGAGGAGTAACGATCAATCTCATTGCAGGATAATCGGTTAGAGCCAAAGAGGAAGGAATTTGAAGAGTATTGAGGGAGAAGGAAAGACATTTTCTCATAATCATCTCCAGACAATCTTCCAAGATTCAGATCTGGACACTGTTTGAGGTTTACCTTCCACACATGTAAACAGTAGATGATAAACCAAGTGTTGCTGTTCCTTACATTAGTCTGGTTTAAGTACAGAAGACCCTGAATCATGTTGCCTCTCCAGTGACACATTTTTGTCAGCGTCTTTGTGTCAATTACCTCCTTATTTTACCCTTTTGGTGTTTGTGTCTTACGGTTTCACACCAGCCGCAATAGAAAAACCATCAGCAGGTCCACTTGCTTGCTTGCTGTAAATGCTCCGAACAATGAGCGGCCCTTTTCAAAGACCGGCTCTATCAGACAGTAACAGACTTTCTAGGAGAGCATTTGGCAGTTTATGGATAATATTTGGTTGGGACATTTTCAATCTCAAGCACAGCTTCTCTGGGTAAGAGTATTGAGCAAAAGGGGCTAAAAATGGGAGGAACAAGACGAAGCAGACGTGACATTTTCAATTTTATTCCATTAGGTGTGGAGTGTGTGACTGCGTTTGTGTGTGATCCATCCGTATTATCACACACTTGAATTATCACATATATGTAAAATGCTTCTTATCATATCGGGTAATCCAGGAGGCTTTCACGAGTCATTGAGAGAGATGAAAGGATATCCAGCCTCGCTAACAATGGCTTTAAGTGATGCTATTACCCTCCCTACTCATAAACTGTGTTCAGGACTAGACTGCCATTTCAGCGCTGGTGTGCCCACTGGACACCTGTTCTGATATCTGAACATCAACAATCTCATTGTTCCAAGTGCTGCCTACACTATAATTCCACATACAGTCTGTAACACGCAACTAATGACACATCCTACAGGCTGTATGTGTGTGCATCTGTGTGTGTTTTTTACCCCAGATAACATCTTCGCCTTAGATAAACCTATTGTTCTCGCCTCCAACCACCATTATATCGATGTAGGGGCAGACTGTTTCAAGGCTTCGGTTCAAACCCCAGTGAATCTTCTGCCTGTATCCATCCCCTTTCTTAATTTCATCCTTTATTTATTCATCGGTTTTTCCTCCTCTCCATCTGGCGCTCGTGTAACTTTTTTTTCTGTTCTCCCAGCTCCTCGTTTATGCAATTTTCACTCTCTTCTTTTTCATTCTCCCTCCTCTTCCTGCTCTCTTTCTTTCCTCTTTCATAGCTGGATACGGCACAGTCATTTGCTGCTACAGTGTGTAGCTGGGAGCCCTCTCGCTGAGATAGATGCCTGCCTATGAAAGACATTTGTTTCCTTTACTGTCACTGTGCAATAATCAGCCACTCTAACCTAATCAACATATTGCCCTTGCGGTAAATACAGCTGAGCAAGTGGGTCCGCGCACATTTGTGTGGGCATGCCAGCTTGTGTGTAGATGGGAGGGTATGTTCCTGTGTGTACCTGCAAGTGTGCGGATGTGCATGTGTGTCTATGCGTTTTCTTCTATTTGCCAGTGGATGCAAATGCAGTTCCTCATGCATGCGTATGCCATGTGACAGAGAAAGATGATTCTTGGTGAAAAAGCAGTTTGTTAGCGAATTAGAGTTAATTAGCCAACTTTCAGTTCCCAATGCTGTAATTGGGCCCATTTCTCTCTGTTTCCTCCAGCTGGCGTCTCTCATCCACTGCGGAGAAAGGAGGAGAGAAAGAGAGGGAGAGGAGGAGGAGTATTTGGCGGGGAGAGAGGGGGGTGCGTTACATGTCTGTAGGGGTCTGTGGAGTGCTGGCGTACCTACCCCCTGGGGGTAAGAACCACTTGCGCTGTGGATTGAGACAGTGAGAAGTATTAACTGAGAGATAATGACGAAAGGAAGGCTGATGGAAAGGAAAATGCAAAAGAACGCGGAGAGGAAGTGGAGAAGGGTGAAGCAGTGGGTGGGGGGGGCAAAGTGACAGAAATGGTGAAGGATGAGAGGGGAAGGCGTTATAATCATAAGCCATTACCAATCGAGGGCGCGGGGTACACCGTGGAGCGTGGGCAAGTACAGAAGGGAGGGCGCCTGTGTTCAAGTCCAGCAAGTGCAAAACTTTCTCACACATCTCCCCCCCCCCCCTGCTCTTTCCAATTCTTTCTTTCCTCTCTGCACCGGGCCTAATAAACCCAGAAGCGCTGTGAAGATAACATTTAAAGGGAAACGACTCAGCAGGGTCTGGTTGAGGAAAAGCGCGAGGTAGAAAAAAACGGTGTGAGGGTTGGCAGAATAGGAGAGAGGCAAGGGAGTAGTGAAGCGAAGAAGAAGAAGAAGAAGAAGAAGTGATGAAAGAGGAACGGGGCCTCTCCTGGTGCTGCAGCGCGCCGATCAGTAGAGTCTAATGAAGGTGCAGATGCCCATAGGAGTCCTGCGCTCTCTTGGCGACCACTGGGAATGGCAATTAATGCGTGGTGTGCTGACGGAAGATGCACACACACACACACACACACACACACACACACACACACACACACACACACACACACACACACACACACACACAAACCTGCTGAGCGCACACACTCAGATGGGCCATTTGCCTTAAATGTTCCAAAAGCCACAATTGCCTAAATTCAAACAGTATATGGTGCATTCAGCCAAACTGCACTTACCCTCAGATTATACAACGTAAATGTCTACCAGGGAGCAGCATTATGCCCCATGATTCCATACCAGCAGCAGACAGAGTAGCACACAGCTCAAGTGATTGCCTCTATTGTGCATGTAACCACCCAGAACTCTCAACAATTCTTTCTTTGGGATTCACTGCACAAAGAGCCTTTTTTCCCTCCGCTGCGTTGCCCTATATTTCACATATAAGCCCTATGTGTGTATCAGCGCAGCTAACTCCCCTCGCACCGCTCATTACCTTATTGATATTTTTACTCCAGTTGGTGTATGAGATATGATACGATGTTGTATTGGGATACAAGGCTCAGGTGGGTGGGTCCCTGCACTGCGGATTAGCTGTGTTGCGCGCCTATCCTGTGAAACAACTCGTTTTAGAGCAGGTCACTGAGGGACAGCACTGTTATGTAAAGATGAAAGGATAAACTGCTGAGAGTGGAGAGAAATGGACTGAGTAAGAGATAAGGGAGAGTGTGTGTGCATGGGTGTATCTTTACTCAGGCATCTGCGCGTGAGCGAGTTTGCGAGTGTGTGCTTAGCAAATGTTACAAGACAAATACGGCTGGTCCGCCCTCTACTGAGATAAAATAGTCTGCATCTGTTTCACTAAGACAGCAGTGTAATGGCACCACAACACCTACATTGACACAAGGTTGAAAGAGAGGGTGGCGTTACAGAGGCACTTGGTAGACTATGTTCAAATGGACTCCTTGTAGTCAAATAGAGAAACTGCTGTCAAAAACTTTTGTTCTGTTTGTCCTCTACTTTATCCAAACAAATTACCTTGACCTTTGCATTTCAACGGAAATGGTTCTCTCCTTATCCTCATCTTTTATTCCACTCCGCCCTGTACCTACTTGCTGCCCATTGAAATTGTGTTTTTTTTGTCCACTTAAAAGACCAGATGAAAAAAAAGTATTCTATAGTTCCTGCCCCTGCCATCCTTCATCTGCAATAAAAGAGACACAAAAACATTCAAGTTACAAGGTGAGGCTCAGTATTCAGCACTGGCGTTCTTGAACCGAAGTTCAAGCTCGAAGCTGTATAATCCTTCAGCAGAAAAAAAGAAATTCACTTGTTATTTACTTCTACCAAAAATGTGCAGTTTATTACAAAGGATGGAAAAAGGCATCTTTGGAATTATTTCTTGACAGCTCACACACACATATTGGAGTTTAGTCAGACAGCAGAGGTGCTATCAGTTGTAGTTAAGGAGGAGGGGTCTTAGTTACCTCTAGGTTAATGATCCTCATTAATATGCGCTAATATACCCCAGGTCATACAGTAATTAAAAATCTCATTCGACGCTCTCAGCTTAAACTGACTTGGCTTCGTCCTACAAAGATTAGCATTTATTATTTGTCTCTGAGGTCTGTGTTTCATAGTGAGGGGGTGAGACTAATAGCCTAATGTTGAACATTTGACTGGGCTGTCTCTCATCTCCTGTGCCTAGTAAAGTATTTTGCCTTTGCTTGGCTGGGCACAACTGTTTATGAGCCGGATGGCTTTTGCCGGTCGTGCCTTGGAGAGTTGCATCACGTTTGCAAGAGAGTGTTTGTGCCAAATGGGCTCACAAACAAGCGCTCGGAAATACACACTCAGGCATACACCTAGATGCACTACTGCATGTGAAGTCCATCATCATGGGGACTTCCTAATTCCTCTGAGTCAGCTGATGTCAGCTGATGCAAGCTGTGCTAATTGTTAGGCTGTAAGGTGATTGCATGTTCTTGCAGGAAAAGTGAAAGAGAGACCGAGTGTAATAAATTGTTCACACCTGAATTTCCTAATTCAAAACCAAACCAATGCATGGATGAAACATTGGTAACATTTTCCAACTGGTTCAACACTTGTTAACAAAAGTAATGTGTTGGAAATGTTCAATTATTAGTCATGTAGTTGGCTTTTTGTAAAACACAACAGTTGCCTTGACATTTGTAATGTGCTTTACTGTGACAAGTTTGTTTAAATGAAGCAACGTTTTAGCGGCTAACCCGTAAGCAAGCTAGCTCGCTATTTCCACCATACTTTCAGGCTGCACTGGTTGGAAGAAATGAGCCAAACAACGGGCTAATGGCCGCTGGGTTTAAATGCTCCATATGTTTCTCCTAACCTTGATTAAACGGCGCTTCAGACCGCTATGCTGCAGGCAAATTAGCCCCATAGCGCGAGGAGGTCTGGCAAAGGAACCATGGTATACGCTAGCTAGCTAAAGACTGTCTTCTTTGTATTCAGATAAGCAGTCACAAGTCACAGCAAATGTGCTACAGGTTTACCAGTCACCAAAACAGGAAAATACTTTTCTTTTTGGATGGAATGACACATAAATGGAACACTTCCTGTGACTGGCTTAGAATGTGGTTCGAAACAAAAACGAAGTACTCCAGAGTTCACTCTAAAGCATCCTTTTGAGGCAGACCAGAGAACTTTGGTTGGTTCGCACCAGAGTTCAAGTCCTGCGGTCGCCCAACTCCAACAAACAAACAAACGGCGCCAAGGGGGGGGGTGTAACCTCCGGGATTCAGTTTAGAATTAGAGACGCTGGTGTCAATGCACAATTACCCGTGCAATATATGAAGACGCGGGGGTTTTGTGTGTATTTTCTGTCAAAACATAAACTGAATCAGACACCTATTCTTCTCAGTGGACCGCAGAAGTTTGTGACTCATCCTATCGCTGCCACACACACACACACACACATCTACACACACATCCACTCAGCCTCCCATGACCAATGCAGCAGCTACTTCAAAGAGCCTAGACATTCATGGTAATCTGCAATCGCTTCTCTTCTCTCTCCGCACACTCACAAACACAAACACACCCTCAGAGGGAGGGAGTGCTGGGAGATAGTTGGCCAGATTTAAGTTACATCCATGAGAGTGCGCTGCGGAAGTTCACGCCGCACCTTTTATTCTGTTTGATCTCGCAATCTGCAAGTAATTAACATCTGATTTACTGAGGCAGCAGCTAATAATGCAATCCGTGATTGGGACAGCTTCATAAGCGTGATGAAGAGCTCAAAAGGTGCAGTTCAACAGCGGGATTTGTCTGAGATCCAAAAACTAGAATTTTGTAATATCCAAAATGTCAATTTCATTAACTAAGCCCACAATTAAACTCTAGCTGGGAAAATAAATTGGGCGTCTGTTATGATAAAACTGTGATAATTACCTATTTATAAAAAAAGTTTCTAGAAGTAAGTCAGGTGGAGGTAATTAATCCAGCTTCTGAGGAGAAAATGCGTATTAAGAAGTTGCATAAAAGATGTCTTCATAATTTATCTTTAATGATCAAACTATACTCGATGTTTTGAATGATAACAGTCAGATATTGGGCTCATGACTCATTTGTTAGCCCTGAACAAACGTATTGCATTTGCCCTTCACACTCAAGTCACTTGTCATTGAATCTTCAATATAACACATGTTGATTAACGCTCCTTTCCTTTACCACAACAACATATGTAGATTAAAGGCGAGAATAATCCCTGTAACAATGTCCCTCCCCATTTACAAGACCCTTTCCGGTAAAATCCGGTAAAATCACCCAAAGTTATTGCAGCTCCTGTTATATTCATTATTTGTGCGATGCCTCTTTCAAAGGACAACACAAAAGCGAGAGGTACACGCGTAGAGACAGGGAATCTGCTGCTTCACGCCGCTGTGTCTCTTTGATAAAGAACACACACATCTCTGAGGCGCAGAGTGTGTTCAAACCGAGGCGCAGAAGGCTCAGTACATTTGGCTCAGAGTGTGGAGACTCCGGCCTGTTCACCTTGAGAAAGACAACGAGATGCTCAACAGTAAGCTAGTTAGAGGGAATACAATGTGGCTGTTTTTCTTTTGACTCAATCATTTTTTTCCCTGCCGTTTCCATATATAGCATCTGCTGAACATCAAAGAGAGAAGAGCTTTCTCTCAGCAACAGGCCGCAGCAGAATCATTATCCCCCGCCTCTAAATACACCACGTGTGTTTGCACACATGTTCGCTAATCGTCAAAGGAGACACTGCTGACTCAGCCTCACAAGCTCACACTCTCACACACGTACTTCACATAATGTAACATCACTCACAATAACAAGACTCCATTGAAATCAAGTTTATTCATGAGATTACAATACACCATGCTATCTCTGACTGCACAAGGTCGCTAACTGGCAGATCGGCGCAGCAAACAAATCCGGATCACTTCTCTCCTCTCCCGGGGCTCTTCCTCTCTCCTTTCTCTCTTTGAAATGTTTTCCTCTTTGTTTTTTCAGATGTTTTCTGTTCTTTTTGTGCTTTTTACGGAACCGGATTGTCATAGCAACCGCAGCAATTACCGGTTGTTTCAGTGGAATGTTGAATAGGTATTTTGTGTACAAGCACCTGTTCATGTGCAAAAAGTGTGTGCTACGTTGATAGATGTGTGTTTCTGTATTCTGCCGCACGTGTTTTTCGTTCCTCGCTATTCCGTATGCATTGGATTCATGATGACTGCCGTTCTTTGAGCTGTCGGGTGATTGTGGGTAATGCAGTTTTGTTTTTAGCGAGGCTTTTGTTTCCTAAAATTGTCATGAAATGAGCCCTATCTTAAAATGCAAATACTTTGCATATTTCTTCTTTGCAAGTGAAATAAAGGCATTCACCCTAAAACGCTGGTGTGCAGGAGACATGATATAACCACAAAAGGGTGCCATCAGAGTGGAAAATCAGTCATGAAGAGGTGTGAACATTTCATTTAAGCTTCGATGACTTACGCTTAAGTGCTAATTGGTGTAATTTTCTCCATTAAAGTTTTGTATTCTATCAAAGCTTCTGTCTTTCTCAAACCTTACCTTGGTCTTTAGGTTGGGCTGTCTTTTATTAGAATTGTTTTGCTTTACTTCGGTTCAACTTTAACCTTTGTACCTGCCAAGAATGTGAAACACAATTTGTGCAGAAGGAAGTCATCCTCCACTTGCAACTCTGTCTGTCATGTCCACACCGTGGTAACTGTAGTTCACAATTTGTTCTCATGTCACTAAACTTTCTGCTTATAATTCAGCGATGCGGCAGATCGGAGGAAAAGCTCTTCCTGGGCATTTCACCCTACTTATTTTCGCACTGCAACTTCTAAAAGCTTTCTCCGGTCGAGATAACAAACACACAGATATTGCTCTTCCAGATCAAATATAAATCTAAGAGGGTCTTTCTGAAGCTGGGAGCAGGTTTACTCTTGTTATGTTTGTGTAAGTGCAAGTCTATCTCCACTCGTCAAAGAGCTCGTCCATATTTCACTCTCAAGTCTTCTCCCAAGTGAGGAAATATGAAAGCAGCATCGCAGGTCTACTATAGACTATATTAAACTGCTTATGCCCAGCTCTTAAATTACCTAAGAGATTGCTCAGCATTGTGCAAAGTGCTGTCACTGTGTGTTTATCATTTAAATAACACATTTGGATATAATTGGTTTTAGTTTTTTTTTAAGCTCTAAAAATGACTTAATTTTTGTAGTTGGTGTGAGTCCATTATTATATTCTATACCTATTATATGTGATTATTTTGCCACTGATTTATTATATATTGTGTTGTCTGCCCTGAAGTTAAAAACATTACATTTTTTGGCCGGACATGAAATGAATTCACAAATAGACATCAAGCAGTTTTCCGCACACAGTAGCAGCTAAAGAAATACTTATTTACTGTTACAGATTCTGCAATATGCACACACACACACACACACACACACACACACACACACACACACACACACACACACACACACACACACACACACACACACACACACACACACACACACACACACACACACACACACACACACACACACACACACACACACACACTAGCTCTTTCCAAGGCTATTCTAGTTCTCTGCACCTGATGTTAAAAGTGTGTCCATGTCTGTGTGTGTTGTTTCATGTGCACTTGCAGTGTGTGCAGTTATGAGTGCGTGCCTCCGTGCGTGTGTATGTATTTATGTGGGAGAAGGAGGCTATTCATTTTTGATTGTTTTCAATGAGGGTCCAATGCAAAGAATCCATAACAATGCTATCAATCCACAGCAGCGGCAACAACATGGATGTAATTTATATGGTAATGCAGCCTCCGTGGTTGCCCCAAGTTACGCAGTGGGCATCTCTGACAATGGACAGCATAGGTGTGCTGCAGCATCTTAATAGCATGTACAGCCACGGATACACTCACAAACACACTTGCACTTCACAGCAACAGGGAGGCATGTTTCAATTAGCAGATGCAGATAGGCGCTGGGTTTGTGAGTTTCGGGTCGAGTGTGTCGCTCGGTGTCATGTTGTGTCTGTCCTCCTCTCCAAATAAAGAAAGGCAGCCACTTCAGTAAGGAGCGACCTTCTGAACCAAATGTCAGGAAGACTCAGAGATAATCTGTTTGCCGGTTTCTTTCAATGAAAGAAAGACATTCTTCCTTGGCGGTGTTCGGCCTTCACTGTTTTCTCCTCTCCACTTCGCAATCTGTATTTATTTTCTTTATTATAACTTTCCTTTTTTTGTCCACACTCTTAGGTTGCTGCAATTCTCCGAGTTTGATGAGTCACGTATCTGAGGGGTAAAATATTCAAAGGTTTGGTTTGAAGAAAAGTAGTATCAATACACACTTAATATTGTGTATTTATTATAATGTATAAAAGCACACGTAAAAAAATGGTTAAGCAAGCATTTGCAGTTTATAGGGCTGTTCTATTTCACAAAATAAGGAACTACAAGTGTCGAGGAATGGAAATTATTAATATCTTGTCAATTCCTTTTTCAATTTCTGATGAATTATTAGATGGAATATGAGTACATACAGGTTTATTAAAACTAGAACTTTTATTTCTTGATCTCTAACATTCAGCACCACACACTTTAAGTAACCTTCTAAAAGCTGCAGCCTCAGTCTGACTATCATCATCTAAAATATTTATTAAGTGAAAGCATTCGCTTTTCATTTAGGGTTTTTGAGTCAAGAATCAAATCATTATTTGAATGACTTTTGGGAGTCGGACCGGTGGACTCGCTACAGGTGCTACTGGGTTGTGAGTTTATTCCTTATTCAAAAACACACCTTTGTGCACTTTAATGACACACTGTGTTAACAAATGCTTCAGCCTATTGGAAGCACTCCCCTCTTTGATGAAATTGACATTTTGAAATGGTAAAACCTTTGCTTTTAATCTGTAATGCACTTTGAATCGCTAGGTGCTCAAAAGTGCTATATAAATAAAATTGTCTTGCCTTTGTTTCGTCAAGTTTTAGAACTATTTTACTTACGCCATGGTTACAATACTTGACGAACAGAAACATGATTCAGGAGGCTATTTGCGCCACTTCATTGCGCTACTGTTGGAAAGCATTGAGAAGATGATCTGATAGTCAGGGAGGCAACAAGAAACCAGTTCTCATTTGAGAACTTATTCATGGTTTCCATCCCAAATACTATAAACTACACTGAACCGGGACTTCTTGAATCAGAAACTTTTTAGTTCATGGGAAAAGAACATTTAGGTTAAACTCATTTTTAACAGATTTGACAAAACCTGGAAGGGATAGAAAAGCTAAAAAAGCTGTAATGCGAAACAAAGTAATGTGACGCTGAGAGTGTGGATGGCACCTTCTTCGCAGCTGGAAGGCGTCTTCATCATCAGCTGCTGCGGGCTCTTTGTGCATTTCTGTGGGTTTTTTGGAGGATCTGCCTGTTTTAGAAAGAGGGAAAAGGGCCCGCATAGATGTGGAGTGATGGAGTGATGCAGGCGTGATGAAAGAGAGGAACGGAGCCCGAGCTGTAGGCCACAGAAGAACCCAGACACTGTGTTACACATCAAAGAAAGAGCCAGTGATACAATCATCTCTTTAGGCTGTGAAAGCTCAACTTAACTAATTAAAACACGTCTGTTGAATCATCCTCTTATCCCTCCCTTTCCTTCTTTGCTCATTTTACCGCTCTTTTTCTGCAGTGGTTCTGATTGTAAAAGGGAATACATGAGCGGGAAAGTTGTGGGAGAACGCATTCAAGGTATCAGGTGGATAAACTCGGCCATCCCTGGATAGGCTGTGACATCAATTTGTTGCTCATACTTTACAGACGCTAACAGGTGTGCATCAGGCTGAATGAAATATCAGAAAAGGCATGAATATGAGGAAAAAGCAGGCGAGGATTAGAGGAAAAAGAAAGGGGGGGTAAGAGGACGAGATGAGATGAGGAGACAGACTGCACTGTATAGATAAATAGAGAAAAGGGCCCATTGTGTCAGCAGCTGTCATCACTAAATAGCCCTCAGATCACTGTCAGACACTACCACACATACTCATATAGGCACACACTCTCTCTCACACACACACACACACACACTGACTGACAGTTCCCCCTCAGTCCAACATCTGTGCTGACAGCAGCCACGGTAATGAGTCTCTGCATGTGCCAGCATGGGTGTGTCGTCTCTTTTTCCTCGCTCTTTCCCAACACGCGCGCCGATCATTCAATCATTCCACGTCTCCCTTATCTTGTTGTCCCCCCCCCCTCTTCTTCTTCTTCTTCTTCTTCTCTTCGTCATGTTCTTAATAGAGGAACGTGCTGATTGAGCCGCACGAGTAACTGAGAACAACAACAAGTCGTAGTCGGTAGATTTGTGTTTTTTTTTCCCATCCAGGTGCGCTGTATTTCACGTGGAGGTGTGTAGGAAGAGAGTTGAGAGAGATGATGAATGGCTCTCGTTAGAGGGGTAATTTGTCTCTTCTTGTCTGACTGGGCTCCAGCTGTCGCTCCATCCCCTCGCTCCACTCCAGTCTCCTTGGCCTACAACTCCTCACCTCAGCCAGATGGGTGGACGGATGGACGGCGTGAGGCAGGAGGGAGAATGCGAAGAGAGGGAGGGATACAAGGACGAGAAAAGGAAGGGAACAGAAGTCATTGACGGTCAACAATGAGACTTATGTCTGTTTGTTGCCATTGTATGATTGGCTTTGAGGGGATTAAAGGAAGTTCATAGATGAGATTATTCAATACAGCGAACACTTACATGACTCATACAAGCAAGTCAATGCACGGATGAAACCAATGATGAAAGACAGTTTCTTCTTACATTGTAATGAAATCATCAAAGGACTACGCTAATCCCACCGTCCTTAGATGGGCAGTTTTTCCCCCCCGTGATACACATATTTTTCACGCTAATCAACACTTGCGAGAGAAGCATAGACTCTGTGTTTGGATGGCGAGGCGGACGTTGAGATGTGTACAGATGGCTGGGGAGGCGGATGAAGGACGGGCCACGGAAACAAATCGTCAAGAGGAATGCTCATTGCTAAGTCTTTGTTCTAATAACACAAAGCAATTTCCACTGACCTTTCCAGATATGTAGCGGGCAGAAATGACTGAGTTAAGGATGCCCCACAGCATAATTGCTAAGGAGATTAAAGTTCCCTTAATTGCTTTTGGCCAACTAGTGCAATTTTTCCTTTTTTGTAATTAAAATGATTTAAAATATTAATAACCACGCTGGCGTAACAAGTAACCTTACGCGTACAATAAAAAAAAATGCACTGAAGCAATCTCAAAGGTGTGCACCTACGCTCACACACAAAAACACACACTTGTGTACATTTTCTATTGGCTGCTGTCACCAATAGCCTCATTATGGGTTTAGTGAAACATGCAAATAGCAAGGTCCCTGCTTACCGTCAATTGAAGTGAATGATCGATACATTTAGATCAATCGTTGTCTTTCTATCCTTCCGTGGCCCATTCCCTCTTTCCCTCTTCATTACTTCTCTCCATGTCCTCCATCTTCCTCTCCTCTGTCCCCTCTCATTCCCTCCTCCCTTCCTAATTACCCTCTATTGGTTGTTATCCCATTTTTTTTGTTAATTGCCGATACGTTTTGTCAGCTTCTGGACTGTCCCATTTTTTCTCCATCCTCCTCTCCCTCTATTTATTTTTTCTCCCACTCTCCATTCCCCTCTGTGACCTCGTTGTCTCTCCCCCCTTTCTCTCCATCCTTCTCCCACTGTCCCTCCCCTCCTGTTGGCCACAGTGTTTGCTTTGCCATTGTTTATCCATTTTTCTCTGTTTGCGCTGATGAGATTGACTGGACACACAGCCACACACACACACACACACACACACACACACACACACATACCTAAACAGAAGACAAGGCTGGCCTCTCTGGGGTGTAGTTAACGGGGGGGGCTGTGTATCGATCCTAGCTCTGGTTTCCATGACGCAAAGCTCTAAGCTAGAGCAGTTTGGATGGCAGGACGGAGACATCACTCTGCCTCCATTTCCATCAAATATATCTCGATAAAGCTGCAATGGCACCTGGACTCAAATGTGTATTTTCCCATGATTAATGCGCTTCGTTTTAAAGCAGCAAAGATGGGCAAGCTAGCCAAAGACTATGTCCAATCACTTTGTTTCTTAAACGATGTCTTCATTTATCTACCCCACTCCCTCCCTTGCCTTGATACAGTTTCCCTTATGCCAGCTATATTGCACCGTTACCCAAAAAGAGCTCCCAATCTATCATGGCCTTTACACATTTTGATTTCCATCAATACTCCGAGATGGGAAGGTGAATGCTGTCAAATTACAATCACACCACATCTGTATTCTTGTGAAATGTCAGTAAGAAAAGGAGAAAGAAAGAAATAGAAATGTTCTCGCCTTTTCTTCAAGAACTCACATCTTGCTCCTCGTCTGTTCTTGCATCTTTGTGTCCGAAAGAAAAGAGAAAATAGAAGTGTGATAAAAGAAGATGTGAATTGCTGAAAGGCCGTTTATTGTACTTGCTCTATTTTCTGGTAAAGTTTTCATTGACCAAAGAAAGAATGGATAAGTTTGTAAAACTAGGGCCTATTTTTTTTCCCCGGACCCCTACAATTTAACTTTGGTAGAAGGTCACAAAAAGAAAATACACAGTTTTTGATTGTAGAAACACATCTCTGGCGCACAAGGCCATCATGTTGAAAGTGGAATCAGAAGAAAATAAGTGATATTGAGTGAATCAAAGTGTCTTTGGTCGACTATAATTAGCAGTTGTAATAACCCAGGTTCTTCGGTGGATTGGCTGGACTCCTTGGCCTCATTCTCACTGTATTGTTGATTGATTGAGCTGCAAATATGGCAGACATAATTATTCTATATTTTGAGCCGTCTGCAAATAGAATTTATTAGATCTGTCTTTGTCCTTGATTCCAAACCTTTAGAGAGTAGAGAAAATGTTCTCCATCCCTCTTTTTGCTCTCTGGTGTATGGGACAGCCTGATTGTGTCCACGCGTCCCCACGGCTCCCACTATTTAAAGATTGGGTTGTTAACTTTCTTTTGTCTCCACCATGTAGAGGACAATCTTACAATGGATGTAGGCCTTCACGAAAATCTTATCGTACTCTTGGCAAAGCAAGAAGTTGTAAAATATAAAAGAAATTGCAATCTGAATTTTTAAACAAATGAAATTAGCTTATGGTGTCTGATTTTAGGAAACATAAGATGGATTTTGCAGGGACTTCATCATTCGTATTTACTTTTGCTAATTTCTCACTATGTCTTAGCATAATTTTGTCATTTTTAATACAGTAGCCACTGTTTAAGTTATATAGGCTTGCTTTAATTGATCAAGTGCAAGGATAGTGCTGCAAATAATTTATTCTTGGAGGTTGTATGGATGAAAATCAATTAGGGTTAAAGCACGGAACATTTGTTTAAACTAAGCTAAATTGAGCATAAGTGTGTAATAATGAGTTGAGTGTCTGCAGTGCATTTAATATCTCTTTGTCACTCATTAATGTATCAATGAGACCTGCTGTCTTTTTCTGAGAATGTATCGACTCAGCAAGCTTCTGTGTTTGTATCCGAGCTGCTTTACATTGCTATGACCAGGGGTTTGTTCCAAGAAGCAAGTTTACTACGAAGTTATCTGGATAACTTTATTGATTACAACGTGCAGCTGCTCTTTTGACATTCATTTAGCAGATTGTAAAGGTTTCATTCTTCTAAATAACAAAAAAACATGTATTTACTTACCTCATGCAGGTTTAGTTTTATTTTGTGGTATCAGTGTGAGATTTCTGCAGAGCTGTATTGTTTTGAGCAGTGGCGAGCCGTGACTTTTATACCTAGGCCCTCTGACCCCCCCCCCCCCCCCCCTTCCCTCGAAATAAAAAGCAAAAGAAGAGTTATTGCGTCACAGCGTATACTTCAGCGGAATATCAAAACAGTGGTCCGGGGTGCAAAACGCATCAATGACAGCGACCCTCTACCACACTAAACAACACAATTTATATAAAGACTTATCATGACAGGGCACCCACAGCCAAGTAACAATTACAAATGAATTAAGTCGGCACGGCGGCCCACATTAAAAATGACTTAGGCCTACCTTTGATGATCAAATCACTTAAACAAAAAAGTCCATCCTCCTGTCCTTTTGGATGAAGCACTTGATGGCGGGTCATTCAGCTGATCCTTTGCCACTCCAGTTTATCATTGTAACTCAATCTTGAAAATGATTCGGTTAATAATTTCGCATCACTATCACTGACATGAGCCATCATGAACAAACTTATGCTAATCATAAATCTATCGATCATAAATCTATCGATTAGATATAGGATTTGAAATGTATAAAAGTAGGTAAGACATGTGGATATTATCCGGCTGAACAAAACATTATCAAACAGGTTCGTTCCACAGACATTATTTCCAGCTATTTTCCAAAATCCTATGGAGAAATCCCATTGCTTTTTCGTCAAGGGAACCCGAGCGCAGCTTACTTCCTGGTTTTAGGACGCATCACTGCACCACATGCATAAACTTCACAGCGGGCGGAACTTGTCATAAAGTCCACGAAAATAAAGCCCACCCATTTAGAGGGAATATATGATTGGCTAATTGTACTGTCATTTGACATTACTCTCTCGTTCAGTTACTATAGCGGGCCCTGTGAATTCACAGCTGGACCACCAATCAGCTCCTCTCTTCACAGTAACTCACAGAGATGAGCTTCTTTCATTTAACCCTTCACATTCCAACAGAAACTGAATAGGCAGATTCGAAGGATTTATTTCTTTGGAAATGTTATTTTAAATACAATTAAATCAAGTTATTTTGGTAAAACTAATGAAAAATATAACTAAAAAAATTTTTTTAAAAATATGTTTTATTTTTTTATGTTTTCAAATATTATTGTTTAGAGAGGGCCTAAGATATTCAGGTTTTTGAGTCTGAGCACTATGACTCAAACCAGTGTGGCAGTATATCCTACTTTTCAGAATAAGCTGTCAACAGTTTTTACAAATACCTTGAAAATAGTTCCACTGAAAACTGTCAGCATTAAAGTCCGGTTTTCATTCAAAGTGTTCGTAGAGAGACAAAATAAAACCCAAACGATTTTCATGGCTTCAGAAACTAAACTTTGTTTCGGTTATCGGACCCTTTAAGGCATTCTGGGCTCATCCAATAAAAACGATCGAGATAAGTTAGTAAACCCGCCTCGGAACAGGCCCCTGTCTCGCTGTCAACCATTGCCATTTTTTTTGTCTAACGCGCCCCTCCCCTCCCCCCCTCTCTCTCTGTCCCTCCATCCTCCAGGTCGCCCACTCCCTCCAACCTCTTCCTCGTCCCTGCTCCCTCCGTCCCTCCCGTCCTCCTCGTCCGCCCCCCACCACCACCCCTCCCCCGGCCTGTCTCCACCCTTCAGGGAATGCCAGGTGCCCCTGCTGGAGAAAAACTCCCCCCACTCCCACCTGGAGCCTCACCCCGAGGACTCATACTTGCTCCGGTCCCAGGCCTCGTCCGCGGGTAAGAAAAGAGAGTTCGCCAGTCACCCACCCCCCCCCCCCCCCCCCTTTTACCCTTTCATTCATTTTATTTATACATCAACATGTCATCCATCACCTGCATTACCTCATCAAGTGTCCATTTCCTGATCTGATTTAGTCGCTGCTCAGGAAAATGCCAAGCAATCCTCTCGCTTTAATTCAATGTCACATCTTATTCTTTTAGCCATTTTGTCTCTGCTCTTCGTTTTTTTTTCATTCCTCAGTCGTCAGCATTTGTTTGCAGGGCTGGGAATCAAAACAGAAGAACTAAAGCATTTATTGTTTGCATTGTGACGGATCATAAAATATGCAGCAAGAGATTTAAGACAGAAATTGATTGTTAGCATGGTTAATTGTGGATATTAGGGATTTATGAGAGAGGAGATAAATCCTATTATTGATCATTTAAGGATTCAATTTAAAATATTTTTATTTGATAAGATCAACCGGCATGTGAAGACGGCTGCAAGAGCTGCACATGATAATGACAAATTATAATTAATGACAGAAAGTAACAAACGAAAACGCTCTGTTCCTAAACCTGTTGTCACATAATAAATAAAAGCAAATTTTTAGTCAAAATTGGTCATCTCTTAATGGATCTCATTTTAAATATTACCCTCCCACCTTAGTTAACTATCGCCGGAAAACAATGATGCAAGTAAAAGCAACCTCTTCACTCTGCACAGCGCAGACTGTTTGCCAGTGAGTAGGTGTGTTTGTACTTACTTTCCATGTGACATTAATAATCCGCTGGAAAGTGAAAGGTAGGGGAATGATGAATTTTAAGTACCGGCAGGAGATCAGTGCAGCAAAAGACAAACTAGTTTATTTTTCCTGGCTGTATGCTTCCTCTTTCATCATTGGACTCTCTCTTGGCTGTTACAGGCCCTATGTGCTTATATCAGCCCCTCAAAACAATTTCTCTTCCCCATACACACACACACACACACACACACACGCACGCACACACACACACACACACACACACACACACACACACACACACACACACACACACACACACACACACACACACACACACACACACACACACACACACACACACACACACACACACACACACACACACACACACACACACACATCTGCTGTGATGAGTTTGTTCATCATCATACACATTTATTCCCAACAATTAGCTAACCGTGGGCCAACTCCGTCTAACTCTCTGCCCCTCTCTTTCCCGCTCCTTTCTCCATTCCTCTGTGCATCTGCACTTGTAATCAGCAGATATATTTAGCAGCGGCCTGATGGGAGGGAGGGGTGGGGGGGTGGGAAGAGAAATCCTAATGTGATTTTTGGTGGAATACAATCTATTGTTAATGGCGTTAGGCTCTCCTTTGATCCAGTATAAATCTTCATTAGGGAAGGCCCGGGTCCCAGGTTCAAGAGCAACGTGATTAGGAGGCTTTTAAAATGACGTTACATCAGCCTTCTAATTGGTTTACTGTTTGCTGGGGCAACATCAATCATTAGCCCAGTAACCGCACAGCAAATAAATTCACTCTGCCACTGACACCCTAATGGCAGACGCTGGCAAAGAGGGAGAGTGAGGCTCGCAGGCACACTCTCTCTTTCTCTTTCTCTCATTCTTGTTCACATACACCCACACTTTCTGTTCCGGGGCTTCTTTTCAGTCTCTGCTGAGCCTGTACACACAGAGAGCGAGGGAGACAAAGAAAAAACAAGAATGACAGAGAAAAAAGAGGTGCAAAGAGGCAAATGGGAACACAAATACAGAAAGCCAAACTTTGACTTTTGAAGTTGTTTAATGAGACATCGTGCATGGAAAAAAAAAGAATGAAAAAGCAGAGTGAGTGAAAAGAAACATCTAAACAGAATAAAAATAGATGGGGACTGTAAGGGAGACGGAAACCGAGAGACACAGGGAGTCAAAGAGATAAAGAACATGAAAAGGGGGGAATGTGAATAAAACGGGGTTCGCTGATGAGAGCTTAGAGGGTGAAAAGAGAAACATTTGGATGGAAGGAGAACAACATTGAGATGAAGATTGCAAATTGCCACGATTCCCAGCCAGGACTGCTGATCTAATGGGTGCAGAGAGAGTCCTTGGCTTTGGGCGTCCATTAAAATCGACCTAAATGAGTTTAGAGTGGCAGTCTGGCAACTGCATAAACAAACCCTGGCATGTAGGAAGTCACAGGAACGGCTGCGAGGAAATAAAACACCTATAACCGGCGTCTGTTTATGCATGTGCCTGTGTGAGTGTCTGTTTGTGTGATTTGTGTGGTCCTGCAGCGAGTGGACGCTGGGCAGGAAATGAGGCTTACCAAGCCAGGCAGAAACTGACCACAGCGAGATAATCCTCAGGAAGCAGCATGCTGTGTGTATGTGTGTTTTTGTGTCTGCGTGCGTGTGTTGTTCCAGTAAAGTAGTCCACCATTACCTAAGCTAACAGGTGGACAGACATGACTTGTGTTCCCACTGAAGCATGACAAGTGAACGGGAACGGAACGGTGTTGCCGGGGATTGGCTGGGAATTGGGTCTGCGAATGTTTATGTGGGAATACTGTTTGGCTCGGAGCACCTGTCTGGGAACGCCGGCAGAGCTGAGACGGCCAACCGGAGCGTGGCAGATCGCTCCTGGAAAGAGCGTTAGCGCTGTCTGGCCATTCATTATGCATGGGGAATGCTAGGCTATTTTTAGCCCGAGCCCTCCTCTAAAGTGGCTAGCTATCTCATGCCAGGGAAGCCACCCCAAGTCACTGCCGAAGCAATGAATGTTTAATGGCTTTGTTGAAACAAATCTACAGAAACAAAAGGCGAAGACGCGTTGCCTCCTTCTGCTCTAATGTTATTCTTCATAATGGTGCTTATGTAAGGGTGACATTTGCGTAACAGTGGGATGATTCGCGCCTGGTGTGTGTGTGCAGTTATATGCATCTGTGTGTGCGTGGGGGTAATATGCACACGTGCATTTTTCTGCTCATGGAGACTGTTTGTTTTTGGCTGAATTTGATGACTCTTCTCTAGCGGATTATTGCCTCCTAATTAGACAGAGATGACTAGCCAAGGCAGAGGCGGTGTGTGTGTGTGTGTGTGTGTGTGTGTGTGTGTGTGTGTGTGTGTGTGTGTGTGTGTGTGTGTGTGTGTGTGTGTGTGCATTTAACTATATCTTTTTTTGGTGCCTGTATGTGTTTGTGTGTATACGAAAGCCGATGTAAGAAATTAAGCTCCTTTTTTCAGCATGTGTGTGTGTTTCACCTCAAGCTCTCCTTCCATTGTGCTCAGTCTCTGAGCTCTGAGAAGAATGACAAATGAGGAGAATATGACATTCTCAGACAGAGGACATATGAAGCAGCAGCACATGGGAAGATACCACCTTAAAACACAGGGAGAATAGCAATTAACACAGGGAGAAGGTGCATGAAAAACAATGGGGGGTGGCACTGTTTTGTTTTTTTAAAGAAATGTAGGAGCAGTGGAGATATGGGTCGTGAAATAAAATAAATATTGAGACAAAAGGAGTGGGAAGGACGGAGGGAGGGCAGGGAGCTGAGCCCTGCGATGATCCCTTTTTAACTGCTGAATGAGCATTTCTATTCTGCACACACACACACACACACACACACACACACACACACACACACACACACACACACACACACACACACACACACACACACACACACACACATCCAGGTGCATATCCTGCCCTGCAACATTTCTGTTAACCACAGAAAAATGTCAATAAACAGTTTGCCTATCCATGGCAACAAAACAAACTGCATTGGTTTCTGCCAGCTGGTCACACACTCATATAGACACACACACACACACACACACACACACACACACACACACACACACACACACACACACACACACACACACACACACACACACTCACACTGTGAGATTCATATGGTGTGGCGAGCCCCTGCCTCTCACTTGTGTGCTTTACAGAGGATGCAGGTTAGCAGACAGGCTAATGCTCCTCCGCTGAATGAGGCTCCTTTTGAATTGCAAAGCATAATGAACTTCCAGGGATTAGCCTGAGCCAAACCACCAGCTTACAGCTATATGGTGTGTGTCGTCCGTCCCGTTCCCCCCCCCCCCCCCCCCCCCCCCCTCCTCTCTAGGCGCAGGGGGACGTTGGACAGAATAAAGTGGGTCAGGCTTCAACAGCAGTCAGAAGGGCTCAAGCTTGTCTACAAAAAGTGGCAGCGAAAACAAAACCGAGAGCTGTTAAGAGAATCTTTTCAAAATCGCTGTTTACTCACACTGGCAAGTCAAAGAGAGAGGAAAGAAAGGAGGGAAAGATAAAGTGGAATAAAATGTGAAATGCTTGGCTGCTCCCTAATTGCTCTATTTCCTCACCGCATGTTTTGCCTTTTATCAGACTGAGTTCCCGGTTAAAACAGTTGTTCCTATCAGCCTACCTGCGGGTTGTACTTGAACAAACCGGACAATTCATCTGACTAAGTCCTCTATCTTAATTTATTGGATCCATTTGCCCGCAGCCTACTTGTTACTGCGCGGCCTCTGTTCCAATGGTTGGTCAGATTTGTGTTTCTGTGGCTAAAGCAATCTGGGGTTCTCGTCAGAAGTTGTCTGAGCATATGAAAGAAAAAAAACGGCCTTATACTTCAGCCTTGTTTCTCGGGCAGACCCCACTTCTCCTTGTGTTTGTGTTTTCTCTGAAGAGCTTTTAAGGATTTGTTTTAATGGATTTTGAGTCTACATGAAAATACATTTCTTTGACATCACTTTGTTCTGTAGCAGAGAAAAAAGGAAAGCAATTTGTCTCCGGTCGTAGCTGTTTTGCAGCACACTAAAGTCGATGTGGAAGACAAAGGCGGCATGTGCCTAAAGAACAGTAAACATTAGCATTGAATCATTCATGCACTTTATTTAGCAAATATTGATTCAATGCAGAATAAAAGAAACAATCTCATTCTATCATGTAACAATTCACTTCAGCTAACCTGACAGTACGCGGCCCCAGGAGGCCAGAAAACGCATAGAATTACAAGTACTTTTCTCAGCATTTACATTTTTCTGACTTTATCGGGAGACTCATAATACAATTCACAGCTGTCTGATAGATAATAGCATTTCTGTGTCTTTTTTCAAGCAGAATGTTAAAATCTTTATTACAAAATGTGGCAGATGTGAGTTTCTGCAACACTACAGGATTTATTACTCAGTCCCTGTGTAACAATATAGTGACTGGACTGTTAAACAGTACACACACACACATACATTTCCACACAATTGATGCTTGTACACACGCTCAGCAGTACATAGAAAACTAAGGCTATAAAACCATGTATTCCTCTTCCATACAACGTGTGCCATGTATTATTCATCCCATTTTGAATAAAAAACGATTCAGTATTTATAGCAGGAAAGTGAACAAAGACAAAAACAAACCTGTGCATGTTTGCTGTGCGCAGATTTTAACATGGTGCCTACTTTTATTTTCATATCGCACAGACTGTGTGCCCATGCCTTCATGTGTGCGTGTGAGCTTATTTTTCCCAGTGTATTTCCCATGCTCTGTGTTGTGTGCATTGTTGCTCTGCTTGGATAAAAAAGTATTTATGCAGATAGGGTGTAGTTGGAGCTCTGTCACATTTATGTATGCATTGCAGAGAGGGGAAGTCGGTTCAAATGTATTTATGAAGTGCTCTTAAGAAACAAGATTTATCCCAAAGTGCTTTACATCTCAGCAAAAGACACAAACAAAATGCAAATAAAATCACCATAAAAGGAGAGGGGAAAAATCCTTGAAGAAAGAATTTGGCTGTATGGAAAGGAGGAGGAGAGATATACTCTTTGCATGCTTTAATATCAATTTACACTCTGCATGTATGATGCAAGAGTTGGACTTTTCCTGCAGGAGTGTAACTGCATATCTGTTTGCATATGCCAATATATGCACGCCGGTTCTCCCAGGGGCATCTTCGCATGTGCAAACAAACAGATGTTTTGCGTCTCTCCCGTGTAGCAGAGGTCAGGCCCCTTCGTCTTACTCTCGTCTCTTCGCCCACTTCGGCTCTTCTCTCCTTTCACTAGCATCTGTTCTTCGGGGCCATGTGGGTGACACCTGCGTCCCAGTGGCAGCCCGGTGGAATCAGGTCACCTTACAAACTGGTCGCCATTACAGCTGCAGATGCAAAGGAGTGCCATGCCCCCTATATGATCTAAACACCCGCCTAGAGAAAGGAAATTATGAAGAGGGAATGATTTAATTCCATAGATGGATTATTATGGGCCCAATGTTTCATTAGCTCAATGTTTGACAAATGTGACCCAAAGAGTCATGCACCAACCAGGTTAAGACTCACAATTACCAGAAAAGAATAAACACCTGGGACATAAAAAGACAAATAAGACAACAAAACAAATAGACACCTCAAAGAGACTCACAACAATTGTGCATGCTTAACAACCACAAATAGAGGCAAAGCAACTACAAAGATACAGACAACTGCAGAAAGAAACAAATGAACTACAGGAAACTAAAATAAAAAATATATATATATTTGCAAAACAAGCACAAAATGATTACAAAAAAATGATAATCTAAAAGTTATAACAGAAAGAAAAAAACAACAATTAAAAAACTACAAAGAGATACAATACGATAAAAAAAGAGGAAAAATTAACAGAGATGCCTAACAACGACTAAAAAAGGCTCAATTGTCTTAAATTCTAAGTGACTTGGCACCATGTAGGATAAGTGGGGGGGCCTTTTGCATGCAGGTGCCCAGGGACTCATTCTGACAATATCCACCCCTGCTTAATGCTACAAATATAAATATGTTTAAAACATAGATTTCTTCGAGGTGGTTTCTGTGAACTTCTACATTCTGTGTGTTGTTTCAGTGTAGGAGTCGTCATCATGGATGCCGCTCATGACTCTCTTGATGGACAAATATCAAAGCTGAAAGGGGGGCAGGAGCGTTTGCCACATCCACTCGTCTCTCTTCTTCTTACACGCTGTTTCTTTTCTCATCAAATTCAAGAGGAGAGGAAAAATGCTCGGGGTACAAGTGTGATCGCGCAGCTTGACAAAGCAGTTGCTGCTGTTGTTTTCACCCCGCACATACGTGTGCATATGTGCACTTACTGCTCACCCTTTGATCAACGCCAGAAGGCTATTTGCAAACAAACACAATCAACTTAATGTATTCCACGCTCAGATGTGTAGTATAATAAAGGAAATGCAGCGTGTTGTTTTAATGTGAGAAAAAGCCAATAGTGATGTTAAGCAAGAATTCCAAGTTAAGTCAATAACCCTGTGTGTTTTGCAATAATTCCAACATCCCTGTTCAGATTAAAATAAAGGTTTGGACAGTTTGTTGTGATACACAAAGTGATTGTATGCCCTCTTTTTGATCAGTGTCGCTTTGAGTACATTTACCTTTCAATTTGTGAACAAAGGTATGTTAAGTGATGTAACCCTGACAAGCTCTCCTGTACTGTATAGAATGTGGTTTATTGATTTTACTGTACGAACCCACACACACGCTATAGACAGGCTCAAATCCCCCACCGAGAGAGAGCGTCGGAGATAGAAAGGTGATGTGTGAATGGGTGTTCTTGTCTGAGTCATCCGGGTTTGTTTTTCAGCTCTCTCACTCGACAGTCCATTAGCTCAGAGTTGGAAGGGCTGGTATTGGATTCTAGCTGACATGTTCCCCCAAGTCTGAGAGCGAGAGATGAGGGCACACGCTGTGCCGAGTGCTCTAATACCACTCACACACACGCACACACTTTCTCTCAGTTGTGAAAAGGCAAACAACATCGAACGGAAGACTTGGCTAAAAATAAGACGGGATAAATCATAGAGAAAAAGTGAAAGCAAAATGTGGAAACACGATTATCAAATAACATGTATCTATTTAGGTGGAGATTCCTGCTAAAAAAAGTTATCGACCGTTTGGAAAATTCGACACCTACTCCGACAAAATGATTGCAGACACATCAGTAGCGCGTAATGGACTGCTAATTATGCTATTCTGTGAGCTGAAAAGGTTTACTTTTATTGCTTTGCTGCGAAATAAACAATATCAAATAACGTGTTTGTCTCACACTTGTAGCAGCTTGAAATAAAATCCTTCCCTCCCTTTTATCTGAAGCTCTGTTTGTTTTCTGTCACAAAGATGTGTGATGCTAAAATTCCTCTCTGTTTGGTCTCCTTCCAGGGGCTGCCAACCACCACAGCCAATCCACACTACGGCCTCCACTGCCCCCTCCGCACAACCACCACACCTTATCCCACCAGTCTGCAAACAGTCTGAACAGAAACACTCTGAGAGGGGGACGCAACCCCATCCACGCCCCGGTTCCGGGTCCTGGAGACGGGCCCACCACCCCCGAGTCTGTTCAGCTGCAAGACAGCTGGGTGCTCAACAGTAACGTCCCGCTGGAGACCAGGTAAGAAATGTTTCCTCTTTTTTCTTCTTTTTTCTAGATATCTAGAGCCACCTACTGAAAGCAATGCGGCAGTGTGAGCCTTGAGTAATCAATAGTGAGGGACGGAAGGTCAGAGCCATGCTGCTTCCACAACATTCCTGTGAGAAAAGAACCATGGTGATGGAGAGAAATGCTAGAAAGCAAAAGCCAAGGAGGATGAAATTTGATACAAAACAGTTTACTTTCTCTAGGGTCTATACAAAATCTCCAAAAGGTTTTCAATCTTCTTAATGTCCTTGGCAAACATCACTGTCAGGCCAGTGTAAACCAGCATGACCTGTGTACACCTGGTATTAACATGTGTCTTTAAGGTGCCTATCACAAGTGGACAGCTTTAAAATAGATACATTAGTTCACACATGATTTTTTAATACATGCATCTCAAGTGACCACTGATGAACATCCAGCTCAAATAATGAAAAAAATATTAAGCAAGAAAACGTTTTAACGGACTTGCAATATCAACAAAACCACAAAGTGGAGTGTAAAACAATTGACCATAATATAACTCTAAAATCTAAAAACAGAATGACTCAGGAGCAAATCCTTGTTTCATGGAGATTATTTTTGAAACGACCAGAGTTTGAATTTAGAAATGTTTCTCTCATAAAAAGGTGTGACGGATATCTTAACTACGGTAGCAGACAGGGGCTAACGCACTTCATCTGCCCAAAAAAATAATAATTAGACGACATAAAGAAAAGTGCAAATTAAAACACACAAATGTGCCACAACATATGCAGAGTAGAAACATCTTCAACACATTATAATCCGAGAACCTTAACACTTTCTAGTGTCCTCGTTTCCGCATTTTTCGTGAAGTTGGTGAAGATGTTTCTTCTTTAGCATCTGTTTTGGCACATTTGTTTTTTAAATATGTGCTTCGTTTTATAAAGTGCAGCCCATTTCTTCTAATGTAAGTGTTTTGTGTCGATGTAGGTCGTTTGCGGGCCACCGTACTCAACAGCCTCTTAACAAATGTCTACCACACTGAGTTTCTTACCCAGAATGAGTTGTATTTTCATCCTTCTGCACCAAATTCAACAAATGCCAGAGAGCTACAGTGCAATATTCTGACATCCTCTCATACGGTAGTCCTTCAGAGTAGTATTACGTAACATAAAGGTCAGGAATGAGGGCAAAGGTAGAAGACATTACCTTTAAGCAGTTCACCTGATTATTGAGCAGCCTTTACGAGGCTCATAGTATCATTTGTTTTTCATTCGTCTAATTGACAAAAGCCACAGGTTTTTCTTCACTGATCAAACAGAAAACTACAGAATATCATGTGCTAGTCACAACTCCCCTCCATCAATCTACACCAATATATGAACCACCTAAAGATAATGAAACAGTGCTCATGGCCTCTGATTCACAAAGGTGTGCTACTCAAATGCATTTTCTACCTTATCTCCTGGAGCAGCACATACAGAAAGCCACCATGTGTCAAAGCTATTATGCATGCACCCTGAATTGAGGGAGCAGGAAATACAAACCATTTCACACACTTTACACACACGCTTTTGCCAGTACACAAAGAACACTTACCAGGCAAACAGAGCATTCATGCAGGGTATTACTATTCATGAGGCATACAGTGAGAAGGACGCTGGCTACATGCTTGCTAGCATGCGCACGCTCGCTCCGTGAGCATTTACTCTGCGAGCTGTAGTTGTGTTTCTCCTGCTGGGCGCTGGGACTTCCAGCTCTTATGGTCCCGGATAAGCTCCCCTGAGTGTCGGCCCTGTGCAGTATTTATGAGGCCCGGCCATGTTTAATTCAGCCCCACTGGTCTCAGGTCTGTGCTCAACCTGTGCTGATGCATCACGTCAGTATGCATGATGGATAAGAAGAAGGTATTGAACAAGAATACCTACGGCTTGAAATAGAAGCAATTTCCAGTCCCGATTGTTTACCTTACCTGAGTTTCCATGGCGATGCATATGCCATAATGTAATTTTAGTATAGAGGATGTTTTTATTTTATTGCAAATTATCTTTAGTGACGTTTGGGTAGCGAAAATAAAAGTAATAAATCCTCTTTTCACAGAAGCTATGTTGTTATTGCCATCTTTACAGATTCAAACACACACACACGCTGTTGAGCTCTCCGCGGTGCCAGTATTTGGTCATGTTCAGGTGGTGGGGTTGGGCATGGCTCAGAGCCTGTCGCAGTGGATGGAGCCCAGAGCGGACGGGTTTCCAGCTCCACCCTCCAGCCCAGATTGGGCCCTCCTCTCTGGGTTTGGTGATGGCGGAGGCTGGGTGAGCTGGCTGGAGCTGCTGGAGCCCGTGACTGAGAGAGAGCCAGCCGCGGCCGAGCCAGAGAGTCACACCATCCCCGCTTTGGCAGAGCACGGCCTCCATCTCGTTACAACCGGCAGCCATGAGAAGATGAACGCGCGTGCACTTTTTTGAGGGAGGGGAGGCTAGATTGTGTGTGTTCGCATCCTTCGCATGTGTGTTCCACTTCCTCTGCTCCCCACTGTAATCATATGTAAATGTTGGCATTTTGTTGTCCACTCGTTATAGCGGATGTGTGTGCGCACGTGTGTTTTGGCATGACCCGACAGTGTGACAGCGCTGAGAGGATGAAGATTGATCACCTAAGAACACCCCAGGGCTTGAATGACTGGCAGAGAAAGAGAGAGATACGAACAGACGAGAAGGAGGAGGCGGAGGAGGAGGATTTTGGGGGGATATCGCTGAGAAATATAAGTCCAGAGAGTTAGAGGGGGGGGGGGGGGGGGGGAATGGAAAGGAATGGTTTACGTTAGTGGAGGGAGAGATACAGCGGGAGAGAGAGGGAGGGAAATGGAGAGAGGTGGTGATTGAAGGAGATTGTTTTTGGGGGAGTGTGTGTGAGCGAAGATAGAAAGGCAGAGGAAAAAGATTGGGGACCGACGAACATGGATACATTTACCGGTGAGAGATAAATGACTATAGATGGCTCGTGCCACTGTGTTTGTGAGAAACACACAGAAAAGAATGCCTTTTTTCTGTGTGCATGTGAGCGCACACGTGTGTAAATGTGTTGCAGCATTGCCAGAAAACACCTGATTTCCAATCGGTCCCTTGGAGCCTCTTGGCTAGCTGATGCCAGTTTCAATCTCTCTCTGCGATCTCAGGACATTCCCCCCCCCCCGCTCCCTCCGCTCGGGGCCACAGCTCTAGGGGAGGAATAAGATCACTGAGAGGGTTGCAGCATCTCAATTTATGGGGAAGGAGCAGCAGAGTGTGTGTGTGTGGGGGGGGGGGGGGGGGGGCTATAGGTTACTTTCAAATGCATTACTGCGGGGAATGATGCGGAGATGCTACCTGTGGGAACAACAGGGGGTGGTGGAGGAGGAAAGATTCATGCCCCTGCCCCGTAACCACGACGCTAATATGCATATGGGAAGTACATAATACCATGCAGGGTTTATTACAGTAATGATATGATCTTGTATTCAAACAGTATATACTATAAACGTAACATCATTATGCAGAGCCACTACCCTTACAAACTAGGTTGTTTTTATTAACTCCACTTCATACATTATCTCCGCCAAGGAGGCTATGATTTACCTACCATTTGTTTGTGTGTTTGTCAGCCAGTTTCAAAAACGACGATTTTTATGAAACATGATGGAAGGGTGTAGTATGGGCCAAGGAAGAACCAAATACACTTAGAGTCTATGTTGGATTCATATAAAGCCCAAATTCAGCTACTAAATTGACCTTGTTGCTCAACTAAATGTCATTTTGAGGGGCTTAAAAAGTAATTTCTGTTGCAAGTCTGACTATGATCCTTAAGGTTAGTCCATCCCAAGTGGGCAGAGCTAGTATATCACATAATTACACCCCATGACACCGTCCACATAGCCTTGGTTGATTTTCAAGTGTATACAGCTGTACAAAATCCCTGAAACACCACAAAGAAACACGGAATGATGACAGGAAGTAATAGCTTAAATCCAGATGGAAAAAAAATTAACTTAAAACGACCTTCAACTCAAATCAGACTCTGTTGTGAGTATCCGACTGTTATCAAACTAACTTGAGCCAACCTAAAATGCTGGTCTTTGATCAATGGTTCAATCAAATGCTGAGTTCTAACAGACTAATTATGACGCCTTTCATCTATACTTGATGATGAACAATCACCTAACCCTTTACCAAATCTAATATTCACCAAATCCTAATAATCATAATGTGTAGTTTTAGAAAATAATGCAATACAGCCCTTTGACAATATCAGATGTTATTGTTTATTTCAGGTGATGTGGGGCACCTTTACTAAAAAAAGAATAGGGTGTCATTTGAATTACTTTAATGTCGAGAAATTCCTCATAGCATTTCTGGATGGTTGAATACTCAATGATCCTTTGTATAATTTGGCTTTTACACATAGCCTCAGAAGTGTTCCCTGTCCTCTTTCAAAGCAACACTCAGCGAATGAATGCCCATTATACTGCGTCCATCTGCCGATTGTTGTTTCCTACTATTGTAGCGGGGAACAATTCTCCTGACGCCATCGTTGAGCATCCTCCACCCCCCAAGCCTTTTGTTTCATTCTCAGATCTGATCAGTTTTTCCAGTCGACCCCATACCGAGCCGACCTCCGCTAATTGTTCTACCTCTGACGATTATTCTCAGAGTGCTATCCTCAGCCACCACATGTTTGTGAAAGCTGACAAAAAAATCATGAATGTGTGCGCATCGCCCGCGAAAGCGCGTGTTGTCGCACGCTCAAGGGGGAATGCGAGCTTTGACTTCCTGCTAATTACCCAGCATGCTCTCTGTTCTGTGGTTAATTGTCCAGGTCCTCTTTTCCTCTCAATGGGGAACAGGGTTGGAATGGAGAGAAAACACATCCTCCCTTCCTTCTCACAGTGTGTGTTCTAATCTATAGCCTCCCCCCTCCCCTTCTCCATCCTTCTCTTATGTCAATTTTGTTCCGCGAGGATGCAAATTAAACGTTTAGTAACACGTACAGGGCGATCTCATGAAAGGAAAACCCACATGAATTTGTATTGTTTGTGCGTGGGTGGGCGCCTATGTCTGAGCCTGTGCAAATGTGTGTCAGTGTGTGAGTTAGTGTTGCCTGTTCATGTGTGTGTGTGTGTGTGTGTGTGTGTGTGTGTGTGTGTGTGTGTGTGTGTGTGTGTGTGTGTGTGTGTGTGTGTGTGTGTGTGTGTGTGTGTGTGTGTGTGTGTGTGTGTGTGTGTGTGTGTGTGTGTGTGTGTGTGTGTGTGTGTGTGTTGCATGTGTAAGACAGGATGCATGACAGCGAGGTAGCAATGGTTAGACTTGAGGGAGGGTTGGGGGGTGCTGCTGGCAGCTCAAGAGGATAAGGAGGAGTGGAGGGGGGGGGGGGGCGTTCTGTCAGCTCTCTAATTATGTGTGACGTTTCCATGCTGGACCACTGTCAAAAACCCACAATATTCACACACAAACACACACACACACGCATACAAGCAAACACACACCCCAGCCTAATGATACAGAATTGTGATTGCCGGCTGCCTGCTATGATAGAACCCCTCCATAGTCCTCCGCAACATAAATCAATGTCAATTACCTCCCCAGAGCACATTAGACACTTTCCATTCCTACTCGTAATTAGTATGGCCCATAGACATATTCCCATCCCACACCAAGCTCACAGTAAAGCGTCTGCACACAAACAACAAAGAAAGGCAATGAAATGAATTCGGCACCCTCGTTCAAATGCATACCAGCACATTAAATCGCATACATTGTGTCGCAAGTAATTGACCATCTCGCCCCCATCCCTGCGCTCACACACACATTGGGGGTATCGCAATTAATTACCGCTGGCCTTGCCATCACAGAGTGCCGGTGAAAATTAGTTGAAGCGAAGACGCATGCTGGTTGACCTTGGAGTGTGTCTATGTGTGTGCGTGCGTGCGTGGGTAAGTGCGTGCGTGCGTGTGTGTGTGTGTGTGTGTGTGTGTGTGTGTGTGTGTGTGTGTGTGTGTGTGTGTGTGTGTGTGTGTGTGTGTGTGTGTGTGTGTGTGTGTGTGCGTGCGTGCGTGCGTGCGTGCGTGTGTGGGTAAGTGCGTGCGTGCGTGCGTGTGTGTGTGTGTGTGCGTGCGTGCGTGTGTGGGTAAGTGCGTGCGTGTGTGTGTGTGTGTGTGTGTGTGTGTGTGTGCGTGCGTGCGTGCTTGTTTGGGCGTGAACACATGAATGCCATGCGCAATCTAGCCTCTATCCCTCTTTTTTCCTATTTTTTCCTTGGTGGCATGCAGCGTACCTCACAGGTAAAACAGGGGAGGGAGGATGAGAGAAAAGAGGAGAATCAAGCAGGGCCATTCCAACAATCAGTGGCATGAGATGAGGAGAGAGAGAGAGAGAGAGAGAGAGAGAGAGAGAGAGAGAGAGAGAGAGAGAGAGAGAGAGAGAGAGAGAGAGAGAGAGAGAGAGAGAGAGAGAGAGAGAGAGAGAGAGAGAGAGAGAGAGAGAGAGAGGGGGCAGAGAGAGGGGGGCAGAGACTGGCTGAATAATTGATAGAGAGTGCAGCGGTGCTCCCAAACCAAATCGTTATGCTCTGAGCACATCAACTGTTTTCCCTGACTATTTTTAAGAAGGGAACACTCTTGTACTCACACAAGCTGTTATGAAACAGCAGTTTTAAAAACGTCAAAAGGAAGACTACACAGCAAAGTGCAGCTAAGCATTATTCTAAATAGTTTCTGGTCGTACAAGCTGATAAAAAGAGACAGTGAGCTACTAGAGAACAGAGCACATTTGAAAAAAGCACTAAGGTTTTTTACTTTACTTCTGAGGACTCCTCATTTGATCACATTTCTCTAACTTGAGGCAGTCTTGTGTCACAAATGTGGTGACGTTAGACTCCACTTGACAAAGAAAAGACTTGACGTTGACTTTTAGACTGATGCCTTGTGATTAACTTGGACTTTAGCCTTTTAAATTGTAATGACTTGACAAAGCCCAAAGATAGAAAATAGCACAAAACACTTTATTTTCCTTACATCTGTTTTTTTAATTGTGTTTATTGGACTTTCAACCTAACCAGTATTTCAGACAATCATTTTAACCAGTAAAGTCACAGAGGAAAAGAAAGAAAAATATTTTCTGTGAAAGAAAGGAGTTATAAAATGTTTGCATGCAGGACTTTGCAGCCTAAATTATGCATTTTTATGTCATTAAAGAAATTGTCAAAGTCTAACGTCAGTGTTTAGCCATCTATAATTGTAACATAATAATAATAACATAGTTAGGCCTTACGACTTAATTTCCAGTATTTTTTGTGTGCTCACTTTTGGTTTTGCCTCCATTAAAAATGATCAATCAATCAAAGTGTATTCATATAGCCCAATATCACACATTTTACATTTGTCTCAGTGGACTTTAAAGTTTTTACAGAATACGAATACGACACCCTCTGTCCTTGGACCCTCACATCGGACAAGGAGAAACTCCCATAGAAACCCCCCAGTTAATTGGGATATATGTAAGAACCCTCAGCGAGAGCAACAGAGGAGGGATCCCTCTCCCAGGACAGACAGATGTGCAATTAGGTGTCGTGTGTAAATCAAAAAAGATAATACATTTACAACATACGTAGTCCAAATGCTTGAAAATGCATGTGTCTATAAATAAGATGACGATGAATCCAGATGGATGTCAACAATCCTTTAGGAGCCATCAAAGAAGTAGACTATTACTGTAAGATTATCAAGCTAAATGTTTGGCGTGTCCCAACATCTCAGCAATTACTTTGTTGGAAAATCTTATCATATCCAGGTAATTACTGATAAAACTACGTCAATTAGACCCAAGATAAGATGATCAGAACATGCCTATAACATCAAGACTGCCCTGAAACAGCCTTTCAAGAAGTGAAGAACAAACATCCTCTCTTTGCAGACATTTCTCCCAGCACATAAACAAGCAATTCCACCAAGACAAAAACTCCCTCTCCTCAGTCATGTTTGAGCCAGAATGGCCTCTGATCTGTCACACTCACCTGAGGGCTTTCTTCTGTTCTACCACCTGGAGTCTGTGAAGGAGCACCTCCTCGCTCCCTGTGTGCGCTACAAGTTTATTTCTGAGAATTCTGCCCTTGAAAAGTTTTCTCAGGTTGAGTCTTTTTAATTATTTATCATGGCACATCGTCCCCTTCAAAGTCAGATCAGAAAAGAAGTCTTAAGAGGCAGATATGAGAATAAGAAAGGAGACGCTGAGGAACAGTAAGAAGGATAGGAGTGAAAGTAGGCCGAGAAAAAACGATAGCATTGTGAAATGGGAAGGGAGGGTGGGTTAGAAAGGAGACACGTCGGGTGAGCAGGTGCAGAGATATCAGAGGATAATGGGTAATACGAGCAACGGGATGATGGTTCAAATCCTCCCTCAGTGCTCTGACCTTCCTAGGGCAATGAGGGCAGGAGAGGAGCACGGCAAAGATGCTCTCAAGCCATTTCTAGCAGAAATGAGGCAAGTGGGGTGAATGGAAGCGATTTGAGGGTAGTGGAGAAGGGGAAAAAAACGAGTAGAGCAGCTGGAGGTTAAAAAAAGACTTTGGACTGGAACGGGATGAATTGGAGACATAATCAGTTGAAGGATGTTCCAACCTACATGGCAGGAAGGGTTCATCAGAAAGAGAAATTGGAAGGATGCTTTCCCATATGTGACCCTGTAATCTCGACTCTGATTTAGTAGTTGGCCGGTGTGTCTGCACCCTGTTTACCTCGAAAGAAGTGCTTTTTTACTGCTTATATCCGCACTAAAATTGAAAAAATAACCTGCGGATTGACCATTTTCCTTTATGTGTTCTCCTCTCCAGGCACTTCTTGTTCAAGACATCGTCAGGGACCACGCCCCTCTTCAGTAGCTCCTCTCCTGGTTACCCTCTGACCTCGGGAACCGTGTATTCTCCGCCCCCTCGCCTGCTACCCAGAAACACCTTCTCCCGCTCAGCCTTCAAGCTAAAGAAGCCGTCCAAGTACTGCAGCTGGAAATGTGCCGCGGTGTCAGCCATCGCAGCTGCTGCCTTGCTGGCCATCCTCCTGTCTTACTTCATCGGTAAGTGATACCGCACCAAGCATTATTCATGAGATTGACATATTACGTGTTTTAATTATAGAGGGTCTTACGTTTCGCACATGCTTAGTCACACATCTCTTTATAACAGCCAGAGATGGCAAAAGTAAACACATCCTTTACTCAAATAGAACTACAGATGCTCGTGTTTAAAAATACTCTGTTAAAAGTAGAAGTACTGACTAAACTAAGAAGTATGGGCTTCGAAATGTACTTAAGTAAAAAGTACCCATAACTACCAGCTGTTTTAAAGAGTACCTGACCTCCCTTTATATTAATAGAACACTAATGTCATTGTTAGCTAATGAATGTTTCCATGCTGAACAACGGCAACATGACAACGTTTTCATTGGTCCCTTTTCTTTAGAGAAGACCAGGAAATGATGGATACACGGATCGTTTTAGGCACGCAATGACTCTAAATAATAATGATCGCGCCACCAAATGCGGTTTGAAAATGTAAGAAGTAGAAAGTACAGGTATTTGTGTTCAAAATGTAAGAAGTAAAAGTAAAAAGTCGTCAGAAAAATCAGTTGTGGAGTAAATTACTGATACCAGAAAAATGTACTTGGGTACAGTAACGAAGTATTTGTACCCCCCTACTTCCCACCTCTGGTCACACATCTCTTTATAACAGCCCTGTTTTGTTTCGCCCTGATGAACTCTGCTTTTATTGGTATTCACCGCGACAAAAGTGTCAAGCTAAACACAAAGCAGATTCTCCCAGGTGTGAGCTTTGTCACTGCAGCTCCGTGCTACACTGTCAAAATCAGACTCGGCAGGACTACTGGTGGATCTGTCAGGTATAGAGCAAGGCGGAGATAGTGTGTGGGAGTGTGTGGGAGTGTGTGTGTAGGTGAGTGTGTTTCCTCCCCTTTTGACCTTATTCACCGGACACGAGAATGCAGACATCTGTGTGTGAGATAGACAAAAGAAAGAGGAGGATAAAATGTGTGTGTGTGTGTGTGTGTGTGTGTGTGTGTGTGTGTGTGTGTGTGTGTGTGTGTGTGTGTGTGTGTGTGTGTGTGTGTGTGTGTGTGTGTGTGTGTGTGTGTGTGTGTGTGTGTGTGTGTGTGTGTGTGTGTGTGTGTGTGTGTGTGTGTGTGTGTGTGTGTGTGTGTGTGTGTGTGTGTGTGTTTGCATGAGGAGACAGATGTGTCACCGAGCCCTTGATTGGCCTCTCACCCCAGAGACCAGAGTCAACAGATGGGGGATCTTAGGAAACAGTGGCATCAGCAGAACAACCCCCCCCCCCACCACCCTCCATCACTTCTGCATACATTATTAATATCACTTTAAATTATTTAGAAATATATATATTTATATACACATCACCATCCATCTACCCATCCATTCTGACTGGGAAAATGTAGGCTTTGCTCGTCCTGGATGTGTCTCCATTTTGCACTCAAGTCTTGTGTGTGTGTGTGTGTGTGTGTGTGTGTGTGTGTCTGTGTGTGTGTGTGTGTGTGTGTGTGTGTGTGTGTGTGTGTGTGTGTGTGTGTGTGTGTGTGTGTGTGTGTGTGTGTGTGTGTGTGTGTGTGTGTGTGTGTGTGTGTGTGTGTGTGTGTGTGTGTGTGTGTGTGTGTGTGTGTGTGTGTGTGTGTGTGTGTGTGAGGGGGCGTTGCGTACCCCCTCTGTGCCCTTGAGAGCCGTGTGTGTGTCCTCCAGAGCAGATCAAGGCCCCTTGCCTGGGGCCCACAGACAGATCCATCCTCTCCTGAGCTTTACGCGGTCACACTGCGCTGGACAGCCACACATATGGAGCTAGGGAGCAGAAGGGGGGGGAGAAAGACCTCCTTGAGGGCAGGGATGTGGCGGAGCATACAACCTCCATCTTGTTTTATTAGGGCTCACTAGGGGCCGCAATGACACAAATATTTGTTTTCATCTGAGAACATGTAATCGTTAATAATAGCAAGTTGATAAGGATCTAATGAGGATAATCATTAGAAAAAATCTGTCTTTTTCAGAGAACATAATTGCTTGCCTTATTCACTTTTGTTCCTTCTACAACTACATCATTGTTAGGGCACCATCTGTGCACTTGCCAGATACATACAACTTGTTAACAGTATTGCCATGTCTTAATAATTGTCGCATGAGCTTGTTATAATTTCAAAGTAAAGACTCAATTCCCAGTGTCTGCCCTTTTAAATATAAGGTAGTATCATCCAAACAAATAAACAAAATGTATAAATATATGACACATTTCCATAAGGATATGCAGCCCCAAGGAGAAACCATGCCTGTTATTATTTATAAATTATACATTTTTAAATCTGAGGTGAAGCATTAGCCATTATAAAAATGACCAATATTTTTGGAAGATATATCAAGAACATAACTTTGCAAAATACCAATTATTTAACACTGCAAGAAATTGAACTACAGTAAAGTTACTTAGGGTTAATCCTTTGGTTCACTGAAGCACCGTTTTAGAAAAGTATAACTTGAAGATTGGTCAAAACAATGACCTATCTTTTGCTTTTTGTATTCCCAAATGGTTTCATTGTTTAACTACAATCGCCCAAAAACTAAAATCGCTATACAAATGAACTACATGAGGCTACTGTAAAATGAACTTATTCAAACGTTTTTGCACCACTCCAGCATTTGATTTTCCTGTGGGCATTTCTAGCTTTAAAAGACTTGTAAGCATGCTCTCTATATATGAATAGAGCAGATTGTTTTTTGAATGGAGTTCAGTAAGTGAAAAGCAAGAGTTGCTATTCAGTTTCCCTCTAAGCTCTCTGTGTATTTACTGTTTTATTATATGCCAGACATCAGTGCTTTACCACCTAACTTAATTGTGCAAGTGGCTATAATTCGGTTAGATGAGCACCGCAAATGATACTTTATTGTTAATACGTTTTCACTTTTGCTAACTGTGTGGCCCCCTTTTTCAGCTGCTGTAAGGAAATGTTTTGCTCTGGTTGTGTCTGTGCTGAACAGAGCTGTAGCAGTGCTGCCAAGCCTGAAACCCTAGTGTTTACCTAGCTCTTTGTAGCGTTAATCGTGCAGCGAGTTTCGGTCGGAAGAGTTCACTGCTCATAAGGGGGATTTTGTACTACATTGTTTGTGTGTGAGTGTGTGTGAGAGAACCCGGCAATCACTGGGGGATTGCGCAGAGTACCCAGAGCCATGCAGCGTGAAGAGGACCCCTCCGAGGCGTCCGCCCAGGAGCCCGCTCATAAATTACACCAGGACACATGTGCCTGAGCAGCATTTTTCTTCTTTGTGCGCGTGTGTGTACGAATACTCCTTCTCTCAGGGCTACCTACAGGATGTGTGTGCGGCAAAGTGTGCCTCTGATTGCAAAGCTGTGAGTGTATGCTGGCCTTCAAACAAATTCCTTTTCTCTTTCTTCTCAACACTATAAATAAAGCTTTTCAACAATTGCTCGACATTCTACGGAAACACGTATGCATGCACACTGAGTTGCTTTTACAAAGGCTGGACTCAGCGTGCTTCAGAAACACGGTAGATAATATCTCTTTTTGAAGCTTATTCATATAACATACACACAAGATGGAATAAACGTGCGCATTTGAGTACATAAATGTGAGTTAGAGAGAGTTTATGTGTCTGGAGGACAGAGAGTCACATTTTCAGTTAAAGCTCCATAGGCCTACGCCAGCGGAGGCGTCTTTACGTGTGAAGGAATGACTGAAACGGATGGAGGGAGGAGGATAAACGAGAGTGCTTGTTCTTCATTCCCCCGGCGTCTTGTTTGCTTGCTCCGCATGGAGCACCGAAGCCAAAGGAGAGGTGGTTGCTAGGATACAGGTGAACAGTTGGCATACAGGAGGGAAGAGGTCCGACATTGTGAACGGAAACCTGGAGAGAGCGAGATAGAGGAAGGCGAAAAAAAAGAAAGGAGGTGTAATGGAGTTGGAGCAGAGAGGGCAGAGGGGAAGGAGGGAGATGCGTCACTGTCAGCATGAAGCCGCGACAAAGTGGAGAGGAAGAGGAGGATAGATGACTTGAGAGACGGAGGAGACCTGGTATGTCACTGTTGGCGCCGAAGGGGATTAGAGAAGGGGAGTATAAGGGAGGGGGGAAATAGAGAAGGGAGGTCTGGAGTTTTCACTGCAGGGAGAAAAAAGACGGGGAAGGGGGAGCAGGAGTGACAAGGAGGAGAAAGTGAGAGGAGGCAGAAGGATAGGATGAAGGAGAGCGCGGGCTCCCGAGGTTCTGTCACCTGGAATAACCGTGGGACTAATGTCTCCTAATTGATCACAGCGAGCGGAGAGCAGAGGGAGGCTGACAGAGAGAGGACAGAGAGAGGACAGGGGGATGACTGCAGGAGGAAGCGAGGAAAAGAGAAGAGGACAGGAGATGTACAGAAAGAGGAAAAAACTGACAGAAAAAGAGATACAGCACGGTTTGCAAGGAGAGGAACAAGGCTGGTTTGATGCATAGATGAAGGATCGAGGACATGTCAGAGTCCAGGTGGACTATTTTCACACACACACACACACACACACACACACACACACACACACACACACAGGTGTGTCCTTGAATGCAATGAGTAAAGTGGCTCGCGGGCGCCAGTGTCACCTTTTCACGGGTGTTTGGTGCGTGTGTGTGTGTGTGTGTGTGTGTGTGTGTGTGTGTGTGTGTGTGTGTGTGTGTGTGTGTGTGTGTGTGTGTGTGTGTGTGTGTGTGTGTGTGTGTGTGTGTGTGTGTGTGTGTGTGTGTGTGTGTGTGTGTGTGTGTGTGTGTGTGTGTGTGTGTGTGTGTGTGTGTGTGTGTGTGTGATGGCTGAATTTGGCATACTCCACATGGTATTGTCACCACTGATGAATGAGAGCACACATGCACTTGCACTGACACACACACACACACACACACACACACACACACACACACACACACACACACACACACACAATGTATTTTTAGTCTGACTCCAGTTCCCCTGTGTATTGATTAAACAGATCCACACACACACACACACACACACACACACACACACACACACACACACACACACACACACACACACACACATACACACATACTGTCATCGAGTGTGACCTTCATGCCTCTAAGCCGGCCGCTTTCCATCCATCATGGCTGTCTCTCTGTACCCAGACTGATCACAATCGCTTACTGGCCATACTTCCCTCGTATGAGTGTCTCACTTGAGTGCATTCATATCACTGCTGCCTTACATAATAACATGTTAATGACCGTGCAAAGACACATAGCTCGGCCAGCATATACGAGGCATTACTCCAACAGAAGGGGGTTGCATTTTGGGTAATGATTTGCATATTTCTGTCATCAATCTGGATGTAGGGTGGCTGCACTGCCAAAGTAACCATTTAAAAGCTGGCTTAAAGATGGTGGAATTTCAGGAGAGATTTCTTTTTATATAACACATTTGTTAACGCCATTTCTGTTATGTTATGTACACAGATGCATGAAAAATGTAAATAGTAACAAAAAATGTTGATTTGCCGCTAGTTTTCAACACTGGCTTCATCACAGACTCAACATCTCAACATGGAGTTTTGCCAGGCATCAAAAGTGGAACAACACATCTTTATATGAAAAGCCCTGGGCTGTTAACAATCAAAAAGGGGAGCCATTTTGAAAACACCTGAGACACTGATCATATCAAGTTGATTATAAAAACAGGACCAAGCTATTTCCCAACAGATTTTATGTCGCCATGCCTCCAAATTAAATCGTTTTTTGACACAGAAAGACACTGATTATCACATTGTACAACAAATAGTGTCTTCTTGCTGCATTGCTTAATGAAGTGGTGCCAAACTCATTTTGACCCTTTGAAGCAGGTCAGTGCTTCCTGTTAACAATTTGGATTTCAATAGCTTTTAGTGAGAAAATTCATTTTACAAGGAAGAATATATATAGGCAGAGACAATTCATGGGATTTTGAGGCAGAAATATGATTTTTAGTCCTAATCCCTATGTTATTGATCAACCAATAACCCTCATAATGCAACTTCTTATGGGACCCAACATGGATTATGGAGCCACTGTCCAGATTTAGGCTTTGAGTTAAAGAAAATAAAAAGACAAAGTGGGAGAAGCACTTAGTACTTCGGGATTTGAATTCAAATATGAAGTGCGTTATAAATGAAACCCATTATTATCATTATTATTATTAGAATATGCAAATTAGTTGCCAGAGTTTCAAAATTGTAATCATTTTTGAATCTCCTTTTGGTGTAATGATGTCTAGCAACTTATGATCAGAGGCTATTCAAAAGTGTAATGTTCCCTTTATTTGAATAGTCTCTAAAGTTGAAACTGTTTTTTATTTCACATTAATAAAACATAAAGTAGCTCCGCTCAGGAAATCGTACTCTTTTTGAGGCAGAAATACGACTTTTTCTACCTTTTTAATCATCTCACAACCTGTCAGATTCTTTGTGACACCATAGGGAGTCTGAACCCACTGCCTTAGTACATGCCTCTGGAAAAAGAAAAGAAATATGTAAAACACTGCTGAAGTGTCAAAGTTTCATCATTTGTATTTTGTTTACTTTTGAAACTAATTTAGAAATGTTTGGCCCTTTAAAGCAAAAAGTAACACTATTATGTTAAATATGTGATATTCCTTTAAATTGAGGCGTTTTCTCTAGAGGCCTGAGAGGTGAAATGTTCTGACACAAATCTAAGATTCATATGTTTTTAAGATAAATGTGACCTTTCTATCTTCTCTCTTACATATTGAATCATCTCACAACTTGTCAGATTTATCTTGGCGACCCCATGGGGAGTCTCCCTCTGCCTGAGTACATGCTTCCTGAAAAAGAACATGAAGAGAATCATCGAGAGAAAGTCTTAACACTTTGCTAATTATGTGTCAAAAGTTTTTTAACATTATTCTTTGAATTAATTTTTAACAGATTTTCTTATTACATTTGATGAGCGATGTTCCTTTTTGGATTGTTTCACTTTAGTATTTCTAAAGAACTGAAACCTATTCTTATTGCTTCACTTTTATTAAAGATGAAACCATAAAATTACGAAAGTCATATACTTTAAAGCAGAAATATGTATTTTCCAATTGTAATAATCCTCAATGGACTCAGATTAATCTTGCTATCCTTGGTTCATGCTTCTGCTTATAAATAATTGAGGGGGGGGGGGGATCACGTTTTCCAGTTTCTTTTGTTAAAAAAATATATTTCCTATTTTTGTTATCACATCTTTTGAAATAACAACAAAGTGAACCCTTGACTATGTGAAGGTCTCACAAAGTAGCTACTAGCTCCTTGACCCCTGAGTCCCCTCTCCCTCTGCATGTGGCTTTCCGTCTGCTGATCCTAAGGTGGAACAGCTAGAGGTCAGGATGTGTCGCTCATGCCAGTGTGGGGGGGTTGATGAGGTGAGGGGCATATGGTGAATGCAGGGACCTGGGCACGAGGATCAGACGGGGAGCGTGTGTATGTAGCAGCAGGGCCTGTCGGACCCTCAGAGGTGAGGATCTTACCGCATGCTGCAGGGCCGGGGAAAGGGCAGGGAACCAGGCACAAGGTGCTAAACCATCTGCACCGAAGGGATAAATGGGTCATTTTCCCCAGCCAGGTGATGCAAGGCAGGGTGTACACTTGTTCAGACGGGACATCAGTGTTCACCCTTTGACTTTCTGTTGGTGTGTCGCTGGAGTTTCTGAATGTGCTTTAGAGGATTTATGTGAATGGATCCAGATTCAGCAGCCTCACTGACGTTGATGCTAGTGGTGGAATGCAACAAAGTATTATAGGCTTTTAGCATATTTGGCCATTTTAATTGTATGATACATCTACTCAACTACTTTTGGGAGACAAATATTGCACTTTTTTCTTTACTAAGTTTATTTAAGACTCATAGTTACTTTGTACATATACTGTAAAACACATGATATGTGATAGGATACAATACTGTACTACTAATCTACCCATTATCTAAGATCTGTCAGACCAGGCTGCACAATTGATCAACATTTTATCAAAATCGAAATATGGACAAGTGCAATATTCAAATACCTGGAAGCAAAAACGTTGTTAAAGGCAAAACATGTGTTAAAGTATCATTTTGTATGAAATGTTATAAATCTATCCTGGCCTACAAATAATATTTTGCTGACTGAATAAAACATCATTTTGTTGGTACAAATGCTCTAGAAAAAAATCACAGCAAAGTAAATGAATAAAAAAAATCTTCAATCCCTCCAATATCGTGGATCATGTTGCAATATGAGTCAAGATAATCTTCGATTTCGTGCAGTCCTGATGAAAATGTATTTACAGGTGATACAAACAGAACTATAATAAATGAACAGTAGAATACCGTGAAAAGAGACATTTTACTTTGTCAAAATTACACCTCAGTACACTTTGCCGATATTAGTTCTCTAGTTCTTCTTAAGTAGCATTTTTTAGATCGACTTTCACTTGTAATTGAGTATTTTAAAACAATAGTATTTCTACTTTTACTTAAGTAAAGGATCTGAGTACTTCCAGCTGGGGTTGTGTCTGATTGTTTCGTATGCATGCATTAGCCTGCACGGGCTCATTTCATTCATTATTTCCTCATTCATTTATTCATTAGCGCGGGTCTTATCTGGGCCCAATCGTTAGTCCAATTAGGCCCATGGTGCTCCGCTGGTCCTGTGTTAGAAAACGGAGATGGATGAATGCAAAGAGAAAGAAAATTGCGGCCCTGTTTCTCTGTCTCCCATTTTCTTTCAGTCCCTCTCCTTCCGTCTTTCTCCCTCACTCGTTCCCTCTCACTCTGTGATCTGCGATAAGATAGCATAGTTCCTCATATCCTGTTTCTAATACAGATCGATGAGAGGGAAAGGACCGAGGTATAGGGAGGGATGAGACGCTGCAGAGTGGGTTGATGTGGAGAAGAGAAGGCGCGGGGAGGGGTCAGGGTTGAGATATCTGAAGAGGAAATGAGGATTCAGAAAAAGGAGGACATCACTCAGATTCACATCTCTTTTCATTTAGCCCATCACGGGCACACACACGCGCACACACAGCTACATCTGCGCCGAGCCGTCTCAATATTTCAGTGCCAATAAGGAAGCCATTTCTGCCGTGTGATTGAGTGAGCTGCCGTCTCTCTCTGGTAGACACTGTTTTGCAGGTAAAAAACTCACATAACCTTTTGTGTTGCAGTCAATTACAGTTCAGTTGCATCAGCTGGGTGAGGAGGCCCCGTCGGGGGTTGCAGCAGCAGTGTGTGTGTGTGTGTGTGTGTGTGTGTGTGTGTGTGTGTGTGTGTGTGTGTGTGTGTGTGTGTGTGTGTGTGTGTGTGTGTGTGTGTGTGTGTGTGTGTGTGTGTGTGTGTGTGTGTGTGTGTGTGTGTGTGTGTGTGTGTGTGTGTGTGTGTGTGTGTGTGTGTGTGTGTGTGTGTGTGTGTGTGTGTGCGCGCGCGCGCGCGCGTACTTGTTGTTAATACCAAGCTATAAGCATGCATACCCAGATACACTCAGCAGCAGACAAATTGTCTCTCTCAGTGTCTATGACCCCCGAGGGCAGCAGCCAACCGCCGCCCCCGTCCCTCCGTCGGAGACTCTAAATGATCTCAGCGAGCGGCCGAGCGCCTTCAAAACTTAGCTGAGAGAGAAAGCTGCTTTATTCATAGACTACATAAGTGGCTATTGTGTGGGAAAGTCTAAGAAATATCCCAAATGGCTGCTGGATATCGAGAAACTAGAGGCTGCTTTTTTTCTTCCTCTCCCTCCGTATTAGCACTGCACCCCTTTGCCGCAGAGATAAAGAGTGAGGCGGTTAAAAAAGAAACAGCGACGGTGCGTTTTTTTTTAAGGTGGTTTCTTTTTGTGTTTGTTCTGGACCAAATGAGGGGCCTTGGAATTGGGGAGGTGTTTAGAAAAAGCAGGGGAAAAGGGCTTCCTAAACCAATTTGCAGCCGGGCCGAGGATGGGGGGCTGGCCTCAGCTACAATTACCGCCCTAATTGAGGTCAGAGTTGTTAATTTAGTAGCGAATTAGAACAGTTAATATGCATTTACCAGGACGGCCAGGGGAGATGGCAAAGAGAAGTGTGTTGCCTGCAGTCTCTGTGTGTGTGTAATCGTAATCACATTGCAAGAAATACATGCAAGAGGGCCACTTTGGCTTTGGTGCAATTAGGAGCAGTGCAATTGCTTGAATGGGAGATGCTGCCTTTTAAATAGGCAATGATATGGTTGAGATGAGACAGGGACGGGAGAGACATGACAACGCACGGAGAGAGGAAAGGAGTTTGAAGCATGTTCCAGGGAAAAGAATGATGATGATATATCTTCCAGTCTGGGGACACTCTCTGTCTACAAAGTCACCTTTTCTCCATCTCTGCCACTCTCATGCAGAAATCCATTTGCACCCTTTAACTCTGAGGCATATAAATATTTCCCCAAACACACGTAGCCTATACACATTGTATTTCTGTCTGATTGCCCCGCACTGAGAAGCACTTACTGTCAGAGGATGAATCACGGCCATCTTTTCTTACCAGTCAACGAATACAGGGCCACTCATCCCTTAAATCTTTCCTCTCCACTTGCCATCCTCTTCTCGTCTTCCCCCCTTTTTCCCATCCGTAGGGGCCTTTATTCATCTCCTCCTCTCCTCTCTGCAGCATCATCTGGAGTTTTTCCTCCTGTTTTTTTTTTTTTAAATCTTCAGGGGATTTTTTATGTTCTTTAATATTCCCTCAGTTCTCGCTGTCCTCCAGTATTCTCTCTGTTCCTGTCTCCTCCTCTCTGTCGAGGTTTTTTCCTAAAGTCCTCCTGACCCCCGTCTCTGAGCCTGACCACCACCACCACCTCGTCCTTCTTATCGTCTCTTGTCACCAGCCCCCCCCCCCCCCCCTATCTATCATTTTGTTTTTGTCACAGGTTCACGTGTGCTGCCGTTTCACATGCTGTCTTTTGCAGATGATACTGGCAAGCACTTTGCCTCTCTGAATTATGCATTGAGATTACATAAAAACCTCTCGAAGCAACAGATCTATTTTTAATCCGACTCGTTTGCTTGTTAAACCTGTTTCCCTGTGATCTCTCCGTGTTGAGTGTACATGTGTGTTTACTCGTGACGAATATGAGAGATCAAAGAGAGGCTTCTCTTGGTGTCAGTCAGTCGAATTCAATTCAGATAGGCATTATCGGCATGGCATTTAATAAAGCCTTCCAATGCAGCTCCAAAACACCAATTACGGCAATTATGACCTGAAAAGAAAATGCTTAAAATGATGGCAACACAAAGCCAAATGCATCAATTTCAGCATTTGGGTATGGGCTAAAATTACACCCTAACTAAGTAAGAAGTGCTGTTAATAAGAGGGATGGAGCTTGTAAATGAAAACAAGAGTCTGTCTCTGTCTTCTTTCTCTTTCTGTCTCTCCTGCTCTTTGTGCTGCTGCAAAGAAAACCTGTTGACAAAGCTTTTGAGCTCCTGTCGCCGAGGAGTAAGAGTGCCATCTGTTGGTCGACTTTCCACAACCACCCACAGAAGAAAAGAACTAGGAGAACCACAGATGTGCAGCGACCCCTCACACACACACAGTGGGCAAACATACACAATACGCTTTCTATAGGGCTGTCTGGTGCCTTCTTGGGGATGACCTAGATTGAGAGCGCCATCACAATAGACTCACTATTGCTCACTGTCTCTTGCCGATTCAACAGGTAATCTTTCCATCGACTGCTTCACGTGATACCATCTCTCCGTGTGCCTGAATGTGTGCGCGGATGCATGTCTGCATTATCTACAAGGAAGGACAGGCGAAGATAAGAGGAGAAGAAGAAGAAAAAAGGGGGGGATTAATAGGAAAAGAGGTAGAGGAATGAAGGTCAGCGTGATGAGAGAGGCGAGGGCAAGAGGTGGATGGAAGAGAGAAGAGACAGGGAAGGGGGGTGTGTGGGGGGGAGGGGGGTTTAGTTGCTCTTCTTCTCTCGCCTCCGTCTCTCTTGTTCTGAACTCCAGCCCCCCCATGAAAAATAAAAAAAGAGCTGACAGTGGAGGCCGAGCAGCAGCCGAGCAGCAGCCGAGGTGTCAGCGCTTTCTTTTGACCGGGAGCGAGGGAGGGGAGGGATAGAGAAAGAGAGGAAACATTAAAAAAAAGAAACAGAGAGAGGAAGAGAGATGGGACACCGGGGCGAGAATGAGTCTGCCCCGGCAGCAGTTCCTAAAGCCGCGTCTCTCTTTCTTTCTCTCGCAACTTGTATACGCTCGTCCCTGTGTGTGCAGAAACTGGGCATGTGGAGATGGAATTTGACAAGAGGGAAATTGATTCTCAGGCTTCAGTGCAGGTGTTATAGGGCTCAGGGGCCAGCGTTGAGAGGAACGCAATAAGACCTACATAATACATCGCACATGATCACAAATCCACACCGTGTGCATCCTCAAAGCTCACACCACAGTGTTCATGTGGATATGCAACGCTGCAGGTGCCACTTCTATAACATATTTCAAATATTCACATATGAGAACATCTGATGGATTAAACCAATCCTTTACAACCCGTAGAAACATATGTCTATACCAAACTAAAACTTTTGTGTACAGTAAGAGACCTTTTTGTTTTTTGCTTGTTTTTCGGGGGAGGTCACGCTTGACAGCAGACTTAGGAGCGAGAGAGCTGACAAAGTGAGGATCGAACACACTGGAGTAGTTTTATACCACCAGTACCACACAATTACAGAACAGAGGACAAAGGAAAGAGGAGAAGGGAAAAGGAGAGTCAGAGAGCCATCTCTTCAGAGAGCAATCTGTCACTTGCTCTCTGCGAGGCGGCATAAATACAAGCAAGGAGACGCTGTCAGGTTGAAAGAAGATTTGTGAGTGGTTGAGGTAAAGAAAATCCCTATGGTTTTTAATTGTGAGTTTTGTAAGACTCCATTTGTGTGCTGTAGGTTACCTGCCAAAGTGTCATTTGATTGATTCGCATTAACACGAGAATCAAAGTGCCGTTCTGTAAAAGCTGCCATTTAAATGACTTAATGGTTCACCCTCTTGTATTTATTTGGCTTGATGAGCCTTGAAGTGAGGCTTTTTGTTGTGCCAGGCTCGTAGACAATCCACCGTTCAAGTCGTATGTCCTCACAGTCTCCTCTTCTCTCCATGCCTTTGTGTGCAGCCATCAACGTGCTGGGTCTGACATGGCAGCTGAAGCCCTCCGACGGCCCTGTGTTAAACAACGGACTGGGAGCTGGCCTGCCTGTCAACAGCGATGTGGCCACGCTGCCCTCTGGAGGCAGAGGTATGAACTGCAGCACACACACAGACACACCCCACAGAAGAATCAACACGCTATATGTAGAGTTGGCAAAACTCTGGACGACATGACTGCGTCAATTGGAAATAGGTGGTGATATGTTATCAAAAAACCTTAAAGGTCCCCTATTATACTGTTTTTCATCAATATATTATATGTCTCAGATATATAAACCATGTCTCTGAAGTCTTTGGCTATATCATTGCAGCATCCCATAAACCCCTCTGATTCTCTGTCTGTTACTTTAGATGAAAATAAGGAGCCACTCCCCACGCCCCTCTGAGAGATATTTTGTTAAAAAGAACACAATGGTGCCCTAGGAGGAGATTCAGGTGATAAGGTGGGGGGGGGGGGGGGGGGGGGCTACCTTGGTTGGTGATTGGCTAATGGTTACACAAGCCAAATAAATCGTTATGACATCATAAAGTGGCCAGAATCTGATCAGCTCATTTTCAGACAGGTTTTTATATAAATGGATCAGGTCAAAAAGTGAACACATCTTTTTTCCTGAAACTTTCAGAATCTCTTTACACTGAGGGGACACATGGTTATGTATAACAGACATGACAAAGTGGATTTTGCATAATAGGTGATCTTTAAGGAAAGACCGAAACGGAGGGATGAACTACTTAAAAATGACAAAGCTTTTTATTGTGTGCCATAAATCAAAAAAACTATGAAAACACACTCTTTTATTACAATAAACATTTAGTGTTTGACTCCATTGCACATACAGAATTCTACTGATGTTAATACTCACTTATTACACAGCTTAGTTGTATACTATTCTGATTGGTCAATTCAGAACATGTGATACCACGCATGTTAATACCGCAGTACAGGCCGCTGTCAAGGACTATAATGACCGTTGCTAAGGAAGATCAAGAAAGAGAAAGGAAAAGAAGTTAAAAGACGGAGCGCGCTAGACGTCAGATAAATTAACAGAAGAAGGCAGACAGGAAGTAATTCCAAATGTGTATTAATCCACCACTGAAAATAGTCCCCAAGAAATGCAGTAAATACTCACTAACATGCCAAATGCGTATTAACCCGCCAACGAAAATCGTCCCCAAGAAATGCAGTACACACTCTTCTTTGTATTTTTGTTCAATTTTTAAAGATTCGTGTCCTCACAAATTGGCTCAGGGCTGAGGTCCGCAGACACTGTAGTAGAAAGAAATGAAAGACAGACTCACAGATTATTTTTAAAGCACAAGAAAAAATATAAATCAGCGCTCACCAACTAAAGGATACTATATGTGCTATTAGCGTGTTTCTATTTAACCAGAGTTGCATTGAGCTAGGTTTATCGTCTCAGTCAGAAAAGAGGTAAAACACCAACTGCACCCCCCCCCCCTTCTCTCTTTAAAGCCCCCATGCGGTTTTCCATCTATTCTTCTTTCACTAGCTCGATCTCGCTCTGTAACACACACACACACACACACACACACACACACACACACACACACACACACACACACACACACACACACACACACACACACACACACACACACACACACACACACACACACACACACACACACACACACACACACACACACACACACACACACACAGAGCGTGTACTATAGGTATGTGTGGGCTGCTGCTCTGTGTCTGTATTCTGTATTAATGAGAGGACTGTTGTGTTGTGTTCCCCAGCCGTCTAGGCCAGATGCTGCTGTTGTTCCTCTCGTTGTTACTTTTATTTCATCGCTATTCCGCACACACACACACTCACACATACACTGTCTGGGCCTCAGCGCTCTGCTCTTAGATGACTGACCTGATTGCTGGATTGCTGTGTGTTTCTCTCCGTGGATGCTTGGAAAGCTCTGCCCTGCAGTTCTATCGGCCCGCTCTCATTTTAGCCCAGAAAAACAAACTCTACGATCTTACAACGTTTGACACAAAGGCAGCGTTTTGCATCCGCGCCGCCACACATCACAACGCTCAGTTTACATAAACTTTGGGCGCACAGTTTGCAAAAGCTAATGGGGCTCATCTTCTACCATTCGATGGCCATGAATTTTTATAGCAGCTCATTTTCAGTTAAATGTGATGATTAACTATTGACTCTGACAATCGATGCCTATAATCACAGATTATGCAGTTTCTTTTCCCCTCACTCCAGGTTCGTGGGCAGGCCGGAACAGCAGTATAGACACGGGCACCATCGAGGTCGGGAGGCGAGTGACCCAGGAAGTCCCACCGGGCGTGTTTTGGAGGTCTCTGCTCCACCTCAGCCAACCCCAATTCCTCAAGTTCAACATCTCCCTCGGAAAGGATGCCCTCTTCGGAGTGTACATCCGCAAGGGCCTGCCTCCCTCACACGCACAGGTAAAAAAAACTTCCACCAAAGCTTCTACACCTTCAGGGTTATCTAAAGCAATCAAAGAATTATAATTCTACTCATTAGGGAGCACATTATCTTCGTATTGATCACCCAAAACGGAGAATGCATTTGATAAAAAAAACTTGCCTGTGTCATGGGACATGTTAAATTAATTTGTGATTCATTATAATAGTCATTTGAAAGAACTCATTTAGTTTAAGATTTACACTTAATTAGATTTCGCAGTAATGTAACTTTTACTGCCTCGTATTAATTAGAGACTACTCAATTAACACTAGATTTGATTTGTAGCTTGGGATAATTGCATCTGAACAAGCGTTTCACTGTCTGACCTGACTTAAACTGGTGAAGGCCGTGAAGTTGTTGCAGCAGTTTAAAAAAAAAACTTTCAGTGAGAAAGACAGTCTCTCTGTGGCCTTCTTCATGCATCCTGGGGACATTTCTAACCACATTTACTTCCCCCATCTTTTAATCTCCCTGCACATATAACAATTGGCCATCTTTCAAAGTCTGAAAAGTGCCACGGCAGCACTTCATAGTTGAATCACAGGGTTCATAATGTTATTCTCACCTCCTCACGTTCTCTGTCCTTCTCTCTGCTGCAGTATGACTATATGGAGCGCCTGGATGGGAAGGAGAAGTGGAGCGTGGTGGAGTCTCCGCGGGAGAGGAGGAGCATCCAGACGGTGGTCCTCAACGAGGCGGTGTTCGTCCAGTACCTGGACACCGGCGCCTGGCACCTGGCCTTCTACAACGACGGGCGGGAGAGAGAGACGGTTTCCTTCAGCACAAACATCATGGGTGAGTTTGAAGTTGTGGGCGGAGGGAGAATAAGTGGGGAAGGAGGGTGAGGCAGGTTGGGAGCTGAAATGAGATTAAGCAGCAGCATTTGGGAGATGGAAAGCGTAGAGAGAGATGAAGCTATTTGTTACAGTGACACTGATTTAAGAGCACTCCAGCAGTTTAGCATTGCACTCCTGCAGTTACATTTGTTGGACTCACAATGCACCATATATTTTTTAAGAGAAACCTACTGCAGTATTGGTGTTGTGTTTGTTTTATTCCACACATCAAAACATAGTCGTTACAGTACCCACAATTGAAGTCAACTGCTGCTAGTTTGATCATAGGCTATGTTCAAAATCACATTAACATTATATTCATAGTAGGTAAAATGTCAAATTGAGTATCCAATGCGTTTCAACAACAAAGTATGTGGATGTTGTGTACTTGAGAAATGACCGGATATTTAGGTTAGCAAGAATTTTAAAAAATGAGAAACTTTCTGGAGGGTTGTGTTCGTAATTTGTATAACTTTGTGAAAACCAACAACCAATACTATAACAATCTTGCATGTCACAAATTGAGGGTAACCATCTTAACATGACCCTTAAAATGTTCAAATTGATAAAAACCACCCTCAAAACCAAATCAACCTACATTTGATCTGGAACAATGGTTCCCCTTTAACAGGGATATGGACTTTGCACCTTCACAGGGGGCAAAAACACTCACAATCGCATGTGCACAGTGTTGCCACTAGCAACACAACTATAGCAACATTGTAAAGCGGGCAGGACCGCTTAGTGAGTCTAAAGATTTATTTTTGCCAAAATGCAGTAGCACAAATTGACAGTATGCATTCAAAAACATAAGCTAATATAGCAGAGAGTGTAGAATGTGTTGTGGTGTTGTGCTTGTGTGAAACGGATAAGGATGCATCCAAATAAACCTGTAAATGGGATGTTTTTTAAGAGCTTGAAACAGCGCCCCAAATAATTTCAATTGTGCTGGAGGCATGAGTGTGATACCGAGGGGGGGGAGGGGGGGGGGGTGAATAGGAAGAGTCAAGCCGAGTGAAAGAATCCTTCACTGTCAATATCTGGCGGTAGTGCTTTCAGCGGAAGAGGAGACAGGGAGAGGCAGCAAGGGCAGAATTAGAGTGAGTAGGGAGAGGGGGGAGCTGGAGGAGAGACATAATGGTGGGGGCAAAACCAGATATGAGTGGAGTGGAGTGAAGGAGGAGCTGAAGAGGAGAGTGAGAGAGAGGGTGGCATTAGGGTAAGAGGGAGACGTGGGGATTTTTGGGGGAGGGGGGAAAGGCTGAGTACAGAGAAAGAAGGAGGAAGTGTTGGAGAGGAAGGCAGTGTGGATAGGCTGAGTCATGCTTTGTGTAAGAGGAGCGGAACTAGAGCGAAGGAGGAAGGGATGAAAGTCCAAAATGCCTCCTTATCATTAGCATCGACCCTGTTTCTCCCTTCCAAGCTCCTCTCTTCTGGGAAGTGGGTTGGGAGGCACTGAAAGGTAGAAAGAGCACTGAGGTCATGTAACCACAGAGCCAGAAACACACTAAAATCTGACGCACCACCACATCTGGATAAAGTATTAATGACCTTGGTGGGTCCAGAGAGTAAACAAGCAAAACGTGGCAGGGGTGAAGAAGAGTCTGTGTATCTTCTGATTCAGCATGGAGAGAAATAATGGATGGGTAATGACGTGTCTGATTCAAAATGCATACTCCTCACACTATAAAAGATTCAGTGAAAAAGGAACGCAAGGAATCTGTGTGACTCCATTTGCAGTGCCTTAAAGAATGAATGGTGCCAATTATCAAATCGAATGCTTTGATACTTGCCATCAGACTCCTCTCTTACCCTTTCCCTCTTTTCCCTCTCCATCTCATTTTGTCTCCTTCACAGATTCAGTGCAAGAGTGCCCGCGCAATTGCCATGGTAACGGAGAGTGTAATTCTGGCGTGTGCCACTGCTTCCCAGGATTCCACGGCATGGACTGCTCCAAAGGTATTAGCTTCTCGCAAATGTGTTTCTTCCGTCGTAAAAAAAAGGATATATGCCGTTTTCCCCACCGTCTAATTAGACGAACAGGCACATTTAGGCTCTATGCAGCCAGCAGAGAGGATTAGGAGCGGTAAGATTGTGCGTGGCCCTTGGTGGAGCCCAGACAAGATGACTGATGATGAATGGCAGCTCCCCCCCTTAGCTAACGTCTCACTGGCTCGGCGCTCACCTGGGATAGACAGCTTTGATGAATAGTTTAGTTACCTCTGCCTGTAATTACTCTTCATGTCATCGCCACTGTGAGGCCCTTTAACCACTCTATTCACCCTCCTGCACTGGGAAATGTTGGTGGGGCTATACGGGGATGGGTGTGTGTAAGACATTCTCTTAAAAGTCTTCACATTTTTTATTTTTCTGTCTCTCCCCCCTCCACATTCTCCGTTTCTCCAGCGGCGTGCCCGGTGCTATGCAGCGGCAACGGTCAATACGACAAGGGCTCCTGTGTGTGTTACAGCGGCTGGAAGGGCCCCGAGTGTGACGTCCCCTTCACGCAGTGCATCGATCCCCTCTGCAGCAGCCACGGCTCCTGCACCGACGGCAACTGTGTGTGTTCCATCGGCTACAAAGGACAGAGCTGTTCCCAGGGTGAGAGTTAATAGATATGGTGTTCCTCAGGGATGTATGATTGTCCCTCAGTTTTTTCATGAAACATGGATGTTGGGAGCATCACAACAAACACACTTCACACATCCTTCTTACTCCAGTTAGACAGCTCATCATAGCATAATCTCTAATCTGACTGAGTCTGCTTTCTCTCCATATATACAGATGAAGTATGATACCACAGCCAAACACATCAGAGATATTATTTAGGGATGAAATTGCTTCTATTGATCCTAGTTAAGAAGGATCAGGCCGCCACATTCTGGGTCGTAAGAAAGATAGAAAGCGTGAGAGAGTAAAGGAGAGGGATGAGAGACGGAAGGGGAGTCAGGGTAGCAGTGACAGGTGAATATGTATGAAGAAAGAGAGAGAATTGGAAAGGAAGGAGAATATAGAGCGCAGTGTGTCGAGGGTGAAGATCAGGAGAGGGAAATAAAAGACAAAGGGAAGAAAGTGACGAATAGAAAAAAGTCCAGACACAGGGGCCGGAGAACAAGGTCAGCATTTTCTCCTGCGTTTCTTTTTTTTCTCTCCCTCTCCCTCCCATCACATTTTTTCTCCCCTGGTCTCAAATCTGATATTCATCACAGCCGAGTCCCTCAAACAATTTACCTGGAGTGCCAGCGACATGAAAATCGATAACTGTGATCTGCAGTTTCTGCCAGGCAAACAGAAACGGAGGGCCGAGGTTATGTGCGAGCGCGTGATTTCATGTGTGTATGTGCATAGGGGTTAATCATGCCTGAGGAGGAGGAGGGGTGAGAGAGGTGTCAGACAAAGAGGATGAGGAGAGAGAAAGAGGGAGAGGAAAGTGGGAGCGACCGGGACGGAGAGGGATGGGTGGGCTCTTTGCCGGGAGGAGGTAATTTGTCAAATTGGTTTTCACTCACTGCTCGGACTCAGAGCTGCCTGTCAACCTGGCAGACTGACAGTGTCAGATTCTCCCCTATGTATTAGCGCATTCACGCGTACACACTAATGCACGCGCACGCTCATGCACGCATGCGAGCGCTCACACCGAATAATGTGTCGGCGAGCCTTGCTGCACTTTCAGAGTGGAACACATTTGCTGACATGCCCCAATTATAGCCTCAGCTATTCATTATTGGTCACTTTAATTGGCTTAGCAATATGTCTGATAGCGTTCTCTTTTGTTTTACTATCATTTTGTGTACACAAAGACTGAAAGTATGTCCTTTGTCAAAAGTTCAACCGTATTAAATGTATGTCTCCGATGTGATTTGTCCAGACTGCATTGCTTTTTGTTTATTTTGTTTTCCCCTGTTTGTTTTTTCACATGGGCGTATGTGTGGCGTGATGCAGTGGATTGCCTGGATCCGACATGTTCCAACAATGGTATCTGTGTGAATGGGGAGTGCCACTGTAAGCCGGGCTGGGGGGGGCTGCACTGCGAGCTGCCCAGGGCCCAATGCCCAGACCAGTGCCACGGACACGGGGCCTTCATACCGGACACCGGGCTCTGCAGCTGTGACCCTAACTGGATGGGACCCGACTGCTCTATGGGTAAGTAGGACTGCAGTAGAGCAGAGTAAAAAAAGAAGAGTCTAGGCGTCACAGTTAAGCGAAAACTGATTCTGACTTCCCATTTTGCCAACATGTTGTGTGGTCCCCTAGGATACATGGCTAATTAGTTTAGCTTTTTACTCAAGGCTGATATGGTTTGGTCTGGATGAAATGTACAAAATCACAAACAATACAACTTGCTCTGAAATGGGTTGGAGCAACTGTTGCATTATCTTAGCCAAATTGCTAACAGGAACAAAATGTGACTAGTGGGACTTTAGTGTCAATGCTAAGTACAATCATCATCGTCAGGGCCAGTATGGTTATGACAGCTTTTTATGATTATCAGGGTAGCATCCAGAAATGCATGATGGGCAATTCAAGCTGCATAAAGCACATTCCATTGCAATGGGCGTCACATGAAAGTCACAACATTGTATAAAAGAATGTGAGTGCAAGAAAAAAAAGCTACAACAAAGGGGGAAAAAAACTAAAGAATAACCACCCACATACAACACCAGCGAACATGTAACACACCCCCGCACCAAGCCCCCCCCCCCACACACACACACACACACACACACACACACACACACACACACACACACACACACACACACACACACACACACACACACACACACACAGCAGATAATAGAAATCCACAATTTTAATTGTACTTTAAACAACAGAGCAGGTCATCAGGCTATACATTAGCTGGAGGTCTGATTGGACTGTAGTAAAATATGCTCTCTTGAGCCAAACTATTATGAGCTTTATAGATTATAATTTTTTATTATAACTTTGACATTGACTTTGAATTGCCCTGGGAGCAAATGAAGTGATGTTAGACTAATGGAGGTCATTTGAAAAAATCTTTGCACACCTGACTGTGACAATGAGAAGAACTCCAGCACACTGTCTTGCTTCCTGCTAAACTATTTGTTTGATTGCAATTGCTCTTCGACCTTCATCGAGTATATAAACAGTTCCATATTTTCTTTTTATATATAAATTGATTTAATAAAGTTTGTGTCGGGGACAAGAGAAAAATGGAGCTCATCTGCAGTCACTTCCTGTGCATGAGGCTCATAATTCCCTAGAAAAACTGAAAAGACATTGCTTATGAAATGCCTTTTATAATGAAATATTAAACTTTTAGGATTCTTTTTCTCAAATAAATAAAGCTGTTGAGCTGCTGTAAGACAGACAGCGTCCCCCACCATGTCTTGCTTCTCTTTGTCAGGATCACAAACACAGATGGAGTATTTTTTACGAAATAAATAAATGCTTAGCTTTAATAAAGACAACATTGTTCCTCGCTGCAGGATCTCTCAGCAAATGTGCATCAAAACATCTGTACGTACTACATCTCCCCGCACATCGGGGGTCCTGAGTACATGGGCGGGGTTGTGTCACACATATAAACATGCACCGTCGCTCCCTGCAACATCTACATCCCCCAAACTGTGACTGTAATGGAAAGAAACTAAATAAATGCGGTGTTCACAAAAATATTATCACTGATTTAAATTGAAGGTCTAGCATTGTATTTTTGTGGAGTGTATGTGGGTTTGATTGTTGTGGCTTTTTTTTGCTGCTTTAGGCACTTTTATACACATATATTACCAAATATTAGCTATATATATATATATATATATATATATATATATATATATATATATATATATATAATCATAGAGTAATCTATACATTTCAACATACAATAACAAAATGCAGAAAGGTTTGAATACATGGTGTTAGTGCAGTGCTAAAAGTATTTATGTATTAATTGACATGAACTCGGCTCCTCTTCCCCAATCTCCTAATATTTAGATTCCCAGAACAATGTTTGTGACCCAGATCTTCCTCTCTTCCTTCAGAGGTGTGCTCAGTGGACTGTGGCACCCACGGAGTGTGTATGGGCGGAGCTTGTCGCTGTGAGGAGGGCTGGACGGGCGCGAGCTGCGACCAGCGTGTGTGCAACCCGGTCTGTATCAAACACGGAACCTGCAAGGACGGCAAGTGCCAGTGTCACCAGGGCTGGAACGGAGAGCACTGCACCATAGGTAAGCGCCCACATTTGTGTGTCAACTGGAGGTGTGTGTGTGGGCACCGAAAACCCAGTCAGAACAAACTGGCAGCTCCTTTACACTTTGTTAAAAGAAATCTGGAAAAGTACAGGCAAAAGGGGACATTTGAAGAAGATGAGTGACATAGGAGGTGGGCGAACAGAGAGGAGAGGCGCAAACACCATAAAAGTGGGGGTGTTAGGTTTACAATATAGCAAGATTTAGGCACTTATGGGTTGCCTCTCAACTGCACAACCCAGGAATGTCAGTTTATTTGGCATTTGTAACACCAAAGTAACTTGGATGAAAGATAAAACTCTTCACCTCACTGTGATCCAAAAATATCTCCAATGCATTTTGTGTGTGCGTGTGTGCATGCGCACAGTGTTGCCAGTATGTGCGAGTGTCTTTAATGTCAGTCAATCACCTCGTCTCATTCTGACATCACTGTCACTTTGGATGGATGAGTGCCAGATTCCTTTGATTCACCCACATTGCTTTGAGAGACAAAGTCTTCCTGTCACCACAAACACTGTGAGTGCAATGTGATACACACACAAACAAACACCGCACTGCAGCACATGTAAACGTGCACGCACGCCAACACATATATACGCACAGGGGAACAGGAGTTTATGATCTCCCCGTTCCCCCATCAGAAAGTAGGGCAGCTTTGACTGCAGCATCAGCCCAAGATGAAAGAGTTGTCAGGCTCCAGCTAGGCGCAAAGTACACTTCACTAGCACCAGACACTGTCGGTGTTAGCTTATCTCAGCTTGCCTGTTGTTCATTTCAGCTCTGCATGATGTTGCTTGCATTTATTGAAAAAGAAATACTCTCCCCATCTCTTACCTTTTGCATGTTTTCTCCCACTGCAGACCATGGGAGCATGGTAGACAAAGCAGGTACCGTATCTGACTCTGGTGTTTTGTTTCTTAGCCTGTGGTGGTAGAAGCTAGCTGCTGCATTTGTGGGTTTCGGCCTGGCTTGGCTCTGTAGACTCTGTGGTGATAACTGTCTGTAGATGAGGGTGCCAGCCTCAATGACGACTCCCCGCTGCAGCGCACCCCCCCCTTACAGCAGTGCGCTGCAGCGGGGGCCAGCTGTCATTGAGCCTAGATGTGTTGTGGGGTACCGTAGAGCCTAGTGTGGTATCAGCAATATTGAGGGGCTGTGCTGTGAGTGTGTGGATGTGCATGCGTGTGTGTGTGAGCTCTAGATTTTCCAATGTTGAAACACAAACACATAACTCTGCTCAGGTATTCCAGTCATGTTTCGCGTAAACATAGCTGCTTCACATGAGGGGAAAACGGTAAAAGCCGTAAAGAACTTTTGAGGTAATTGGCAAATTTCATAGGCCACTGATGCAAGGCCTTAATATGGTGTCAAAAAGTGTGTGTACATCTGGGTATCTGTGGCAACATTCCCAGCAATGATGGAGCAGTTTATACATTTATTTTCGGTGAGTATGTATGTGTTTGATTGTGTGAGCGTGACTCAGCGCACTATTCCAGATTCTCTATCTTTTCATTAAACTCATACCCTCCAATGTAAGCCCAGATAAAGAACACAGTTAAATAAGATTGCATAAAGATACACAGAATCATGGGTAAGGTTAAACATGAACCCAAACAGAGAAAGGTGCTAGGGTAAGTTGTCCCAAATGCACGGCAGGAATGCTTAATAGATAGCCCCGCAGGTGAACTTCTGTCGGGTTACACAGAGCGGCACAGATTGCCTGACAGTACAGGTCCCCCGAGCACCGTTGAGAGTGTCCTCTCACCCTCTACACTTAATGGAATAGCTCTCATTGTTTTATGAAGAGCCAGCCCAGAGAAAAGGTAAATCGCAGGGTTAAAGAGGGAGCAAGACAAGAGAGGGAGAGTAAAGAAGAACGCATGGAGCCAAAGGGAAGCAGAGGGGTAAAGTAATCAATATCATTTCCAAGGTAGCTCATTAGGAACCGGAGGAGTGGATGAGTGGAGGTTTATCCGAGGAAGTGCGGCATTATCTGGTCCATCTTTAGGCAGCTGGATATATGGCAGTGACCTTTACTTCATGACCTTTAGAGGAGACAAAGCTGGAAACACGGGGAATTGGAAAATATGTTGGAACTTTTAGCTCAAATTCTTCTTTCATGCTATAAGTTTTCATTCTATCTGACTCCTCCCTCGCAGCGGTATCTTTCTTTATCCAGTCATACACCCCGACACACACCGCACCAGAGTGTGTGTGCTGACCCATAACCCAAGGCAATTTCTTCTCCTTTTCAAGGGGATTTTATCAGAGTCCAACTACATTAGTGAGGAGGGTGGAGTTAATAGTTTCTGAAATCCCACTTTATTCTAGTTAGCATGAGCGGGTATTGATTGGGCCCTGGCATTAAAGAGAGAGGAGTCTTGTGTCAGGCCTGCCCAGGCAAGCCGATCAATGCCCGCTATAGATTGTCCTGTCCGGGTGCTTCATAAGTATTTGGTTGCTTTAAATGGCAACTCCATTTAACAGGCAATCACTGCTAACTGCCTTTGTTCCCCGAGCTCAATACTTGGGGACAATCTATTCCAGCCTGACTGTTAATACAGCGTTGTGAGCAGTCCCCTGATGCAGAAAATGGTCATAATTAAAGATAAAAACCTTTGATTTGATTCGTCTTGTTGAGCTGAAAAACGTGGTTAAGCTTCTCTGCCCCCCCTCCTCCCTTTTTCTTAGGAGTTCAAACAAGATGGCGTCTTTCTCAAAGTCCTCTGTTGACTTTCCCTCATCGCCTGGTGCTTGAGACGTATGATAAAATGCCAATCGGGGTGAAATGCCTGTTAATTTAGCCGCTGCCACGGTTTAGATTGCACTATTTGTATTCATAATGCATGGCTTTATTGATGCAGCGATTTGTTAGAGGGCAAAATCCTACAGAGCAACTTGAGTGAAAACATGTTCATTAATCTATTGAGCGGGACTCAATGAAAAGCATTTCATATTCATAATCTCTCGCTGGGTTATTTTGTCCTTCCTCAATCTGTGTCAGCACACTACTACTGAGTGGGAAATGTCAGGTAATATCTCTAGGGTGCGTCGTGCTGGGTGTGTGTGTGTGTCTGTGAGTGTGTGTGTTTGTGTTTTTTAGTAAGTGCCTATGCGTGCATGCACGTATTGTTTTATCAGTCAACCCTGCCTTTGCCTCCATATCCCGTGGGTAGACTTAAGAGTGTCGCATCCTGCTCCTTCATTTATTGAGGAGGAAATCACTGTGACAAGTTTGTTAGAGGCTCTTTGTACTGCTGGAGAAAACATTGTCATTGTGTGTCATTTTGCCTTTTTTCCCCCGACTCTCCCTGATTATAATGTGGCAAACACACAGACTTGGTGAATGCTAAAAGTTTTGAAGTTAAAGCAAAATGGGAAAATTGGAAGGCCAGGGATAAAGTTTTTTTTAAAAAGACATCGATGTGCAACAGTGTCTCAGCGTGAATGCAAATTATTTTAAAAAAAATGTCAGTGAGCTTTTATAAACAAAAGTTCTTATCTCTTGGTATTTAGAGGATAAAAGGAACCAATTTCGTTGAATGATGGTCCCTCAGAAAAGTGCCTGTCTCTCTGTCTTTACATGTCTGAATGAACTCTAATAAGCTAGCTACAGAAGTCTGTACCCAGCATGCCTTTCAGCGGTTTAACGGTTTAACGGTATGATGTCCTTCTCTATACACTACACAGTGACTACTAATAAATGAGCTCGCACTACACTTCCTTAAGACGTAAACAAAACCCCCGCCAAGTGTGATGAAAACCGTGAAAATCCAAGGACACCTTATTTAGATCAAGATTAGATATAGTTGTTGTCTTAAAGAAATATACACTTCCGACATAGAGTTACCTCAGAAGGTGAATACTACTGTCATATCTGTAAATTCAGCATTTAGCTGGATCCCGTAGCCAGTTAGCTTGGCTTAAAGACTGAAAACAAGTGTAAACAGCTAGCTTGGCCCTGTCTTAACTGTAAAAATTAGAATATGTGAACAGTAAGTTAGTGTTTGGGACCTAGTCTTGACCGGGCACAAAAACCTCTTAAAATCTCTGCTGGTTGCATTTGACAAATATAACAAGTTCACTGCTCCTAGCTAGGATGTAGTCCCTAACATTCTTATTCCCAGTAAAACCATAACATTTAAGTTTTTTAACACCTTTTTAGACACCTAAGCAAAAGAAGATCTTCACACTTCATTGGTACTGTGAGGTGAATTGTGTGCCCTTTAAACAGAGCCAAGCTAGCTGCTTCTAGCCTTTATTCTAAGCTAAACTCACGTTACACTTTGCAAAAACGAATTAGCGTATTCCTCAAAATGTCAAGCTATTCTTTGAAAAAGAAAAAATCACCATTTCAACCAACCAGGAGCTACCAGATAGTAATTTCTCAAGATGGCACTGTCTTCTATAATTGCAAATTTCCCTATCCAGATGCCCTTAAAATGTCTGCTTTTCCTCGCCTTAAAGTCGCTCTGGAGTTGTGGGTGGCCTTGCTATGCTAGTTACAGAACTTTCTTGGCTCCAGGGCCTCAGATTCTGGTAGAGCTTTTTGCATAATCTAATGTGAAGGTTTATTAGTTCATAGACTGCCACGGCGCGCACACACACACACACACACACACACACACACACACACACACACACACACACACACACACACACACACACACACACACACACACACACACACACACACACACACACACACACACACACACACACACACACACACACACACACACACACACACACACACACACACACACACACTATCAAACATAATCCCATTCTCTCATGAGAAAGCATTACTCTCAGGCCATCAGAATCCCATTACCTACACTGAATCATAAGTAAGAGAGTGTGATGATGGTGTGGAGCTCCATCAAGTAAGTGAATCAAGAGTTCTTTCCACACACACACACACACACACACACACACACACACACACACACACACACACACACACACACACACACACACACACACACACACACACACACACACACACACACACACACACACACACACACACACACACACACACACACACACACACACACACACACACACACACACACACACACACACACACACACACACACACACAAGCTGCCATCCCAAAGGGTGCAGAGACATGCGGATGGGATGTGCATGAACATCGAACGTGCTGAATTGAATAGACGTTTTGAACAATCGATATTTACAATATGCTACCACGTGCTTATTGAATTGCGTCAGACTCATTGGTCTATCATAACCACATGAGAGCGCCTGTGTGTTTGGACGAATGTCTGCTCGCCTGTGCATCATCAGTGATAAAACAAACAAGCATCACCCTGCTTCTTACCCACCACCCCTCCCTCCCTCCCCCCTTCTCCTCCCTTCTTACCTCCCTCCCCCTCTATCCGCCTGTCCTCTCCTCGCAGACGGCTGTCCTAACTTGTGTAACGGGAACGGCCAGTGCACCATGGGACAGCAGAGTTGGCACTGTGAATGCCAGACAGGCTGGAGGGGCCCAGGATGCAGTGTTGCCATGGAGACCTCCTGCGCCGACAACAAGGACAACGAAGGAGGTGAATATGGGGGGAGCAGGAGAGCATTTGAGATGAAAGTGTTAAGTGCAGGCATCACTTAAAGGGACAATTTGACCCAAAATACATATATAGCCTGGAGAGCTATTTATCAATGTAGATTTCTTTAGTGTGAGTTGCCAACTGTTGGCAATATCAGCCTTGGAGATGGCTGCCTTCCCTCAAATATAATGCAACTAGATAAAAAGGGCCAAATAAATAACTTCAAGAACAGCTATGTCTTTTTCCAGAAATTCTGACCTTGTTGCTCCACATAATCCACAGAGCCTGTGAGCGGTTTCATGTAGGAACTATTTTATGCCTCTAGCGTCCACACCACCAACTCAATATCTGAGGAAAGCCTTGAGAAAATGTCTTCAAACATGCCACAAATGTCCAGTTAAACGTTCAGTGTGACCTCACAAAACACATTTTTGTCCATAACTCAGTAATTAATATGTTTTTTTATGCCAATTTCTCTCAAATGTCTTATAGGATCAATTGAAAAGGATGATGTTTTGCCCAGACTCGGCAGTAACTCATATCATTGTGTACAAGGCAGCATAAATATACTCTTGGACCTGTGCTTACTCGTATGCAGCTGTAGTTTAGGAGAAAGAAAATAGTTCCTACATAAAACCAATTCAATTAATATAGAGAGCTAATGAGAAGAGCTCTCACTATGAATGCCAATAACAATCTTTCCTTTACGAAATAATCAAAGATTATCAAAATATTCAATCAGGAATGGAAAAATTTGGCAGTAGCTTTTTTTGCATTCCTTGCTATTCTCACACCACAACCTCGTTACTGCTCTCCCAGATGGACTCACAGACTGCATGGACCCAGACTGCTGCATCCAGAGTCCCTGCCAGAACAGCCCGCTGTGCCGCGGCTCCCGGGACCCCCTCCTGGTCATCCAGCAGAACCCCCTGTCCCAGCCACGCGTCCGCTCCTTCTACGACCGCGTCAAGATGCTCGTAGGACGGGACAGCACCCATATCCTCCCTGGGGAAAACCCTTTCAACTCCAGGTATGGCAAGAAAACCACGTTAGGATTCATGGTGCTATATTTAGCTAGAAAGGTGGACATATATTTGATGTACGCACTAGGAAAATGTATGTATGTCATGTTCATGCTGGCCAATCATGTTAAAGGGGTCTATGCCTGTGAGATTGCATGTTTTAGAATATTGCCGCTTTGATGCTCCGCGAAGGACTGACATTCATACGAGTAAATGCATGCGGTGAAAAATAGCACAACTTTAGATCCAATGACGTAAATATCAAATAGACTTTAGAATGGTTCACAGAGCCCGCCAAGGTCCTATCAAATCCCAGAGCCAAAGCAGGGCCGAGCCAAGATCTCCCCGCAGATTTAGCAGAGCTGTGAAGCGCTGTCCATGGGGCTGATTCTTGTCTGCACACATTTACACACGCCTACATCAGATGTTTCAAAGGAAAGCTCATCAAAGTGAAGTTATATGTTATTCTATATGTGGCAGTTCTCCAAGGCACACAGTCACACGCAAACATACACACACATCCCACATCATGTTTTGTCTACATGATTGACAAGAGCTAATCTAGATGGCGGAGTTTGCTGATTGTTTCTAATTAATGAGGGGTGGAAGACCAGAGCAATGAATGGGCAAATTGGATGATTGAAAGATGGTGAGATTAATCAAACCAGATGATGGATGGTTAGGAAGATTGGGCTGACTATCGCTCTCTCACTCTGTCTCTTCTGTCTCCTTCCAGTTTGGCATCTCTGATCCGGGGTCAGGTGTTGACTACAGATGGAACCCCTCTGGTGGGGGTGAACGTGTCTTTTGTCAACTATCCCCACTACGGATACACGCTGACACGGCAGGATGGAATGTATGTACAACAGCTACCCAGCGCTCCTTGCTGAATCTACCTCACCACATAGGCGTTATTATTAGATTAGATTAGATTTGATTTGATTAGATTAGATTAGATTAGAAAACAATAATAATCCCTTGAGGAATCTTGGCTGTTACAGCAATAGATAATTAGATACAGCAAAGAAAGGGGATTTTGAGTAAGAGAAGAGGAAATGTATTTACAAGAACAACACAACTGGGAGTCAAAACTCAATATCCTAAGTGAAAATATATTAATAAGAATCATAACAGAAAGGAAAATTGAATGAAAACAATGGGTAAAATGTTCAAGAAATATAAAAAAACACTATAAATAATACAATATTGTGAACTAGTCAGAATAATTGCTGGAAAAAAAACGTTATTATTTATAATTAATAAGGCATTATCTCAGGTTTTATAACAGCAGAAGTTTCACTTGAAATAAACATGTTTTAATATGTGAAAGTGAATGACAGGCCGTCAAAGAAACTTTTAAAGCAAAACTGAAAAGCAACCTTGAAATTGGATTTTTAAGTACCGCAGCTCTTTGCTTTAATGTCCACCTTCTGACCACATTTGGGTATCTCACCTGACATGTTTCTCCATTTCTCCTGCAGGAGCTCCACTTTCAGGGGAGTTTTATGCTGCTTCAAGTTAACTTTTCTGTCCAATATTCCCCTACAAGTTTTATTGAATTTAAAGTCTGGCTGGCACCCGTAACATGTTATTTGAAAATGTGTTTCTTTGGTGCTTTAAGCTGACCCCTATTCATTAAATGTACAATTTCTGTGTTTCCTGTCTCAGGTCTCCTCCTCTTACCTACGCTTTCCTTGCAGCATTTTCTTCCACTTAGGCCGAGCTGCCGCTGAAACATCTGAACTTTTGTAACATTTAATTACATTTGCATTTCAGGGGCAGTTACTAACCAGTTTCAGAGACTTATGACTTGAATGATCATGTTCTCATGTCCCTGTCTGACCTTGTTTAGTTCTGATGAGTGTTATTTCCTTGCAGTGGTTGGAGGCAGCAGCGAGTCCACACACTTAAAAAGCTCTGGCCATTTACAACCTTCTTTTTCCTATTCTAATCATTACCCTACAGCTGTTAATCATCATTCGGAGACAAAAAGTTAAAGAGCATCTAATACAATCTGTTACACAATGAGACCAGTGTTCTTGAGTGCTGTTTATATGTCAGACCTTTAACTGTTGTCTAGACTCTCTTTCTATATGTGTAGCTAAAGTTTTTTGTACAATTCTTTCGTTTTGTTGTTAAATTAAAGCAGTGGAGTTTAGCCTTTACTAGAAACACTGACAGTCCAATGTTCGTCCACCACAACACGTCCCCATCTGTACCTCATTCCCATCCTCTTTTAAACCTCTCCAGGTTTGACCTGATAGCTAACGGTGGTGCGTCACTGACTCTGCGGTTCGAGCGCGCCCCCTTCCTGAGCCAGGAGCGCACCGTGTGGCTGCCCTGGAGCCAGTTTTATGCTATGGACACTCTGGTGCTTAAGACAGAAGAGAACACGATCCCGGGCTGTGACCTGAGCGGCTTCGTCAGGCCTGACCCTCTTGTGATTGCATCCCCTCTCTCCTCCTTCTTCAGCTCCAAGCCAGGGGAGAAACCCATCATACCGGAGACACAGGTGCAGTACCACTGACCTCTGGCAGCCGGCTAATCTCCCTTCTGGTTCCCTCACTCTCTTCCCACTCTCCTTTCTATCTCCTCTCTTTCTCTTTCACTTCCATAGCTCCCCCCCCCCATTTATTCCCCTCTTTCTCTTTTTCTTTATTTCTTCCATTGTTTTTTCCCCTTTTTTGTCCTTCAGCCGTCAGTGGAAGCGTGACCCCCATTACTCCCTCTCTCTCTAATCCCGCCTAATCCCCCTCCCCTGTCATCTTCTCTCTTTGTCTTCCAGGTGCTGCATGAGCTGATCGAGGTGCCCGGCTCGAGTCTAAAGCTGTGCTACCTAAGCTCCAGGACTCAGGGTTACCGCTCCCTGCTCAAGGTGACCATGACCCCAGCGGTGGTGTCCATGGGCCTGCTGAAGGTTCACCTCATGGTAGCAGTGGAGGGCCATCTTTTCCAGAAGTGGTTCCATGCCTCGCCCAATTTGGCCTACACCTACATTTGGGATAAGACCGACGCATATGGGCAGAGGGTCTACGGGCTATCTCAAGCTGTTGGTGAGTGGAAGCATTGGCAGATTATGAGACAAATGGGCTCTGTCCACAGATATACAAAAGCTCCCACCACCCACTTTAAAGCTGTTTAGACACTTGTTGTTTTGTTTCTCTTCGTACATGTTACAAATAACTTTTGTGTCTTTGTGGTCAGTTTTGTTTCATTTTGTCGTTTTACTTTGTAGTTTTTAGTTTCTTTAAGCCCCTTTGTTTATTTTTGTAGCTTTGTAATCAACTTTTGTCCCTGTGAAACATTTTTGGATCTCATTTGACTTTATCTGTGTTAATTTTTTATTCAAATGTAATTATTTTCTTTGTCTTTTTGTAGTTTTTTGTCTGTAGTTGTTGTACCCCTTTTTGTCATTTTGCACATCTTAGTTGTTAAGTCTCTTTGTGGTCATTTTCTGTCTCTTTGTAGTTGCTTTGTAGTTGGTTTAAGTCTTTGAAACCCTTTCGTGTCTCTGAGATAATTGTAATGTTACTATTAGGACATTTTGGTTCAATTGCTAGTTGATATGTGTCTTGTTTTAAAGGGTTGGGCCTGACACTTTGTTTGCCTGTACATGATGCCGAGATCTGTTCAGTGATCCATCCGTGAGTTTTAAGGGGTGGACAGAAGAGAAGCAGTTATAAGTGCTTGTATTTTTTTCCAGTTGACTAGAAACTTTACCAGTAAGCCAGCACTGGCTATGACAAAGGGTGAGAGAGGGCTAATTAGGGAGCGTGTAGGAGAGTTAATACGCCAGAAACCCGGCTTCCATCCATTAGGAAGTAGTCACAGTTAAGTGCCTTTTGTTTTTTCTCATACGTCTATTTTTCATTGAAGCCACGATTGGTTCATTCAGCCAGCCGTAGCTGTGGTGAAGGGTTATTAGCCATCAGGGTGAGTTAGCAGTTAGCTGCTGGAACATCTAGCATGGGTCCATGGGAGCCCCAGTGCTATTACATTCTGCTGTCACAGTCGCTCACAGATGCTGTCAGCCAAACAACGCTGTCAGGCCACAGATGCAGTGGCCATCTGGGACCTCAATGTGGAGTAAAATCAACAGGGACACACTGTTTGGGAAATTACATTCACTCAAAGATCCCATACTTCTCTAGAGTAGCTGTAAATTTGACGTTTCTCAAAGCTCTCGAATCAAATACATTGTTTACAATTAAGTTATGTCTTGCTAAGCTTGGATACAGATGCAGGTATAATACATTATTGTTTGGAGTAAAGCTGAAAATGTGCTGGCAACAATTTCTCACTGTAACTCAGGTGGGAGTTGATGTGTTAACACACATTTCGTTTTAACAAGTTTAAACATAACAACGAACACATGCATGAACACATACAGTACAATAAACGTACGTATGCGCAAAAAACTTGTCTTAACTTGTCATCATACCAAATGTTCCTTTTTTTGTACACTTAGCCAAATCAGCTGAGGCTCGGTCATGTGCATCAGGGTTCACTTCTTGGCAAACGGCGCGGCCTGCACATTTAAGGCCTGCGTGGCTAATCTGCCCAATTAACAAGGTTTTTAATTGATTTAGCAGCTTGTGAGAGTGTTAGTTAGGTGCGAGTGCAGATTTCGGTACAGGTGCTAACTAGCTTCTCTGTGTATCACACGTCAACTCACAACTTAAATTACCTTAGGAGGATAGGCTATGATTGATCAAGTTTTGCACATCCTCGCCTCCTGTTTAATTTCAACACAGTTTCACGGCATTTCGTGTTATAGTCACAAAATTAATCTATTGATTTGTGTTCACCAACACAATTTCGCCATTTTAAAAGCAATGTAAATCATAACAAATTAGAAGGAAAAACTGATAAAAAAAAATACAAATTTCAGTATTCTGACACAGAACAATTTTAGAAGTAATGTATTTCTATTGGTAGTATGTTTCGTGCCTGCACCAAATAATAACAAATTAGAAGGAAAAAAAGATGACAAAAAATACAGATTTCAGTATTCTGAGGCTCTGAGCCCCATTTATTGTCCTTGCCAACGGCAAAAAAACTCCAACATTATACAATTTAAAATAAAAGGGATAGGGTTAGGGTAAGATATTGAGTAAGAAAATGTTTTTAGGAACCACACAACTTCTGGTCTTCCAAGACCCGACCGGACAAAAAGGCGTGGTGCAGGCACGAAACATACTACCAATAGAAATACATTGCTTTTAATATTGTCCTGTGTGACACGAAACGAAAATCGTGTTGGTGAACACGAATCAATAGATTAAATTAATTTTGTGGGTATAACACGAAATCCCGTGAGACTGGGTTGTTCATTTGTATGTATTCTCTGATACTAACCTCTTTTTTCATCTATTCCTCTCACCTGTATCCTTTCCTACATGTAGTGTCTGTGGGCTATGAATACGAGTCCTGTGCCAATCTCATCCTCTGGGAGAAGAGGACAGCCCTTCTGCAAGGCTACGAACTGGATCCCACCGGTCTGGGCGGCTGGTCACTCGACAAGCATCATATACTCAACACACGCAGTGGTACGTTCACACACGCCCGTATATTCCCTCACTAATAAGCAAAGCACATATTTTTCCATGCTTTACTTCAAATGTATTTTTAGTCATTCCCCCGTGTTGAACATGTTTACAGTATGTATATCTCACTAAACGTGCTATTGTCTTGGGGAGGAGGTAAGTCTGTTTGCTTCCTGTGGTTCACATGCAATTGCCAAGAGCCTCTTTTTACCTGTTGGTGTGGATTTTCACAGGAAATGCTTGAGTTGTCTCACCTAGTTTGAAACCCTCATCCAAGCCAGCCCAACCTAGTAAACATGTGCCCCGTCACCAATCAATTAGTGAAAGCTACTGAAACAAAGGCAGGGGGTAGGGAAGTGGAGGAGGGTGGGGGAGCAGAGATAATGTACGTTTTCCAGAAACTTATTTCTAGGCGAGGGGGAGCCATTCTTGTTGCATCATCTAACATACCATTATCTACACTCTGCGCAGTAATACTAAAAAGCAGGGCAATATCAATGGGCTGATGCACCAATGTTCACCTGCTGTGACAATCAATTCGCTAATGGAATGGACACAACTGAAGAACCATTGGTGGTATTTTTAGAAGTGGGGGAAATGAAGCCAAGCCTTCCTCTTTACCTTATGCTAGCCAGCTCTACAATAAAATTACGTTTTTCCTGAAAAAGGTGAATTGTACACTGTTTTACTTTGGCTATCAAAAAGGCTGATGTTAAATCAAAAATATACAATATCAGCTGCTTGTGAGCCTCAATAAAATATATATATTTGGCTATAAAGAGCCTACAGCCACGCTAGCAGCTATTTAAGCTAACATCAGCATGCTAACATGCTCACAATAACAATGCTAACTGGCTGATATTTGGAAAGTTTAATGTCTACCATCGTAGTTTAGCTTGCACTTGAGGAAAATAATACAGAACATGGTGGGAATGTCGTTAGTTTGGTATTTGACGAATACAAAGTTAGACCTAATGATAGCACTAGACGAAAAACTGAAGTTATTAAAGGGGGACATAAAGTCTGCACCAAATTTAACAGGAATCCATCCAATAGTTTTTGAGACATTTTATCTGCTCACACAAATGTCAACCTAAAGGCAATTTGAGATTAAAGTTCAGGGGACCATCAAAGTTATTAGATATCATTCTTCGGGGACCATTACTGTCTTTACATAATTTATTGGCACTCCCTCTAAATGTTGAGATATGAGATACAGCTTCTATTGCTCTAACTGAGTGTTACCACAGATCATCTAATTGAAATGATGATCCTGAATCTACTCTTATTTCTCTCCACCCTCTACCCTGTCCAGGCATCCTTCACAAGGGAAGTGGTGAGAACATCTTCGTGACCGAGCAGCCCCCGGTGGTCCTCAGCGTCATGGGAAATGGACGGAGGCGCAGTATCTCCTGCCCCAGCTGTAACGGCCTGGCAGACGGCAACAAGCTGCTGGCACCGGTCGCCTTGGCAATGGGCACCGATGGTAGCATATATGTCGGGGATCTCAACTTTGTGCGAAGGGTCTACCCATCTATGAACACAACTGGCATCCTGGAATTAAGGTATAATCATTAGAAAGCTTACACGTTTTTAGATGGATGGGCTGGTTGGATTAAAGTATGATGACAGGTGACGCAGAGGGAGAAAATAGATATTTTCAGTACATTGAACATGTAGGATTGCATCCTCTATGAAAAAAAAGTAAGTGACACACTGGGGATGGAAATGTACTAGATTTTCTCCAGGGTGTTTTTACCCATGGCTAAATGCTGTTGTTCACACCATAGCCAGCTTTGTATTGCTCTCTGTAGGTTGCTCTCCGCAGACTGTGTGAATTAAAATGTGTTTTTGTTGTGCTTTTGTCTCGCTTCCTTCCTCAAAGGAACAAAGATTTCAGACACAGGTAAGATCCTTACAACTATAAAAGAAAAGTTAACAATGAAAAAGTTCTTCATATAAAATCAATCTTTTCACTGATCACGTTTTCTTTTCATGTCGCCTTTAGTAACAACCCGACCCATAAGTACTTCCTGGCAGTGGATCCAGTATCTGGGGCTTTGTTCATCTCGGACACTAACTCGCGCAGAATTTATCGCGTGCGCTCATTAACGGGAGGCCGCCTGCTGTCGGACAATGCAGAGGTGGTAGCTGGGACTGGGGAGCAGTGCCTGCCATTTGATGAGCGCTGCGGGGACGGAGGCAAAGCCACTGAAGCTACACTTATGAGCCCCAAAGGTGAGCCACTGGCAAAAACTCTAAGGAATTAATTATGTTAATGATTGAATAATCGTTTCTGTCAATTATCAGGCAAAAATGTTTTCTTTATCCAATTCCTGCTTTTAAAATGTTAGTGTGCAGATTTTTCTCCGTTTTATTACATGATAAATATAATTAATTGTGGCTTTTTTAATGTGTTTTTTGGACCTAATAAGACATTTAAATTGGTCACCCTGTGGAGGAAAGTTGTGACATTTAATTGACTTTTATTGAATTGATTAAGAAACTAGTCCTTAGTTGCAGCTCTAGGTAGGGAGCCAATTACATATATATCTGGTTATGATTACAGATCCATGATTAAGGTTAATTAATTATTAATCATAAATTGTTGCATTCAGGTGAATTCTTAAAATGCCATTTTAAAAAGAGCCTTTTTTTCACTATGTACCCGTCTTGTCTCAACTAAAGCAGGGCAGACACAGAAGGAGGTTATAAACCAGGTTAACGTTGAACTTATTAATGGAATTATTTTTATGGATCACAGAACATTGTGACACCAAACTGTCAAGGATGTCACTCGATCACATTTCCTGCCTCTGACACCAGTGTGTGTATGTAGGACTTCAGATGATAGTACGTGTATATGTATATATATATATATATATATATATATATATATATATATATATATATATATATATATGTGTGTGTATATATATATATATATATATATATACACACACACACATATATATATATATATACATATACAGTGTGTGTGAGTGTTTATGAAGGAAGCCAATGAGACCCTAATTCACTCTTACCTGTCGTAGGAGAAGTCAGAAAGCATGCATCAGCTTGCCCTCTCTCTGCCTTATCCTTCTCCATCCTTCTCTCATTTACACTCTACCCTTCCCTGTATCCTCCATCTGTTGTTGTGTATCTCGTTGCGTCTAGGAGTTATTTCGGTGCACAGTTGCCTCGAACAAACACACCTGTCTTGAATGCCTGCTGCCTGTTAGGCCGATGAGGCTGACGCAGCAGCACTGGTAAACGATGAGAAAGAGAAGAGACAAAGGTAGAAAAGATGGGGGGGCAAGAACAAAAAAAGAAAGCAGGAAGGAAGGAAATAGATCACTTGCTTTTTCTAAAGAATCTGCTTGCAGTCTACATTCGCCCTCTGGGAGGAGCATGAGCTCGGCTCCGCATCCCGATGACTCATCCCAAAACTAACACTTCTCGAACAGTTCAATGCCCCTCACATTACTTGTTTCAGTGTCATCCAATGAAGCATTGAGCAATCGGGCTGTCAGGGCTGCCATCCGCTTCCAGCCGTTGGAAAGAGTGCAGTTTAATTGACTTAAAATGTCTTTGGGTTGCCCCGCAGCGTTTGAGTTATGAATCGTCACTCACGGTGTTCATCTCTGCGTTGACAGGTATTGCTGTGGATAAAAACGGGCTGATGTACTTCGTGGATGCCACCATGATCCGGAAGGTGGACCAGAACGGCATCATCTCCACTTTGCTGGGGGCCAACGATCTGACTGCCGTGCGGCCGCTGAGCTGTGACTCCAGCATGGACGTCAGCCAGGTACGCCGGTCATAAGAGGGAAGTGCAAGAGACACTCTGGGTGATGGTGTGATGGATGATGATCTAACGGCCCAGTGAGTGCTGAGCTTGTGTGGACACGCGCCAGGAGGTCAGGGAGGGACTGATTTAGGGGGGGATTAAAGAGACTGTGGATAAATGAATGGATCAGAAGAGAGTGAAGACCGCAGTCACTTAAAAAAATGAAGAAGAGACTTGTGCGAACCTTGGCGTCCTTTCAAAACGCCTCCTTCAGCATAGATATTATCTCACGGTTAACTTTTCTTTCTACCCATTAGGTGCGTCTCGAGTGGCCCACGGACCTTGCAGTGAACCCCATGGACAACTCTCTCTATATCCTGGAAAACAATGTCGTCCTACGCATCACTGAGAACCACCAGGTCTGTACCACAAGGCTCCATTGCCCCGACAAGACCCTTAGGGTGGCTGTGACAGGATTTAGTCCCAATTAGGCTTTTCTCAAGCCAATTTAGAAGTAAAAGTTAAAACATGGTTTTCAAAGTTTCACACTGGCGGTAACGTTGCTGATTAATTAGCTCTTAGAATATTATACTTTCTGGAATTCATTATGGGAAGTTTAACCGCAGGTCTTTTAGAGAGAAAAGGCTGCGCACTTCTTTATATTTGGGATATTATTATCAGTTTGATCATTGATTTTCTGTCCTTGCCCACAGGTGAGCATCATCGCAGGTCGGCCCATGCATTGCCAAGTGCCGGGTATCGACTACAGCCTCAGTAAGCTGGCCATACACGCGGCCCTGGAGAGCGCCACGGCCATCGCCCTGTCCCACACCGGCGTCCTGTACATCGCCGAGACGGATGAGAAAAAGATCAACAGAGTTAGACAGGTATGAGATGGAGAAAAGCTGTACACAGTTGTTTCAGCCCTGTTGTTGTTTTAGAATGAATGTGTTGGGCGTATTTTGTTGGCAAGCAAAAACTGACAGCACAGCTGGTCGGGCTGCGTGGGTGTTTCTATTTTTTTAAGGCATTCTGAGATTGTTTTCAGATCTACAGACACTACATCCCTTTTGATAACACAAAATGAGTTGCACTTTTGGTGAGACATTTTCTTTCATTGCTTGTTGACTTTTGTTTTTTTGTAATTGCATTTTTCTGTCATTTTTTTCCTAGGTTAGCACCAATGGAGAAATCTCTCTCCTGGCTGGCGTCGCCTCCGACTGCGACTGCAAGAATGATGTCAACTGCAACTGTTTCTACGGCGATGACGGCTACGCCCCAGATGCCGGCTTGAACTCGCCTACATCCTTGGCCGTGTCCCCTGATGGGACCCTTTTCATCGCAGACCTCAACAACATTCGCATCAGGGCCGTGCGAGCCAACAGGCCGGGCCCCGCTGTCTCCAGCGTTGGATTCGGAGGAGCTGCGCAGTATGAGGTCGCATCGCCACGGGAACAGGAGCTGTATGTCTTCAACGGGGAGGGGCTTCACATCCAGACAATCAGCTTAGTGACTGGTGAGCCACTTTACAACTTCACCTATGGCCCTGACGGAGAGCTGGCCACACTGGTGGATAACTGCAACAACACAGTGAAGGTGAGGAGGGATGGCCAGGGCCAGGGAGGGGGGGCCGGCCTGCTCCGACTGGTGCTGCTCCCAGAGAATCAGGTGGTGATGCTGGGACTGGACCCCACCGGAGGGCTGCGGAGCGTGTCAGCCATGGGCCAGGAAGTGGCTCTGATGGGCTACAGTGGCAACACGGGCCTCCTGGCTACCAAAGCTGATGAGACTGGATGGACCACATTTTACCAGTGAGTGTTTGGGAGAGTGTCCACCACTTTTCCTACAAGCCTGAAATACAAAATTAATGAGTTCACGGGTTTTACGTTCGCCATGTTCTACTGCATTCCCAATTATTCCTCTGACAACTCACACAGCGTGCTGCTGCCCCCCAGAGTTAGCTTTTACAACTGCAGCCAGTTCCTCTAAGGATGACTTGAAAAGGTTTTAGAGCTGCAACGATTAATTAAATAACCAAATGATACATTTACATAAAGATTATATTTGCTATTTTGATCAGGAGTTTTCGTTGGCTTAATTCAAAAATTACAGAACATGCTGTATTCAGCCTTTTAAACATTGAGGTTTAGTGCTTTACTCTGTGTTCAATTATATAAAAGTGAACATCTTTGGTGTTAGACTGACAAATCTAAACATTAAAAAGACATCACATTGATTCAATAGATCAAACAATTAATCTATAAAATATGAATGAATTGATGAAAAAAAATGATAGTTTCAGAACAAATTTTACTTTGAGTTTGTGAGTGTGTCCAAAACATGTGAAAGACAAATATTTACAACATCAGGTGGTATGAAAATGAAAGATACAAAGCCTTGACATGGAGTTTTGAATTTCTAAATTAAGTGTGTTTTCTGCGGCAGCATCCTTCAGTTTTGTCCTCCGATACATGTCGTCCTCCCCTCACCGCTCTGCTCCCGTCCTCCAGGTACGACAGCGAGGGCCGCCTGACCAACGTCACGTACCCCACGGGCATGGTGACGAGCCTCCACCGTGAGATCGAGCGCTCCATCAACATCGACATCGAGAGCTCCAGCAGAGACGACGATGTCACAGTCATCACCAACCTGTCCTCCGTCGAAGCCTCGTACACCGTGGTCCAAGGTAGGGAGACTCGCTCAGCCGCACAAACAGGACGTGCAGTGGAAAAACGAGCCGCTCATGAATTTTTAAACACTTGCAGAGGATGTGGCACGAAGGTGGACAAATGCTTGCCTCTAGTCATCAACACAGGGCAATATAAATCAATCAATATTTATGATATTAATTCATTATAGAGCAGCCGATAAAGTGGGTCTGTTTTTATGTAGTCTGAGCTTTGGCAGACTTTAAAGCTTCTTCATCTCAGTATTCAAAACATAGCCGCCCTCTGTGATGGTGAATATGCGCCGGCCTGCCGACTCTAATTGAAAGTCTTGTAATTTTCACTCCGCTGTGAGCCGGCTCCAGGAAATGATTTTCCATTCCTTTCCACATCCAACCTTCTTCTCCCTACCTGTCATGGAGTGAAATTACCAATATATAGCTGCTAATCCCAGCTGGGATCATCCTGCTTTTGAATATCATCACAGAAAAAAAAAATTCATTAACTCACACGGGGTGAATCCTCCTGATCCCTCAAGCTTCCCCCTCTCAGGCACATGCGTAGAACTTAAAAACACAGCCCTCTTCTTTTTCCCCCATGATCCCTGAGCTTATTTGGTTCTTTAAAGAGGAAGGAGAAGAAGGAGAATAATGTTTCCTTGACCAGTGGCGTGACAGAAGTGTGAGTATGCAGACTGTGAAAGTGTGAAGGCCTCGGAGAGAATAAGTTGTAGATGTATTCAGCGAAACCCACCTGCGTTGCGGAAGGAAAATGGGGGAGAGTTGTTCGCAGAGCTGTAAGTCATTTAAGGCTTCCACCGCACTGTGTGGGTTTCAGCACGGCTCTGCTGACATACTCACTTAACCATCTCCCTCTCTTCCTCGCTCTCTTCATTAACTCATGCACAGTGAATTCTCGCCGGCCCTCCAGCTCTCGTTTCGCCCCCCCCCCCTCCCTTGCTTCTGTTTTATTACGAGGTCGTTCAGACAGAGAGAGCAAAGAAGATTTATCTAAAGGCCGTTGCTGCCAAGTCAATGGAAAAAGCTTCACTTGTCTGTTTGAGGCATTGTTAAAAATGTGCCTGGAGCTTTATTACAAATTGGCCTTATGGATTACTGTCATTTATAGAGGGGCTTCAAATGCAGACACTATCTGATCCCTTAACCTTTTTTAAATGAAATTATAAGGGGGAAAAAGCCTTCTTTCCGCATCTGCCAGATATTTCTGAGCGGAAAAACTATTTTATCTCGTTTCAATCGCATCGTGTGATCGGGATGCCTGTTTTCAGACATCTGAGGGAACATTTTACCTCAGCATTAGGCATGGGCTTATCTGTTTCCATTCTTGTGTTTGCGAGTGAGTCATTAAACTGTAAAGATGGGCAGATTATAGATAGTCAGTTCAGCCTGACTATTTTCATTCAGATTACTTTGGAGTTTGTACAAAAAGAGGAATCAGGTCCATAAATATTTTATAGACATCATTTGGGTCTTACTGACACAAGCTTCTCGGCTTAAGATTGTACTTTTCCTTCTCTAGTTAACTTGACTTTTCCGGCAGAAGGCAAATACAAATTAAAATGTTTTGTATGAGGTACTGTGCCTGTGGAGGCAGGAGTTATGGCCCGGAAGCTTACCAATGTATTGCTATGGATGACTGCAGGGGATAGTTTGTGTAATTGTGAGACTTTGATTATTTCCTAATCATCATATTCACACAATAACAAAAACAGCAGTAGACCAGCGACTTTGATTCTTCAAGGTAGAATGGCTGTTTATTTCTATAGATTTTGGTGGCTTTAGCTCGAACATAGATGGATGTAATGGCTTCAGTTCCCTGATGGAAAGAGCTTTGAGGAGGCAAGGTAAAGTGGTGAAAATTCTCTTAATAAAGTGCACTCTTACGACTTTTTATGTTTTTCTACGTTGGCCATTTTTTTAGGTGGCTAAAATACATTTTTCACATCGCTGCAGTACATTTCTTAGCTTCCATGCCTTAACTCCTCTAAGACTTTTTACTGGGAGCATGCTGACTGCCATCTACTATACTGTCATAAGTACCTCATGTAACCCCACCTCAAACATCCAAACTATCCTTTTAAATTGTATTTTCTTGTATTAATAACTTAATTCTTACAACATTTAGACCAAGATCATCTGGTCTTCCTAGTGGCTTCTGTCCTTGCCTCCCTTATACCTGTTTCTCTCCCCCTACAGACCAGGTGAGGAACAGCTACCAGCTGTGCAACAATGGGACCCTGAGAGTGATGTACGCCAATGGTATGGGAATCAGCTTTCACACCGAGCCCCACCTCCTGGCAGGCTCCGTCAGCCCTACGATTGGCCGCAGGAACATCACCCTGCCCACTGACAATGGCCTCAACTCCATTGAATGGCGTCTGCGCAAGGAGCAGACCAAGGGCAGGGTCACCGTCTTCGGGAGGAAGCTCAGAGTGAGTTGTCTTTGAGTGAACGCACCCCTGTTAGATATAATAATGACATTGTAGATGAAATGAACCTCTCCTTTCCCCCCTTTTTCTTTAGGCTCATGGTCGCAATCTTCTATCTATTGACTTTGACCGCAACACGCGCACAGAGAAGATTTACGATGACCACCGGAAGTTCACGCTGCGCATCATGTACGACGCTCAGGGCCGGCCAGCCATGTGGTTGCCCAGCAGCAGCCTGGCGGTGGTCAATGTGTCCTATTCTACCACTGGACAGCTGGTCGGGCTGCAGAGGGGGAGCATGAGCGAGAAGACAGAGTTTGACCCCCAGGGACGCGTCCTGTCTCGCTCTTTCGTAGATGGGAAGGTGTGGAGCTACAGCTACCTTGACAAAGTAAGTCACATTGTCATCTAGGTATCAAATCAAGGCAAGGAGGAATAGTGCGTTGGTGTTTGGATCAGGGGAGCACAGGTTCAAACCCCACTGCAGTCCGCATGTCGTTGTGTCCCTGGGCAAGACACTTCACCCCAAACTGCTCCTGTGGAGATTGCCCACAGTATTGAGTATGTAAGACGCTTTGGATAAAAGTGTGACATGTAATGAATAGCAATTTGAATTGTAGAATTTAGTGGAGTAATACATCATTTTCATGGTTATGAAGTTTCAAATGTGTCAGTTGAAAGCAAATTACTGCCGGTGCTATTTCACAGGAGGCAAGTCATCCATTGATAATGCTATTATATTAATCCGGATTTTCCCTTGCTCTCTGCTCCCAGTCCATGGTGCTGCTGCTGCAGAGCCAGAGACAGTACGTCTTTGAGTTTGACGCCTCGGGTCGTGTCACAGCGGTCACCATGCCCAGCGTGGCCCGCCACACCATGTTCACGCACGTATCAGTGGGCTACATCCGCAACACCTACAACCCTCCAGAGAGCAACGCCTCCATCATCCACGACTTCAGTGAGGACGGCCGACCTCAGGCCACGCACTTCATGGGCACCGGCCGCCGCGTCCTCTACAAGTACGGCAAGCTGGCCAAGCTGTCCGAGATCGTGTACGACAGCACTGCCGTCACTTTCGGCTACGACGAGACGGCCGGCGTGCTGAAGATGGTCAACCTGCAAAGCGGGGGCTTCTCTTGCACCATCCGTTATCGCAAAATGGGCCCGCTCATTGACAAGCAGATCTACCGCTTCAGCGAGGAGGGAATGGTCAACGCCAGGTTCGACTACACCTACCACGACAACAGCTTCCGCATCGCCAGCATGAAGCCAGTCATCAGTGAGACGCCACTTCCTGTTGACCTATACCGATACGACGAGATCTCTGGAAAGGTGCCAAAATGTTCCTCTAGTCTACTTTTCATTAATTTTGAGCAATGATGTACAAAAAAATGTATTTAAAAAACACATTTGTCTGTGGATGTACATTTTTTGGCAGCCACTGACTCATCTTTTCTCTAAACCTTTCAGGTGGAGCACTTTGGAAAGTTTGGGGTCATTTACTACGACATTAATCAAATCATCACCACTGCCGTTATGACGCTGAGCAAGCATTTCGACACCCACGGTCGCATCAAGGAGGTCCAGTACGAGATCTTCCGCTCGCTGATGTACTGGATGACGGTGCAGTACGACAGCATGGGACGGGTGGTGAAGAGAGAACTCAAAATCGGGCCATACGCCAACACCACTCAGTACCGCTATGATTATGATGGAGACGGACAGCTCAGCGGCGTCAAGGTGAATATTTAGTTTGGAGAGAGTTTGTACTCTTTGATATAGATTTGTTAAGCACTGTCTAATCTTTAGCATCTTCACCCTGCCTGCACTTTATAAAAGTGTTCCGAGGATAAAAAGTTCTGAGTCAAAAATGAAACGACACAAAACTATTCTATAATATTCCACTTCCATATTTTAAACAACCTCCTTCCTAATAACTACAGATTTCTTTTATTATCAGAATTAGACATTGAAATGCCATTTTGTTTACCTGCCTTTTGTGAGAAAAAGATCCACTAAATTGTAAACATTGATTGGGAGGGTTTCTCTGAAATGTCTGTTGGTTGGCTACACAGTTTATTATCAACTTATTAAAGTATCTGATGTTGAATCTTGATTCCCTAGTGAAGCACCAACATTAAGGCTGTTAATGTTGAATTAAGACCACTCTAACCTGTCAGGCCATGATTGCAATAGACCAAAACTCAACCCCCTTGTTTTCTCCAGGTGAATGACTGGTCCACCTGGCGCTACAGCTACGACCTGAACGGTAACCTCCATCTGCTGAACCCCGGGAACAGCGCCCGCATCCTGCCGCTCCGCTACGACCTCCGAGACCGCATCACGCGCCTGGGAGACGTCCAGTACCGCGTGGATGAAGACGGCTACCTCAGCCAGCGCGGCTCAGACGTCTTTGACTACAACTCCAAAGGTCAGCTGCTGAGGGCCTACAATCGGGGCCCCGGAGGCTGGAGCGTGGTGTATCACTACGATGGGCTGGGTCGCAGGGTGTCCACCAGGAACAGCCTGGGGCAGCACCTGCAGTTCTTCTATGCTAACCTCAACCACCCCACCAGGGTCACACACATCTTCAACCACTCCAGCTCGGAGATCTCATCACTCTACTATGACCTGCAGGTACATATCCCTTCTTTATATTCCGACTAATCTGCATATATTGATCATCTTTTCTCGGGAAACCTGAATATTTATAGGTTTCATTTTATAGTAAAAAACATTGTACCCTCAATTTTATGACTTTCTTGTGATCAGGGACATTTGTTTGCCATGGAGGTGAGCAGTGGAGAGGAATACTACATAGCTTCTGACAACACTGGCACACCGCTGGCTGTCTTCAGCAGCAATGGGCAAATGATCAAACAGGTAATTTACAAAATCTCACATTCTTTTACAGCTTCAAAAATTTAAATTAGGTGTTAAAACTAATCTGCATTGCAAATGTTCTCCACTTGTGTCACCCAGGTGCAGTACACAGCCTACGGAGAAGTGTACCTGGATTCAAACCCGGAGTTCCAGCTGGTGGTGGGTTTCCACGGCGGTCTCTACGACCCTCTGACTAAGCTGGTCCACTTCACCCAGCGGGACTACGACGTGTTGGCCGGGCGCTGGACCTCGCCCGACTACAGCATCTGGCCCAAGATAGGGAAGGATCCCGCTCCGTTCAATTTGTACATGTTCAAGAACAACAACCCCCTCAGTGACATGCTGGATGTCAAAAATTATGTCACAGGTAAAGGATTCATATGTTTTTAATGTGCAAATGTCTAATTATGTTGTATGAATTTCCCCCATGGTATCTAGAAACTGATTTCTGAAATAGTGATCCATTTGACATTATTTTCTCTCCTGTGCTTATGACATAATAATAATAATAATAATAATAATAATAATAATAATAATAATAATAATAATAATAATAATAATAATAATAATAATAATAATAATAATAATAATAGGGGAAGAACAAAATAAAAACTTTTTTTTCTGAAGGATATTTATCACAAGTTACATGAAGATGAAAATAGATTTGCTGCCAAAAGAAATACAAGACAATAATGTGATATGAAATACTAACACATAATACATGTTCCTTTTGTTTCAAACATAAACTCTGCTTTGAGTCTCATTTACAACCTGAGGTACTGTTGCACTCCTGTGGCCAAAATAGGTATTACAAAAAAATATATTTTTTAAAAGAATATGAAATAAGAAAGATTATTCCACCAGTTCTTATGTCATAAACTCTAAATAAAAGATAACATTTGAGATCAGACCTTGAGAATTCATTACCATAATATATTTGATTAAACTTGCCTCTCAGGGCTTTGAGTATACAGCAGAATAGTCCGATGGAACCCACAGTGTACTGTTCAGACAGCAGATCCGTAATTCAATCACATCTCCAGAACAAGCTCAAATTAGCTTGTTACGGTATGTCCTGACATTGTCTCTGATATCTCTAGAGTGCAGGAGAATCCGATTATTGCTGAAACAATATGCAAGTAGAATGTATTGCGGATAGTAAAGTAGCTGATAGCTCTGCATAACACCAGATGAGTCACGCAAGCAAACACACTTTCACCTTTTATGAGGAAAAATGATTCATTTGCACTTAATTAATTCCCCTCCTGTCTGGCTTAGATGTGAAAAGCTGGCTGGTGATGTTTGGCTTCCAGCTCAGCAACATAATCCCAGGGTTCCCCCGACACTCACTCTACTTTGTGGAGCCGCCCTACGAGCTGCAGGCCACCCAGCACTGTGAGAACGGACAGGTAGGGAGTGCATCGACAGAATCAAGCCAATATTAACCCTGTGATAGTGGCTCAGATGTTTATGTCAACACAGATAAGTCAAAAACACTCTTCTTGTTTCTCTTGTAGCTCATCACAGGTGTGCAGCAGGCAGCAGAGCGTCACAACCAGGCTTTCATGGCCCTGGAGGGTCGTCTCCTCAACAAGGAACGGAGAAGACGCAAGGACAAGCCGGGTCACTGGTTCGGCACCAGCACCCCAATAATAGGCCGAGGGGTGATGCTGGCTCTGAAGGAAGGCCGGGTGGTGGCCGGTGTGTCGGCTCTGGCCAGTGACGACAGCCGCAAAGTGGCTCTGGTGCTCAATGGCGCTCAGTACCTGGAAGGCACCCACTACACCCTGGACGCCAAGGACTGCCACTACTTTGTGAAAGTCGGCTCTGCGGACAGTGACCTGTTAGCTTTGGGGCTAACTAACGGGCGGAAGTCACTGGAGAGCGGCATCAATGTGACGGTGAGCGGCCGGTCGAGGAGAGGCGTGACTGTGGAGTTCGCCGTTCCCTCGTTAGTGCTGAGTGTTCGGTACGGGCTTGCTGCGGACGTGGTGGACGAAGAGAAGGTAAGACTGTTGGAGCTGGCCAGGCAGAGAGCCCTGTCTGGGGCCTGGGCCAAGGAGCAGCAGAGGGCCAGGGACGGGAAGGGAGGCAGTCGCCTCTGGACGGAGGGGGAGAGACAGCAGCTCCTAACAACGGGCAGAGTACAGGGCTACGATGGATACTATGTACTGCCTGTGGAGCAGTACCCAGAACTGGCTGACAGCAGCAACAACATCCAGTTCCTCAGACAGAACGAGATGGGCAAGAGGTAACAGCCCATCAGACTCTCCCTCTCTCTCCCACCTTTCACTTCTCTAGATCCTGCTCCTTTTTCCTACCCAGCCTCCTCGGACCCCTCTCCTCTCTAAACCCACGGAGAATTAACCAACAAAAGGGGGTTACTATGGAACGCTGCAGGGACTTTTGAAAAGAATGAAAGATATTATTGTTGATTTTACTGCCACAGGCAAAACATTTAAAGTTTAGTCAAATGTTTTTTTGTTGTTTTTTTGGAAAAAAACTTTGAACAACTGAAAAAGCACTGAAGAACTTTGAGAACCGTTGCTTAATGAATAAGAAGATTCCCCTTTTTAAAAAAGATAGTGATATTTTCGCCCATATTTTCTGGGTCACACTGAGAGCGGCGGCCATGACAGCTACTGAGCACGCGGTGGAGTTGTACTGCGCTGGATTCTGCGGCGAACGCTTTTCTGTCTCTAATAGACACTGAACGCAAAGGGACCAAAGTGGAGACAAGGCCACTCCAGAGTTCAGCCATTACAACTACACATCAAAGGAAGACGTCATAAACCGCGACACACAAAGGAAATGTTAAAGGTCGTCCAATAGTATGAGTCGTCTCCCTGTCTCAGGCCTCCCATCGTCCACCACGGACCAGTCCTCTGCTGCTGAGTCAGCGCACATCCAACCAAGCAACACACAAGCTAACGGCATCCTTCAACAAAACCAAGCTGTTAATGGACTCGAAAACACTTTTTAAAAAAACAAAGTAAAAAAAGTGATGGCTATATTTGTGGACAGTGTATCACACAGCATTGTTTATTTTAAAATGGGGTGAAGATCATATTACTACATATGTGTCCGACTTCACTAAATTTCAGGATGTTGCGTATATCGTAGATGCCGTAGTTTTGTACGTTTCAGTCGCGGTAGAATTGTGAGACTTTCACCAAGGCACTTCTGTACAGAATGATCAAACACACCACTCACAGAGTCCGGAAAAAACATGCTAAGTTAGTATTTATTTTATTCTTTTTTATTTATTTATTCTTAGTACTATATGACAATCATGAATGAGTCACCAGTTCTATTCCAAATGAACATTAATGGATGAGTTTATTTTATTTTGTAAAATATGTAAGAAATTTTGTTTTTGTATTAATTTCAGTTTGCTGCCGGGGGCAAATAATAGTCACTCTCAAAAAGAATAATTTATGTAATAAAGTGTTTAAAAAAAAAAGAAGCGGTTTATACTTTAAATAAAGTCTTTAAAACTGTGAAATCTGTTTTTTCGAGCTATATTTCGATGTACAGTGTATAGACCTACCTTTATGCAGCACAGTAGAATATTGTCCAGAATATCAAGTTTTATATTTCTAAGAGGAAGTGGCTTGTAATGTGCAAAATCTTTAGCTGGTCTTACTACTCTAGAGTTTTGTGGCACTCTAATATTCCATATCTACAATATCGACCCCGAGTTTGTTGTTTTTGACTGTTTTTTGGTTTTGAAAGCAGAGGTTAATCTGTCCTAGATCCCAACAGCAGTAGCAGTAATGGATCCCTCTCACTGTGAAGAGACTCGTGCTGGATGTCATAATGTACCAAATCAGTATTATCAAAGGATGATTCTTATACATTCACTGAACGAGACTCTTCTGAGAACCTTATCAATAAAACATAATTGTTTACTTCAACTGAGCAGCGTGTAGTTCACTTTCATCTCGTTTTTTGTTTTGTGTTTGAAGATGATTGATGTTCTTTTTCACAGTCGTAATTCCAACAGCTCACATTAACATAGGTGCACTGGTGTTATGGGAAAGCTCCTTTAATGAAAACAAGCAGATTGTGCCTCAACCTCACTCAACAGGTATGTTTTTGCTCTATATATTCTTGTTTCAAATAAATAACCAATACACTCATTAGTAGACGAAAGGCCTGCCCACGCACAACTACCGCTTTCCTTTCTTCAGACATACTGCTTACATTTCCAAACACAAATGCTTAGGGGCCAATATTCTTCTTTACACTGACTGTTCTTCGATTAGGATGTGCCATTTATGAAGCCATTTCAATTACGCCTGTTAAGTGCTTACGGATAAATGTTTTTCCCTGGGATAATTTTCCACCACTCTATTGAATTTTAAATGCCTCATTCTCCCTCGACTGTGTTAAAACAGGTTAAATTGTCTGTAATAATCTATATATTATCACGCAAATTGAATACATGACTACAGCGCCTTTAGAATGTATTTATATCCCCCTTTTTTACATTTTGTAATGTTGTACCACTACGCTAAGTATTTAATAAAATAATCAATCTACACTCAACTACCCCAAATGACTAACAGAATATTTAGATAATTTTTCAGCTTGGGTAATTAAAAGAAAATACCAAATGAACATACAATTACGTACCTTTTTGCAATGGCACTTGAATTGTAGCCTCCCGTTTCTCTTGCTAATCTTTGAGACGGTTGATTGGAGTACACCTGTGTTAAATAATACTGATTGGACGTGATTTTGGAAGGCACACACCTGTGTATAAAAAGGTCTCACAGCTGACAATGCATAACGAGCTCAGAGACACTCACAGCAGACATGGCTTGTCACAGTAGGGAAGGCCCAGGTGTTACTAATAACACTAACGACAGCTCCTATTCAAGTGCCCCAGTGATAGGGAGCCAGCATGCACCATACCAGGAAGCTGATATCAAATTCGGCCATCGTCACTGTCAGTATTTACACCTGTGCTTTTCCTACTGTGGCGAGTCAAAAATGTCCTCCATGGAACATGCACAGGTCCGGGGAAGGTCTACAGCATTGCTTACATTTCAAATAGCTTCAATATTTGTGGAAGGATTTAGTTGTAGGGATACCCACAAAGAATTATCAAAAACGGCAATATTACGACTGTCTATTGAGTGTACGACCTTTTGTTGTTTTACAGCTCATAGTTTGATTTTGAGTGTTGGTTCACTCACAGTTTTTATATCCTAGCTTTGTATCAGCAAAGAAAATGTCTTAAAGTAAAGTATGGATTATTCAGAATGACCCCTCCCCTTTCAGATACATGTAAAAAGTAGCATAAAATGTTTTATGTAAATTCTAAACTACTTTTTTTCTACAACTGCCTTTGGGTTGTGTATCAGGAAGCCATGAAACATCCTATAGATTCCCTGCTCAGTTGTGTGTGAACCTACCCCTACAGTTCCTATTTTTTCATGTGTGAAACATACTGGTAATGTGTCAGGCAGGCAACCATGTGCCCTCAACATCCTGCACCAGCAGCTGGGTTATAAATAGTCGAATGGATCCGGCCTGGCCCCGTCGGCTACAGTATACAGATCTATGCTCCCTGCTTTCCTGTAACCTCCACCACACACATCGCAATCCATCACATACACAAACAACAAAACCAGCTATTTCATGGGAACAAATTATTTTAATGCAAGTCATCCAAAGCAAAAAGACATCTGACAGATTATTTGGTTTCTTTTAAGAAATCACATTTTCTTCTTTTTTTATTTTCATTTTCCAGTTTTATCTCCAAGGTATGTAATAAAAATAACATTGGAATCATTTTTCATATCAAGATCACAATGAGAAAAAAAAAACATTGCGGCCATCGACTGCTGACAGTAATCAAACATAAATCACTGTCATCTTTTAAAAAAATGCATTCCATTTATCGTCATGATTCCACCTGAAGACATACGTCGGCGAAAACAGCTTCTGTGCAAATGAAAGGGATACATCTCAAGCATCAGCTTCTTAAGAGCGCCCTGTGGCTCATTAAAAGCCGGGGTGTTGGTGGTGGCCTTTGGGTGGGGTTGGGGGAGGGGGGGGCAGTGTAAGGAGTTGCCCTTGGCGTTGGGAACTAGCAGAAGGGGAGTTAAGGGATGGTTGACAGGGCAGGCAGGAGTATCTTACAGAGGTAATCATCATAAAGTGCCAAAGAGCCTCACACTAGATTAGCCTGAGATGTAAGTATACTGTAATGCTGTGTCTCAATATGCATACTTCTGTACTTACACTAGCAGTTTTGAGTGTTTAAGTGGGTTCCTTTGCAAAGTACGAAACATGCAGTGCATTATGAATACCAGGATGGTGTAATCATAACAGTCCAGAAATTGAGTGTGGAACACGGGAACACTGGGCACTTCTTATCCTCATCGACCGCCATCTTGGCTTCGTAATGGAAGGGAGTGACCATTTGGGATTGCTCCAGTAAACACAGCACTATACAAATGAACGTACCACTATACCATTGTCTAAAAGAAGCCACCATTCATTTTATTGGGCTAATTCAGCAGTTTGTAGTGATTGCCACCACTTACGTCTATGTCGGCTAGCTAGCTAACTAGCTAACAGTGGCTATCTTCAACTTTCCGTGAGGCCACAGCAGTCCTGTGCGTTTTAGGAGAACATTACCCAGTCTATTGTTCACAGTCTATGACATGCAGTGTATTCAAATAAGTATTCAAATTGAGACACAGCTTATGTATGCGTTTGTTGCTATGTATCTGCATGTGTGTGTGTATGCGTTTGTTGCTATGTATCTGCGCGTGTGTGTGTGTGTGTGTGTGTGTGTGTGTGTGTGTGTGTGTGTGTGTGTGTGTGTGTGTGTGTGTGTGTGTGTGTGTGTGTGTGTGTGTGTATTCCTGGTGTGTTGGTGTTAGATTACAGTGAAGAGCCTGCCTCTCAGGTTAGCTCAGTTACAAACTGCTAAAGAGCAGCCCCTGCAGAGGGTCAGTGAGTTATTCAGTGCTGAGGGATTCACGCCAAGTAAGCGGCTCCGGACAGAGACTTCCATATTGAAATCGAGGCTTTTATTTATAGACGAGGATAAAAGACTTGTAGAGGAAACGGAGGGTTGGTTTTGAGAGAGTGCGAGGTTTAAGGCAGATAAAGAGGGGGAGGATTGGGAAAGGGTGATGGGGTTCGAGGCACAGAAATGGGGGGCGAGGGGGTGAACAGGAATTGGATAGTAGTTATGTCAGCATGTCGAAGAGACAGCAGCAACACAGAGCTGTCCAGCAGGCCGTCAGGCACGAGTCCGAGCCGGAGTTGTCTCTTCTCCTGTCCTCCACCACGTACACTGGAGAAAGAAAGAGAGATGGGGAGAGAAGCAGGGTGGGAATATAAAAAAGGGGATGGAGGGAAGGAGGGAGAGACAATTCAAAGAAAGCAATTAGTGATTAAAATCGTAGAGAAACACTGAGATAATTCACCGTCAAGTCTTCAGCGGTGAGCTCGAGTGTAACCATGGCTATGATTCTCCACTAATTACGTTCTTCACGGGAGGCACATCGTCATGGTAATGCCATAGCAGCCATGATCAGACGCCGTGACGGTTGAGTAACTTCAGCAGTGCTTTGAGGTATCATTAGACTAATGAAATGAGAGCTTCCTGAACTCCACGCCTCTACTCTGCCAACGACGCATTTCCCATTAATCCACATTGGTTTTATATCTCCTTCAGTCAATACAGCTAAATAAGTCATGAGGCTGTGTTACTCTTATGTTAAGTTCACCATCTGCTCCACCTACACACAAATAGTCAAACAACAGGGACAGAAACACCCCCCCTTCCTGGTTTTTGTGATTAATCATTCATGTGGAGGGTAACACTCATCAAGCCTTTAACAGCCAGGTGCACTGACTTATGACATAGGTTACCAAGGCGACCGACTACCAGAGATTAAGTAAGGCTAGCTGACCACTTATCACACCGAACCCTGATAATGATATGACTGGTTAATGATTGGCCAATATTTAATAATGAATGTCAATCCAGCCAACGCAAAGCCAGAATCTGGATAGCAGCGCGCAGACCTTTGATCAGAAAGAGGAGGCTTATCTGGAGCAGTAACACCTCGCTGCTCGTGTTTAATAGATAACAGTGTTAACCGTGTTCTCCGCTTTGCAAATTCATTTGGAATATTTTACCATGACATGTGTGCCTTTTTTTTTCTGGATGCTCAGTTGTGAGGCGTTGATGCCTACACACACCTTTTATCTTAAGCCTTCACACCTTTTAAATCCTTAGTTGCTCTTACTCTACATGGTGACAGGTTTTTCAGTCCCAGTCAATTAAACACTCATTTGTATTAATCAGTCAAAAAGGCAGAAAATAAATGCTCAATTATCTTGATAATTCAGACAGTATGAAGATGACTTTTGATTGTGTTCTGGTTTTATGTTTTTGTAGGTATTTGTAAGCAACTGTGATTGACAGAACATTGCTTTTGATTTTACATTTGTATTGTTATTTTATTTTTTAGGGGCAGGTAAAATCAGATGTTCTTCTCCCTGCTCCTTTCCACCATGGGCTACACAAAAAGTGTACATGTTTGGTTTTAAAATAACTGCCATGTGTGGAATAAACAAATAAATAAATAAAATACATAATAATTACGTTTTATTTTAATCAGAACAGTCAAACATTTGTTCGTTTGGAGCCTCTGAGTTTTGAACATGTTCTGCTTATAGTGGTTTTACATTTTAGTGACGCACATATATTTTTCTGCATTTGCAATTTCAAGACATATTGGGCTGCCGCTGTACAAAATTGTGACCGGCAGAAAGCCACCAGACTCCTTTGACAAAAAAAGACATTTAACTTTGCAGAAAACAGGAGTTGCTGGGCACCGCTGCCTTCATGGCTTAGTTTTTTTCTTGTGTGACTTTTGTGTTTTTAAGGGTTAGTTTCGATTCACTGAAGTCACAAAATAGCGCAAACAAACCGATCGAGGTAAAATCAAAGTTTTGTCAAAAGAGTCTTTGATAAGAGCACATAAAGAATACATAGCGGCTTTAGTTTATTTTCTAAAATGGTTTTGGTAGGGTGAAGTAGTGAAGATATTCAAAATAATGTGCACACTCAAAAATATATTTTCTGGGTGACTAGAAATATGTTTTTGCTGCTGCCCTCCCTCTACAGCACTACATTGTTCAGCTTGTGTTGGTACTCCTGTCTGCTTCTTCAATCTGAGGGAATGCAGACTGCAATCTACTGACGGTAAATACACTGACTTTTAAAACCTCACACAACCCCACCTTTAAAAAAACTAAAAACACTATCCTTTTCATGTAATGGTTTTGAGAGATTGTAATTAGAACAATTCCAAAATGGTCAAATGTTATGATCAATTTCCAATATTTGAATACAAGTATTTTTATCACAGGAATTTCCTCATAGATTCTTTACAATGCGAGTCTCTTGCTCGGTAAAAGACTCCCACCAATTAATGAAGGGGGGTTTGTCTCAAATCTACTGTGGTAAAAGACAGTACACGTAATTTCAGTAATCAATACTAAAAAAGTGTCCCCTGCAACATGACCAAATGCAAAGAAAAAGTATTATAGCGTGTAAGCTCGCCTCTCTTTGTCGCGACGGCCTTTTGAGAAAATCCAAAAGCAGGTCTATTATAGCAATATAAGTATACACTTATGTGAAACAGAATGTGACCGAAAGGGACTATTTGATCAAAAGAAGAGACTTTCAGTGTGTGAACAACGTGTCTACATCAGGAGACTGCTGGTTTTGCCTGAACTCACCTGGCAAACAAATTCTAGCTTTTTCAACATAACTTTTCCCTCTCAATACATGAACTCAGGGCTGCCCCTGGCCAACTTGTGGTCCCACGCAAAGGTGGTTCATGAGGCCCCCCAGGTCTGTACACAAGTCGTCACATGTGTCGAGAGCGTTGAGAGGGGGGGGGGGAGGAGGAGTGCGCGGGTGCTAGTGGAGCACGCTGGTGAACTGTTAGCACCGGAGCCTCGCAGCGCATGATTGCGCCGCATTTGCGCATAAGATGAGGCCACAAAGATGAGGCCCCACGCAGTCTGCGTGATCTGCGTGGAGGGAGGGGCGGCCCTGCATGAACTACAGGAAAGCACTTCTCCTCAGTGGCACTCCACCCACACTGCTCTGACACCATTATTGATATATATTATTAATACATATGCATTCATCTCCTTTGTGTCTTACCACTCACCTGTGTTTTTGGGAGCCTCCCCATACATTGGTCCAGGGGGTCCCCCCTGCCAGCCAAACTGTGGTTGCGGTTGTCCAGCGTACCCATAAGGAGGCTGTCCGGGGTCTTGATAAGGGCCTCCGGGGCCTCCAGGGCCCATTGGTCCCGCAGGGTAGTTGGGGTAAGCTGGATTGGGCTGCTCCATGTTCACCGGGTATCCCTGTGGAGGGTAACCCTGGTTAGGGTAGCCATGTGGAGGCGGGCCCTGGACCGGGTAGCCTGGAGCAGAGGGGCCATTGCCTGGGTACGGAGGGGGCTGCTCAAAATTCATCCTTTAGCTGAACGATCACCTCAATGACAAGGAAATAGAAGAGAGATGGTGAAAACAATGGAGAAAGGAGGTGTGTACTCAGTATTCACAAATGGGAAGAATACAAGTAATACAATACTAAGAACAAAAAAGACAGATATAAGAATTTGGAACATGTTTATCTGCTTTAAAAAAGAAATATATATATATATATAATATATATAGTGCAAAAACAACACACTGACTATTGAGGTGGTAGAAAAAAAAAGGAACAGGGGACAAATACTGAAAAACGAGTCGCTGTACATAACCTGACATGATGCATGACAAACAAGAGCAAAAATAGGCATAATAGTAATTGCTTAAATAAAAAAAAATGTATATTTGGAAAATTATAAAATAGTTAGGCAGTAATAATAAGGGAGGAATCAACAATAAATAAATAAATAAATAAATTAGTAGGGAATGTTTTTCGGATTTTATGCAACATGCAGACCTATATGAGGATATATTGTAAAAGTAATACACAATACAGACTATACATAATTAAACAACCCTTATATATATTAGTGTATAACAAAGCTGGAAATACATATTTTCATGTATAGTTTAATTATACTGCATACCTGTATACTCAATTCCCACACTACAACAATAAAAGTATGCATATGTTGTGGTTATTGCGGTGAAGCTCAATCACCAATCTATCGACATAGTTTGCAATTATTGTTCAATTTATGAGAATGCGCCTTAATTAAATGAAATTATCAGAATAATGTGTGGTTTTGTAAGGACCGCAGAGAAATGTGAGTGTGTGTGTGTGTGTGTGTGTGTGTGTGTGTGTGTGTGTGTGTGTGTGTGTGTGTGTGTGTGTGTGTGTGTGTGTGTGTGTGTGTGCCTCCTGAGTCACATTAGACAATGAGCTCCTCTGAGTCCTGGTTTCAGAGAACAACTGATGCAACTGTTTGCCAGAACAGGAAAGTACATTGCACAGATTTTTCCCTAATTCCTTTAAAAATATCTCCTTCTGTGCCGTCTCACACAAACAAACAACTATGCTCTCCACAGCCACGCAGGAAATTGAAGCACAACAGATTTGTTGTTACTAGTTGAGGGAGTCAATAGTCAATTACAACCAACGTCCACCCTACTACAGAGTAGCACCATTTTCTTAATGGTCACACACTTTACAAATGGAGGAGTCAGCTTCACTGTGTGAGGCAGGGTGAGGCTAATGAACAATGGGGAAAAGGAAATATAACGCAGTGACCAATCGCCTTGATCGTCACTCTTTACTCAGAAAAACAAATATGTAATGTGACAAATAATCAACATTAGTCATTTCCGTGTTACAGGAACATCACAATGGAGATTAAATATTGCAATGGCGTTGCTTAATATCCAGGAAGTGTTTTAATCGCACGGCTGTTTGGAAACTACAATACATGTTTGTCATCAGCATTAAAGGTTAATGCTCCACTCTAAACCTCAAGAGGAGGTTAGCATTTTCCAACCTGCCAATAATGGCTTCCGATAAAGCAGATCCAGGTCCGCCCCCACCCTCATGCTAGCCTTCACCGCTGGGTTTGCTCATGTAGAACAGCCACAACAAGGAGAGAAAAAAGGCCAGATGGAAAACTGGATCGCTGGTAACCTTCCAGGATTGCCTTGTCATGTTGTGTGTGTACACTATAAACATCTAAATAGCACTGCAAATCCCTCCTGCTAAGCTTCTCCATCATCATTCAATTCTTTGCTTAAAACAAAGCCATCCTGTGTCAAAAAACATTACTGTTAAAAAGACTATCGTCAAAAACAATATTCTATTTATAAGGTTTAAAGTAAAGCTATTGTTTTGCCTCATTTTTAATTACCTAATTTAGAAAAATAGTAAGGTGTATAACATAATAAGGTTTGAGGATGGTTCTTGGGTACCTAATGAAAGGTTACATTGCTCTTTAGCACAGGTGGAGTGAGATGAAATATAACAAAGGGGAAACAAAGGAAATACAACTGTTACTGTTGTACTCTGTCACAATTATCCAGATGGAACCTCGGCAATAAGCATCTCTTTGCAGTGCTTTTCAAAGATGGATGACTTCTCGTGACCTGAATGTTCTTAGAGCTGCTGACAGATGGAAAGGCCTCTGTTACTATGGTTACCATGCTCCCAGAGGAACAGAGTTATCCCTGATGGTTTGTTTTTGTTGTACCTTAAGGCAGCGAGGAGGCAGCAAAATAACACAATTATCAGATCTCTGTCTCTCTGGTAATCTTTGATCCACCTTGTGGACTGTGTGTGACTCGAGAGTGTTGCATTACAGGCTAAAGGCTGAGAAAGGGCCTTTTCAAAAGGGGACCTTGGTGTCTGTAATCTGACACCAATAAGGATGTTGGCAGTGTCAAAGTGCACCTTGTAGGACTCCATTGTACCTGTATAAAACTGCTCCACTCTTAGGCATCAGATTAAAGTCTACATGAGAAGTGATTTACAGGAGAAGTCGCTCCTAGAAAGATTTGCACATTGTGTTAAGTGTGAGTTCCTTTGCATGTTACTGATTATTTTTACCCTGTTTGACTTTAAAAATAGGTGAGTGAGCTCAGGGTATGCTTCCACAGCAGTATCATGATGATTATATCACGTTCAGAGTGACACACACAGACAGTGCACCTGAGACGTCTCTGAATCCATTAAATCCCTCAGACAATGGCATTGTTTTTATTGATAAAAGGAGTAAATAGGCCTAGTCGGTTCACTAACATCTGTGTCTGGCAGGATTTAACAATTTACACTTTAAAATAATTTACGTGCAAACTAGAGTTAATTCATCTTAATCAAATTAATACAAAACAAGTTGTCTGATCAAATTAACATCTAATGACTACTGGAAACAGCTATTTCCATCTTAACCAGCCAACCTGATCAGCTGGAGGGTCCAAAACCCCCTTAAACCAGCCTTGACAGGTTTCTTTAGGGAAACTGATATTAGCTACAGTAAATATAAATGATCAAAAAAGGATCCTGGGAGATCTTGCATGTAGCCCATTAACTAGTTCCCTTTTTTCTATGTAAAAGTTTGAACAGGAAATGTGTTGTAACATGAAAATGACCCTGTCAACCATATCAATTATTCTCCATGTACAACACGGGTTGCATATAAAATGCAGTTGTATTTCCTTTATGTTAAACGTGAAAAACATAGCAAAAACTGTTTGGAATTTAACACACACAAGTGGAATCTCCAGGGTAAAATGGCATCTTAAGGTAATATATCCAGTACAAGGGCTTAGTTTACACATTACATGAATGTTATTCCTAGAAATATCGTTTTGAAAGTCTATTTTGGCCTAGTTCTCTACAAAAAATAGCTTTATTTAATTGAGACTGCTCACACAGGCCATGCTACAGCCCTGCAGCCTGTGTTTACTTTCTCCACATCCAGACATCACAAGACCAAGAGGCTGAATGTGAGCATGAAGACAGCCCCACTGGACCCAATTAGGACAACAACGACAAATATCTCACACAAGCAACAACGCAGGCAAACATATGGCCTGAGCCAAGTCACAACAAACCTGATAAATATATCATTTGGTAACCAAAGATGTGTTGCATGCTAAATAAACATGCTACTGTCTTACACCATTTTGAGATTCACTATTACGCTAGTTTGTAATTAGCCTAATATTACCATGGTAGCCGTTGTTTGTTTTTTAAATATGGTTCCTATTTACATCAGTAGTGTAGTAATTTTGTATATTTCACTCCGAAATTAAACTGGGATATCATTATAATGTCTAAGAAACATTATAGGCTGCTAACAAAGGCCGAATAGAAGTGGAACCTGCAGGCCACAACCCACTTTACACAGCCCCCTAAGTTCATGATGACTAGGCTCATAAACCAACCGAAATAACGTAAAGGACAAGTGTGCACCACCTACCTTTGAATGAATAGTATCCCGGTTTGGTGTAAAAAGCAGCAGTCTCTTTGTAGAAATAACACCTTCTTCTGTCTCCAGAGTTTACTACTACAATTTTTTTTTTACCGCAATGAGCAACGCGCTCTTCTCTTGTCTCCAAACTCAATGCGTATCGCGTTTGCTGGACGTGACGTCATTTGAAGGGTACGGCACGGAGGAGTGATCGTGGGCAATTAAAGGAGGGGATTGGTCAGGGTCGCTGTTTGTCACACAGCAGCACACTCGCTGCTCGTATTGACCAATCAGAAGAGAGAGCGATGACCAGTGGGACGTCAGGGGAAAGCGAAGACTCCTGATCCTGTGACTTGATAAAAGATTAAATCAGGCCTCCATCACCCAGACAATGACGAAATAACTAAGGTTAGTCACGATGGGTGACTTATAAACGTTAATCATTCATGAGTTATCAAGAGGCTTACGTCCTTTGAATTTGATTTCTGATTTGAATGAGCTTATGGAGAATTGGAATCTACATGCCACCTTCATGTTACATAAATATATGATAATACAATATAAATATTAACAAGTGTTGTGGAGTTTTTTTATCCAACCACCTTATTGTGTTTTATTCATCACATGCACCTGTTTCTCTAAGATGCAGCAGTACTAATTTCCCCCAGCAGATGTCAGACTAGTCTCAGTCTATTCTCTGAAGTTGCTGTTGCATTATGTTGGAGTGTTGTTAAAGGTAGGGTAGGGGAGAAGGGGGTAAATTGAGCCAGTGGGTAAATGATTGTCAAAGTACATTTTCCTGATGTCATGTCAAAAAATATATATCCAGGTTTAAACACATATATTGTATATGTTGATGTGTTGGCAGCGTATTAAACCATGTGAATCATTAAGCTAAAGATGACTGAATTGTAATGCTAGGCTATTTTTTCTAAAATGGTGGCTATGGGGTAAAGTGAACCATGGGCCTTGTGGTAAGTTGAGCCAGATTTTCAATGGAGAAATTAATGAAAGTAGGCCAAGTTGATAATAAGAGCTCATATAGGCTACATTTAAAGTTGAATTTACAATGTGTTTGATTGGTAAGATGTATGAAATTGTATCACCATTTGTATGATTACTTTTCCTTTAACATGTTAAAAAAAAAATCAATCAATTCAATCGAAATTTATATTAAAAATATTTGAAAACTAAACTTGTATTTGGTTTGTTATTTATTGTTTAAAGTTACCTTTAAGATTTGTTGTAGGTATGCCCAGGTTTGAACAGGTATGCCCAGGTTTGAACAGTGGTTCAATTTACCCCCTGACCTGGATCAACTTACCCCTAACCCGGGGCAAGTTGAGCCACAAGACCACTTTTTTTTTAGAAGTAATATTTTCACTGCCCTTGATCAAATATGAATTCTTATCATATCCATTGATAGGAGACATCCTGAATTATAGGTGTGTGCTTTCATTTTACTATGTGTCATTTCTCCTTGCTTAGAGGACAGCATAACTACAAAATGGCTCAACTTACCCCACTCTCCCCTAATTCACTTCAGAAACACTTTTTGTTATATTCCATGGAATGCTCTTAACATCCCGATAGCAATGAATACAGTAAATGCTTTGACAATAAATACATAAAAAAATGTCATCTGTGGAAGCCGTAATACTGTAAAAAGCACGACCAAATATTTTAGCCGGCCCGGCTAAAATAACTGGATGGCCTATCCTGCCTGTCAGCCTTCCATCTCTTGCACAAACTTATTTCGTACCCTCATTGGTCATGTGCGCGTTCGTGTGTGTTGGAGGAGGGGCTCTGTAATGAAGTCTGAAGGAAGGGGCAGATTTCTTTCGGCTGCGTACTTTCAAATTCTAGCGCACTCTAGGTTTCTCCATTCTTACCTACCCCTACCTTTAATGTAGGCTAATATTGGCCAATATCTATGTTGTTTTTTTGTAGGGAAAATAATTATAAGCATGCCACTCAGATGAAGGCCATTCAATACAATGCAGCACTGTAATGTATTAAAATAACAATGGCACAACAACATGGCGTAAAACTTTAATTTAAAGGAAAGCTGGCAACATGGAGATGAGATGCTTTTGAACTAATGAAGTGTTTGACAATTATCTAGGTCACAGGGTCCAAATAGCATGTATGTGTAATTATAATTAGCGCAGGGAGTCAATATGAATTAGTTTGCTCTGTTTCTTTCATGAGGCTCTGGGGCCTCTCTGCACATGTGTGTCTCTGCATTTTTAAAGGTCCTTACCAGTGGCGTAACTATTGACGGGGCCCAGAGCCGGCCAGGGGCCCATCCAAAAAAAAAATATATTTTTATATATATATATATATATATATTTTAAATATTTCTTTTTGGGGGACTCCAATGGCATTGACCGGTTCACGCAGTCTTCAAAGTAACCAAGCATCCTACATTTATTTGTAATTTGTCCAATGAACTTGCTCCCTTTCATGTCATGTGATACCTTGCGTGACGAGCGAACCGTTTAATCCATAGATATATATATATATATCTATGGTTTAATCAACCTGTACTGTAGGTAGCAGCAACAAGTTCGGTTGCATTATAAACAATTTAATAGCTTGCATTTATAATGTACAGCAAACCAAAGCACAAGAGCAGCCCTCAAAAGAGGAAGGACAAGAGAGAACAAGGAGATGTAACAGCTAAACAGACAAAATTAGAACGTTTTTTTGTCATTTGGGGAGATGGGGGATGGGGGATGGGCGATGGGCGCCGCGAATGCCCGACTGCCTCTGACGGCCTCTGACTCCCAAAATGGGGTAGGTGGGTCAGGGCTTTTAGGGACTTTAGGTGGGCAGCAACAAGAAAGCTCACAGCAAAGAATAAAGAACACTTACAAATACACACATATGTATTTATTGTCAGTGTAAAAAATGTATTCAAGGCTTTATTGTCATATTTACAGTAGCTACAGTGGCAATGGAAAACTTAAGTCCCATGTTCCTCCAACAATGCAACATGAATATATACAGGACATAAAACTGTTAAACCAATACAAAATAGAGCAATAAATAACTGAATAGGAATAAAATGGTGCAAGACAATGTTGCAAGATGTATAAAACCAGTGTAAGGTATGCACATTTACCGTTTGGTAGTTAATCTATAGCCAAGTATTGTTTGTTTTCTGTTAATATATATATATATATATAATCTGTAACTTTAACCATGGCTGCTGATAAACACACCCATGCATTCTCCCATGAGGGGGGTTAGGGTTGTGAAACATCATCTCAGTTCCTCCATCAGACATGACACTACATGAGTACTGTATGAAAATAAAAGCATGCCGGTAGCCAGCCAGCCTGACAGCTGCCACTGACAGTGAGACCTAAAAGTAAACGCTCCCTGTCCGCAACGTGACACCTCACAGTGTAGCAACATGTGATAGGAGCTTGCACAATGAAGTGTGTACAACATGGTGGCCAATAACAACAGACAGAGTTGGAGATTATTGATGCTCCCAGAGAATACAAGGACCTGACCTTTGACATATGCAGGCTAAGCTATATTTACAGCCAGTACAAAGTCATGCATGGAAAACATGTTGATGGAAGGAGACATGTTAAGCAATAGTCTGGCAGCAGCTGTCCAAAGACTGAGACTGTTTGGAAGGCATACTTGTGGAAATTAATTAAGTACATTTACTCAAGTACTGTTCTTAAGTAACATGTTGACAAACTTGTACATATTGGTATTTCCATGATAAGTCAACTACGACTCAGAGGCACATATTGTACTTTTTACTTCACTACATTCATTTGACAATTTAAGTTATTGGTTAATTTTAAGTAAAAAAGGTAAATTATTAAATATGTTGCAGTACTACCCAACTAAACTACCCAGTGGTAGCCTTTGTTAAGTATTTAAAAGTAGCTCATTGTTGACAAACTACAACCCCTGAAAGTATAATAATAACATTGTGAAAGGAGAATAAATAGCTTTACCATTGATACTTGTAAAGAAAATATTTCTGTACTTTAACTTAAGTAACAGTTGGAATTAAGGACTTTTACACACCATCTAGTATTATTAGACTTGTTCTTCTTTTTTTCTTTTACTTAATTAAAGATCTGAATACTTATTCCATCCACATGTGATTCTTTGATAAATAGCAGAGGAATCATGAGCTTTGTGTGAGCCATACAGTATGCATGGCAAATGCTTGTCAATAGAAATGATGTATAGAAAGCAAGGTTTGCTTTCACTGTAGACTTAGCTGTAAGCTATGAGGAAAATAGTTTGTTGTCTTTATCTGCAATTTGAAAAATGTAAATAGTCCCTTAGTGCAAATCTTAATAGAGGAATTAAACGGATTAAACCAGTGATGAAATATAGCCTACATGTCAATGAACCCAGTGAAATCCAACAAAGTGAAAATTAATCTGAGACACAAGCAGTTAATAAAGTGAAACAACTTTAGGAAATAAATACAATTTAGTCAAAAAAGCAACTGTGGGCCTTTAATATAAATGTTTAAGTAGATGTTGGTTTGTATGTGTGTTCCAAACCTAGGTCCCTGTTCTGTCATGTTATAGATTTGGCGTGTGTCCGAGTGTCTGTTTTCATGGTTGCCCCGACGATACAGCCCGAGCCTTTACCAAGGGCTGCAGCAGGAGCAGCTGACAGAAATAGAGCCGGACTCTACCCAACCCTCTTTCGGGGCAAGGGGGAGGAGGGGGAGAGGGTACATAGTTTGGGAAAGGGCAATTGAGCAAGATCACCAGAGTTCATTGAAACTCAGAGAGAAAGTGGAGGAGGGTTGTTTACATTGCTACAAGGTTGATGTGAAGGAAAAACAACTGAATGAATGGCAAACAAACATTAAACATGTTCTCTACAAGCCAAAATGAAGCATTTTAACTCAGAAAAAATAAAGACATTGTGACACATTTACACCCTTTTTGTCACAATTTGGATTAAATGTGATGTGTGATGCAATTACATAATTATTTTTTATTATGACTTTATTTACTACTGAAATAAATGACATTATGTTGTCATTTAGAGTTGATCGCATTTCTAAACAGCAGAATAAGTCTTGTCACTCGCATTTTTACACACTCTTTTGCCCTTGCTCGGTGATGGATACCTTGTGCACTGACTTACTGACAGGCTTATGTGTCACTGTCACATGTCCAGTGATAAACATGCCAGTTTCTCCCATTGAGCAACAGATTACAGCAGTGGAAAAGGTTTCTTGACGTAATCCAAGTTATCAATTTGTAATTATTAACAAATAACATGGGGGCCAGAAAAGGAGCCAACTATGATCTCATGGCATGCAGTAGCATGCCATGAGATCATTGTTGACATGAGGTTTACTTCATATTTAAGTGGCCATGTTTTCACCATGATATCGTGCAAATGGAAAATAAATGCTAATTTTGCATGAAGACATTGTTTAAGTTTTGTCCAAAGTGAAAAAAACATATGGGAGACACTACAGTGTGAAATTGTTACTTATAGATATCACCATGAAACCAGACCAGTTGATTACTTACATTCAGAATTTTTTTATTTGAAATACAAGTTTTCTGAAATTTATTAAATATGTGCTAACTCGCCCACATTACAAAAACTGAAATCCGAGCAATGGATGACGTCATGTTCACATTTCTATTTACATTTGTTGACATGTAAAATTGAAAGGTTTTTAGAGGGAGAAAATATTTTTGTGTCACTACATATACAAGCAAATCCTGTCGTAAACTAAAAATATTTGTGTTTTTTGGTTTCAAATGTAATGTATACAGGCTATGCCTATGAATGGTATTTGAAAAAACCCCTCTGTAAAAAATGTAAATATAAATGGACTGGAAACTTTGGTGTGTGTAAGGGCAGCAGAGGTGGACATTCTTAACTCAGAGTATGAGAAACCAATATGAGAACATTTACTGTTAATACATGTATTATTAAATGAAACATTATTCTTTAAGATTTATGCCATGTAGTTGCTTATTTTATGTTGATATAGCTTTGTTCTTCCCATGGGGGAGGGGGAGACGTCCCCTCTACTCAACTAGGGTTCTATGTTTTATTTCCTTGGTGGCTTTTTTGTCTTGCATTCTATCCAAATAATATTATAGTTGTGAAATTTGTGTCCACAATAATCATGTAATGAAAATCTGATAATGAGACAGCCCCAGGTCCATTCATAATACAATACAAAATATATAGCTATAATGAGTTCTCAGCTTGATGAGCCACGCCTGCACCTGGGGCAGTGACCTTTATACCGTATAAAGGTCACTGCCTTCCCCAGAGCTCTTTTTTTGGACACATCTGCTGTTTTGGTTGTGTTAGCTGCACATTTCCACACACCCATACATGACTGATTACTGACCTCCATGTTTGTTTCTCAGTTTCTTGTTATGTTGTACATAAATCTGCAGGGCTGTAACAAAGTGGACCCCAGGCATCAGCTGTTTAACACACAGAGCTGGAATTACCCTAAGCACTAAATTACATTACATGTCACTTGTTAGACTTACATACTCAATACTGTGGGCAATCCCGACAGGAGCAATTTGGGGTGAAGTGTCTCAGGGACACACCAACATGCTGACTGCAGTGGGGTTTGACCCTTGACCCCCTGATCCCAACAGCAAGGCTCTATCCACTGCGCCACACGCCTCCCAAATCGAAGTAGTATCCAAAGGTTCCTCTAAAACAAAGGCTCACTTCAAGGAATAGTTAGGGCTGCCTAAGGGTGGAGGTAACAAACCCAAAACTGATGCTTAAAGAATTGAATCACTGTCCCACTAACACACTTTCTGCCAGAGTGAAATAGTCCATACAGGGTCAAAACATCACTGCAGTCGTTCTATCTAACCGTTTGACCAGAAAACTAAACTAAACTCCACCCTGGTCTTCAGATGCTACTTATAAAAGGTATGTATGTGATGTAGCTGCAAGCATGATAAAGCCCCCAACAATTGGCTGTGCTCCCAAAACTGACAAACCAAATGCACATTGATGCCCATCGCAGGATAGTAGGCCACATGGCATAATAATAACATAGTGTACCGGTTTGTGTCCATGTGGAACAAAAGACTCATACCCTCTTCTCTCTTAGTGCCAACCAAAACACTGGATTATCATTTCCAATATAAAATAACCTCCTATGCCCGAAAGGAAATATGCACATTTTAGAAAGGCAGCCAAGTGATAACGTATAACCCTGACTTTGTGCAAAAGGCTATCTTATCACCTGGTCTGTCTGGGTCCAGAATTTGATTTAGGGCACAGTAACATTTGGAAGACAGCCAGTTTACATTGCGAGATCTTATTTGATGAAATGTGGTTGGTCAAATACTAAGCACATGTTTGACCCTGCTCCGAGATAATTAGTGAAATCATGTCATTCTGAACTTCCCGCCCTAAAGTCGGTAGGTAACGTTGATGGAATGCAAGGTTGTTGCCAGACGAGTGCAAGGCCGTGGGATCTGACCAGCTGAGCAGACTGACCTACATCACTAACCTACATATGACGCATAGAGACCTGCTTATTTGTATTTACCTTGACATCAGCAATAACTTTCCAAGTTTTGGGGTCACAAGAGATAACTGCCTTGTTGAAAACCAGCAGGTGTGTCCCCCGCCCCCCCCCCCCCCCTAGCATTGCAGAGTCAGTGGTTTCAATATGCCTGGCCTTTGGAGCTGCAGCTGACATCAAAGGCCATCTCCTACAGTCAGACGGCCTAATCTACAAATCAGCGTCTGAAAACAAACAGACGCACCGAGCCCTGACCCTGGTCAAGAGGATGAATACATAACAGTCCAGGGGTCTGGATGCTAATGGTGCACTTTGATTCTAATACTGTACAAAGGTATCATGACTATATAAGTTTTACATTTGTTTCCAGGGTGACTGAAACATGTCAATGAACTACATATGAAAAGTGTGCTCTTGGCTCACCTCAGCGCATCTACAGCAACATTTAGAATGTGGATTGTTGCTCTATCAGATTTTCACTACATGATTATTGTTGCCAAAATAATTAAGAATAATGTGTTTGATCCAGAAAATGGCATGAATGTTATCAGTACATTTATTTATTTTGGTTTATTGTGCATTTGGTCTAGTTTGGCAAATTAATGACACTCAACATATGGGTGCAGTACTCAGGGTATTATACAGTAGCAAAAACTCAATAAATATTCAAGGAATCATAGGTAGGTGGAGTATGTAAACATAACTACTAAATCACAAAATATAATAATTTGACATCTAGGCATCAGTAGGAACTGATGAACAAAAGAAAATCACATGGTCAGTATAATCATATTAGTATTCTTTAAATATCAATATTTATTTCAGTTATAGTTGATACTGGCATATTGCATCATCCCGTATAAGAATCATTTGTGGTTAATTAGTCATTTCAGACTGTGGCATCTCAAGCAACAAAGATTATGCTTATGTTTGACTTAAATGCTAATAACTTAGCCTGAAGCTTAACTACTTAACCAATCCATGACAGAGGGGCCAAGTCTGTCTGTGAGGGGAGTTGACTCCAGTGCACAAAAACACACCATTCTATATGTGAGGCCTTATGCAACTGGTTAACTCTCAACAGGTTTCTGGGGCCACACGGTTTTCCATTACACAAGACGTTATAGACAAGCTCTTATTGAAATATAGGCAGACCTTAACAGACCACAGATTGAATCAGTGTGCTGTTATAAAATAAAAGCATTGAACTTCAAGGGCCAGTTCGGGAAAAAAACATTTCAATTAAGTAAAAAATGTGTGGAAAAAATAATAATAAAAATATTTTATTCAGTTTACATAATAGATTTACAGGACAATATAAGTTTAATAAAAACAACCCACACAAGCAGTTTGACAGGTCTGAATAGCCTTTATTTGAAATTATTCACATTTCAGCTTTTCCTCTGTACAATACAGAGTAGAGCTGATTTTCAGTAGGCCCTGACCCCCGATATTAGGAGACACTTGCTTGCCCATCACAAAGAAAGTAAGCCATCCGTTTGGGAGTAATACAACAAAACAACTGATGCCTGCAGTGAAAAACTCTACATCTCTTAATGTAGTCATCTCATATTCCCCCAACTTAAAAAATAGGCTACAATGTTATTTACAAAAGATTTTAAAAAAGTGAAATCAAAATGGATTGTATTCAATCCTGCTGCAGCTCTGAGGTGAGTGAGCAACCAATCATCCCGTTAAATAGCATTTCTTTGCTTTTTTTAGGGTTCAAAACACCCTATAGTTGAACTTTTCATTTTGGTTCCTCACAAAAGCATTTAAAAAAAGGTGAAAAAAAGCTTTATATGTAATGCATGACAGTCATTTAATGACCTTGGAGGTGTTTTAACTAATAACTCTCCACAGGAGGTAATAATGGAGCTCAGATGTCCATCTCAAACTGGTTGTCATCTGTGGAGGAGAAGGAAGAGGAGAAACGGTTAAGGAGGTATTTGACAATCAGCTGACAGTTAACATGTGTTCACAGCCAAAGCACAGCCACGCCTTAGCGGACCGGAGAGAAGACGACAAAGTACAGACCTTATCGATGCTTTCATAACTGGTGAGATAAACAAAACAAAAACCGTGGACTGAATGGGTGCAGCTGGAAATCCAGACTACGTGTCCTGTTTGTTTACCAACCAAGAGAGGGAACACAAGAGGCAAGGGTCAAATCTAATCCCTGTGGTCTCTGGTTGACACGGGGAATGGAGGGTGACAGTTTGATGTATTCTCCTCAAATATAACTATCCGTCTCAACTTGCTCATCGCCCGAACCTTTGGTAAACACTGCCGAAAAGGGGTGTCCTCTCACAGAATCAGGAAAAAAACACATTTACTAAATATACAGTAATATCGTCCCGCCTCACCAACAAATTAACAACTGACAGTAGGACTCAAGAACGTTTCTCTACATTTTAAAGGCGAGACACGGCAGGCAAAAACATCGTTTTTCATGCACGGGTCAATTTGGAGATTTTGTGCTATTTTGATTCCATAACATGTTTTCTTTCAGGCTTTTGGAAGGAAAACGTACAAAATACACATTTAAGTAGGGATGGGTATCGTTAAGGTTTTAACGATACTACTACTTTTATCGATACTGCTTATCGGTCCGGTCTTTTAACGTTACTCTTATCGATTCTTCTGGAGAAAAAAAAAGGTAAACTAAACAAATTGTGAACAAAACTAACATTGCTTTTTATTTAAATTAAATACATAATGTTTCACATCAAAAGAAACAACAATGTTTTAACAAATCGTATTACATAATCTGATGACAGAATTGTAAACAGAATAGCTGAAACTTTTGCAAAATAAATAACTCAGTTACCTCTAATCATTAACCCATGTTTGTATAATGTAGTTAACCCCGTGTGTTGCTGCTAGCATACATAACACCTGACGTGGAACCGTTACTCGTGGATGGGGCTACAGAGCTACTAGAAAGACAGTCGAAAACGGTGCCTTTCTCCGTCTGAATGTGGTGCACTTTTGCTAAATGTTTAGACAAATTGCTCGTGTTACTGCCCTGATATGCTAAACTCTTATTGCACTTTTGGTAACGAGCATTGTCCACATCGAGACAGGTAAAGTTTAACCACACCTCGGAGCGCGTTCTCTCCGCCATCTCCTCCGTGTGTGTGTGTTGCATGCATAGCAGCCGCGTGTGTGTAAACTGCCCCGCCCCCTCAAAAGCAGGCGGGGGAGAGAGAGATCGAAAATACTAAAAAATAATCATTTATGCATTTTGCTTGCGGGGCCCTTTTAATACCGGGGCTCGGTACCCATCTCTACATTTAAGTGTTTATTTTACTATAGTTTGTCTATTTGCATCTGTAGATTTCTCCTAAATTCACCAAAAGTTAGCATTCTAACGTAACAAAGTACCGCGACCGCTGTTTGCACTAGGGCTGCTCGATTATGGCAAAAATCATAATCTTGATTACTTGGGTCAATAATTGATATCACGATTATTAAAAACGATTATCCATTTACTTTGAAAACATCAATTTATTGGAGAAATGTGAACAATATGTTTTTAACAGTTGATTGCCCTGAACTTTAAGTATAATTCAACTGAACAAAAAAAAAAAAAAAAAAAATTATAATAATCGTTTTATTTCGATTACGTTGTTTTCGTAATCGTTGCAAGACATAATCGTAATTGCGATTAAAATATGATTAATTGAGCAGCCCTAGTTTGCACCATGTCATCAGAGGTATCGTTGGAAAGCTCCGTCTCTCCTGCACAATCTCATCGGATCCAAATATGGTCATTTCCTTTTTATCAGCAACCAATCGTGAAAGTACAAAGGGGTCTTAACACAATCTGACAACGTGATTCATTCAGATGCGTCACGTGGTGTGCTAAAACCAAGCGGCAAACTCTGGGGAACAGCCGGGACGCCAATACGGAAGTGCAACACACTGCAGTTCATACATGGGCCGCTAGGGACTGACTGCAGAAAGGAGCAATTTCCATAGACCCCCATGTTAAAATGCCCAACTTTACAGCAGAAAAAAACATGTTTCTACCCATGGATGCAATAAATATTATTATCGATATAGTTAGATTCCACCTTCATGATTATGAATCTGTGAGTGAATTGTTTTCTAACACGACCCTTTTATTTATATCAGGTCTTAACGTTATTGCATAAATTAGGGCGTGGTCACTTTGATGGACATTTACATGTCTCACTGTCAGCTAACAGCAACTTGTCCACTCTGCTAGGCTACAACCATAGAGGCTACAACGTTAGTCAGTCATAGTACTGTACTTGACCCTTTAGCTTTAGCCGTGTTCGTGGTGATTGTGCCTTTTAGGGAATATTGTTACAAATACCAGACAATTAAAATGTCGTGCTGTGCACTTGAATATACTAACAGAACTTCCGAGAAGTCTAAAATGATAATATTATACATGTTAATCCCGTTCGCATGTGTTTGTGTGCTTGGTAGCTTAGCTTGTTACTTATTAGTCAGCTAAGGACGTAACCCTTTATACTATATACATTTTAGTTTATGATTCAGCCTTGGGTAAGACTTTTATAGTCTATGGCTATGACGCCCATAATGCTAAACGGGAACAAATGTTAATAGGGGACCCAATTATCCCAGTGGTGGCCGCCGGAGCTAACGGAGTCGCAGGGGGCTAGCTCCAGCCGGCATCCCGGAGCTAGCACACTGCGGCTCCGTTAGGTCCGGGCGAGGGAGTCCGTTGTTATAACTGGAGATCAAGGAATGCAGCGAAACGCAGACTTGGTTCGCCTGCTGTAGTATTAGCTAAATAAATTATGTTGAACAAGGCTTATTAAGCAGAACATCGCCACAATTGTTCTGCTATGTATCGGTACTTATTTTCTTAACGTGTGAATGACAAGCATTAAGAATAACAAAATATAGCTAGTTCTCTTGCAGATTGTCTCATTTGATTATGAATGTAACGTTTATATATGGGAACTACACTGTTAGCAATAACTTGGTATGCATGTATTTCATGTTAGCTTAGCTTCTTAGCCTGAGCTAGCTCTGTTTACTTCCAGTTCGGAGGCAGCAGGTCCCGCCTCGGCTCCGCCTCTTTGCCCTTATTTGGAGCAGGCGGGATTAGACTCTGACGTTGCTGTCGAGCCGTTAGTGGCCGACTCCGCCTACTAAGGGCTTCTCGGCAACTCTGCAGAATCCTATGGGTGACGTCACCCACCTAACTGCAGTACATGTTTGATGCTCATGACGACGTAACATTCAGTTGGTATCTAAAAGAAAAAACTTGAAAACAGGGCTGCACAGTTCATTGAAATTCTATCTTAATTGCACTATGGATCTATATTCAAATCATAGGAAGCACAATGTTTGTTAAATGCTAAATACATGTTTATATATTATTATGAATTAAGTACTATGGAGCTGCAGAGATATCCCAGCCTACAGACTAGGGCTGTGCAATTAAATCGTATTTTCATCTCAATTTTGGCTTGCAACGATTACGAAAACAGCGTAATCGAAATAAGACGATTATTTTGCTGCATTCCCTTTCGCAATTATGCTCTCAAATTTGCCTTGCGTTATACATCCTGCCAGCGCGTGCGCTTTCACCCCTCCCTAAAAGCCCTCTCAGCCAGGTCGTGTTGTGACTTGCAGGTCTGTTTAATAAATCCATATGAACACGTTACAAGGGAAGCTTTAGTTGCCGTTTCTTTATTCTCCGGTCCCTAGCGTACAGTCAACTTTTACTAACTCGTCAAGCCGGAGCCTCTAAGCTACTTCCTGTTTCCGGATAAGGGGTTACCAAAATAAGAGTACTGCGTGTAGTAGTATAATTCAACATTACAGGTTGTGAGTGACATTAGTTACCATATTTATATATGTTTAGTAGGATGTGGAAGTGCGCTTCATTGGTATTTTGATATTATTTATTTAAATGTAGATATAATGTATATTTTTTGTTTTTTGTATTGGTTTTTCAGTTGAATTATACTTAAAGTTCAGGGTAATCAACTGTTAAAAACATACTGTTCAAATTATTATTATTTTTATTTTTTAAAGTTCAATAAATTGATGTTTTCAAGTCAATGAATAATCGTATTTAATAATTGTGATATCAATATTGACCAAAAATAATCGTGATTATGATTTTTGCCATAACCGAGCAGCCCTAGTACAGACCGAACCAAACGTATGTCTGGTAACGAGCCTCTTGATCATTTTTAGATATTTTTCAATAATGATGCACAAATGAACTATCGCTTTTAAAATCGTAATAACCGCAATTATTTATTTTTGCCCCAATTCCTGCAGCCCAACACATCTGTAAAATCATTCTATGCACCGGGAAATTGATATGTTACATTAATTATTTTGATTTCATAAAACCACAAATGAATTAAAGATATATGGACAAGGACTGAACTGTGTGTTTGTTTACTGGTTAAGTCCACTCGTAAAAAGCAAGCGATAAATAGTTTACCTGCAATGTCTTTCTCTTCCTCTTCCTCCTCCTCTTTGAGATCCTGCAGTTTCCCCATGGGGTGTGAAGCAGGTACTGTTACCCCGGGAATCTGGGGCAGACAGCATGGGGGGGTCCGGGCGATAGGAGAGTTTCGACAATCCATTAAGAACTTCCTGTCGTAGATGATGCGCGTACCTGTGTTTATGAGAGAGTAAAAGAAAGAAAATATTGTATTTGTCCTGGGGTAAACCAATATAAAACATACCAACTGCTGGAGTATCGAATTTATGATTATTTTTACAAAGTGCATCATGGCATGGTGCACATCTGGGGAGTGTTGTATCAGTATCTTCTACAGGAGGGGGTTTCAGTAGGATTCTGTTTGCGGTGCAGAGGGGAGGGCTGCTATGAGTTCTAGGAAATCAGAGTACAAAACCTTCTCTCTTTCAAGGGAGAGGCCTTGAGATTAAAACCACATGTTTGTCCTTTAACTGGGGAAACTCGATTGGCAGATGCTACATGTTTAGGTCTGCATCCAGGATCTGCTTTTCAAGTTTTTCCTCACAGCTGTGCCACGTATTAATCACCACACAAACACTGCTGCAACTCTTATGTGGTGAACTCCCAAACGGAAAAAAACAGCGTCATAAATGATGTGTTGTGATAACTTTGACCAGGATGTGAGTTGGATCAAGGAGGGGACTGCTGCTTCTTTATTAGAGTTTGAACTAGCTCAACCTCGACACGAGGAAAAACACGTTATGTAATAGCTGTGGTGAGCAGCTCTTCCAGGACAAAGGGAAGCGGAGGGAGAACTGGGGCGAGGAAAGAGGGCTGGAATGCAAGCTATAGGCTAGCAATGCATTTAAAGCTTTAGAGTGGGTTATGTAAAAGAGGGGCCGGGCTAGCGACACATGGCAGGACCCCACTATAGGGACATGTGTTGCACATAAAGAGGAACAAGTCAAAACTGAGTTGCAAGTTGTTGTGAAATGTTTACCATAGCGATCAATGTTGGGCACACATTAAAACTGTGTTTATTTACACTTGTCTTAGTCCCCATGCATTAGACATTTCCTTTGCCCCCCCTTCCACCGCCTCCTCTTAAACTTGTACAGAATGTTCTCTGCAGTTCCTGAAATGCAAAGCAGACAGCAGAGGGGATAGGAGGGCCTCCACCTCCTCCACCATGGCAGGGGCCAATCACTGAACACAAACACACCCTCTTTAAATCACAAGTCATGGTTAGACAGCTATGTTGTCTTCAGACTTACGTGTGTGTTTCCGATCCAGCAACAAGTGACTGTTCAGCCCTCAATGCGTGTTTGTTTGTGTCATGTCAAGGTTTAAGCTGCCATTAGAAAAAAATACTTGACATATCTGTTATTGTGTAGTATATTACATTGTATTTACTTGCTTGTAAAGCGCTTTGAGCAGCAGGAAAATCGCTATATAAATGTAACGTATTATTATTATTGTAGTTTAAAACTTTATTATAAAAAAAAAAATGTGTGCTCAATACTAAGTGTATGTGCATGTAATCTATGAAAAAGTACTTTTTGTTTCCATCAAAAAGCATTGCAAAAAGTCCTAAAATGACAGCTTGTTGACAACATGAGAGCTGCAGCCAACTGTCACCGTGCAGAATGTGAGCTACGCGACATTTGTATACAACTTATATCTTGTCATTGGTAAATTATAGTTAGACAACCACTTTGACACGCTTTTCAATCACTCTTGTACTGTTTGCAGCTTCTTGTCGTTGGGTTGTGTCCATTTGCACGAATTCACACGCTTTCCTTTAGCTAACTTTTTCTGGAAAGTTCCGTGATGAAAACTCATTTCCGAAAACAAAAGTAGCCTGGGTGAACCCTCGAGAGAAAGCCTTGCACCCCGCGAGTCTTACCTCCAGGCGTGGTGGAAAATAGGGTGCCCCCGGGTGTCTGGCTGTAAATGTCGGGTAGCTGGGACCAGTCCTTCAGGGTGAGCACCCTGGTGGGGATGGGGCAGCTTTTAACTTCATTTGAGCCGGTCGACATGATAGCTTCTGCGTGGCTGCTGCAGGCGGAGTGGGACAAGTTACAACTGTTTGTCAACGTTCTCAAACTCGCTATATAACGCTCGCGCACAGCCTTGAACGCTGACTTCAAAGTTGTAATTGTTTTTACAACTTGCAGAAATTAAAGTAAACGTTGTGCTTTAACTTGTAAACAAAGAATTCAAAAAAGTTCAGAGTATGGGGCCCGGTGATGTCCGTCGCTACAAGCAGCTACCAAACGCTACCATGTGCAGTATTTGTAGCACACACAGCTGAAGCAGCCACTCGTGATGTTTTGTGCAACAGCCATGAGACACGTGGTGGTGCAACGGCTTTTGGTGCGAGCGTTTTTATAAAGAGACAGTCCGTGAGGGCGGTGGTAACATTGAAGTGAACATTTTTTAACACTGTTAAGAATGTAAACACTGTCACTCATTCGCCGCATACACTTCAAAATACTTATGTTCAGCCCTTTAATTTGGGTGCATATTATATTGTGAACATTGAAATTGCAATCATTTTCACAGCGGGTTCATTGTTATATCCATGGTTCAACTATGAAGGGCGTCTCTGGTTCACAAAACAAGCGCACCTCCACCTCACCTGTCTACTCGACAACACTGCCTCCTACAGGTCTACTGCAAACGTTTAAAATGTTTTTTTGTTAAAAAATATGTTTGACACAAAATGAAGACAACACAATTACGCAACACACAACTTGTAATAACTCCACATAAGGTACATAAGGCTCATAGTATATAGGAAATTAGGGAGACAGTTTGTTATTTTTAAATTCCCGCTTCTTTTAGTTGTTAATGTTTAGTTGGGACAATTCTGTTTCGCTATAAAATAAAAACTACTTTGGAATTTACATTTTCAATTTGTTTCAGATTCCCCCATAGACATAAAGGGTTCCCCACGAATAAGTTATTATAATTTTTCACCGCTTGAGGGCGACATTGAGATGAAGCTGGTGTTATGCATATTGCAGTATACTGGGCCCCTATGTGTTGTTGTACAATTACAAAGAGGCTAAAAACAACAGTTCCAAATGAACAAACTAAATAATACAAATCATATTGGTTTTAAAAAAGGTAAAATGCCTAAGTCGGTCAATTCGCTTGCATTTCGTGAAAGGTTTTGGAGATACAAATATTGCGAAATGTAACTTACACCGTGTAATTTGAAGATCTCTGATGTGAACGAAAATGCGTTTATTTCAGAGAATAACTATTTGGATTCTCCAGTGCACTGAGACTTGTATTGACGCAGAAGACACCTTTTGCTGGGTTAAGTTTCTGGGTTAATATCATAGACTGTAGCCTATATATAAAGGTTAATATACTACCTAAATGTTTATATAGCCAATCAAATAAATAACATGTGGTTTCATTTTTTAAATTTGATTGATAAAGCTGTTATTTCTGTTATGTTGGACGTTTTTTATGTCTTAAGTTATTATTAAGGTGTTCAAATTATATATATTTGTTATATGATCTACTGAAATAAATATATACCTCTCTTTACAGTGTTTTGCTATATTTTAATCAAAAACAAAAGAGGGGGCATGTAATTCATGGGTGTATAAAGTGAATACCCTTTAAATTAGATTATTGACACAACTACGTGACGGGCACAACATCCGAGGAACAGAGCAGCACTTTTTTCCTATCCGGGCAAATCTGCATCGGCTGCTGATTGGTCCAGAAATATGGAATCAGATGACGTAGTAGTTCCGGGTTTCTAGCTCTTCAGAAAAGGTAACTCTCGGTCATTTCTGGTAGAGACACGACTGACCTGGTTTTCTTCTCCTCTGAAGGTAAGAAAGCCTCCAGCCTGCCAGATAAGCAGGGTATCACTCTCTGGCTGACTGCTGTAATCTCATTACTGCGTAATATCTGTTTGTAGAATTATGTTTGGGCAAATTTGTGTGGACTTTTTTGAATTGGTATAAGCTACATCCTCTGTAGCTAACGTTAATCAACGTGCCAACGGTTACTCAATGATGCTGTGTAGCGTGTGGAGGCTTTTGTCATCATCTGCGTCGCTCCTCACCCATTGTCAAATGTCCCGCTAAATGACGTATCAATAGATGAATTGAATTGGGTTATTTTGAGGAAAGACATTTCTGATAGGTTCCTTTTTTATAGGTTTATTTTACATATCGCTTTTTGTTCATTCAAGAGATTTTTGAACATGACGTTCTGTAAAAACTTCCCACAGTGGATTTGGGCATTTCATAGTAAGACATCGCAGTGTATATCATTCATATTAATAATATTTGTTCTAAATGGCTACGTTGCCATGGAAATAACACATTCATAATGTTGGTTTGATAAAAAAATATTCCACCTGTTTTTTGATACCGTGTAACATAGGTTTGGTTTAACACACCATGCCTCTTTAATAAGGGACTCGCGTGCCACAATATTTGCATCGCTCCAGGCATAACGCTGTATTTGCAAATAAGACAATTTTAATGTTCCATCCCGATGCAAAACAAAAACAGGAACGACTGGTAGCTGAACACAATGTCGCACATATTCTTTATACCCTGGGAGTGTCTGCTTCATACTGTTATTACTGAGGAATGTTTCATTGTTTTAAGCTTGTTTTTTACTGCTGTGAATTAAAATATGCTTGGCTGTGAAGGCACACGCTGTGCCATGCGAACACACCACCCCACTCGTTATTTATCCTCTGGAGTGCATCCAGATTTTTTTTACATCCACATACATGTGTGACGTAGATTAGAGCTATGATTCACTCAAATGTAAATCACGCCATGTGTAAACGAAGTCTTCAGGGAAATGCTGGGAGAGGTTACAACATCGAGGAAGATTTAGGTTTGGGTAATGTAGCTGAGTCATTTTACCGTAAAATGTTGTGAAAGTCATAGCTTTCAATATCGAATTTGTAATATTAAAGTAGGTCAAACACGATAGATGTAAACTACACTTCATTACACTCTTTGGTTGTATTCCTTTTTTATTTAGTTGCTCTGATGTTGGAAACCAGTTTAAAGTGCCATACTTAGTTTCATCCCCATCCCTCTGAAACTAGTAAACAGACTAAAACATACACTAGTGAGTTTACACTCCGTACCCTCCACTGAAAGGTTATTAGCAGCTCAGCTTGACCTAAAGTGACCTTCCACTGGCCACTGCGTGGGGTGAGCTTCAAGAGTATTGTCATTGGTTGTCCGTGGCTCAATGCTTTCAGGCAAAACTCACAGTGGTGTGGTCATATGACATTGGTCGGTCTCCTTACACATCTTCCCCCATTCATGACATATCTGATAACTTACCCTGTATTGGTATAATGAAGACAGTGAGAACAATACTAAGGGAGGATCTTGTAATGAAACACACCCTCTTAGGATGAATCACATATAAGTGTGCCTTGGAGTCTGACAGACATACAGAAGCTGTCTGGTACAGGCCGAACAAGGTGAGTCTAGGATGAGGACAGAGTGTATTCTTAGTCAACATAACACAATCATATTGTGTGTCAAGAGTAGCTTATCAAGGGATTGGTTTGAATGGCTTTCAGATGGTAGATAACCTTAAGTAATTATATTAAATCTTTGATTCGCGAATAATGGTTTTGCCAAGCTTCTGTATTTGTTTCTGAGAAGTATGCCACCAGACTTTCTTTGGTTACCAACTTCCTCTTGTCACATTAGCTGTCGTCACATGGCTGAAAGTGGGTTTGAACACTTGAAATTGAGTGTCCTAATAATAGTTGGAAAGTGTTTGGATTTTTAACTGAGTGTTTGGAAATGTAATCTACAACCTTCTGTTAAATGCTGGTTAATTGTTTTCATCTGAATCTAAATCAGAGTTTGGCAAAAGGGGTATGAACCCTGTTAAATGTTATTATCTCATATGTGCTGAAATACATTTTCTTTTAAAAGTGTTTCTTTTCTGCTGTATTCCATCTTTAGGTGCAACATCGTAGGGAGAGTGGACCAAACATTTTCATACTACAATTGTGGGACAAAAGTGTTTACTCTAGAGGGCATTTCTCTTTCTGAGGCTTCCAGTCCAACACATTAAAATAATTTCTGGGACCAGCACACTTTTCACAACCAGCCTGACCACGGCTGCTCCATAGACCCCTTCCACACGCACTCTCCCAGAGACCAGTATGGGTCTCCAGGCAGACTCCACCCTTCAAACTGTCCTCCTTTTTCCAGTCCACTTTCTGATATGGCTGTACTCCATCGTGTCCTTTCTTCCCTGGTACTACATCACCAGTGCTGGAGAAAAAAAAGCTCTGTCGAAGAGGGTGAAAGCCCGCTCCACTTCAGGCTGTGCCGAGGGACCGTACCGCTCCGTGGATCAATTTGAGTCCTTGGCCAGGGAGGACTTCCCCGGCAAGGACACGCTTGATAAGCTGATGTATCACGCTGTGCAGCGCTTTGGAACAGAGCACTGCCTCGGCACCAGAGACCTTCTGAGTGAAGAGAATGAAATTCAACCCAGCGGAAAAGTATTTAAAAAGGTTAGGATTCCCATCATTATATTACGTTTTTAATTATTGATGAAGGATGCTTGCGAGGACAAATATGTCTAAAGTTACATCTGACTCTTCCCTTTCTTAGCTGATCCTGGGGGATTACAAATGGCTCTCCTACAATGAGGTGGACTCTATAGTCAGTGAGTTTGGGAGCGGGCTGGCAGCCCTGGGGCAGCAGCCCAAAAGCAGTATCGCAATATTTTGTGAAACAAGAGCCGAGTGGATGATCACCGCCCAGGCGTGCTTCAGGCGCAACTTCCCCTGTATGTATAAAACACATCATACGGTACAGTGCAGGATGTTATAACTGCTAATTAAATGTGTCCACTCACTGTGTGTTTTGTTTTCACAACAGTGGTGACCTTCTATTCCACACTGGGAGAGGAGGCAATTGCTTTCGGTCTGAACGAGACCGAAGTTACACACCTAGTTACCAGTTCAGAACTGCTCCAGACCAAACTGAAAGTGAGTTCATCCCTAACGGCAGAAGAGGAGAAGAAGTGAATAGTCTGGAAACAGCTTGTCTGTCTTTATTACTAATCCCAGTAATCATAATCATATGACACTCTTAATAGCTCAAATGGAATGGAATGCGGAACCTAAAATATATGTTGTAATATCAGCATCCGCATTAACGGATGTACCAACATCTGTTGAGAGAATTAATGATCCTAATTATAATATAATCACTTTTTACATTTTATAGAAGAATTGTATAGCAAAGTATAAAGTGCTTTACAGAGAGAAGATGTGGTAAAACAGCTTAATAAATTAGGGGGGAAATAAATCATTAAAATAATTTTTAAACCAACCAGATGCACTTTGAAGCTGGTGTAGCTTTTATTACCGGTATATATGTTAATTCACTACGGAAACAATTTTTTATGAAGTAAACAGAATTTGGATTCGTTCAAAATTGATGAGTGAGAAAGGTAATGAAAACAAAACCTGGAAGCAAAGGAATGTGTGTGAATATGAACTTAACGAAGATACAAACAGAATCCAGACTTAATGGAAATTATTTAAATAATATCAAGTAACAGATCTCTTTTGGATTCCTGTCTCTATTAACATTTGTTAGTTCCAGTCGATTTATCTTTTATATTTGGAGATGTGGTTTCTGGCCATTATAAAGAACAGTCAGCAAATAAGGAGCTTGTGATTCCTTGTGTTTTTTTAGGAAACATTCCTATTTGTTAAAGGAAATCATGTGATTTGACATCCTTTCCTAATAGCTGCTGTGTCCTCTCTTTCTATCCAGAATGTGCTTCCTCTGATCCCAAAACTGAAGCACGTGATCTACGTGGACCAGAAGAAAGTGAGCACAGAAGGCTTCTCAGCAGGCCTGTCCATCCACAGCATGCAGGCCGTACGAGAGCTGGGCGCGCTGCCGGAGAACAGTACGTATCCGTCTGACTCACCTTGGTTCTCCCTGCAAGTCAGGGGTGAAAAGCCTCTTACTGTAAGAGACAATAACTGTTTGTCTGTCTCGCAGTTGGGAGTGAGATAGTGAAGCCCCAACCCTCTGACCTGGCCGTGGTGATGTACACCAGCGGCTCCACAGGCAGACCCAAAGGAGTGATGATCGTCCACAGCAACCTCATCGCAGGCATGACGGGCCAGTGTGAGCGCATCCCTGGACTCGGGTGAGTTTTGGTCTTATCTAGTGTTAGGACGGAACAATTCGCAATATATATATATTTATAAAGAAATAAATATTTGTCACATGCACAGTATGTGTAGAGGCTAAGCCAACGCTTTAAGCCTCTGAGGATCCGCTTTGTGGGTGTAATTGACGTACACAAGTTTGCTGCCGAATAAAGGTCAGAAACAAAGTTTCAAGTTTGAAACAGTCCATTTATTTCCATTTGTACTGGTTTCCATTTTACTTGCTTCTTTCCATATTCACCACACAATATTACCGAAACTTTACACAATACCTTTGCTTTGCTTGTAATCCCGTGTTTGTGTGTATGCTCTGTGTGTGTGTGTTCTCTGTGTGTGTGTGGTCAAAAACTGTATGGCCTTCCGGCGGAACCTCTCACCACCAAACATAGGTTCCTACCTTTATACCCACAGATGTTAATTGGCTCCTACACACCGGCCCCTAATTGATAGTACAGGTATCAATTGAAAACAATTAAGGAGCCAAATGTGAAAATCATTTTTCAAAACATAGAAATGCACATCCTACACTTCCTGTACTAAACATAGTAAACCTATGCTGCTGACGTAGCGTATTATAGCCGACTCGGCTTCCAAGAGATCTTTAGGTGTCAAGATGTGACTCTCCGGGTTGACTTTGGGTTTCAGTCTTTTCACTTGACCAGCTTGTGCAGAGGGATTCAAATCCTTTCTTTTACGACTCAACTCAGACAGAACTGTCTTCAGCCTGAGAAACCAGGCCACCGACACTTTGAGCCTTTTCCAGTCTGAGAAGTAAGTCATGAGCTGGTCTGTTATCAAGTGATTCATTGACTATGATATTAACCGAGGTATCTTTTCTGACTTCTGGGTCAACCAAATCCAATATGACATCACCGCCATAATATGTAGGCCATTCCTCTTCAGATTTTACAAGAAACGTGGGACCCTCAAGCCAACTGCGGCTCTTCAGAAAGTCAGGGATCTTCATTCCTCTGGATGCAGCATCAGCTGGGTTGTCTTTGGTTCCTGCATGCTTCCATTGACATGGTCTTGAAACCTCTCACTGAAGTACTGTCTGTCCAAAACACAGATAAATATAAATATTGTCCTGATAAAGTATTGTGGTGCTGCAGAGATTAGAGGTCTTTCCTCCCAGTTGCCATCAAACTCTATAACACCCTTCAGTAAAGAGAGAACTGAGAACTTCCACACCACCACTATGTGCAATATAGATACCATTATTACAACAAAAAGAATCTGCTATGTAACATGATCATATTAAAAATAATATGCAATAATAACGTGCAATTACGTATCTGCCACTACATTTCTTTTGCACTATTCTATACTCCCTGTCCAGTTTTTTTATATTAATAATTTGACTGTATGTTTCTTGTAGTTTATTTAATTAGCTCTTTTGACTGCACTGCTAGTGTACAGTTGTTGTATTATTATGCTGCTGTGTTTATTATATCTTTGTAACTCTGGCAAAACAATTTCCTTCGGGATAAATAAAGTCTTATCTTATCTCTTATCTTAATAAAATATAGTTGTTTTGTAGAGATGCTCTCAAAAACAATCACCACATTATCTTTTTAAATAAAACTTTCAATGATAATGAGAATAATGACTCAAAAACAATCCCTACGATAACGAAAATGACATCAATATCAGTCAAAGTAATTGCAATAAGCACATCTTTAGGAATAAGTACAAAATACATGTGAAATAGAATGAGATCAAACCGAATCTTAAATTAGATACTGTATCTAATATATACATATGTGGAGTATAAACAGAGGTGTGTGCTATAAACATACCTAAGAGATGACACTTCACAGAGCTCCGAGTTTTATTTTTGAGTTTGTTTGATGGCCTGTGGGATAAAACAGTACCTGGTGGTCCTGCACGATATCTCATGTGAACCAACAAATATTTTAGTTTTTTAAATGAAACAATCCCCTCTACACATTTGTTTGTTGACTTGAGCTAACTAAGCACTAATTAATGAAGGCCAAAACATACAAGTACATTTAACATGAACAGCTGGTCAAATAAAGTGCATATATACATGTGAACATGTCATTCAGAAGGAAACAACTAAAATAATATGACTAATCGACTTTAGAAATCTTAGTTAACTCAGACATAAACGGCGTATTAGTTTACTTATTGACTAAGAAGGGACTGCCCTGATGGAAAAGGCTTCAGGAATGTTGTAGTTTTTGTTTTAGGTGACTTCCAATTTGATTTAATTGTACTCTTAAAAAGCTGCACGCACACTGCTCACAGTCTCTTTTATCATTCATGGTTTAATTCACCCAATTTTCACAGCTCTTACTCAATAGCAGATTCCTTCAGTCCTCTTTTGTATTTTCCAACTTTAACAACATCTAAATGACAAGATAATTGTTTTTTCCGTATAAACTTGTGCTGGGACAGACTTCCAGGAATAGAATAGTCGCCCTCCAGCTATCTAGAGTTGAATGGTATGAAACAAGGAAAAGCACTCAAAGACGCTTGGTGTGATCATTGGAAAGAGAAAGAGAAAACCTGTTGTAGCTTGACACTAACCTTCACTTCCTCTCCCTGTGTCTCTGCAGGCCTAAAGACACTTATATCGCCTACCTGCCCCTGGCTCATGTTCTGGAAATGACCGCTGAAATCTCCTGTGTCACATACGGCTGTCGGATCGGCTACTCCTCCCCACAGACGCTGTCCAACCAGGTACTATACAGCACCAACACATGTTATGTTCTATTTCTCAGGCTTTATGTAAGGGTACAACAAGCTTGTCATTATTGAGAACATGTAGTCCAGCAGAGTCAGTGGTGAGCAAGGCTCTTAAGTTACAGTCAATCAAATATCATTCCACTATGTTGCAATAATGGCACACTTGCTGTAAATTATCCTTTTTTATCACACAATTACAAACTAAGGAAACCAAATATTTGAAAGAGAATGTTGATTTAAAAATTATTTTAGTGTTTTTTAATAGATTAATGATTCAAAAACAGATTTATTTTAATAAGAAATCCAAATTTGAGTCAAAATTAGGATTTTAAAATATTGTAAAGTGAGTTTATATATTTAGAGTTGATTTGAGTGATGAAGGGTTTATATTGATTAAAAGAGATTTTATTGCTCCTGCTAAAAAAGAAAGTCCATGCTCAGGTTTAGGAGAGCAGAACTGTGTCCATGGCAACGGTCTGTTATGCATAGCAGCAGTCTGCTATGAAGTAATGACCGTAATTAACCAAAGTATTATATCCTTTATTAAACTGGGGCGCGGTCCCTAGTACATTAGTTTAATAATTGTTGCCATTAGTTGAATCATTGTTGCTCCCTAAGGTAATCGGTGCCTTTTGTTCCATCTAGTCCACGAAGATAAAGAGAGGAAGTAAAGGAGACAGCTCGGTGCTCAAACCCACGCTGATGGCAGCTGTGCCGGTAAGAAACCCGCTTTATTTTGTATACATACCTGTTTAACCTATTCGTCATCAAATGTATACATTTACCTATTTATCTATTTCTCCTTAAAAGGAAATCATGGATCGCATCAACAAGAATGTGATGAGCAAAGTGCAGGAAATGAGTCTGATCCAGAAGACGCTGTTTACTCTGGGCTACAGATATAAACTGGAGCAGATCAAGAGGGGCTATGACGCACCACTCTGCAATGCGTAAGAAACCGCCATGACCCCTTTTATTGCCCTTTATACAAATGTGGTGCTCAACTTGTAACACACAGTCCTCTTGTCTCTGCAGCCTACTGTTCCGCAAAGTGAAGAAACTTCTGGGAGGCCGGGTGAGGATGATGCTGTCCGGAGGTGCCCCCCTCTCCTCGGCCACGCAGAGGTTCATGAACATTTGTTTCTGTTGTCCAGTGGGTCAGGGCTACGGCCTCACCGAGACCTGTGGAGCAGGCACCATCACAGAGGGTAAGACCCTTTAGCGCAGGAAGAGAGTGTAACGATGAGAATGAATATATGAAATTATTATTTGCATATTGGCATATACAGTGTGTTTTGCTGTTGTGCCACATGTATTGTTGACATTTTTAGTGTTTCTTTCTTGTTTTTGTTCTGTTATAATGCCTTGTGCCGAATGCTTCAGCAATACTATGTTTAACATGTGCTCACGCCAATAAAGCCCTTTTGTATTGTATTGTAAAGATGAGAATGAATGGATATGATATTAAAATGTTGTCTTTGTCCTACAGTTGCGGACATCAGCACCGGTCGCGTTGGAGCTCCTGTTATTTGCTGTGAGGTCAGACTCAGGGACTGGGCTGAGGGTACGTGTTGAAAACAAACATATTAAACACCAATTCCTAACACTTGTTACTCCGTTAGTACACCCTAATCTTATCTTTCTGTCCCACTCTTTAACCTGTTTAACCTGTAATTACACCACGGAACATAATGTATTTTTAACACCCAGGTAATTACATTTGAACACTTTGTCTCAGGTGGCTACACCAAGGACGACAAGCCGAACCCTAGAGGGGAGATCCTTATCGGCGGCCCCAATGTAACCATGGGTTACTACAGGAACGAAAGCAACGATCAGGACTTTTTCGCAGATGAAAAGGGTCAGAGATGGTTCTGCACCGGCGATGTTGGAGAGGTTTACCCAGACGGCTGTCTACAGATAGTGGGTGTGTATAATTCAGTCCAAAGGCTGTCATCTGATAGCGTTGGTAACTGGGTCACCACATACTTCATTTCCTGGCTTTGATCTACACCCAATGTGGCTGTATAACTCCTGACAGGCAGACTGTTTGTGCTTTATTAACAGAGCACTATTGTAACCAGTTTCGTTTTAATTCTCATTTAGATCGCAAGAAGGACTTGGTAAAACTGCAGGCGGGCGAGTACGTGTCTCTGGGGAAGGTCGAGTCCGCTCTGAAGAACTGCTCCATCATAGAAAACATCTGTGCTTACGCCAACAGGTGAGTTACAGGAAATAGGATTTCAATTATTCTTTTATCAATATGAAATGTTATTTAGAAGTAACTTTTCGATTTTTTTTTTGTTTTGTTATATAATACGGAATTGGTCATTCAATAGAGTGATACAGGAATGTCCTAAGACCAGAAAATGTGTTTTTACTCGAGCAAGCCCTTAGTTGGGAGCCTGAAAAAAGGTTTGTTTTATAACAAGCTTAACATATTTTAATATTTTGTTCTACAACATTTTCCGTCAGTAAATCCCCCTAATGTGAATGATTGAAGCTTCCATGTGTCATACAAACTGTGGGTGCTAACAAGTGTCTAAATGACAATACTAAACGTCATGATGCTGACGTGAAGTCATGTGACTGTGATGTTGTTTGTTTGTTTGTTTGCCTGCCTAACGTTAAATTCTTAGTTCTTACGATTTCTACGCTTAGCTATTTCCGCTTCAACATTTATACAAGTGGTGTTTAAATGGAAAACGTAATTGTAATCATCATAAACCTTTGTTTGCCACAGAGCTTATTTTCAGATAAACAAAAAAATCCAATGGGAAAACCCCATTTGCTTTTTGGCGAGGGAACAGGTGCAATGCTAACTTCCTGCTTCCTGCACCACTCCTAGTTTCAATTCAATGACCCGACCTGATCTTACCGTTTAGGCATTAAGTTAAATGCTTCCTCTCAGATTTTCCACGGTTAAACCAGCTGAACTAGATCAGTGTCTCCTGTTGGGTAGGAGGTTAAACAACAACTGTTCACAAATGGCATCTTTTCAAAGACAAACTTCATAGTTTCTTCTCAGATGTCTCACCTCTATGTGAAAAATCTCAGTGAGGTGGAACCACTCTTTCACATTGTAACGTGTTCTGCTCTAAACTGCAAGCGACAACAAGACGGTGTCTCAAATCAAATCAAGATTTATTTATATAGCACATTTTAAAAGCTATTTTTGGTCGAGCCAAAGTGCTGTACATGTAATAAAAACACATTACTACAATCACAATAAAAGACAATAATTAATAACAATTAATGACAATAATACAACAGAAATATAAAAACAAAAATACAGGGAATAGTCAGGTGTCATGCTCCGCTCTGACTAGAAGTGAGTCTTTAGTAGGGTTGGGAACCGAAACTTGGTTCCAGATGAGAACCGATAAGAAAATGCCGGGTACCCATTCGAAATACACAATTTTGGTTCTGCTTAACGGTTCCTAAACGCGGTAGACCCTGTATTCCACCGGGGTCCGTCTGCGCCGCGGTGACCCGGTGAAATACAGGGCAAGGGCGGACTGGCCCTCTGTGTGTTCTGGAGAATCACAGAACGGCCGGTCGTCAGCGGGCCATTGACGGCCGGCACCACCCTTAATCTTTTTAAACGGCATCATGTAAATTGCGCTGACAGGCGACAGAAGTCCACAGTTGCCCCGCAGGGAGGCTCCCCCCACCCTCCCGTAGACAGTTCACGAGCTCAGTCACTTCATAACACCAAAGATGGATCGCGGTAAATGCTCTAAAGTGAGGCTCCACTACACTAAAAAAGAAAAAGACAAGGCCCAGTGTAATGCCTGTTGATAGCTTGCCACAGGCATAGCTCAGTTAAAATAAAGCACAGCTATTGTGCAATACATTTGTATTGCGTTTAAAAGAATAAAGATATTTTTGTTATCTAAACGTTTGACCTCTTTCTTTTACAATTTTGGAATCGAAAGGGGGAATCGAAAAGAACCGGAATCGATAAGCAGAATCGGAATCAATGCATTTAAAACGATACACATCCCTAGTCTTTAGTGAGAATTTAAAAACCCCTAGTGCAGGGATCACCAACTACATTTGTCCAAGGGCCAAAATGTATCCAATAGACACTATCGCGGGCCAGCGATTTTGATATAGTCCACAATGCTAGTGGAGCACGCTCAGGTACTGCGGACCGCATAAAGCTTAGCAGACTCTTCAGGCTAACGAAGGATCACTTCTAGGCAGGGTTGGGAGGGTTACTTTGTAAATGTAATCAGTTACTGAATACTGAATACATACTCTGAAAGTAATCAGAATACAGTTAGTTACGTATTCAGATTACTTTTAGAATACTTTTGGAATACTTTCTTTTTCCATAACAGATGGGTGTCTGGTGCACAGGAGACACTTATTTTACTGTTTTAATGGCTTATCAAGAACTCAAACACAACATCTTGGTGTCATTCTGGACAGCTCCCTCTCATCTGCACCCCACATAAAAAACATCACCCAGACTGCATTCTTTGTCCTGTCTTAAAACCTTGGAATATGTTATGAATTGTAAGGTGTCCTTGGGTGCTTTGAAAGGTGCCCCTAAATAGAATGAATTATCATTATGTATTATCTGAAACGATGTAATAACTTTTAAAACTTTTTCCAGTCACTTTCCCCATGCATTCAGCAGCAGCAGGCCATTCACTTTGATCCCGTTATGAAATGTCATCATTTCGACAATAAATAAATGCTACATAAACGTTATCTTGCACATTTTATCTAACCATCTCCGTTTCTAACTTTCAATATATTTTAAAAGAGATCTCTCTCTCATCTGCGTACGGGAGCGGGGCCTCACAGACACGCTGCTTCTCTCTCTCGCTCACAGACATGCTGCAGCGCTGTGCAGTGTGCACACAGTTCTGCCGGTAATGAATATTACATTTTGTGAGGACACTTTTCCACCAATAATTCCAATAAGTATTCCAAAATGTATTCACTTCAGGTTTACGAAAGTAACTGTAATCAGATTACTCGTTTTTCAAATGTAACGCCACCTGAATACAGTTAGCCTACCTACGTATTCTGATTACGTAACGCCGTCACATATATTCCGTTACAACCCAACCCTGCTTCTAGCATCTAGGCTACTGTCCCGCAGCTCCTGCCTCTCTGTTGGACTGCCGCAGCGGGGCTGCTGTTGTGGAGCGCACAAAGAAGACTGTTCACAACGAAGGATCACTTCTTCTTCAAGGCAGGGAAGGTTTCGCAGTAGGCAGTCTACTGTCCCGCAGCTGCTGCCTCTCTGTTGCACTCTGGTACTGCACCTTACTCACGAGACGTTGTAAAAAAAAAAGATGGGCGGGGGGCGAACGCAGTAACCACTCCGCCAACGCCACAGTCAACCAAGTCGTGTGGGCCGGATGAGAATGTCTGGCGGGCCGGATGTGGCCCGCGGGCCGCCAGTTGGTAGTCACTGCCCTAGTGCCTCGGCCGACCTCACATGGAGGGGCAGACTATTCCAGAGCCTAGGGCCAACTGCTACGAAGGCTTGGTGCCCTCAGGTTTTGAGCCTGGTCTTGGGCACTACCAACAAGAGCTGGTCAGCAGACCTTAAAGCTCTGGCTGGGGTGTAGCGCTGGAGGAGTTCGGCTATATAGGCAGGAGCCAGCCCATTTAGGGCTTTGAAAACAAATAAAAGGATTTTAAAATCAATTCGGAACCAAATTGGAAGCCAGTGCAGTGAGGCCAGAATTGGGGTGATGTGGTCACGCTTTTTGTGGCCAGTCAGAAGACGTGCAGCTGCGTTTTGGAATAGCTGCAGGCGTTTAATTGAGGCCTGGTCCATACCCACATACAGAGCGTTGGAATAGTCCAGTCTTAAGGTAACAAAGGCATTAATAACTCTTTCTAGGTCTTTCAAAGATAAATACGATAGAGATGAATAGTCTTATTTAAAAAAAAAAAAATAAAAAAAAAGCAGGTCTTCACTACGGTGCTGACCTGCTTGTCGAATTTAAAAGTGCTTGTGAAGGTCACTCCAAGGTTCATGACAGATCCCAGAATATCAACCGGAGAGGCTGGAGGTTGGGGTCCAAAAAAGATGGCCTCAGTCTTGCTCTCGTTGAGGTTAAGGAAGTTTTTGCTCAGCCAGGATTTTATCTCTATCAAGCAGTCCATCAACTGCTGTAGTGTTTGACATTTGCTTTGAGAGGCAGACAGATCTGTACATCGTCGGCGTAGCAGTTGAAGGGAATATTGTGTTTTGTGAGAATTGAACCATAGGGGCAGTATGTACAGTAAAAAGAGGATGCTATGGTCCACAGTGTCAAAGGCAGCTGTCACGTATAACAGCACCAGGACAGCTGGGCTACCTGAGTCGGCGACTAGGAGCGGATCATTAAAAACTCTTAAAAGGGCTGTTTCAGTGCTGTGCATGGGTTTGAAGCCCGACTGAAACTTTTCATGAATGCCATGCGTGGTTAAGAACAACTGCAGCTGGACATAGACTACTCGCTCCAGGGCTTTAGGTAAAAAAGGTAGCTGGGAGATGGGCATAAAATATGCGAGAATGGAGGGGTCAAGATTTTTCTTAAGTAGTGGCTGCACCACGGCATGTTTTGAAGGCAGCAGTGGGACACATCCTGAGCTAAGAGAGGTGTTTATAAGTAATAAAATACTTGCTCTAACTGATTTGAAAACATCTCTGAGAAGGCGAGAGGGAATGCTGTCTAAGGTGCAGTTTGTCGGCCGCAGGTGCTTGACTACATCCGAGAGAGAAGAGAGGGATACAGGCTCAAAGTGGTCGAGGACAGCAGGGCACAGAAAGGGAGCAGGATCTGGGGTAGCATTAGTGTGGGCTAGCCTAAGTGCAGATACTTTAAAATGTAAGACACTTATCACAGAGAGTAGGTGATGGCACAATAGAAGAAACATCCCAGAGATTAATAATAGAGTTGAGGACATTAAAAAGAACCTGAGGTTTATGGCTGTTTTTGGAGTCTCAACAACATGTATAGCTGACATTTATGAAGCTACCAACAGAGGTGGAAGAAGTACTCAGGTCTTGTACTTGAGTCAAAGTAGAAGTACCAGAGTGTAGGAATACTCTGTTAGAAGTAAAAGTCCTGCATTCAAAATGTTACTCTAGTAAAAGTATTGGCATCAAAATATACTTAAGGTACCAAAAAGTACTCATTATGCCGATTCAGAATAATAAAGTATTATATGTTTTGGTTATAATTTATGTGTTTATCAAAGCTGGTAAAGGTGAAACTAATTTCAACTAATTGTGATTTTACTCCAGGTGTATCTAAAGTAACTTCTAAGGGTTGATCCTATTGTTTATCATTAATATATATCTGCAAAGTAACTAAAGGTATTAAATACATTTAGTGGAGTTAAAGTACAATATTGACCTCTGAATTGTGTTGAGTAGAAGTACAAAGTAGCATAAAATTGAAATACTCAAGTAAAGTACAAGTACCTCAAAAATATACTCAAGCAAAGTACTTGATTAAATGTACTTGGTAACTTTACACCCCTGGCCACAAATTCCTAATGATGTGTTTTCCTCTTTCATGTGTGCTTTTGCTAACATGCCCTTTGCACAGCTACAGTTGAAACAATAGTGTTTGTTCACTTTTTATCTCACTCAAATCTTGTATGCAAATCCACAGCAGTAGTTATCAGCATGCATTAGTTTGCAAATATATAACTGTGTATAACTATCATACTACAGGGAGTTTGTTTATAATGTGATGCTTATAACCAATGACCTACAGTGCATACCTAAACTCAGACTGTGAAATGTGTTATATTCACATCTTACAGTCCTTAGACTTGTGTGCTTTGTGTCATTAATCTGGACACCAAATGTGGTTATTGCAGCATCATTACTTCATCATCTCCCCATTAAAACATGATCTTTTTAATATTGTGTAAGGACTCCACTCCTATCCTTTTTCATTCTACCTTTTTACGATTATTTTCAACTTTTTTTTTAACGGAGTGAGTGGGGGTTTTAAATACAAAACATTCATATTTCAACTTGTTGCATCATTTTAAGTTCCTTACAAAAAAGACAAAAACAAATGGTTTGATGAAAAACAGTAATGCAGATAATATTTCTTTTCCACTAACACAAGCATTTTTTAGCCATCATTGGAACACCTACAGTGGGGCAAAAAAGTATTTAGTCAGCCACCAATTGTGCAAGTTCTCCCACTTAAGAAGAAAAAAAAATCCAGAAAAATCACATTATCTGATTTTTAAAGAATTTATTTGCAAATTATGGTGGAAAATGAGTATTTGGTCAATAACAAAAGTTCATCTCAATACTTTGTTATATACCCTTTGTTGGCAATGACAGAGGTCAAACGTTTTCTGTAAGTCTTCACAAGGTTTTCACACACTGTTGCTGGTATTTTGGCCCATTCCTCCATGCAGATCTCCTCTAGAGCAGTGATGTTTTGGGGCTGTCGCTGGGCAACACGGACTTTCAACTCCCTCCAAAGATTTTCTATGGGGTTGGGATCTGGAGACTGGCTAGGCCACTCCAGGACCTTGAAATGCTTCTTACAAAGCCACTCCTTCGTTGCTCGGGCGGTGTGTTTGGGATCATTGTAATGCTGAAAGACCCAGCCACGTTTCATCTTCAATGCCCTTGCTGATGGAAGGAGGTTGTCACTCAAAATCTCACGATACATGGCCCCATTCATTCTTTCCTTTACACGGATCTGTCGTCCTGGTCCCTTTGCAGAAAAACAGCCCCAAAGCATGATGTTTCCACCCCCATGTTTCACAGTAGGTATGGTGTTCTTTGGATGCAACTCAGCATTCTTTCTCCTCCAAACACGCCTAGTTGAGTTTTTACCAAAAAGTTATATTTTGGTTTCATCTGACCATATGACATTCTCCCAATCCTCTTCTGGATCATCTAAATGCTCTCTAGCAAACTTCAGACGGGCCTGGACATGTACTGGCTTAAGCAGGGGGACACGTCTGGCACTGCAGGATTTGAGTCCCTGGCGGCGTAGTGTGTTACTGATGGTAGCCTGTGTTACTTTGGTCCCAGCTCTCTGCAGGTCATTGACTAGGTCCCCCCGTGTGGTTCTGGGATTTTTGCTCACCGTTCTTCTGATCATTTTGACCCCACGGGGTGAGATCTTGCGTGGAGCCCCAGATCGAGGGAGATTATCAGTGATCTTGTATGTCTTCCATTTTCTAATAATTGCTCCCACAGTTGATTTCTTCAAACCAAGCTGCTTACCTATTGCAGATTCAGTCTTCCCAGCCTGGTGCAGGTCTACAATTTTGTTTCTGGTGTCCTTTGACAGCTCTTTGGTCTTGGCCATAGTGGAGTCTGGAGTGTGACTGTTTGAGGTTGTGGACAGGTGTCTTTTATACTGATAACGAGTTCAAATAGGTGCCATTAATACAGTTAACAAGTGGAGGACAGAGGAGGCTCTTAAAGAAGAAGTTACAGGTCTGTGAGAGCCAGAAATCTTGTTTGTTTGTAGGTGACCAAATACCGTAATTTTCGGACTATAAGGCGCACCTGAATATAAGCCGCAGCAGCTAAATTGAATGATGTGTACATATATAAGGCGCACTGGACTATAAGCCGCAGGTGTTTTAATGTTTAATTACCATATGTAAGGGTTCGTGCACAGAGGGGATTGTCGGGAAAGAGATGGCTGTTTGAGGAAGCTCCCATTTATTAACATTTCAACAAACAAGTTGCATATTTGCATAACGTATTCAAGTGTTACCATTTAGTGCAATAGTAGCTACAGAACATGTACTGTGCTGTGTAAACTGTACTGTATCACATAGCGTTTCAGACACACAAACTTTTCAACTTTCAAACTTAAACGGTGCGCTCCCAGCGCACGTACCGGCAGTGATCTACAGCAGCGGTTTTCAACCACTGGTACGGGGACAAACTGTCTCGCTCTCGTAATGTCTGTCTGTCTTGCTCCCGTTCTGTCTCTCGTACCACTCTCGGTTCCACTTTTACTTTTGCGCGCTACCTGTCTCCCTCTTTTCCGGCCTCCAGCTTTTCCTGCTGGAACCCACCGCTTAAAGGTGGGGGTCCGCGGACCGGCCATAGAGCCCATAGAGTTAAAGGAGGTGGACTGTAACCTGTAAAATCCATAGGTTTAGGAGGTCCCCTAGTGGCCGTTAGCTGTAAAAATCCATAGATTAGCCGCACCGTTATATAAGCCGCAGCGTCGAAAAATGGGAAAAAAGGCGTGGCTTATAGTCCGAAAATTACGGTACTTATTTTCCACCATAATTTGCAAATAAAGTCTTTAAAAATCAGACAATGTTATTTTCTGGATTTTTTTTCTTTCTGATTCTCTCTCATAGTCGAGGTATACATAGGATGAAAATTACAGGCCTCTCATCTTTTTAAGTGGGAGAACTTACACAATTGGTGGCTGACTAAATACTTTTTTGCCCCACTGCATGCTTACACTACATATAACACGTCGCACCTTTTCATGTCTTCATCTCTGAAAAACAATGAGTAAACTAAAACATCAGCCCTTAAGTCTAACAACTTCCACTGTTTACACACACTTTGCCCCAGCTGATTTCAGTGTTCACATCTGAGCCTGCAGGGCCACTGACATCTTTCAGTTCCTCACCTTTAACATAACGTTTGTTCAGGACTTCCACTTCAACTGTACCGCGAACGCTTCATCTGACATTTACAATACTTTCTGTTATCAGCCTTTCAACCACCATTCAGTACTTTCACTTAAAAGTTCTGCTTTCTTTATCTCTATCCCCTACGAATAAAGGGATTCTGATTCCCTAACTAGTAAACACTTAGCTTTGTAACTTGTCTGCCACCAGGGTTGGGAGGTTTACTTTGTAAATGTAATCAGTTACTGATTACTGAATACATGGCTCTGGAAGTAATCCGAATACAGTTACAGTTACGTGTCTTAAAAAAGTAAAGTAATCAGATTACTTTTAGATTACTTTTGGATTACTTTCTTTTTCCATCACAGATGGGTATGTTCTGGTGAACAGGAGACACAAAAAGCAAAAGGAAACTGAATGTGTTTTTACTGTTTTAATGGGTTATCAAGAGCACAACTGAAACGATGTAACAACATAATAAACTTTTTGGGGATGCAGCTTGGGATGTGAGGAGTGAGGGATACGGCTTAGAACGGGCGTGTCGCCTTCTGTCCTGCCAGTGTTGGCAGGACATGAATTAAAATGTCGAACTAGGACTTCATTTCAAGGACATTTCGGCCAGGGGTTTAGAGCTATATTTGTTCAAGCATCAGATTGGCAAAACAGGAGAGTGTGTGCACTAGTCTGCCTTGATCTATGTATTCATGTCTGTGACCCTCACAGTATCTGCTGCCCACAGCTGTTTTATAGAAGGAAAACCTCCTTCACTTCATGAAATCTCTGCAGCACCAGGAGGCAGTGGGAGGGGTAACTCAGCCTCTGAGAAGAGGAGCGCGCAGTGCCTTTCACGCACCGCCTTCACTGTGTTTACCTTCAGAATCATTAGAAAGGCTAAGAGCGACTGTAGGCTGATGTGTTTTAACCACACACACACACACACACACACACACACACACACACACACACACACACACACACACACACACACACACACACACACACACGATTTAAACGCAGACTTTTGTTCCTCCATGTATCGTTGTTATCGTTTCACTGAGCGGACCCGCACATTTTTTTCAAACGCTCTCTTTTTTGGTCCATCTGCGGCGGTGATAGGTTTTGTGCGGCTGTACCTTTAGTAATGAACATTAAATGTTGTGAGGAAATCTTTCCACCAATAATTCCAATAAGTAATCCAAAATATATTCACTTCAGGTTTACGAAAGTAATTGTAATCAGATTACTCGTTTTTCAAATGTAACGCGAGCTGAATAGTTACTTGATTTTTGTATTCTGATTACATGTATTCCGTTAAAACCCAGCCCTGTCTGCCACTTAGAAGACTACTTCAACTATTTTAAAGGTTTCAGTTTATCAACTTTCATTTTCTATTGTTATCTCAGTGAGCAAAACTACGTAATCAGCTTTGTGGTTCCCGACCAGAAGAGGATGACAGAACTGGCCAGGAAGAAAGGCATTGTGGGAGAATGGGAGGAGATCTGCACTCACCCCGACATGGAGAGAGAGGTTCTGAGGGAGATCAAGGAGGTTGCTGCTAACAGTAAGAACTGATAATGTGTTTTTATAACTGTGTGAAAAAGCTGTAGAGATTATCTTTACTAAATGCACAATCCTCATTCTGTCCTTATCCCTATATTTAAAATGTTTTTATTGAGCCAAAACTATATATTATAAAAAATGTGTTATTGTTTCAATGCTCATTTCATTAATACAAATTAATAATAACCTCATTTGTACATTTTTCTCACAAAAATAAGCAAAAATATATATTTATTTAGAAATTGGAACAGTATCAAGAGTAAGAAGTTCAAAAATAAAAATGGGAAACAGTATGTACTGATATTTGAGTAAAAAAGAGCATTATAGATTTCACTATACTGTGAAGAATGTATGTGAGATGAACTGTTCTCTTTGTCTTTCATCCATTCAGTAAAACTTCAGCGATTTGAGATTCCAGTCAAGGTTCACCTGAGTCCAGAGCCATGGACCCCTGAGACGGGCCTGGTCACAGATGCTTTCAAGCTGAAGAGGAAAGAGCTGAAGAACCACTATCTCCACCACATAGAGAGAATGTACGGAGGCAAATAACTGCTCAATTCCACCTAAGAGTCTCCAGTGTAACTATAACAATGTAAATAATCTTCCCGGTACCCGATATGATTTTTAATGCTGTTTGTGTACCACTGGCGTCGACCTTGAATATGTCTTGAAAAGAAAAGCTGTAGATAGCAGTCGATCCATGTGTGCTGCTTTCTATTCTCGTGTACATGAGTTTTGATTGTCAAAAGAAATGCACTCAACTTGCAACTCGTATGCCATGAAAAGGGTCTGAGACCGTTACAGCACTTAACTGCCATTCACTTAAATCCGCTGGCACTGGTTGTAGCTGATTTATTTTAAAAAACATACCACTGTCCTCTATGTTGCTGATGCTTTTTCGTTACTTTTGTTTGAAAATATGAACAACTTTTATCATCACGAGGCTTTTTTTTCCTGTTTTGTAAAGTTGGAGTACTAATGTTACTGTGCCTTCACTCTGCAGTACTCGTGTAGTCACGCAGAAGTGTCAGCTAAATTATTCAAACAAATAGGTTTGTGCTTTGTTACAAAAATGGCTTAACTGGGGAAATATATTCCCACACAGAGATACTCCGACATGGATCATACATAAACCATACATGTGATCATGTCTGCTTATCAACTATTTTTTTTCCTGTCCAATGTTTTATTTATTTTATTTGTGTCAACTTATTCAATAAGTCAGACCTACATGTGTGAACACAAATGACTCAGGAAGCTAAGCAAATGCTTTAATATATGAACTGTCAAAAAAATGGGTTACTTGTATACAAAGCTCTTTTGTTGAAATTCTTGTGGGCACCTTATTTATTTAAGAGCAGGCATGCTTGTCTCCAAACCAACTGTTAGCATTAGCTAGTCAGGAAGTGTCTATAATACTGTGTGTCTTTTACCTCAGTTAATGTACAATTTGGTATCAGAAGGTTATCCGAAGTGGAGTCTGTTCATTTTAAATGAGTGTTTTCTATGTATTTTTCAAAGTGTTGTGTAATTGTATTTGCATCATTAAAATATGTTATGGACACTGACCGTCTCTACACAGTTTGGTGATCCTGTTTGTATTTATTACTCCATTATTATGATCACATGCCTTGTTCAAGAATAAACATTTTTTTGTATATTTTGTGGTGTATGACATTTTATTACAGAGATATAAACAAAAAGCATCTACATTAATGTTGTTGATTGTTTTGATGGGGAGAGCCTCAGCTGCTCCAGTCTTGAAACCGGAAACAGTCACTAGCAATCTTCCAAACAGGCTGGTCATTGTTGGGTGTTGCCTGAGCTGTCAAAAGAAAGTTCTGGTTGAAGAAACGCTGTTTGTTCCCTTCAAATTTGACAGTCCCACCAGTCACCACGAGCAGTGTAGTCTGACCCTGGGTTGCTTGTTCTGTGAAGAAAGGGTAGATTTATCCTCGATTAGTGCACCTTCAATGGAATAACATCACATGGTTGAAGTTATACTAACCATGGCATTTTAATCTGCTTCAAATTTGGAATCCCCCTCTTCATTAGAGGATCATCAATAGAAGTTGTTTTGATATAGTAACTAACACGAAACTAACCGTGAACTGGCTGACAATCCAGTGTTTGAACTTGGAACTCGCTTGAAGGCAATGAATCGAAGAAATCCGCCAGAGCATCGTTTCCAGACACAGCATTCCCATTCCACACCAAGGTCGCCTTGTCGAGGTAGAGCCGGGTCAAGTTCTGAGACAGTCGTGAAAAAAACATTAACAAGATCACAAACATCAAGGGAAAGCAGCAAATAGCTTGATCTACACCCAGACCAATACTGGATTGAGCAGGCCGATACTTTTATTGATATACGGAGGAAAACATTTTTATAAAATCGTAAAATATATCAGCTATTCGTCTCAAAATAAAATGTAATTTGATGGGTTAAATTGGACATTTTATGGCTTTTACTGCTCTTTGGTGACCAAACTATGTAATAATATATCCAGTCTCTGATTGTGTTACGTTATGAGAGTGCTCTCATACTTGTTTGATTCTGAAATTGTATTTATATAAATATATGTGTGTGTGTGTATGTGTCCGCATTTGCAGCCTGTTATTGTCTCATTATACCGCACTGTGAATGAATTAAAAATAAATATAAGTCGTCATGAACACAGTTCTGTCCATCAGACAGAGGGCTGCTGTGCCTCCTGTCATCATTAAAGGACGTCCCTTTAAAATGACCGCTCAGAGGAGAAGATTTCTCATTTCTCTAACCGCCTGCTGCTTCCGTTCCCCTCCTCGACTCCTCCGCTCGCATCTCCTGTGGGCGGGACTAAGACACAAGGATAGGAGTCGAGGAGGGGAAATTGGAGGATTGAGAAGCCTTCACGGAGGAGTCGAGGAGGCTTCCAGAGGAGACGAAAGGGAGGATAAACAAGAGACTACGCGGAAGTGTTTTCATTACTCACATATAAAAGCCCAGTCCCCATATTCACAGCTGGTTAATTTCAACACAGGAAAATGGAGAACTGGAAGAATGTGCTCACAGGTCCGTGGGAATTATTATGTGCAATTCATTTCTTGCTAACAATTTAAGTCATGTTTAATGATATTGAACGTCACTAAAACATAGCTATTAAGAAAGCTATTTCACAAATGGCTAGATCTTGATAAATAACTATTATTTCATAGTTTTGTGTTAAAATATTCAGTAGTTAAATTATTTAAAATTCACAGTCCTGAATGTGGGGATCTACAGGACACACATTTTCAGAGTAAAGGCTTTCACATTACTATAACTATATTTTTATTTAAATGTAGGCTACATTTTACACCAAAACGGAACACAAAAGCAGGACCAACCATCATACATTGAATTCCTTGACTAACAACAGAAAGATTCATTCATTTAAATAAATATTTAACCAGAAATGGGCCGGTTCTAAAGGGTTATTCAGTTAAGCCCGATGAGAGGGGATACAGCTGTGCACATGTCATCATTAACGTCCCAATTAATACCTGAGGACTCCTTTGTCCTCGCGTCTCCTCTTCGTGTCTCTCGCTCGCATCTTATGGAGGCGGAGCAAAGACACAAGGAAGGGACGCGAGTGAGGGAAAGGAGGAGGTGAAATATTCAATTGAGATGAGCCTTCAGTATCTGATATATTCCCAAATACCGATATCTCTGATGTCCATGTTGTAGATGTTTTTACTTCTTTACATACATGTACAGTACCAGTCAAAAGTTTGGACACACCTTCTGATTCAATGATTTTTGTTTATTTTAATGTGTTTCTACTTTGTGTATTAATACTGAAGACATCAAAACTATGAAAGAACACATATGGAATTATCTAGTTATCAAAAAAGTATTAAGAAATCCAGAATATGATTTTTATTTTATATTCTTCAAAGTAGCCCCGTTTTGCCTTGATGACAGCTTTGCACACTCTTGGCTTGTCAGCTTCATGAGGTCGTCACCTGGAATGTAGGTCTGCAGTAGCCAGCAAAATATAAATCATATTCTGGATTTTTTTTACACTTTTTTGTTAACTAGATCATTTCAAATGTGTTCTTTTATAGTGTTGATGTCTTCAGTATACATCTAGAGTGTAGACAACATTTAAATAAATACAAAACTTCGAATGAGAAGGTGTGTCCAAACATTTTACTGGTAGTGTATATGTACATTGAACACACAGTAGCTCAATGTAGCTGCTTTATTGTGAACGTCCAGCAGGTCACTGACAAAGTGACCATAACCTACAACACGTCACTGGGTGGCGCACTCACTATGGTGGCCTACAATGGACACAATCTTATTATTCACCGAATGATCTACACATGTCGATGTATTGGTCAGGCTTAAATGACCTCAGACAAATGATTTATAATAACTGGAGTATTTGTGTTTCCCATATCAGACAACAAAACAAGACCATCACTCACCCTTCTTTTCTTATCCATGCAGTCGTAATAAATGTTGACAAATTCTTCTGAATATCGGCATGACTGGTCGACATGGGTCCTGAAATTCTAGAGTGAAAAATCACTTATTGAAAGCTAATCGCAAATATTTAAAATAAACAAACATGACAAGGTGTGTGAGACGGTCAATGCATTTTAAAAGTCGCACATTGGAAAGTGACGTTACCTACTAGCTAGCAAAACAACGCGTTAGCTAGTTCCTTTCAGCATAAAGTGTAGCACAAGTTTCAAACTTACCAGCAGCGGGCTAGCCATTTTAGAGTTGTATGAAGCGGAACAACTCTGGATGTATTAACTATTATCGAATAGTATAGTGAAAAATAATGTAAGCGTCAATTAAGGTAGCGTTTCTTTTCTTGTTCATTTGGATTTAGCATCCAACGCTGCCATTTTGACGCATGAATTACTTCCTCTGGGCACTAACTATACCTACCAAAATAAAACGTGTGTGTGTTTTATATGCAACGAGGGCCTCTGATAGCGTGGTTTCAAGACTATGAATACCATGTTACACAAATTATATTTGACAAGTGATACAAATGTAATAATATAATCCAATTAATAATAGAACCAAATACGAATTTAGCCTCAACGTCGGGTGATGCCGCTGATAGTATTTTACTTTGAAGGGTGAATATAACGAAAGAGCGGAAGTAGAGTTCATAGTTTTCTGAGTCACGGCTGCACCGCTCAAACAACCTGAAACAACCCCACTTTGCTAACTACTGTGTACATTGTTTATATCCTGAATTATTTTTAACAATGGAGAGCACTGTATCAAATGTAAAGGTCTGTAATTTAGCTTTCACGGGGGAGTTTGAAAAATTAAAAGAGTGCATCCTGGCAGATAAAACGCTTGCCTGCAAAACGGACCAGGTAAGAATTAATGTTTTAAAATAAAGACACAAGTCAAGGGAAATTGTTCACATCTTTTAAGCATTCTAGGGATTCACCCACCGTTTCCTGTGGTTTCAGGACTGTAGAACTGCTCTGCACTGGGCTTGTTCAGCTGGAAACACCAACATTGTGGAGTTTCTGCTGGACCTGGGAGTGGAAGTGAATCTGCAAGATGATGTAGGCACTTCTACAACTAAATGTTTACAAATGTTTGGTTGCAGTATTTTTGTCCTCTAATGTAGTGCATAGCAGTTAGTATTATATACTATTGTCCTTATACTACAGCAACTACCCAACTTGATACACATTCGAGAATAATGAATAACTTAAACGTGTCTCTCTAAACCCTCTTGCTTTTAGAGACGTTGCATTTATAATAACCATGTAAAGAAAATGTAGTAGAATTGATTTTTTTACAGTTGTGGAAGAAGTACTTAAATAGTTTAAATAGCAAAACCAATATTTTCAAAAATACACACAAGTAAACAAATAGAGTAAAAGTCCTGTATTAAAAAGCCTACTTAAAATTAAACACATATTAGCAAATACTCAAACTACCAAAATGTAAAGTTCTCCTAATCGCCCATTTCAGAATCATGAATATGAACTAACTGCATTATAGTACAGCGGATAAGCTCTCATATTATAACAATTGTGCATTTTATGAGAAAAGCGTGACATTTCTAACATAGTTGGTGCATACCATAAGGTTTATTTTCAGATGTGGAGGGAAGTCACATTTGACCTGTGAGGACCGTGAGAGGTCAAATCCAAGGTGGCCTCCAGTCTCTCGGCTCAAATGTTCAAACACTCTTAATTTTCGATATTATGATTATTGATGCTTTAATGTGTCTCTCACATTAAGCTGGTAAAAGTGGCACTCATTTGTATTACTTTGTTTACTACTGCTGGATATCTTAACCTATAAATTCAATAGTGTTTAATTTTGTAGTTTAGCTATTTTGCATTAGCTCATAATGTTGGTCTATAAAGTTAGTTAAAGATTGTATATAAAACGTTTGTAATCTTGTAGTTTTTACATTTTAAATGTCTATAAGATGTAAAATAAATTACAAAATATGTATAAATCCGAATGCCATGTTGTAGAATGTGAACAGATATAATATTGTGTAATCTAAAGATGATCCAATTCACTTTGTGTTATGGATTGACAACATGTGATGTTTTGCTTCCCAGGCTTTGTGGACCCCTCTTCACATCGCAGCGTCAGCAGGCAGAGAGGACATAGTGAAGGCTTTAATATCCAAAGGAGCTCAGCTGAATTCAGTGAACCAAAATGGATGCACAGCTCTGCACTATGCCGCCTCCAAAGACAGATATGAGGTAAGGCTCCCAGGTTGTAGTTACTTTGACTGATACTCCGATCTCATGAAGAAGACTATACTTCATGCTTGTAATCCTAAACTTGTATTAAGTGTTTTCATGATGCTATATATATATTTCACACAGGGGTGGAACTTTAAAGTTGTTCCTCTCCACATTTTTCACATAACCCATGAATTCCATTAGAGTACAGTATAGGTATGAAGAATAACTTCTGTAGTGTCAAATATGTTTTTTTTTTTTTTTTACCATCAGCTGTGTATTAGAAGCTTTGGTCTGAAAATAGAAAAAGCAGTATCATATCTTGATAAAACGACTTACCTTCTGGCCACATTATATCATATAATATAATAATATTTGTTTACTTTACTGTTGGGGGTAGAATGATCACTTGGATAATACATATGCTGCAGGATATAATTTCGATCAACTTCTTTTTGCATTTAGTAATATTTGAGAACAACAGCACGATCAGGCTACATTTTATTGAGAAATATCTTTAATGTGTATTTCTTAGGACTGGGGCAGAATATTAGAAAGTCCTTCGGTATAATGCAATCGAGTGCAACACCACAACTAACTATGACCTCATTGCTGGACGAGGATTGAATAAACTCCTCTTTGATTGTGTAAAAATAAAAACACATTAAAGAACTCGTATAAATTAACATTATTTCAGAACAGCAGTGTTGGATGTTTCTAGATTGTACTGGTGTACCTAATATAGTGGCCACCAATAAATGTTCGATGTATAAATAAATATGTAAAAAAACTTGAAAACTCATCCCGAGAATGCTTCCATTTTTCTAAAGAAAAGTTGTAATGTATAACCCTAAATACACTTGTCTTTTTTTTTGTATTTAGTATTGAATTGGGAGAAAATATGTTGGTGTATATTGTTTACCCCTGCAGGGGACAAAAACATGCAGCAAGTCACAGTAACACAAGATGCCTACAATGCATTAACATGGAGTTTGACATTTTACCTGTGGCATGCCATTTTGAAACCTACACAACAGGATCTGAAGATGTGTTTTTCATATAAATGGGAAGTCAGTGTTAGTAGGATACTTTCACTGACGTTTTACTTCCAAATCTTTCCTCTCTTTATAGATCGCCCAGCTGTTGTTGGAAAGCGGAGCAGACCCCAATATCAGCGACAGATACGAGTCCACTCCCCTTCACAGAGCGTCTGCCAAGGGCAACCACCACCTCATCCAGCTGCTGCTCAAACAGAGCGCCTCCACCAACATCCAGGACTCACAGGGCAACACACCACTGTACGTGTGGATACGTATTTGACTTATACTACATTGGGGCTTTCAAATACCGTAGGCTAGAGTTTAAAACCACCAGCCCTTAAAGCAGTCGTTCTCAACCTGGAGTTTTGGAGATATTTCTGGGGGTGGAAAAAAACATCAGTAAAAAATTAAATGTAGTATTTTAAACTGGGGATTATAATTTGCTTTAGAATATATTTTATTGAGTGTTATACATCCACACAACCACCCCTTCATTTAGATCTACTAATTTAACCTCACATCACACTTGCTTAACTTTAGGGCACAATCACAAGGCAGAAGTGTTTAAACCCCAAACATTAAAACACATGGCAACACACAGTGCATATTCCCCTATATTTGCAAACAATTTATGAACGATGATTGCCTGATTATTAAGGGGGTATGCAAACTCTAAAATGTTAAAAGAAAACCCTGCCCTAAAGTGTAAATTCAACAAAATTTAAATAATATTTTCTCACTTATCTTTAGAGAATTACAGTAATCCCAATGTGTGAATGTTTGTCTTAGATATGTTCACCTTTGGCCTAATACAGGGGTCTGGAACCTGCGGCTCCGGAGCCGCATGCGGCTCTTTAATCCCTCTACACTGGCTCCCTTGAGCTTAGACAAAAATAAGAAGGAAATAAAATACAAATATTTGTAGGACTATTTATATTTTGTTGCATGGTTGGTTTCGTATCTTGTATTTTGAGGTGATACTGTGACACATACAAAATAAAAATAAACGGTTTTAATTAGGTCAACTAAAATATGCGTTATATCCTGCGAGGGTCCCGCGCCAGCACCTTTTCTTGCAGGCGAATAACCTGATCCCCGGCTCGATGAGCGAACTATGGAAAAATCAAAGAAAATAAAAGTATCGGAGGGACACAGAGGGTTTAATTCTGCGTGGTTAGAGTTATACTTTCACAGCAAACGATGCTGGCTTACCGGTATATTTGATATTTAGAGAGAAGTTGTCAAAGGTGCTGCAGCCTTTACGTATTGGAGGAAAAAAAACGGAAAAGGAAGACAGCTAACAATGTTCAGTCATAATTCAATCACAACCATTTTTAGGGTGCAGCTATAGGTTTTATTTATTTTAAAGTAGGCCTGTGTATTTTTTTTAATTCTCCTTATGCGAGTTATTTGTTTATTATTAGATGTAAACAGTTTTCTATAATGTAATAAATAATACATGCAAATAAACTATAGTTTTTGTCTATGATATAACAATATAAACAACATTATAGGCTATCAAGCTATCAAATATGTTTTGTGGCTCCAGACTAAAAACATTGTTGGAAAAGGGGGCAAAATGGCTCTTTTGGTCAAAAAGGTTGCAGAACCCTGGCCTAATATAATGAAGGTGATTAGAATTTAGCATGTACTGCAATCACAATTTAAATACAATTTTTTTTTTAAAACCTCTTTGTATTTATAATTCTGCTTTTTTTTCCCCAGCCATCTGGCGTGCGAGGAGGAGCGTGTTGAAGCAGCCAAGATGCTGGTGGAGCATGGGGCCAGCATCTACATTGAGAACAAGGAGGAGAAGACCCCGCTACAGCTAGCCAAGGGCGGCCTGGGCAACGTTCTGCGCCGGATTGTTGAGGGATGATTCATTTAATGACCCCATGTCTCACTCCTGCTCTGATCCCCACCATCATTAGAAATCTCCTCCCAGTCTGTCATCCCTGGAGTGATAGTCAGATGTGTAACAGGTCAAAGATGAGCATGTCTGTACTTCATTGTTTTCAGACCCTTTGATGGGGCACTGAAACTGCTCTGAACTTAGATGTCTGATCAAAAACAGTATCCTGTGCAACAAGTTTGATTTAAATGACCAATTAAAATATGTTTTCAGGCCTGTTAAAATAGTTGAGGATGTGTTTATGTTTTACATGCGCTCATTAAATCCAGCAAAACATTCAATATGTGTTTCTGGCCAACTCCTGAGTGAAATTTCATGCTCTTTAGCTGTTAAATGCTTCAGCTAGTTGCTAACTCGGTCTGTCTGATGCTGAGAAGTTAATGTACAGTAGAGTTTAAGAACTTTTTCCTGATGAAAAATCCTGCCTTGTATGGCTGAAAACTAATTGAGAGAGAACCAAAACTTGTTGGTGTAATATAGCCAACAAGAGACCATTCATGTAAGAAGTAATTTTGGTAGCACATCACTGTATAACATTGGAGTTGTTGAATATTTCCAAAAAGAAAAAATCACCAAAATGATTCAAAAGCATATTTCTTTAAAGTAAGTGTTGTAGTATAACCAATAGGACACCATACAAGTATTAAGTGATTGTGGTAACACTTCACTTTATAACATTGGAGTTGTTGAATATTTCCAAAAAGAAAAAATCAACTAAATTATTCAAAAGCATTTTTTTTCAAAATAGATGTTGCAGTATAACTATTGGGAGACCAGACCATTGATGTGTGAAGCTATGTTGATACAATACTGTTGGACATGAAGGTTATGAACATTTTCCATTAACAATATTCACAACAATTTTGCAAATGCATGTTTTTCCAAAGTTATTGACTGGCGAAGTCCCTCCCCTTCCGGGGGACCTCCATGGGTCCTTATTTCGGAAAAAGTATGTATTGAAGTCAATGTAGAGAGAAAGATTATCTTTTGATCCCGTTGGAATTGTGCAACAAATTACACATGATGTTTGTCAATTTAAAAGATCATTTTGAAAGTCAAAAAAAATAAAAATGTGAGGTAAAACTGTGAAGTAACACATTTTTGTGTGTGAAGCGCTCAATGAACTACAACTCTGGTCTTGCATACGTCACCAACACCAAGATGGCCGTCACGTTAGCACATTTCACCTCTTTCTTTCAGAATGAAGCGAAAAGAGATTAAAATCACTACAAGTCTGGCCATATTGAGAACTGTACATACACAAAAGGGCAGTCTGTTCCGTAAGAGCCGGCTTTACAAGGTTTCGGGGAGTAACACGCAGTGCTTGAATTGGAATGAAAAAGGTGCCAGTACTCTAAATCAGCAACAAGTATTTGGCACAAAGTCATAGTATATCCTATAATGCTGGTGGGTTTGTCTCTTTACTGTATATTTTAGAAAGGCTCACTGTACTTAAACAAAATGACTCAGGGTGCATCTGAGATTAGAGGGGGTGCAGTGGTAAAGTGCTATTTTTATAAGTGGGGAGTGGACCTGACACCCTCTAGTCTAGGGGGGTCCGGGGGCATGCTCCCCCGGGAACATTTTTTTTTAAATATTGAAGTTAGATGCATCAATCTGGTGCAATTTGAGAGAAAAATTAAGAGATATATGGATACCTCTCAACATCCATAATGAAACAACTGTAAACAGATTTACTTTTTCTGTATGGATATAAAAGAAAGTAAAGCTTGACTCCTACTGGCTGGTTAAATGACTCCTCGTCCCTGAGGCCACTACCAGTTTTTTGTGCCATTTTGCTGGATTTATTTGTCAATAGCGTCGCTGCACAAAGTGATAGCCCTCTAGTTTAAATCTACTACCCAAAAAGAAACATATGGAGATGGGTTACTATTTAAAAAAAATTGCAAATCTATTTGGGAACAGTGGAGCCGGGCCTCAAATCCTATGGGGTCCGGGGGCATGCTCCCCCGGTAAGATTTTTTTTTAAATGTTGGACTTAAATGCATCAATCTGGTGCATTTTGAGGGGGAAATAAAGAGACTACACCCCAATATCCAATATGAAAAAACATTGAAACTTGTTTATTTATTTGTTTTTGGTTCATTTATAGTTGTGAGTGTGTCTGGGCTCCTGAATCGGCCTCTCCTGTCTCCCTCCTCTCCCCCCTGCTCCTCTTTGAGGCAACAGCAAAGACTAGTTTTAGCTCTCAACAAGTTTATCTTACCTTTTTTCACCTAGTTAACATTTTGTTTGTATTATTCATGCATATTTTACTAATCACTACCCCCTCAAATGGAAATATGTGTTTACATAAATGGTGACCGAACCGTTTGAGACCCACTGAGATAACTTAAACTAAGTTAACTATCTAAAGACTCAGAGAGTAATTTACCTCACCAGAGCTGTAGTTATCAGCCTCTCAGTCTGACAGCAAAGGACTCTCCCTTCACCTTGTTGTTGAAAAAGCTCCTTATATCCGTTAGCGCAGCTAGCTAGCACCAGATGCTAACAACAATACACGTAACCGGTGCGCGCGCTTTCTCGCTTGCTCGCGCCACACATACACCAACACACACCCTCCCGAGCTTGAATGACACACAGAGACCAATCGAGGGCATTAGTATGATCTGTATGAAAGTGGCAATGTCGGCAGGCCACGTCATGTAGACAGCCAGTCACCCTCTGTGAGGCAGAGTCAGACCCACATTTGCGCTGCGTTGCGTTTACAATATATACGTATATTGCCGGTGTTACAGTATAAGTTGAGTCATGACAACTGGCGACATTCTATTATTTTCGTCATAGGAATCCGGGGCGTGTACATTGAGGACCCATTGTTGACTTACCAGGAAAGAAACATCGTTTGTCGTTTACGTTCATCTTTTGCTATATCTGCCTTCCTAAGATCACTTTGCTGCACATTCAGTACTCGTATGTGAGGTTGTGGGTGAGAGTCCGATATCGTGACGCTTACAGGGAGGTATCGAACATTACAAAGTAGGTGACTGTGTGGATGCCTGTTCAAAACATTGCAAACTTCAATAAATCATTTAAATTATATATTTGTGTCCGACTTTCATTTGTTCATCGTTCTTAATGTGATGTATAGTAGCTTTGATAGCTGTCCATACCTTCAGACAGCCTAAAAGTAAAACACAAGTTGTTTATTCACAGCCCGAACGCTCATCGAGATGACTGGATCAGTCATGAAACTTGTGATCAGCTCCGATTAAATTGTGATATCAATTCTGTAGCTAACCTCCAGGGAGCACGTTTATTTTATGAAATACCTGTATCCCTCTCATCACAACAAGACTCTACACTGTGCAGGAAAAACAATTACATACATGAAAATAACCTTGATGCATGGGAATTAAACACACAAACTATCTTCCGTGGCTATACTGATATGTCACAGTAACGGTAAACCACAGAAAAGTAAGTCCAGCGGGGCACAAGTTGAATACATATAATACGGTAGTTCTATTATGCCTTTAAGCCTATACGTTTAACGTTTATTTCATAAAATAAACGTGCTCCCTGGAGGTTAGCTACAGAATTGATATCACAATTTAATCGGAGCTGATCACAAGTTGTCATGACTGATCCAGTCATCTCGATGAGCGTTCGGGCTGTGAATAAACAACTTGTGTTTTACTTTTAGGCTGTCTGAAGGTATGGACAGCTATCAAAGCTACTATACATCACATTAAGAACGATGGACAAATGAAAGTCGGACACAAATATATAATTTAAATGATTTATTGAAGTTTGCAATGTTTTGAACAGGCATCCACACAGTCACCTACTTTGTAATGTTCGATACCTCCCTGTAAGCGTCACGATATCGGACTCTCACCCACAACCTCACATACGAGTACTGAATGTGCAGCAAAGTGATCTTAGGAAGGCAGATATAGCAAAAGATGAACGTAAACGACAAACGATGTTTCTTTCCTGGTAAGTCAACAATGGGTCCTCAATGTACACGCCCCGGATTCCTATGACGAAAATAATAGAATGTCGCCAGTTGTCATGACTCAACTTATACTGTAACACCGGCGGCTGGGTACCGGCATTTTACTGAGTAAAGGCAAGGTGCCGGTACTCAGTAAGAAGTGCCGGTACCACATGGGTAAAAATCAGAAGTGCCGGTACTGCGTACCGGTGAGTACCGGCCCAATTCAAGCACTGGTAACACGAGTGTAATGTGTAAAGTTAATGTCTACTAGCTAAATTCACTTACGCAACTCTGGGATTTGTAGTCTTTCTAGTTGCGTATTTTTCATAGTCTTATATTTCAACAGTTTTAAGACAAACTGTGACTTTTTGACATGGAAATTATTTGTTAAGATTGACAAACATGATATGTGTAATTTGTGGCACAATTCAAACGGGATCGAAAGATAATCTTTCTCTCCCCATTGACTTCATGGGGCGGAGGTAGATGGGCGTGACTTCGCCACGGGGAAATCTAACCGAAGAACATTATTGTATGAAGTAATTGTGTTACTTTGTATTTTTGTTTTCCACAAGAAGTAGCCTTTTCACCAAAATGATGCAAAAGCCTATTTAGTTTTTTTGGAGATACTTATTCAAAGTAGTGAGATAGTGACTCAAAAAGAATGAATATGTAAGTCAAAATAATAAGAAAGTTGGAGTTTCTCAATGTCTTGAGGGGAAATGGACAACCACAGAAATCCCATAGGTTACGTTTAACCGCTAAACTGGTGCTTTCGCTTGAAAACCCCCATACTAACAAGTTTCATTTTTTCCCCCGCAAAAAATTCCTATCTTCTCAATACGTCAGTGGTCAGCAGGGACGAGGAGAGGTGCGCACGCAAACTGCGCATGAGTTGCTTTCACTTCCTGGAAGCGAGGGCGCGTCAATAAACAATTCTCTTTAATCATTGCGTTCCCCTTTAGACTATGGTCACACCAGAGACTGGCTGAAATTGAAGACAAGAACTGACTTTGAACTTTTAAGGTAATAATTTAAGTTTTGCAGCGATAGTTTATCAAGTAACTTTTGTCCGCACGTTACGTAGACTAGACAAGCTAACGTAGCTAGCTAATGTTTGTAGCTAGCATTAGGTTATATTCTATCTGCTTTTATAAACCCAACATTACAGCTCGACTGAACAAGCCAAAGTCCAAATCCACTGTTTCTACAAGTTAATGATGGTATTCGTACTTTTAGGGCAGTATATTGCTTTATTGGTCTGACAACTGAACGTAGTGTTAGCATGGTGTCAGCTGTCAGATGCGAGCAGCAGTTTGCTTTAGTCTGTGTTTACCTGGCAGAGACTATGGGACGGTTGTGAAGCTATTGTCAAGCTTCTAGCTGCGAGACCTTTCTGGAGTTTGCTAGATCAGTCATTATGGTCTGGCCATCAGAGGTGTAAGAAGTACTCAGATCTTTTACGAAAGTTGCAATAATACTTACAAAGTATTGGTATCAAAATATACTTCAAGTACATTTTCCAGTATGGCTCATATCAGATTTAAAAATATTACATTTTGTGTTATAATTATTAATGCATTAATGTCAGTGTTGCACTTGGTAAAAGTGTGGTTTATTTAAATACCTTGATATACTGCATTGTATAAATGCAGAGAGTTATTGGTTTCTAGTACAAAATTGCCTACAAAATGTAATGTAGCATAACATGAAAATACTCAAGTGAAGTAAAACTACCTCAAAATGGTACTCCAGCACAGTACTTCAGTAAATAGTTTAATTTCACCACTTCTGGTCATTATTATAAGTGAAGATGGTACGTGGATTTCTGAGTCAGGGTTTCCACCTAGTAGGTTTCACACTGACACCATCAACTTGCAGATTCAGATACAAAATGCCTCAGACAAAATCCCCTTTTGTCTTACTATATCAAATTCAAAATGCATCCCAAAACGTTGCTATTGATCTGGTGATTGCGTTTTTTTTTTTGAAGAATGCAGACGTGTTACAAAGTTCAAAGATCATTGAAACAAACATAGTACAATCTTAAAGATAGCAGTAGATCAATAGCGGCGTATTCAGCAATGATATAATGTGGCCAGAAGGTAAGTCGTTTTATCAAGATGTGATACTGCTTTCCATTTTCAGACCAAAGCTTCTAATAGACAGCTGATGGTAAAAAAAACAAATATATTTTACACTACAGAAGTTATTCTTCATACCTATGCTGTATTCTAATGGAATTCATGGGTTATGTGAACAATGTGGAGAGGAAACACTTGAAAGTTCCACCCCTGTGTGAAATATGCATAAATTGAGGTGTGTATCAGTGTCATGATTACTGTGTTGCAACACATTTTCTCTTGTGACTAACGCACATTCTGTACCTTAGTCTACTTTAATGGATGCCACACCTGCGTAATGCTGATACTTTTAGTCACTTTTATCTAATACGTCTATTAAAGTATGTAGGACATAAAACATACTTATTAGACCTATTTGATTATCAGTGAATACCTGACTCTCCTTTCTTTTCCCCAAGGAAGCGTTATTATTGTGGGCCTTAGGTATGATGCCAGACTATTTTATTGCAGTGCACTGAGTCGAAAGCCATTGCTGAGTCTCTGGTGCCCATCTCTCACATGGATGGTCCAATGGCACCACGTGATCACACTTTAGTCTTTCTCTTAAAGGCGCAGTTGCCCTCCATGTGCCTGGTTGTGCTGATAGAGAGTAGGCCCAGAAATACGTTCAAGAAATTGACTAACATTTGATCAATTCATGGATTCGTTTTTTGGAAAGGTCTGTTTTGAATGAGTTTCTCAACTCAGGCAAGACAAGTTTATTTATAAATAACATTTGAACAACAGGGCAATTTAAAGGCTTTACAAAAAAACCTTGATAGCATTTAAAAAGGCAAAAAGAAACGCATTATAAAATGTAATTTTTACAAGTTTTAAAGAAAGTAATTAAAAAGCCAGGTGAATACATATTCAAATGAGCTGAAGTAGAATAACAGAGGTATAAAGTACAAGAATAAATGTTACAGTAAGATATGAATAGTTATTTTAATAAAAGGCAGGGGCAAGAGAAAATAATCTTTCAAAATGCTTTAAATCTTTGTTTACCAGATATCTGCTTTCTTGAAAGTAAGTCAATTCAGCAAACTAAAATATATTACAAAATAAAGAAATCTTATTGAACTAAGACCAAAACAAATGATTCGTCAACTAAGAGGAGACAGTCCCAAACCACCAAACTGATTGATTTCGAAATACTTTTTTGACGCTTTGGCAAAATTATAGTCTGTTAGCTCATAGCTACTTTGTTTACCTTTTTACTAAGTGAGTGCTAAACGTGTAGCAAGCTTTCTCTGTTATTAACTGACCCTTTTGCTGGACAAAATGTACTTTAATACCTTTAATACCTTTTTTTCTTCTATTTCATGTGTAGACATTTGGTCAACCAAGTTTCAGCAGTTTCCTCCCTGGTTCCATCATGTGTGATCTCAGACAAGACAGCGATTTGGAGACAGATCACATGGCTGATTTCTCCCAGATAAACATTCGCCTGGACTCATTCCGCGGCTCCAGCCTGGCCCAGCAGGTGTCCGCAGAAAGACTTGCCCGCGCCGGCTTCTACTTCACCGGCTACGCTGACCGTGTCCAATGTTTCAGCTGCGGGATGACCGTGGAGAACTGGTGCAGGGGAGACACGCCTGTGGAGAGGCATATAGAGGTAATCATAATGAAAAAACTAACATGGTTTATCTTTTAGGTTTTCATCCTGTTCTAATTCATACTAATCCCTTATATTCTCAGATCTACAGATAATAAAGTTAACTGTAGCATTTAATTATGCAAACACACAACAATGTGTGTGTTCTTTATTAACACAGCAACAACATTCATCCAGGAAACCATTGGAAAATGTTACTCTCAACACTTTATGTTTCCAGTGTAACACATTTACACTGTCCAAGGTAAAATATCACCAAAAAGGCACATGCATTTGAGAGATTGTATGTGTTAACCACAAAACAATGGTGAATCATGTCCTTAAAAGTACAATACAATATTTTTAAACTGAACTTTTTCTTTTTTTATAATTATACTTTTATTATTCGTGGCACTTACTTGTACCATTTTGTCTCTTTCACTGTTTTTTTAATTTGTTTTTTTAGGTCATGTGTAATACATTCCCATTATAATAATGTATTATATGTCTAATGTATTATATGTCTAATGTAATTAGCGTATTGTAACTAGGGCTGCTCAATTAATCGCATTTTAATCGCAATTACGATTTTGGATTACAACGATTATAAAAACAACATAATCGAAATAAACAAATTTTTTTTTTTTTAATTGTTTTCATTGGTTTTTCAGTTGAGTTATACTTAGAGTTCAGAGTAATCAACTGTTAAAAACATACTGTTCACATTTTTTTTTTTCAATAAATGGATGTTTTCAAAGTAAATGGATAATCGTTTTTAATAATCGTGATATCAATTATTGACCCAAATAATCGAGATTATGATTTTTACCATAATCGGGCAGCCCTAGCTGTACCTATTGTGCATATGACAATAAATCATTTGAATTTTTATTTCAGGTTTCCCCATCATGCAGGTTTCTGAGCTGCATCCACCGCACCAATTTCAACGCAAGTTTTGATACCAGCCTGACTAACGGTTCCACCTACAACGAAGAAGCAGAAGACATGGAGTTTCGATTGAGAAGTGGAGAGGTAGTTGATGAGAGCACCTACCCGATGGTCCCTCACATGAGGAGCGAGGAAGCCCGGCTTCGGAGCTTCTCTGCCTGGCCCTCTACTGCTCCAGTGAGACCCCAAGACCTGGCCCAAGCCGGCCTCTATTACCTAGGGGAAGTAGACCACGTGCAGTGTTTCTGCTGCAACAACATGCTGGGGGGCTGGGACGCGGGAGACACCGCCTGGGGAGAACACGCCAAACATTTCCCCGATTGCTCGTTCATCCTTGGCAATGATGTTGGCAACGTCCCATTAGCGGGGGGGACGGTGGAGGAGGAGTGTGGGAGTAGACAACAGGCAAACGTTCGAGCCCAGATGGGGAGTTATGAAGAGAGGCTTGCTAGCTTCACGGCTGTCCAGCACCCTATTGACCCTGAGAGGCTGGCCAGAGCTGGCTTCTACAGCACAGGTAGAGCAGTGATGAAGACTTTTCTCTGAGCATTATGCTTTGTTTTGTTTTATAAATGTATCATTTAATTACTGAGTGAGTAAGGGTTTGAATACCCTACTTTCAATATTTCAACATGTTACACAATTTGTATTTATTCAAAAATAAGCTGAAACCTAATGCAAGCTGCAATTCTACGATATGCTAAGTATTGCGATACGATTTAAAAGCGACCGGCGCATTTCTGATTTCTTTCTCTCCTGACTCCATCTTTGTTTTGACTTACTTCCTGCCAATCCCACTGACTTTACCCATGGCTCAGCATCATAGTGGACTGAAAAAGCAATTGTTTCCAAAAACTTTAATTTGGATTTCCAATATGAATAGTTTATATTAATAAAATATCAATACTTGGCGTCCATGTATCGTTACAATATCGCCATGCAAAGTATCGCGATACTATGCGGTATCGATTATTTCCCCCACCCCTACTATAAACTAATACTTCATCCCCAATGACACAATCATATCAATGCTTTCCCCCATCCCTTAACACACACATGTGCCCACAGAACCATGACGGAGAAGTAAAAAAAAAAAATCTGATGTTTAATGATAGTTTGGGATATAATTGCACAAAATATTTAATTGTTTGTGTCCTTGCAGGTGCAAGAGACAGGGTCCTGTGTTTCCGCTGTGATGGAGGTTTGAAAGGATGGCAACCTGAGGAAGACCCTTGGGAAGAACATGCCAAACACTACCCTGGGTAACCAACCATGATGGTCCCTCTTCTAATTCCTAAAATGTATAGTAGATTTAGTTCTAACACAACTTTTTCTGATTTTTTTTAAACAGATGCAGCTTCCTGTTAGCAGAAAAAGGACAAGAATTTGTTAACAACATCCAGCTCCAAGACCCTCGACGAAATCGAGCTGTAAGCATTCATTGCATTTACTTTTCCTCAAGTTATATCTCTCACAGGCTCCGCCCTCTACTGGACTCTATGGGTACTTCCCCTTGATCCTATCATGCAAACATTCATCCACTGAGACTTTCTTGACGTAGCCGGCCCCGGGGCGGGCCTACCTGAATGCGCGCGCATCCCTTTCTCTTCAGCAAGGCAGTGAGACACAACTGAGTGAAGAGAGACGGATAAAAATCAAATACGAAGAAAATGGACTCACCATTGGTGGATCAGCGCCCCTGTCCTTTGTGTCCGGGCGCCATAGAAGGCGCCGACCCCCACCGTCAGTGCATTGAGTGCCTGGGATCCGACCACATGGCAGCCAACTGTTTGAGGATGGCTACATCTCGCCGGTGGAGGACCTAGTGCTCGACGTGGTGGAGATTGAGGACCTCGAGGAAGGAGTGCCCTTCGTGTTCGCCATACCAGCGGACCGGGTTGGTCTGCTTGCCGGGGAGAGGGACGACGATGGCGACACCTCGTCGTCTGAGGAGTGATTACTCGGACCGCTGCGTGGGCCAGATGAATAATCTGGTCCACGGTTGTGCTACCGCAGCCGGTCGTGTGATGTCCCTGACCACCGTGGCGTCACGTAACGTGTGGCTAGGTCTGACTGCACTGGCCAAGAAACACCGAGACGATCTCCTTGGGGCCCCCGTTGCCACAGAAGGGCTCCTTCGGATCGGTATCCGCAGGCTACAGCTGGCTCGCCCTCAGGCCTCTCCGCAAGAGAGAGAGCGCCCGGCGGTGGTAAGGCGGAGAGAGAGGGGCCGGTACAGAGCTCCTGGCACGCCCTCTGCCTCCGCGGTCCGTTCCGAGGTACCGGCTCTCACGGGGTCAGGCAGACCGAGCCCAGCGGGCCCCTGCTCCGGCTCCAATGCAGCGAAGGGGTACTGGGTGGGGGGCTCCGTCTTTCAGGAGTTGACTGGCGGCGGGGGGAAGTGTCCCGGGAGAGAGAGGTGATTTGTCCGGCCAGGACGCGAGGGCGAATCCCGCCTCCTCCCTTTTTGAACCCACGGTAAAATAATAACTTGTACTCCAGTCTGAGTGTCTTTTCTTTCCATACACCCACACGGCCACGTAATGTTGACCGTACAGATTCCCCACTCGCTGCTCAGGTTGTAACTCTAGTAAAGGAGGCAGCTAGTGCACATGCGCGGGTGAGAGTGATAAACCGCGCTACGGGTACAGGGACATTATTGCCGGCGTAGCAGGGTTAGAACACCTTTAACGCAGAGTGTAAAAATTCAGTTTGATGCATTTCACTGATTGGGTGAAAGCATCATGGCGGGGCATGTGCTCCCACGCGTTCAAGGCCCTCAGTAGAGAGGGCAGAGCTTCCCTTCGCAGGGAGTTTTGCGGCGGGACGGGTCGCCAGAGAGTACCACAGCTTTATCGCTGGGGCCCCACAGCTGATTGCACATCCTCTACAGTGTTATGGGGAATGGAAGCGCAGCTGCGTGTTAACGGAGTGGATGGACAGGACGCTGAAGCCTCATCCCAATACCCCTCCTCAACTCCTCCTTTCCCTCACTCGCGTCCCTTCCTTGCATCTTAGCTCCACCTCCGTAAGATGCGAGCGGGAGACACGAGGAGGTGACGCGAGGATAGAGGAGTCCTCAGGTATTAATTCGGATGTCCTCGTTCACTCAAACGTCACTCTTAAACGACGTCTGTTAATGATGACATGTAACTGAATAACCCCTTAGAACGTTAAATATTTATTTAAATGAATGAATCTTTCTCTTGTTAGTCAAGGAATTCAATGTATGATGGTTGGTCCTGCTTTTGTGTTCCGTTTTGGTGTAAAATGTAGCCTACATTTAAATAAAAATATAATTATAGTAATGTGAAAGCCTTTTAGAAATGAATTGCACATAATAATTCCCACGGAGCTGTGAGCACTTATACATTTATGTGACGCTTTTCCACTCATCTTCCAGTTGTCAGTTTTCCTCTGTTGAAATCGACCAGCTGTGAAGGTGGGGGCGGGCCTTTTATACGCGAGTAGTGAAAACGCTTCCGCGTAGTCTGCTCGCGTGTATCCTCCCTTTCGTCTCCTACCGCACCCCTCCTCGACTCCTCCGTGTGCATTTCAGCTATTGGGACGTCCTTCAAATTGGCGTGTCTTGATCGATTTCCGGGTCAAGTCCCGGAGGAGGGGAAGAGAGGAGTTGAGCAGGGGTATTCGGATGAGGCTTGAGACTGGGTTATTCACTCCAGTTTTGCAGCATCCCTCCTCCGTTCACAGGCATAAGAGAGGCATCCTCCCAAGGTTCAGGCAGAGGTTCAGGCCTTGGTGCAAAAACAGGCAGTATCTGCCCTAACCCTAACCCGCAAGACAGAGAGGTGGGGCATTATTCCCTGTACTTCCTGGTTCCCAAAAAAACAGGCGAATTCAGGCCCATTCTGGGTCTTCGCAGTCTGAATCTCCACATTGCACTCAGAAAATTCTGGATGTTAACTATAAAACAGTTACTGGGACTGGTGCAGCCAGGCGATTGGTTCACAACCATCGACCTGAAGGACGCTTACTTTCATGTCGAGATTGCTCCGAAACACAGAAAGTATTTGTGTTTTTCCTTCCAGGGTGTGGCCTACGAGTACAACAGACTACCGTTCGGCTACTCCCTATCCCCACACACGTTCAGCAAATGTGTGTGGGACAGGCTAAGTCAGGGTGGATTGTCGGATAGTGTTATTCAGTCTATCCAGGCAGCTAGAGCGGGATCTACCACAGCCTGTTGCCGGCCAAAGTGGCTTGGATTCCAGCGATGGTTTGTTGAGCGGAAAATAGAGCCCCTATCTTGTCAATTGGGATCTATTTGGTCGTACTTACAGTTACTGGTGGACAGAGGGCTTGCTCATTCCACAGTGGAAGTGTATGCAGCAGCCATCTCGACCTGCCATGAGGGATTTGGCGGCAGGTCAGCCTTTTCTTAGCCACTAATGTTACGGTTTTTACGGGGGGTCAAGAGGCTGCGCCCAGGAGTGTACGCCTCCGCCCCGCAGTGGGACCTGCCGCTGGTGCTCGAGGCTCTGGTCGCAGAACCATTTGAGCCTCTGGAGCTCTCCTCCCTGAAAGCACTGTCGTGGAAGACAGCTTTGCTACTTGCCTTAACGTCAACCAAAAGAGTGTCCGAGTTAACCGCTCTATCGGTGCACCCGAGTTGTTTAATGATCCGGGGTGACACTCAGAACGAACCCTTCCTTTGTGCCCAAGAGCCTAAGGAGTGCGTTCAGGTCGAGGGTTATTCAGTTGGGGGGCTTTAATCTTCCGCCCACTGTGGGTCGAGAGAGGCTAAATTACACCTCCTCTGCCCGGTGCGTGCGCTAGCGTGTTATGTGGACGGCTGCCCTTAGACGCACTGAACAGCTGTTTGTGTGCTTCGGGGGTGGGGTGATCGGGAAAGCCCTGTCCAAGAAATGCCTGGCAGGCTGGCTCTGCGAATGCATTGCACATGCCTACAGACAGGCGGGGAAAGCTTTCCCCACGGGGGTCCGTGCACACTCTACACAAGCCATGGCTGTGTCAACATATGCACGGCAGCGTCTTGGTCAACGCCAGGCCCCTTCATAAAGTTTGATCTCTTGGACATGTTTGGCTCCTTTTCATCGTCTGTGCTTGCTGTGGCAACACAGGACTGGTGAGGAGGAAGGGGGGCTGCGTGTGTCACTGGGCATCTGACCCCCTCCCCGGGCGTAATGCGCTTACGTTTTTCCCCGGGCCCCGGGGGACGTGACGCGCACATGGGCCCATAGGGGCTGGAGGACTCTTTTCCCCCTGCTTTAGGGCAGGGCGCGGGGGGGAGTCCTCCACGTCATAGCACACTTCCGCGGGGTAAGCGCGTCAGGGTGTGCTCTGTCAGCCGCAGCCTAATTTTTCTATGCGGTTACGACTGAGGGAGAGGTGAGTGAGGTGCAGCGGCTGCTAACCAGAAAGCCGATCAGAAACAGTGAGATTGAACAGTGTTGTTGTGGGACGGCAGCGCGTGTATACATCGGGGCTCCGCCCACTAGGGGTAGAGGGTAGAGGGCGGAGCCTGTGAGAGATATAACGAGGGGTTACATATGGTAACCCTTGTTATATAAACACTGCCCTCTACTCAGGGGCCCTGTCTGTCCTATGCTGCTTGCTGAAGAGAAGTGTAGGATGACAGTCAGGAGGCGAGGCCCCCTTTTATACAGTGAGATGCGTGCGCATTCAGGTCGGCCCGCCCCGGGGCCGGCAACGTCTAGAAAGTCTCAGTGGATGAATGCTTGCATGATAGGATCAAGGGGAAGTACCCATAGTGTCCAGTAGAGGGCTCCGCCTGTGTTTATATAACAAGGGTTACCATACGTAACCCCTCGTTATTGTTGACTTTTCCAACTAATCAGATTGTAAACCTTGTGTAAACATGACCCGGATTTCCTTAATCAGAGTTGAGTGAAACACACCTAAGTTTCCGGCCAATGATTTGCTTATTGGCCAGAAAATCTGACCATGTGTTTGGATGTGGCACATGCTCATGATAGACCCAGCAGTGTGTTAGGAGGATGAACGGGTATATTATTATTATTACTCATAGTGGCACTGCTTTTTATTAAAAAAACTTAAATCCCATAGGGCTGAAATGGGAAAATATCTTTAAGCAGCCTTCAGCATACAACTTTGTTCTAGAGCAATGTCTGTATGTACTTTTGAAGCATCCTCAATCTGAATTAGACAAATCAAGTGTTGTTATCTTGTGGAATTAGTCTATAAGAATTAAATGATGACATTTTATTTTACTATTCTGCCTCAAGAAGGAATTATATACTTAAAGGTCACCTATTATGCAAAATCCACTTTTTCATGTACTTTCTACATCAACATGTGTCCCCTCTGTGTAGAGAGATTCTCAACGTTTCAGGAAAAAAGATTCGCTCACTTTTTGTGCTTATCCATTTATATAAAAACCTGTCTGAAAATGAGCTGATCAGATTTTGACCACTTTACGATGTCATAACGATTTTTTTTGACTCATGTAACCAGTAACCCCTCCCCACCTTATCACTTGAATCTCCTCCTAGAGCACCATTGTGTTCTTTTTAACCAAATATCTATCAGAGGGGTGTTGGGAGTGGCTCCTTATTTTAATCTAAAGTAACAGACAGAGAATCAGCACTTTTGAAACAGGGCTGAAACAGAGGGGATTATGGGATGCTGCAATGCATGATCTGTTTGGTATTTCGAGCCAAACACTTCAGAGACATGTTTTGTATATATCTGAGACCTATAATATTTTGATGAAAAAATATATATAAGCGGGGACCTTTTAAGAAAACCAGCAACTTCTTGGCTTCAGTTTAGCTCTATAATGCATTTGTTAAACAAGACAGATGTTGTCACCCATCTCTAATATTTGATTAGTCCTGCTAATCGGATGGCTTTCCTGCCAATTTGGGCATGAGGAACAGTTACAGCAATCAATAACTACATCCATGTGCATATGTGCTCGTCAATGTATAAAGTTATTTTGCACATTAAGGGAATTTAGATTTCTGTTGGACGAATTGACAAACATGAAACACTAAACATACTTAAATAAGGATGCTGTAATGTTAATTGGTCTCTGGACAATTTATAAGCAAATCAAATCTGTTGTTGCCTGTAGTGATGTCACTTGATCAATCAATCCATGTTTATTTATATAGCCCAATATCACAAATGTTACATTTGTCTCAGTGGACTTCACAGTTTTTACAGAATATCAGTATTCTTGAATGCACTTGATGTGCTGCTTACCTTAACCTGACCCTATCACCATGTTTGTTTCCAGGCTTCAAGTCATCAGAATGGGTTTTCTGGTCATGGGATTGGTAAATATGAACATTCCCCCCTTTTTTCTAATTTAATAACCATAGAAAACTTCTCATGTACAGGACACGAATAATTAAATAAAGAGACTGATTGAAAAAAGTTGTAATATATATATATACTAATGTGTCCTCTTTGTTTTCAGAGGTGCTGCGGTCCGACATGGCTCAGAAGGCCATAGAGGCGGGTCTGGAGCCCAGTGTGGTGGAAAAGACCATCCTGGAGAAAATCAGTACGACTGGCTCAGGCTACTCCGACCTGGAAGTTCTAATGGATGATTGTCTCAACGACACAGCAAAGAGCGATGCTGCCTCGTCACAGAGTCAAGGTACTGTACACTCTGAATGCTAAACCAGCTTCATATTAGAATCAGAATACATATGGTTTTGTGATAGTTGCTCCATTTTAAAAAGAAATAAAAGAAAAGATTAATAACAAACAATATAAAAATGTTTTGCAAATGTAAAATGTCAGGGTAGAAAAGTGCAATAATAAGATACAAAATAAAAACAATAGAGGTATTTATACAAACATTGGGAGTTAAATGAAAATGTCCAATAATGTAAATGTATTAATTTAAAATTAAAGTAAAAGTAAAAATGTGCACATTGTAATACAAGATGTAACATGTATCTCACACAGTATATTATACATTGGTGTATTAGCATTAATTAAATATGAATCCTGTTTATAAATGCTAATATTAAAATACTGATACTGACTACATGTAACAAAGCCTGTGTAACAGTCATTTCATATTAATATAATTCCGCCCCCCCCCCCCCCCCCCCCCCCCCCCCACACTTTCTTCCAGATGAGGACCCACTGGAGAAATTACGGAAGCTGCAGAGGGAAAAACAGTGCAAAATATGTATGGACAGAGATATCTGTATTGTCTTCATTCCATGTGGTCATCTGGCCACCTGTAAGCAGTGTTCAGAAACGCTCATCAAGTGTCCAATCTGCTGTGGGGCCATAACACAGAAGCTCAAGACCTACATCGCCTAAGGGAATCACAAACTCTTGCCAAACATTAATGCTGCTTTCACACGATCTCTATATTGTATTTTAATAAATAATGTAGATGCCCTGTGACATATTTAAAGACCATGTTGTTTGTTTGAGTATGAGAATAAAATAATGAGTCTTCACAATCACTGAGATGTTAAATAGCTGTTAATACTGAGATGGTTTATTCTAAATAGTTGATGTTGATTTTTATAGATAATAGAAACTTGTAAATACCCACTAAATAATAATTATTAGCAATGCAACCTTCTTTCTTGCCAGAGGTGCCTTTCTCTTGGTTGATGTACTCGTGTCTTTGTGTGTGTTTTCTTTTAGGACATTTTCCACAGGGTGATTGAACTAGTCATCTCATTGTGTTTGTTTTATACCCTTATGTGTCCCACTTGTCTATTTTGTCTGGCTCTTTACTAAAATATATAAATGTCGATCCCTAACTGCCCTTTGCTGTATAACTGACACAATCAACTCTAATTAGGGGCCGACAATTAATCGGTGAGTTGTATTAATCGTTCCATCATGCAATCTGTTTGGTCATCAAGAGTGAATAAATCGGAATGTTTGGACTTGAAATGTTTTTCTTGCTTTGATTTTTCTTACTAGTCACAGAGGACACCAATGCAACTTTACCCACATAAAGGTTTGTATAACCTTTGAATAGCAGTATCTTGAAATGTCCAGAAGGAGACTTTACATTTTTAATGAACTATAACCGTTTGTGACTTTTGCATAAAGCTCCTGAAGTTATTAATATTCAAAGAGAGCTCAAATAGTGTTCAGATGTTGATAGTTAAAAATAATTGGGTTATGAGAGCAGGTTGCAGGCAATATCAAATTGGTTAATCTGAATATTTTACATAGGGTGCAGATCGCCGCCGGAGCATATGGATTAGTTAATATCCCGGTGTCGCAAGAGGGATTTAAATTAGCTAATTTGACTGAGGTATTATATCAAATACTGAACTATGGTGGTAATAAACTCTTCAGTATTTTACCGAAATACTTTCGACTTCGTGACTACATTTGGTTTCTATTTGCGTTTCCCCAGCAGTTTATAAGAGAGGACAAAGCACAGTCGTAGGATGTAGTGAGCCTCATTGACCGCTAGATGTCAGCTCATCCTCGGTGTATCAAAAAGCGAGTCCCTCGGCCGCTAGGTGGTAGCTCTACACCAGGATATCCTCCTCCCAGGTCGTCGAAACAACAAACCGAACTACGGAGCAAGCGGGGTGAGAGAACGTCCGAAACCGCCTCTGACCGCGACTTTTAAACTCTTTTAACAGAATTTCAGTGGGATTCAGGCGGAAGCTGTCCAACAATATTAAAAGTTAAGATTCTACTGGGACTATATTGCACAACAAGGTAAGTTAGCTGTAAAATGGCGGAGAGCTATCTGGAAGTTAGTTGATTTGTATTTTGCTAGCCGTGTAGCTCTAGCTGAGCCCTGAGCGCGGACGCTTGCCTGAACCAAGTCGCTTCGCTAGCTCGCGGTACATGGCTGGTTGTTAGCAAGCTAACGAACTGGGTTTTCAGCACAGCGACGCAAAGTGTGTCGTTCGTACCCCAAATTAACGTTTTGTTGTTTCAGGCAACTTACTTGCACTTTATATATTTGTAAACAAAGTGTTTGTTGCTTATGCAATACGGTACTGGAACTCCCGAGGCAAGATGGAGGACGCAAGGACGTGATGTTTTTTTAGGTAACGTTAGCCGTAGCTGTTAGCATAGCTAACGAGTGGTAGTTCATATCAACTCCTAAATTGCAGCATATTTGTTGGCATGATTTGCTTTATCTTCGGATAAGCACTGAATACGAGTTGTGTGTAGAACTAAGGCTGGTTTTGTTCTCGCAAACATTGGTGACTAGCGTTATTGTGTACTAGCCAGCATTAGCATGCGCTAGTACAGTAGGGCTTGCGTTGTTTTGTTATTATGGACCAAGTACGATAGAGCTAGAAAACGCTGACGTTCTCGATAACCAACGAAAATGCACGGTTCATTCGTAGCCCTTTGTGTTCAATAATTCACAGTTCGCTCATACGGACCAGTGCATGCTTATTTGATCAAATTTCAATTGGCTGACGCTGGGGGAAAAACGCCGAAATCCTCAGTTGCTCAGCTAGTGGCGCTAGCATTAGCAGAGCACCGGTGTCAATTTTTGACAGGCGCCGACGAAGAGCGCAGCCGTGTCGGCGTTGTTGGAGGGAACAGAGCCGGTGGTTAATGGCATAGTTGACTTGCAGGAGTCTACACTATTGTGTGTTTCAGTAAATCGAGGTATACTCGTCTAGTCTCGCTCCGCAGTAACAAGTTTATGAGATACACTGACCAATTTGGCGCCACTTTTTCAGTCTACACCCATAGAATCCCGTCGTCTTGTCATGCATTATCCTCTCACTACCGAGGAGATATGCACTGTATGCAGGTTTTCAAATCCACAAATATAACAATGAACTTAGAACTCGCGAAGTCCCAACTACTTTATACATATTGATCATGTTGCATGTGTCTACGTTGACTGTGTTGTGAAGATTTATACGTCGATCATTATATATTCATTAACAAAAAATGTTGGTACGTTCGCGAATTCGCCATGTGGGCCACCACGTTTGGGATATTGTTAGTGTTAATACCATGACGAACGTTACATCTTAATTACCACAGACCATTCATCGGAAGGCTTCTCACTACTCATACATTTTAGTATAATTTAGGAATACGAGTGACACTTGTATGTCATCATCACTGCGTGTTTTTTCGGATCATACGATGAACCTATTGCACCCCGAGCGGGTATATCATGGGTGGAGTTAAAAGTCCTTTTCAGGAGTGAATACTTTTCCCTGGGGTAATTTTATTGTCTTACCCCAGACTTACAGTGGCTTTTACACGTGTCCTAAATGTCTGTCGAATTCAAAATCCGATTTTTAAAAGTTACATCTGCCCTACCCTTTGATGTATTTGCCCCTAATTTACACATCACAAGCATGCAATAGTTTTTCTGTGGTCTGCAGTATCTTGTTGATGTTGATACCGTCGTTTGATTGGTGGAGATATGCATGGGGCGGATAGGGCAGTGCCATATTTGGCCATTGAGGAAGACGCTCCAATATTCCTTGCGTGACGTTGGCTCTAAACCAAGGGAGAGAGAAAGCGAGGGAGCCAATGGCTACACAGCTTAGCATGACAGCAGCCTCAGTGTCCGCCCACTGTTACCATGTGAAACCGTTTTTCTCTCTGAATGTAATCAAAGAAACATTTGCTCAATACAGAGCATGTGATTTATTTGAACATACACATACATGTGCTTTTGTAGCATTTATTGTTTCTGCTGTGTCCAAACGAGGAATACGTCTGCATATGTAGCTCACTCAATTTCTCTGTCATTTTCTAGGTCACATGCACCCTCTCCTGTCTTTTTATTTTCTGAGGATATAAAGCCAGTCATAAGTTGAAGTTATCCAGAAGATGTTACAGAAATGATAGCAGCACCAGAAATACCATCAGAGTTCACCTATACTCACCAGTAAGTTCTTGCTTCCACTTTTAATTTGCACTGGTTGAGGTTGATGATGTGAATTTCAAATCTAATATTTGCTTGTCTCCCAGGGATACAGATACCCGATTCTCTTCAGACACAGACTTCTCTGAGGAACTCGATGGAAGGAGTGCGACCCCAGCCAAAGGAAAGGTATAGAAAGCACATCTGACTATATTAGTTGGAGATATTGTCGTTCTACTTTGTTATTGTCATTTACTGTGGTTACTGGTATCAATTATTGTGATTTTCTTTTGAAGATCTGCTTTGATTACAAGTAAATCTTGGCATTTTTCATTTTGATCATGTACAATAAGCTGCTTAAAGTTTTGGTAGTTAAACAGGTCATAATTCACTCTGTCTGTTTTATATTGCTGTGATTACATCTGTTATACAAATGTGTTACCAAACCTTTTCACATATTACATTGAGGCACAACATGATAACATTATCATTTACCTTCAACAAATACATTTGTTTGCTAAAAAGAGCTTAAACACAATATAATGTAAGTCAATGCAACCTCTGTAAGTTTAAGCTGTTACCTCCGTTATTTAACCAAACAGAACTTTGCTATGCTATTAGCCAAAAATATAAATAACATTCTCCTGGTTGCATATTTTTTACTGAAGCGAGAACAATCAATAGGGGCATCTCTTGTTTGTGCCCGACTGAGCAAGTGAGTTGCTACATTTTTTTATCCTAACACAGCATTTTACTTGGCAATCAACATTGTTTTCACCCAATATGTGACAAGTGTATATACAACAAAAATGTTCTTCTCTATAATGATTCTCACACTTAATAACTTATTTTTGTCTTCTATATTGTTCCAGGGTGGAAGGAAGGGGAAGAAAGCAGCAGGGGAGAAAGGCAAAGGCGGGAAGGGAGCGGGCCGGTTAAATGGCCACCACCAAGAGAATGGCATGGAGAACATGATGCTGTTTGAGGTGGTGCGGCTGGGCAGGAGTGCTATGCAGGTAGGAATGCCATTCTATTTGAGATCGCCACAATAAAACAAATCTGTTCCTCCATTCACACGAACAAACTCATTCTATCTAATGGTCTCTTGCTGTACCCTTTATTTTTCATGCAGTCTGTCGTTGATGATTGGATTGAGTCCTACAAAACTGACAGAGATGTTGCGCTACTAGATCTCATTAATTTCTTTATCCAGTGCTCAGGATGTAAAGGTACGTGTATCTATTTAGGTTATCCCCCTCTCATTGGTCCTTTTTAGATGCATTAAGGACCAGAACCACTCAGACGTGTTTGTTACTCTCTTCTCCTTAAGTTGGTATTCTGAACGTAAAGTAAAACATTTTCTGTTTCACTCCTCTGTTTTAATTAGGTGTGGTCAGCGGAGAAATGTTTCGAAACATGCAAAACTCTGAGATCATCCGACGAATGACAGAAGAATTTGATGAGGTAACTACACTTTTTCCAGTTAAATCATTACAATATCTTACAGGTCATTTCAAGTTATATATTACATTAATCAAATATGATTTGCTACATTTCTTACAGGACAGTTATAACTACACATTGTAGTCGTGTTTTTTTTCTTTGCATTTACTGACGTCCTTCCCTCTGTGGCCTCTGTAGGACAGCGGTGACTACCCTCTAACCATAGCAGGACCCCAGTGGAAAAAGTTCAAGTCAAGCTTTTGTGAATTCATTGCGGTGCTCGTGCGCCAGTGTCAATACAGTATCATCTATGATGAGTACATGATGGACACAGTCATCTCCCTCCTCACCGGACTATCAGACTCCCAAGTCCGAGCCTTCAGACACACCTCAACACTGGCAGGTAGGAGGAGCGGAGTCTGTATTTCTGTGTGTGGTTGAGGTACCGCTGAATGGCAGTAATTGGCATGTTCTAAACAGAGTAGCTATGTGTCTGGGAACAGCAGCCAGTTGGGAGGGATCATGGAGCACTGTTTTTGGCTAATCAGAAAAGCTTTTTTTCTTTATATTTGTATTAGGTGATAGAGTCAATACAACAAATTAGAAAATGATGGCTGTTCAAATCATCCAAATGTTATAGACATTGCAATATGAACTTGTGTAATTAGAAAATAGTAGTATGTTTTTAAATTCTGAATAAAGCATTGTGTGCTGAAGAGAAGTTCAGGGGTATTCTAAAGACTTAATACAAAATCACAGCATGCTTGATTTAATATCATTTTTCAATGATAATGCTAATAGTGCCCCACTAATATAGCAAATTAAAATGCAATTGTCAAAATATTCACAATAAGTTTATCTTTTTCCAAGTAATGCAGCCCTTGATAAATTCCTTAAACGCTTATTGAACATGGCTGTTTGAACTTGTTTTGCCTGATTAAACTCCCTTGAGTTGCGGTCCCCCTGTGAGAGCAGAGTACCTGACACCTTTATCATGAGCAGTGCTTGTTTACAAATACCAGGCAGCGTAAGTGGATTTACCTGCTATAATAAATTGCCAAAGGCCCCGGATGATGCAAATAATGTGCTCTACTATAACCAGAGATGCCAAAAGGATTTATGCAACTCTATTATACATTCTTTAAACAGTAGTTGTAATTGAGCATGTGTGGGTGCGACCAGAAAACATTCAAGTAATGTTCTGTGTGGGGAAAATGTCTATTCTCATGGCTGTGTACAACTGTTGCAACCTTTTTTTGTTATGGTGTTGACGCTGGTCTTGGCTGCCCTGTTGGAGCAGTTACAGCGCGGTTTAAGCTTGCCGTGCCCGTTTTTGGTTGCGTTTCCGCTAGGCGTAGTTCCGGCTAGCGGGTACTATTTCACAGTTTTCTGGCCCCATAAAATCGAGGTTCTTAGCGGGCCAACAACCAGGCTGAGTATGCTAAACTAGAGAGAATTGCTGGCAAGGGGGCTACAACTACAACACAATCAACATATTTGACCGTGATTTAATTGTAATAGACGTTTCAAAATGATGCCGAAGTAACAACATACTGATACCGGTTAGTAAATACCATGAATTAATGCTTTGACAAGTCTGCAGAGTGACAGCAGGCGAAACACCTTTTTTTAAATGCGTGTTTTCTAAATGGTGATCGGCTAAGCTAACGCAGTATATGCTCCGACCGTCCACACTCACGACGGCTTATGACATAAGTAAACCAGCGACTGTATACACCATGACACAGACAGTCTGGTTTGTACTCGTTTGTGTCTAGTTTCTGAACAGATATGAGGAGCTGTGAGCTCTGAGAGCTAACAGCTGATGTTGTTTTTCTGTGGTTCGCATTGAAGATGACGTCACGGCTCCGCCTACACTGCGTTACTATAGTTACTGCCCCAGCTACTAAACTGCAATGGAAACGCATCATAAAGTGAGGCTGGCCTACCAAGGCTTAGCCATACCGTACTAAGCCGAGCGAGGCCCTTCAATGGAAATGCACAATTTTAGTTTGTTTGCCTCGTATCATTTCAAGCGTATTCCCATCCAAGATGTAATTTGAGGGCTGCACATAAGGTTTGATTTTTTAAAAGGATGTTCTTCAAATATTTAGGATTTGAAGAACATTCAAGAAAGTATTTAAAGGTGTTTGCTATGGGCCTGTGCCTCATCATTACTTTTTTAGTTTTGGTCTTCTAAGGGAAAAGTTTGGCCACCCCTAATAAAATAAAGAGTTAAAGAAACTAAAAGTCATATTTTGAAAGTCCCATTTTTCAGTTGCTTTTCTTACCTACAGATTACATTTCCCCCCACGGGTTAGTTTGTGTTGTGCGTCTATGGAAGCATAAACGAAGTATCTAGGCAGGGAAACTCACACACATGCTTTAGTAAGCTTTGAAGTAATAATACATGAAAGGGTTATCGTTGTACTGCATTGGTTTTGCCTGTGTCTTGATGTTACTTGTTTGTTTTTTGGCAGCCATGAAGCTGATGACAGCCCTGGTGAATGTAGCTCTAAACCTGAGCATCAACATGGACAACACTCAGCGCCAGTACGAGGCGGAGAGGAATAAGATCGTGGCCAAAAGAGCTAACGACAGGCTGGAGCTGCTCCTGCAGAAACGCAAAGAGGTGAGGGGGACCACGGCAACTTGCCCCCTTTGTTTAAAAATACCTGAGTACATGCCTTTCGCATTTCAACACACATCAGATGATTCAAATTCTAATTGGATCAGCCCATTCCCGCCAGATGTGGGTGATTTTGAGCTGTGATTTAGTGGCAACTTTGGCAGGAAGTCAACAGGCCAATGTGTATGTAGTGTGCGATCACTGTGATATGTATGCTCTTTGTTTATGTAATATCAAATCCTTCCTTGTACAGAATTGTGGAAAACAGTGTGTTTTGATAGATACAGAGCTATAGTAATAACACAGCAGAGAGCTACGATAATTATTATTTCCCCCTCGCTCTAGAGTACAAAGATAAACTTCTGCCATTCAAAAGATATTCAGCAAGTGGTGTCGGAAAGGAAATTGCATTTTCATTGTTTTTATTCCCATGTAGGCCGAAGTCTGCTTTCCAATTAAATTACCTTTTTTATATAATGTCTTTTTTTAACCACTTTTTTCGTAGTTCTCCTTTTCCCAGATAAATAATTTAATTCAGAGCGGTTGGCTTAAGCGGATAGTCATTCTTTTTGAATTTCTAGTAAAAAAAGAAAGAAACAAGGTGACCTAAAACCCCACTACATCAGTTAAATTTGTCATTTCGAAGTACCTTGTTTTAATAATCATGGAAAGTGGCTGTTAGGAGAGGTAGGAGTCAAAACATCCGTCGGACCCACTGCTTTTTTTGTACTTCATGTATGACCTAATGTTTAAGCCAAAATTGAACGAGAAACTATAATAGAAATCCAAATGAAACATTGCCCCATCTGCTGATTCACATCATCCTGCCTGACATGTAGTCAAACCATTTAGGTAAGGCCCCTGCAACCGAGCTTACAAATGACACTAATGGATATAAGAGTAAATAATTGTGGATTGCTCTAGCTCGTCCATAAACCTGTTCCATTTTTAGAACTGCAACACCTCTGTAGGTGACGGAGCCGCAGTGACTGTGCTAGTGTAATAGAGAGGCGAAGTCACGCCCTTCTACTTCCGGTCCATGGGACCTTATTTCGGAAAAATTCTGTATTGAAGTCAATGGGGAGAGAGAGAGATTATCTTTTGATCCCATTTGAATTGCTTCCTCTTACGGAACTGACTAACTCCCCTTGTGTGTATGTAAAGTTCTCAACATGCCCAGACTTGTAGTGATTTTCACCTCTTTTAATACTTTTCGCCTCATTCTGAAAGAAAGAAGTGAAATGTACCAACGTGACGGCCGTCTTGGTGTGTGGTGCGAGACGGGAGCGGTTTCACACAAAAAAAAGTTTTACTTCACAGTTTCACGACACATTTGTATTTTATTATTTTCAAAATTATCTTTTAAATTGACAAACATCATATGTGTAATTCGTGGCACAATTAAAACGGGATAGAAAGATAATCTTTCTCTCTCTCCATTGACTTCAATACATACTTTTTCCGAAATAAGGTCCCATGGAGTTCCCCCGGAAAGGGAGGGACTTCGTCTCTATTCAGCAGGGATTGTCTGTTTTATTCCCGTTATATAACAGCAGGTCCCACCGGGCATCCATCTGTTGGCTCACTATGCATCCACACCGCAGCATGCTGGTTCACTTGGCAAACACGCTCATTACATTGCATTTAGCTATCCAAAGCGACTTACAATAAATAAGTACACAGACGCTCGTCTGTTATGTTTACGATGCCTCTCATTCACCTCTTACTGTAGCATTCTGTGCATTAAGGCTTCATGTGTGACTAATGTCTTTTGTTCTGCTCTCCATTTCAGCTCCAAGAAAATCAAGATGAGATTGAAAACATGATGAACGCCATATTCAAAGGAGTGTTCGTTCACCGATATCGGTATGGCTTCCCATAATGCTCATCTATTATTAAAAAAAACTGTGAAGTTGATTCTGGTTTTTAAAGCATTTAGCGAAACTGTATCATCGCATCCTGTTAAACAAACACTTATGTGATGCTTTCCAGTGATGCGATAGCAGAAATTAGGGCGATCTGTATAGAAGAGATCGGAGTGTGGATGAAACTCTATAGCGATGCCTTCCTCAACGACAGCTATCTGAAGTATGTGGGCTGGACGATGCACGATAAGGTGGGTCAACATTTCTTTAGCTCTTTTTCTAAAGATTCTTCTAACACACACGGTCCAGCGGGAAGTTATTACTTTATTTAGCTCATCATACCTTTTCACGACTGTGTGAAACAAGTAATAATGTGAGATATGGCTGCACAGCTAATCTACATTTTATAAAAATTGCACCATGGATCAGTGCAATACTCAAATGGCAGGAAGCCCAATGTTTTAATGCAGAAAATGTGTTAAAATAACATTTTGAATACATTTTTTTGGAGCTGTAGTATTATCCGGCTTAAAAACGCATTCTACAAACTCAACAAAATATATTTTGCTCCAAATCCTCTTTTTTAATGATCACGAAAATTCTGAAATATTTTTTTAATTTAATAGCTTAAATCTCATCGCAATTGCAATATCACCAAAAATAAATCGATAAATGTGCAGCCTTAATTTAAAGCCCTCCTTCTCTTACTTTTGTTGAATCTGTATGTGTAGCCTACTTTTGATTATGTTGATATTACAGGGAGTTCTGTGGTGCCACATAATTCCCAGTGTAGCTGAACGTCAGACTGAGCAGATGTCTACTCAGGCAGAATAATTGAAAGCACCTGTGTGGGTGTACAGGGCTGTGAAAGGCCCAATCAATGACTCAATTGTTAACTAAGTGTAGCAACAGGAATCCAGAACACACAATGAATGCCTGCTGTTACACTGCCATTGATTCACTAATTCTCTAATTGGAAATCAAAAGGAAACGGCGAGTTATGTTTTCAAGGTTTATTTTTTGTAAACACAAGAAGGAAAAGTATTCGATGAACTTAAATGACTGTTTTTTTAATTCTCTTGTGCAGCAAGGCGAGGTACGTCTGAAGTGTCTGACAGCTCTGCAGGGTCTCTACTACAACAGAGAGCTCAACGCCAGACTGGAGCTCTTCACCAGCCGCTTCAAGGTCAGCACCACCTGCTGGACACTTTCCTCACAACAGCCTTATTGTTTCAAACGTATACACATGCTCTTAGGACTGTGCACTGACAGAATATCACCTACTAATGTGTTGCAAAATAAATGATTTCATCTTTAATTGATTTCTCTCTGCACAGGACCGCATTGTCTCCATGACTCTTGACAAAGAGTACGACGTTGCAGTACAAGCGATTAAGCTGCTCACTCTAGTGTTGAAGTAAGTGCCTGTGTTCTTGGTTGTCTGTGTAATATTATTTCCATATATAAATAGAGCATAGTATTTGCGTTAAAGGCTCACACTTTTCAAGAATAACCTCAAGTGCATTCTGATAACTACTTGGTTACTAATGTTTACTTTCTTATTTGCCCCTGCAGTAGTACAGATGAAGTGCTGACTCCTGAGGACTGTGAGAGTGTGTATCACTTGGTCTACTCGGCACACAGGCCCGTCGCCATCGCAGCTGGAGAGTTCCTCTTTAAGAAGTATGTCCGACTGAAATCCAACTTCTCACTGAACAGAACAGCATTAGGGGAATTATCTTAGAGGCTACTTGGGAAAGGAAGAGAAAAAGCAAGTGGTAAACATCAATGGTCATTTAAGGACGAGAGCATTTATGGAGTAAATATCGAAACACAGTGAACAGGAATTGAGGGCTGTGATACGTTGAGATTTATCGAAATTCTGATCCTGAGGCCAGTAAAGATTCACACCTAAAGAAAATAGTATGTGAGGGTGCATTAACAACTTTGTAGCTTTTGCATCACTGAGTTTTTCTAAGTTCAAAACTTGTTTTTGTGTTTAGTTCATTTAACAAGCCAGTCAGTCCTCAGTTTAGCTTGTGTGTTTGCATTGTGCCACTTGCAGTTGTGTGTTTGCCAACTCATGCTTTAATGTTCTCACAGATTGTTCAGCCAGCGAGAACCAGAGGAGGAAGGTGCCCCCAAGAGGAGAGGCAGACAAAGCTCCAATGCCAACCTCATCAAGACCACTGTCTTCTTCTTCCTGGAGAGTGAGGTATGTCATCACGCTGTTTGGATAGTTACTCTCACACATGGGCTAAAGTCTTTCCTCCCAGTGTCCTTCATTTGAGTGAACATGTCCCCCCCCCAGCTCCACGAGCACGCGGCCTACCTGGTGGACTCTCTGTGGGAGTGCGGTCCAGAGCTACTGAAGGACTGGGAGTGTATGATCAGCTTACTGCTGGATGACCCGCTGCCGGGGGAGGAAGGTGAGGCACCGGTTTCTAATTCAAACCAACGTCGCTTGTGTTACGCTTCTGAGCACCAACAGATCATTCTGATTGTTTTATGTCACTTCTTGCAGCTCTCACAGAGAGACAAGAGACGGCCCTGATAGAAATCATGCTGTGCACTGTACGCCAGGCGGCTGAATGCCACCCACCTGTTGGGAGAGGAACAGGGAAGAGGGTAAGAGCGGCTCACACATCTTCAAAGAATGCTTAAATGATAATTCAGGTCTTTCTTCGCACAGGCCTGACTGTAATAACAGCCACAGATCAATCAGTCAACTTTAGAGATGGATCAGTGCTAAATCTAAAGGCACTTTATGTCCACCTCACTTGGACAGTACATTTCTTTTTAAATAAGTCTTCAACCATCATAAGTGATAGGACAGCATTTCATCTTCTTGCTTTGTCTGACAACTGTGTTTAAGGCATTTAAAGATAAAAACATTGTTTTCTGCAAATGGTAGATTGCATTTGTTGGAGCGTGTTAACAGTTATTGGCTGATATTGGGGAATGTATGACACTGTTTAATGCTCGTGTTTACACATTTGAGATAAAAGAGCCTGCTAAATGTTTTCCCGCCATTCTGCTTGGTATTGCATGTAGACAGTTCATGTGTAGCCATTTCCTTAAGGACTGTAGTTACCAAATCTGGCAGGATATTATACCATTCACTTTATTTGTTACCATCTAATAGAAATTAGATTTTAAAGTTCTAAAAATAAACTTTTTTTTTCTTAAGTGATATAACTTTAGAAGCCTTTTGGTCGTTTTAAAAAAATATGTATTTGAAAGCTAAACTACTTATTGACCGAGCAGGATAAGTTTACATTTTTTTTTTTTTTTTAAACAGTTAAGATATCTCTGACACATTTTAAAACCTGCCGCTCAAACATTCTTCTTTTGAACTGGAGCTACATACATCTCTATAAATGTGACATTTGCACATGGCATCAACTTAACCCGAACTCTAACCGCAAATAGCCTCTTTTGAAAAGTGAACTCTACAAAGTTCGATGTGCAAAACAAGCTCTAACTCTCTGCATGTACGATCAGGTGATGACGGCTAAAGAGAAGAAGACTCAGCTCGATGACAGGACCAGAATGACGGAGCTGTTTGCTGTGGCTTTGCCCCCTCTGCTGGCCAAGGTATGATACAGCTACTCTGTGTTCTCAACAAGTGTTCTGCCTCTGTGTTCATCTGTTAGAAAACATAACGTTGAATGTTTGTCCCACAGTACGCCATGGATTCAGAGAAGATAACTAACCTCCTTCAGCTGCCTCAGTACTTTGACCTAGACATTTACACCACAGGACGTCTAGAAAAGGTAAGACAGAAAACACTAGTTAAATAAGCGAAAATTGGGTTTGTTTATTTAATTCTAAAGCTGTTTTTCCTCCTCATTGACTGCAATAACACATGATACGTCTCTCTTAACGCAGCACCTGGAGTCCCTGCTGCGTCAGATCAGGGAGATTGTGGAGAAGCACACAGACACTGACGTGTTGGAGGTCTGCTCCAAGACTTACCACGCCCTCTGCAACGAGGAGTTCACCATCTTCAACAAGGTGGACATCGCCCGCTCCCAGCTGCTAGATGAGCTGGTGGACAAGTTCAACCGGCTACTGGAGGACTTCCTTCAAGAGGTAGGAGTGACGGGACGCACGTGTTCCTAAAACACGCATGGTTTTACTCATCACTCTTCTGGTCCAATGGGCCTGCCCCTCTAACACTTATCTACTTAACCACATCATAAATTCACCACCATGTTTTTCCTTATTGTTATGTTTCACCTGAAAATGTCAACTTTGATTTACCTGCAATTAGGGCTGGGCGATATGGTCTCTAAATGATATCGCGATATTTACTGACTATATCGTGATACACGATATATAGGGTTCGTACGGGTGCTTGAAATGCTTGAATTTTTACGAGGTGTTTTCATGACTTGAAAAGTGCTTGAATTTTGGGAATGGTGCTTGGATTTGAGATAAAGTGCTTGAAATTGTAAATGCTTTACTTTTACAATAAATTGCTGTCTGACTGAATAGTTCGCTTTTTAGATTAAAAGAAAATAAAGAAGTCGGAGCGAGTTTAGTTGATTCGCTTCTACATAAAACAGCTCCGCTCCGGCCTTCCCGCGCTATGCGCGCAACCTGCAAGTGTTTTATTTTGTGTGACCTGGGCATTCTAATGAGAGAATGACAGTATCCCAGAAGGTTGCTGTTTTAACATTTACAAGCGTAAATACAAGCTGTGGCTAAAACGAGGATCAGCCCAACGATTCGCCTTCTGCACAGTTTGCCACAAAGAATTTCAATTATTCGCGATGGGAGAGTCTGCGCTGACGAGCAATATGAAAGGTAAGCCGTAGTAGAGCATTTTGGATTAGGCTAACGTTGCATGTTACGTTTGTTTAAGCTAGTAACGTTAGCGAACTCGATGTGGGATAATTGCTTATGCAGGTGACAATAGTAAAAAGGAGCGTACCTATGTCAGTATGTGCGACAGTCGCCATCCTCTGGTTTTCAGAGGATGGTGTGTGTGGCTGGCTGGCTGGCTGGCTGGCTGGCTGGCTGGCTGGCTGGCTGGCTGGCTGGCTGGCTGGCTGGCTGGCTGGCTGGCTGGCTGGCTGGCTGGCTGGCTGGCTGTTGTTATGCCTGCTTTGACGTAAAGTTACTCCGTTCTCCGCTTATAATTATGCCGTTACAAGCTTCAAAGTTGTATTTATCATCTGAATTTGCCGAAACAAGTTTAATAGTCTAAAAGCCAAGACGTTGTTTATTTGAAATCAGATGAAAACAAACTGTAACGGACCCTGCCGTGTTATCTATGATTACTATACGCCAGGGCTCGGCAACCCCTGGCACGCGTGCCACCGTAACCAGTGGGACACTAGGAATAAGTGGAATAAGTGTGCAAAAATATTTAAATTAATTTTCGGATCCTGAACGCGAGACCGCCGCCAGAGCTCGTCCCCCCGTTACCTGCAGAAGGAAGGCATGCACGCAACGCAGCCCCGCTCTCTTTATCTCCAGGTGACTTTCTGCCGCTTTCCTCCGTGGTGCAATGCTGATCGTTTCACCACGGAGGAAAGCACTTCACTAATTGCAGTACCCATAAGGAGCTGTACAAATGACGCAGTTTTTGCGTGGCTGTGTATTTAGTTGAAAGCCCACTGGCGATCTGCTCATCTCTCATCGAAATAATATGCTACCAAGGGGCGGACTGGCCATCTGTGTGTTGAACTTTCCTGTCGGCTCCCAGCCCGTTGTCGAGGAGGGCAGAAGCAACAAGCTTCAGGTTCAATAACCCACTTTAGCTTAAATGACTGGAGAGAGGCGAGCTCTTCTTGGGAGGACGTTGCATTTATTTAGCTGTTCTTCTGTTTCACAAAATACATCACAGACCTCTGTTTTTCTGCTTCCTCGTTTCACTTCCAGAAACATACACACGTTCCCTCACTGTCGCTCTACCATTCACAAACACACATGCACAAGCCGCACCCCTCTCTCTCTCTCTTAAAGGGACAGCAATCTCATCTCACTCTGCATGACCCTAATATCATAACTTGTGTGTTCTGGAGAATCACAGAACGGACGATCTTCCTTATTATTATGCCGTTTAAACCAATTATTTAAATGTGTTTGTTAAATTCGGCATCATGTAAGTTGCGCTGACAGGTCCACACACTGCTTCCCCGCAGCGAAGCTCCCCCGCCCTCCTGCTGATAGTTGACGAGCGTCAAGCTCCTCAAACCCCCTCCCCCCCGTTGATAATTATCGATCGTTGGCACGCTGATAACATTTTTTTTTTAAATGGCACTTCATATCAAAAAGGTTGCCGACCCCTGCTATACGCCATACATTCATAATGTCAGCGGGAGGGAGGGGGGAGCATCGCTACGTAAAAGCATTAGTGCGAGGGAGAGCTGTCATCTTCCCTTTACAAGCTTCAAACATGTATTATCGGGAGATTTTGGCAATAAAAGTTTCATATTCTGAAAAAAATTCCCTGGAAACCTCCAAAACTCTTAAACAGAAAGAGGATCTCTGCACACGCTTTTTTTTATATCAGCTTTGTGTTTCAATGGTTTTGTCCTAACCTTGGAGAGCCGTATGTTTACTGCCACCCGAAAAGGACCTCAAATGTTAAAAATGTTAATAAAGAATTTATTGAAAAGTTAGTTGGCTGATTGTTTTATATTGGCTCAGCCAGGTTATATGGGATGCCCAGTCTACTATATATGATATGGGTCACTCATTTTACAATATTAAACTTTGTTTTCTTATCTTTAATTTTTCATCCTTATGTAGAATGCTATTACGAAACACATTTGGTTGTTTATAGCATAAAGAACATCTGATTTAATGTGAGGTAGGGAAATAATCATTTGAGTATAAGTATGTGCATATAAATATGTAATTTACAACAGCTGTACGCTGCTTGAAAAGCTTGAAAATGCACCTTAAAAGTGCTTGAATTTGACTTTGGAAAAGGTGTAAGAACCCTGGATATATATCGCGATATTCTGAATTGTCCTCTAAAACACATACATTTTTTTTATTTAACCCCTTGATGTTTACAGTCACGCCAGTATGATGATTCTAGTAGTCCCTGCAACATATGTCTGCATTAAAAAAATCGACTAATAATGAAGAAAATTAACACATTTGTTGCAATAGTAATTTATGCACTAACTACATTACTACTTGTATCAGTTCTTCCTCATTTTCCTCAATTGTTCATATTTGGTATATTAAAATAATGATATTGTGGTCATTGTTCAAAATGTCTGCTATTATTATGAGTAGTATTATTATTATTATTATTATTATTATTAGTAGTATAATGCGCTTTCTGTCTTCCTGTCATTATCAGGAATTAGACATGTAATGGCTATGTATTAGATTAGATTATAACCTTCATTCTCCTAAACTGCTGGGACATTTCCCTATAGCCAATACCTTTTATATTTTCTACTCTTCACTTACTTGTCAGCATAGGTCGGCATTGATGTACAGAGCCGACAGAAGACCTTGTTTATATTGGCATCATATTGAGAGGTGCAGTGACGCGTCCTAAAACCAGGAAGTAAGCTGCTGGTTCCCTCGACAAAAAAGCAATGGGATTTCTCCACAGGGTTTTGGAAAATAGCTGGAAATAAGGTCTGTGGAAAACAAACCTGTTTGATAAATGCACGTTTTGTTCAGCCGGATAATATCCACATGTGTACCCTACTTTTATAATCTTCGAATCATAAATCTAATCGATAGATTATAAAAGGATTTTAGGACGCGTCGCTGCACCACTAGAAGCCAACTCCATCGATCAAGCTAGCTGAAACTTTCTCTCCCTCTTCTTCTCATGCTACCTGTCACTCTCCTTTAACTCCTCCGGTGACTTTCTTTTATTTGAAGATAGTTTTTTGCCCGGCGCTCACGGGCAAACGGGAGCCTGCGCGCGCTGGCTCTGCAGTAAACAGCTGTTTGCTTTTCACCCAACAACGACAACCGCCTCACGAAACGCTATGTTGTAGCGTTAATAAACGAAACAATTTAACAACATTGCTTGTCAAAGTACCTATACCACTGGACACATTTTTTTTTTAAAGCAATATTTTTAGTGGCCCGAGCGGGCAAGTGGAAAGTACGTTACGCTGGCCCGGGGTGTCTAAATAGTGCTTCCGAGCCAGCGGGCCATTTATAATGTCGAGCCCTGCTCTCTGTCACTGTGCATGTGTGTAATGTTTGTGTGCAAGTTAGACGGGGCCTGCGTGTGTGCCTGCGTGTGTGACTGTGTCTATGAGGGAGAAAGGAAAGCTCATTTTGGCCGCGGCGGGAAATTGATTTGACAACATAATACTCGATGTTCACGATATGGTCATTTACGACATCGCATTTAGTGCAATCCACGTTGTATCGTGTAAACTCGATATATCGCCCAGCCCTACCTGCAATAAGACTTTTAGTCCAAGACTTTGTGAGGATTAATTTCAAAAGTTATGATGCAATGTGTTTGTGTTTGGCTTTTCTTACTGAACAACATAACCTGCAGGGATGGGATCCTGTACATTTGAAAAACCTACTAAATTGTGTGTCAATCAACACAGGGCTCAGCGCTAACTTTTAAAAGTGGTTGCCAGGCTGGCAACCAGGCATCAGCTTTTGGTTGCCAAAACTGAAATACGGTTACCATTTTTAGTCACCTTATATTTTAAATAATTAAGATACTATACAGTTATGCATCAACGTAATAAGGAACATGTGACACAAAAGAATGTTCAAATGCTTTACAATAAGTAATTAACACAATTATTTGAAACCTAAGTGGTAGTAAACTTGTCCACCCTCAATTGCTGGTATAGAAAATACCAGTATTGCAGCTGTTATGTTCTTCACAGATCCCTCACAAATGAATTGAGCAAGTCACCAGTTTCTTGGTCATCCGTTGTCTCCCTTTCAAATGTGGGTTTTCTTGACCTTTGTGCTGACCCCCACCATAGATCCACTGGCCCTTCAGCTTTGAAGTCTTGGATTGGCCAGACTAATACATTTCTAATGTTAAATAAATTAAAACCATTCACATGCTAAAGTTTCGTTTTGCACTTTTATTTTGGTAGTAATAAGATCGGGACTCTTATTTAGGAACTTTTACCGGAAGTGGATGGACAACGGAGCAGAATGTATATATATATTTTGCCTCCCAAGACTTATGTTAACAAATAATTAGCATTTATCTCTTTTGGGGTGCACATTTAGCTGTTTGCTGTCCTTATTTCTTTATGTCAAAACTGGTTGCCACTGGCGACCAAAGGCCAAGAAGTTGTTGACATTTTTTCTGAATGGTTGCCAATGGCAACCTGGCAACCGTTACTGTTGAGCCCTGCCAACATGTCAAATCAACATTTACGTTTGATCTGAAAAGTCATGTTTGTATCTGCACTGGGAGGCTCAGTCTTTTTACCAGATGAGTAAACCATAACAATTTAACACGGTTCCCAAATGTCTCTTTCAAGGGTGAAGAGGCTGATGAAGATGATGCTTATCAGGTTTTGTCAACTATAAAGAGGATCACAGCTTTCCACAAGTAAGACATATATTTTTTATTTGAGTACCGTTTCCTCATGCCCTTCCCCCTCTCCAATCTCCTGTGCTAAAGACATAGCAATAATGTACCTCTGCTACATGTGTCTGAAACTGACTGGAGTTTTCCTCTCACCTGTTGCAGCGCACATGACTTGTCGGGGTGGGACCTGTTCACCAGCAACTTCAAGCTTCTCAACACAGGCATAGAGAATGGAGACATGCCCGAGCAGGTTAGTAAACATACACACGCGCAAAGTGAAATTTTGAGAAAAGTAATGAAGCTAACTCATCTGTGATTGATTTTCTTCTCTTCTGGTGAGCAGATAGTCATCCACTCTCTGCAGTGTACCCACTATGTGATCCTGTGGAACCTGGCCAAGTCCTCTGAGGGCAACTCCAAAAAGGTGAGGTCTAAAAGACAAACTTCATAGCCCTATTCTGCACTGTTTTTAAAGAGAACTTGAAAGATCAATGTTAACACAAATTAAATCTGTCTTTTCTATACAAAATCAGGACGACATGATTACCCTGAGGAAGCAGATGAGGGCGTTCTGTATGATGTGTCAGCGCTACCTCACCAATGTCAACACAGCTGTCAAAGAACAGGTGACACACACACACGTGCATATGACATTGACATGTGTAGCAGCAGTCGTTGCAAACATCTTTGATGCATATCTTTAACGTGGACCATCTGCGCCTCACAGCTGATGTATAATATAAAATCCCCTGTATCATGTTCTCAGGAACATCACTTGCAACAAGTGATTTTGCACTGCTCTTGTCCACACTGACCTTTTTGTCTCCTTCCTCCCTCCTACAGGCATTCACCATCCTGTGTGATCTCCTTCTCATCTTCAGCCACCAGATGGTGTCCGGAGGCAGGGAACACCTGGAGCCTCTGGTCTATTCCCCCGAGGACTCGCTGCAGGTGGAGCTGCTCTCATTCATCCTGAACCATGTCTTCATAGACCAGGACGATGAAACAAACAGCACAGGTACAAATGACCAAGTCAGGCAGCTCATTTACTTTCTGCTCCGCTCCCAAAGCAAGGGCAGCAAGTAAGGGTGGTCCACTAAGTGCCTCCTTCTGAGCGCCAGGGTCTTTTCAATTGTTGCGTCTTTTTTGCAGATTCTTGATAAACGGTTTACACCCAGCGTCTTTTTTTTCTGAGACCTCTCCTGTTTTTGTGTGCCTGCTCCAAGCCCTGGCAGTTAGAAATAGTTTAACATTTTTGAGAAAAGGTTTGGTGACATCCCTATTTAAAAACTGGAGCAGTAGCTTGTTTATAGCCTCGGACAGAACGGACCTATCATAACAGAGATGGAAAAGCACATTTGGGCCGGACCTTGGATGTTGTTGCCGAGGAGTTTTGTACTTTTATTGCCGCACGAGGATTGTCCTCCTCGCTCTACGTCTGTCAGACTGAACGCTGAAGCTCATTCATAGAAAGTGTTAGAGCAAGCATTCCCAGGTTCACCGTAATGGTGCGAATTGGCGATTCTGGTCTGTCATACTACAGTGGTGAAACGATCCTCTTCCGGGCGCCTTTCTGCTAGATACAGACGCTATGTGGACACATGCACTTTTTGCAAATCGGCCAATGTGCAGCTTGTAACTTTCCCTTTTCTTCTCCAATCATCTCAGACGGGCAACAGGATGACGAGGCGCTAAAGATTGAAGCTCTGCACAAGAGGAGAAACCTCCTCGCTGCCTACTGTAAACTCATCATCTTCTGCGTGGTAGACATGAAGACGGGAGCGGACATCTTTAAACAGTACATGAGGGTACGTTCTGATCAATAAAAAATGGCCAATAATGAACTGTACACATGCAGCAGATGGTACATTGTCTGTCTTATCATTACACATATAAATCCTTTCGTCTACAGGGATACATGTTAATGTCTGAGTAATGTTTCCTCGGTTCTTTGCAGTATTACAATGATTATGGAGACATCATCAAGGAGACTATGAGTAAGACTCGGCAAATCGACAAGATTCAGTGTGCCAAGACGCTCATCATCAGTCTGCAGCAGGTCAGTCACCACACTTTTGCTCCCTTGTTCATTCTTTCAGTCACTTTTAATTGTTTCGTCCTACTTTGTAAGAGATGGTTAGTCTTATGTTTTCCTCCTCTTCTCCTTCTTCTAGCTGTTCCATGAGATGCTGTCTGAGCTGGGCCACGGGTTCGACCGCTCCTCCTCTTTATTCTGCGGAATCAAAGAGTTGGCTCGACGCTTTTCTCTAACATTCGGTCTCGACCAAGTGAAAACCAGGGACGCTATCGCTATGCTTCACAAGTAAGGCTTCGTTCCACTCCTGTTACATTTGTTGGCTTGGCATCTGGGAACTGTCACGTTAGACAAATGACCCTTTGATTAGCGTGCTTCTGCTCGCCATGTTGTTCTTTCTTCTGGATCTATGATTGCCCTAAGTGATATAATGTTGCACTTTTGCCTTTCCCAATAACCCGTACATGTTTTCCCAACTCTAAAAAAATCAAACGCGCAGCAGAGAAACAGATCCACAAACACACGACTCCTCTGTTGCATACTTGATCCAGAGCAGCACAATGTGTTCCGTATCTAGCAAAATGTGGGCCTCTCAGTTTGTAACAATGCTAACTTCTGTGGCTAAATCATGTAATTCCCACCAGCGTGTTTATAGACTATCTGTTGGAGTGACACATTTGACCTTTTTAAGAAATACATATTGTTTCGAGTGTATTAAAGGCTCGCAGTCCTCCACATTTGTAAACACACCAGCGTCATCACAATTCGTTTCTCATGTGGATTATAACGGGATCATCTCGGCCAGGTTCCAGGAAATCTCATGTATGCACATTTGTTACGCTAGCTTTTGCGTCCCGTACACTTGTGCAACACATGGGCGCAGTATGTAACGGGATATGCCAGATGTGCCACAGGCGGTAAAGAAATGACAGACATGCTAAACAAGCTTTTTTTCCATCTAGTATTTAAGATACTAAACTGTACAAAATGTATGTAGTGCTGCATTACATTATTGCAGTGTGAACACATTATGATTGAATGTGTCACTTAGTTCTGATTGTGAGAAGAACAGACTGCTATGTAGGCTTTAAAGAGTTAACACGGCTAAAGAACATTCTTCAAATCTGTTGGATTTGTTTCGAAAAAGTGAGCGAAACTCTTTAATCATTTCATCTTTTTTTTTCAATGAGAACTGATCCAATAATGATCAATCTCTCAAATACCATGATTCATATCGCAGGTGCAAATAATTCCAAAATAATCACATTAAGTATTTATTATATGTATTCCAAACGTTCACTCAATCTGTTGATAAAAGGTATTAAGAGAGGTACTGAGAGAAGCTTCTTAAAAACTCAGCTCTTAAAAGCCGTTTAACTCGAGCTGCTGGACTTAATGTTTTAAACTAGCACAACATGACCATGGTTCAAAAATACTAACTGAATATATTACATGTGACATTTTCCGTCTGTTAGACTTCATTTTCCTATATGACACTACACAGTCGGAATGAAATATTTTATGCCCATGACCTTTTGCTCAGTGTTTCTCTTCTTTCTCTCTGTCTCTGTGTCTCAGGGACGGTATCGAGTTTGCGTTTAAGGATCCAAGCACCCAGGGAGAGGGAGGCCCGCCTCTCAACTTGTCTTTCTTAGACATCCTCAGCGAGTTCTCCTCCAAGCTCATGAGACAAGACAAGAGGACTGTGTAAGTGTTTCCCTTCCGAGCCGACAGTCGGGGGTCTTCGGTGTGACAGGTGTTTGTGACAACTGGTGCAACTGGTGTCTCTGATGCGTGCAACGCGGCTCTTTCCCCCCCAGTTGGAATGTGCACCTGGTTGTCTGCAAAGATGCATGAGTTTCTTCATCTTGTTTTCTGCTTCTCCTCAGCCACATGTACCTGGAGCGCTTCATGACGTTCCAGATGGCGCTGCAGCGGGAGGACTGCTGGCTGCCCCTCATCTCCTACAGGAACTCCCTGCAGGCCGGCGGCGATGACGACACCATGTCGGTGATGAGCGGCTACTCGAGCAGAGGGTCCTCGGTCCGCTCCAAGAAGATTAAACCCCCGGCTGTTACAGCTGGAACCTCAGCAGCCAAGAGGAAGCTGCCAGAAGGTATCCCCCACTCAGGAACCCACACAATCATTATGCCTTTTTGACTACGTAGAATCATGAATCAGAATCAAACTAATTTATTTATCCCCGGGAACATTTTCTTTCTGTGAATGTTAATCCTTTTTTTGCATGAAATAAATAAAAGACACATTTCAAAAAACTAATATTAATTAAAAGTTTAATTAAATATGCAATAATAAAGTTAAGTGAAATATACAAACATAAGGCATTAAAGTAAACTATCCAATAAAAAGGACCACATATTTATACAAACATAAGAATAAAAAAAGCAATAAATAGAAAATAAAAGTAAAATTAATTAAAATATTAATAATAGCATAATAGGGGTTTCAAAAACAGGTTTCAGATCAGTCATGGCAGGCAGATACATACATTGTGTAAAGCTTTAAAACTTTACAACAGCGTTTTTGTTTATCTATAAACATCACCACTCCCTACCAATGCACAAACACTGAACCATACACTTTAGAGCCCAGGTGTTCATGTGAACCATATACATTAGAGTCCAGGTGTTCATGTGAACCATATACATTAGAGTCCAGGTGTTCATGTGAACCATATACATTAGAGCCCAGGTGTTCATGTGAACCATATACATTAGAGTCCAGGTGTTCATGTGAACCATATACATTAGAGTCCAGGTGTTCATGTGAACCATATACATTAGTCCAGGTGTTCATGTGAACCATATACATTAGAGTCCACGTGTTCATGTGAACCATATACATTAGAGTCCACGTGTTCATGTGAACCATATACATTAGAGCCCAGGTGTTCATGTGAACCATATACATTAGAGTCCAGGTGTTCATGTGAACCATATACATTAGAGCCCAGCCCATTAGTGATGTTACAGCAGCAGGGCTGGAGCCCAGATTAACCCAGATGCCCGGCAATCTGATGCAGAGGAGATTAAACAGCAGATGGTGGTCGGCTCCTGTCTGTGTTCGCTAAAGGTTTACTGACGACCAAGGATGTTCTCATGATCAGTTATCTGCTTGCATCATATACAAGCCCAGTTTGAGTCTGTTTACGTGGGAGAAATGTAACAAAATGAAGTGGGGGGGGGGGGGGGGGGTTTAAGTCAACTTAAACCCACTTTGAATACAAAAGTTCAGACAGACATCTGTAGATCATGACATTAATTATTAATGATAGCCTATAGCTTAGAACAAGACTGCCACATGTAGGCCTACGTCTAACTAAAGCAAATGATTCAAATAAGGAGATAAAATAATACAAATGTTATTGGAAAGTTTGCATGAGGGGATTATTCAAAATGTTATTTCTTGTTGAATGATGAAAAGCAGGCCCTTCAGTATATCAGTTCACCAGTATTACGGTCATGTTCTTGGTATCACACTTAGCCTAACACTGGCATAGGATATGGTACTAGGAACAATGTCATTTCAATTTTGAGAAAATATATGACTGGAACTGCTACAGAAAATAATATTAAAATGATATAGGCATTAGGACTTTAAAATTGAATTGCTTGTAAAGGTTTTAGCTATAGAAAAAGGACAAATGATGAAGATCCCTTTCTTTGTGTAACGATATTAAATAACAATCCTTAACTTGCTAACTTTGATTTGAAGTTCAGTATAAAGAGCTTGGGAGGAATGTTGGCCCTTGAAAGCAGCATAATGGAACGTGAAGTGTGAGTTTTGTGCAGCCTCTCTCACACTCTGACCTTCCCCTGCAGAGGAGACCAGCAGCAGCGAACCCTGGCAGCAGAGCATGCAGACCCCCATCATGTTGCCGTCCCCCCACCTCACTTCCACTGCCATGCGAGACCCTAAGAGGGGGCGTGATGACAGCTTCATGGGAGTGTACCCCCTCCCCCAGGACCAGCCGCAGCCCCATCAACTACCGCAGCACCATCAACAGACGCCGCAGCACCAAACCCCCCTGGACTACAAGTGAGTGTTTGTCAGCGCCTCATTCCCGAGCGGTGATGTCACAGTAACAAGGGGGTACTGGTTCATTAAAATCATCTGAGTTACATAAAAATGTGTACTTGTATTAAAACTACTTCACTATAGAATATTTATTTCCTGCACACTAAACCAGTTTTACTAAAATGTTTTTTTCTAAATACACTTCAGTGCAGCACTGAAATTGTTCTCCGTTACAATTGGATTCTCCTTTTGATAAATTAACAATATTCAAATAAAAAAATACATGTTTTCAAATGATAATTTTTCAGTGCAAAATGAATAACCGGTAAACATAAAAGTAGTTTGGACTTATAAAAGTTCAGATTCATGACAAGTGTTCACTCTTTCCAAATGTCCTCAGGGTGCATTTATGAATAGGAGTATTTAAATCAATCTTTCAGTTCCACTGTTAAAAACATCAAACTTTTCACAAAAAAATGTGGCACGGAATATTCATACACTTTGAACATTGGGGAAAGAAAAGGGTTTTTCTGTGGATTTCAGTTTTGCCCAGGAATTTCACAAACTGTTTTCTTTAAATGTGTTGTCCTTGAACCCTGAAGACTCCTACCAGAGGTTTCTATAAATGTATCGAGGCCAGGCCCATCATACAGTTGAGTTGATCACTTCTTCTCTACGAATGGGATCAACGGACTAGAATATGTAGCCAAACTTCATTAGGATAGTTAATTTCTGAGGGTGAACGGCTGCAAGATGCTTGTACTCAACACCCTGCCAAGTGTTGCTCCTGCTGGGACAGTGACTGAGTAGTTCATTTATCCGACCTGACTTTTCATAGGCGCCAGGCCTGGTATTTCAGTCTGACATCATTGTAGTATCTCCAGTTTAATTACCAAACACATGTGGAGTAAAAACCGTTGTGCGTGCAGTTCCCAGGTGACGTGGATGCTGGCTCAGAGACAACAGGAAGAAGCACGCCAGCAGCAGGAAAGAGCCATGAACTACGCCAAGCTCAGGACGAATCTGCAGCACGCCATGTAAGACACACACACACACACACACCTGCACATGGTGTGAACATTGAAGTTACGTTTCCATAATTGAACAACTGTTTGTTTTTGCAGTCGTCGCGGCACTGGGCTGATGGAGGAAGACGAAGAGCCAATCGTGGAGGATGTGATGATGTCATCAGAGGGCCGCATGGATGACCTCAACGAAGGCATGGACTTTGACACCATGGACATTGATCTGGTAAGAGGCGCATTTAACTCAAAGTGTTTATTCATTCGTACCTAAATAAAAAGGCGGTGTTCTTTTAGTTGGTACAGGCAAGAGATGCACATAAAGGACACAACAGTATGATGAAATGTACCAGCTCACTCGAAAAATAAATGATAATATTGAATAAATAACAAAGAAAACGGACCCTGTAAAGCTCAAGAATTCAAATAAATGAAGCCGAATGCTCTAAAGTCCTCTCTACAGCAGCTGTGATACACTGGCTTTTCATTACTAACACCCTGTTGACTTCTTAGATCTCTGGAGATCAGATTCAACAAACAGGAAAGTATTCTTCAGACACTTAGTCAAACGGCCATTAGGAGGCAACATTAGCTGCTGTTGTTGCTACAAATGTAACATCTGGTCCCGGACATTAAGGCCAGATGTTGCATCTGGAGAATCATCACGGTCTGATTATTTTGCAGTCGCAATACTAGATATCTTTTCAAACAGCCAGAAACAGTTGAAATCTGATTTCAATTCTGAGATATTCTGAAGACAATCGTTTTCAAAACCTCAAAAATCTCCAAAAGCCCTTAAAAAGTCCCAGAAAGCCTTATTAGTGGATGGCATGCTATCCTGAAGCTGGCGCCAGCTCACAAGTGGCCGGCCAAAGACCTCATGTGGAGACACACAAGAAACTTTAACTGCCGTTAGAAAGCCGTGTGGTTCGGATCGGCCAGGGAAACGCATTCATTCCATGAGATTTGACTTCTCATCGTCTCTTGTTTATCATTTTCTTTTGAATGTTGAACTCGAAGACCACCGATCAAGATCTTTTGTTTTATGGCCACATAGTTTCCAGAATGTGTCAGCCCCCTCCCTCAGTTTTTCCATTCGGCTTGATTTTTATTAGCACTCAGCTAACTACGTTAGCTTTGCCATGGCTCAGCCCAGAATATATTCTGATTGAATTACACTTGGTTACTGGTTTTGTTTGCATTCTCTGCCTACATGGCAGCTATTCTTAGAATACACTGATTTGTTTTCCATGCAAAAATCCATAACAAAGCAGCTTGTGTTCATATTAGCATGTAACATCAAAATGAGCAAAAAAGACAGGAGATCATCAAAGGGAATTGTTGGCTGTTGAAGGATGTATCTGTTTGTTTTAAAAGATGAAAGACGACTTGTAAGCGCAACATGACTCATTCATTTCACCGGTTACCCTAACAACGCAAAAGCACGATGTATGATGAGTGAGAACCAAATGTTATCCCAGAGAAAGGTCTATTTGGATTCTTCCCTTATGCTGCTTTCTGTCTCAATAATCCAGATGTCATGTTGAATCAACCAAGAAATTGCCCTAGTTTTGCACTCCTCATGCTGCACATCTTTCAGAATTGAGATGTATGAGGACAACGCTGCAGATATCTGCTGAAATGATTTATCCTCTTTTTATTTAACTAATACAGCAGGTTTGCTGAAATCCATATTATCACAGCGTTGGGCAAAAAAGCAGATGGAGCAGGAAGAGTTTGTGGAATATTTTTAAATTGGGGCTTGGCGATATGACTAATATCATACATTATGATATTGTCTATCAGATAGCTCTATAGGTATTGCAATATTTGATGGTTGACCTTTGACTCTTAATCAAATATCATCAGTAATGTGGATTTTATGACTAAGTGGGAAAAGGCCCATAATAAAATTGCTTACAATAAAACACATCATTTGACTGTTTCACCCTTTAAAACAAGACAAAGATAACAATTCTGCAATTACAATCTCAAATCTTAGACCATATCTAGTCTCATATCACCATATCGATTAGGGATGCACCGAATATTCGGCCACCGAAAATTATCGGCTGAAAATGGTTAAAAAGGCCCTTTCGGCCGAAAGGGTTTTAGCACCGAAAAAATATCACCGAATGTCAGAGAACAGGGTTACGTTGATCATACTCCGCATATTTGTCCGGGTGTTTTGATTTCAAGTGGTGGAGTAATCCCGAAGTGGGGAAAGTCTTTGCAGTTACACCCCCTCGAGAAATGTCAGCTGAACACGTTTTACAAATCGCAATCCGCGCCTCTCTCTCTGATATTTTGAAATATCTCCAAGCGGCAGACATGTTGGCTGTGAGCCAGCCGCAACAGCGAGCATGGTCGCGCGCCGTGCTTGTCGCCGCGTTTTGATTACGTCATCACAACAACACGTTAGGTTACCAAAGTTATAGGTGCATTTGTTGTTGTTGAAGGCCTGGCTGTTACAGTCTTTATTTACACTATTTTGTTGTAGGCCTACTGGCCTAGATGTTTATGCAGTTTTAAAGCCCCTTGGCTTTGTTCTGAATGCACTTTGTTGTAGTTATCCTACAGAGAAAAGAAAATGCGCTTGACTTGGAATTAATGTACTGTATGCATTCAAAAGTGCTGAATAAAGGTTTTATGGACCCATAATAGTGATTATTATTTAAGTTAAGTTTTGCCATAATCATGTCTTTTTCCATAATCAGGCAGCTGAACAACATTGGTAAAAAATGTATACATTATATATATATATATATATATATATATATATATATATATATATATACACCGTAATTTTCGGACTATAAGGCGCACCTGAATATAAGCCGCAGCAGCTAAATTGAATGATGTGTACATATATAAGCCGCACTGGACTATAAGCCGCAGGTGTTTTAATGTTTCATTACCATATGTAAGGGTTCGTGCACAGAGGGGATTGTCGGGAAAGAGATGGCTGTTTGAGGAAGCTCCCATTTATTAACATTTCAACAAACAAGTTGCATATTTGCATAACGTATTCAAGTGTTACCATTTAGTGCAATAGTAGCTACAGAACATGTACTGTGCTGTGTAAACTGTACTGTATCACATAGCGTTTCAGACACACAAACTTTTCAACTTTCAAACTTAAACTGTGCGCTCCCAGCGCACGTACCGGCAGTGATCTACAGCAGCGGTTTTCAACCAGTGGTACGGGGACAAACTGTCTCGCTCTCGTAATGTCTGTCTGTCTTGCTCTCGTTCTGTCTCTCGTACCACTCTCGGTTCCACTTTTACTTTTGCGCGCTACCTGTCTCACTCTTTTCCGGCCTCCAGCTTTTCCTGCTGGAACCCGCCGCTTAAAGGTGGGGGTCTGCGGACCGGCCATAGAGTTAAAGGTGGTGGCCGTTAGCTGTAAAAATCCATAGATTAGCCGCACCGTTATATAAGCCGCAGCGTCGAAAAATGGGAAAAAGGCGCGGCTTATAGTCCGAAAATTACGGTATATATTTCTATATAAATATTTCTATATATATATTTCTATTAATCGTTTTCGGCATTCGGTTTTCGGCCAACTGTTTCCTATTTTCGGTATTGGTTTCGGCCAAGAATTTCCCATTCGGTGCACCCCTAATATCGATATTGTATTCATCACCCAGCTCTACTCTAAACACATTTTCTCTCTTCCAGCCGCCCTCGAAGAACCGCCGTGAAAGATCCGAGCTCAAGCCGGACTACTTTGACCCTGCCTCTATCATGGATGAATCGGTAGGTTGCATCTTCTCTCTCTCTCTGTGTGTGTGTGTGTGTGTGTGTGTGTGTGTGTGTGTGTGTGTGTGTGTGTGTGTGTGTGTGTGTGTGTGTGTGTGTGTGTGTGTGTGTGTGTGTGTGTGTGTGTGTGTGTGTGTGTGTGTGTGTGTGTGTGTGTGTGTGTGTGTGTGTGTGTGTGTGTGTGTGTGTGTGTGTGTGTGTGTGTGTGTGTGTGTGTGTGTGTGTGTGTGTGTGTGTGTGTGTGTGTGTGTGTGTGTGTGTGTGTGTGTGTGTGTGTGTTAAAAGGAGTTCAACTGTATGTGAGGAAATGGAGAATGGATGTCTTGCAAACAGTCCCATTACACAGACCACTTCAGGGCACGTTGTGTTTGGGGGTGCTGAATGAGGAGGTGCAAAACATTTAGACAAGTCCCGCTGACCAGCCTGCACGCTCCGCCGCCAAACACAACATCTCTCATTGGTTGGAAAGCCAACATTTAGCCTGTGTAAACACGCCAATTTTTCATTTAATTCCGAATGCACTGCAGGCATTTGATTCCTGTTCCAGCATGTTCCAGCCTCAGGAAGCCTCTGCGCTCGTTCTCACACCGAAACGCTCCCACTCTGCCTCGCTGTAGCACTTAGAAAATGTGTCTGTTTTATGTCAACTTTTGAGTTATTTCATAGTCACAAAAAGCAGCAGAAAAACTGTTTTCTTCTCACCAAACACCGAGCCGTCTGGTTCTATTATGCTTTTTCTGAGAGAGGAACCAACATGCAGAAGACTTCGCTGCTTTCAGCGCTGCACACAACCTGCTCACAAGAACTCTGTCTTAGATCCCTTTTTGCCTGATATGAATTTGAATTCTAAAAGGTTTGACAAATGATCAGGCTGTGCTTTTTGATCACAATGTGCTTCCTTGCTGGGCTTGGAAGAATCTGAATAGGCCTGGGTTTTGTTTGTCTAGCTTAGATTTGTACAAAACCTAATAAATGGAATAATGTTCGTCATAACATGCATGCAGAGCCAAATAAAACACACTAGCTTATTCAAATGTATGGCATGATTGATAAAGAAACATTTTATCAGTTTATTTATGAATCTAATGCGTGAGCAAACTATAGGAAGTCAGAAAGTCATTCGACTCCGTGCATCGTGATATTAACAACATTAAAAACAGCTTGCTATTGCTACACTTACTTTGTGTTGGTGGCTGGCTTCAAGAATCACATTCGTTACATTTGTTTCGTTGAATCTTTGACATTTAAAAAAATAAATAATTAGATGACCCAACCAGTTTGGTTTTGACTAAGTATGACCAAAGTATTCCTATTTTTAAAGTTGTGAAACTCAGTTACTTCTCTTTTATAAAACATGTCAAATGCAACTCGTACATTTCATCAATTTGCATACTTTGTCTAAAAGGAGTAAATCATACCATACTGTTTTCTTAGTACCTACCTGTCTTGTGCCTACTGATTTCTTAAATGTCTTTGACTTGAACTGGTTGTTACTGCTCTCCCCCTCTCCTCTAGGTCCTCGGGGTGTCCATGTTTTAAGCTAATCTCCAGATGATTTTGACGCTGGGATAACAGAAGAGGCGCTTTGTATTTAAAGAGAATTTTAGATGTGAAAACAAGTGTTTTCTGTAAGAAAAATCCAAAACTACAAAAAAAAGAAATCAGGCTTGTACTCCACGTGGACCAACGACGACCCACACTCAGTGTTGCTTGCTCAGAGAGGACATTGTTTCAAATATTTACTTTTATAATCTTGGGTAAGCTCTTCCTGTTCAGAGATAGTGTGACAAGCCACTTCCAAACCTATTTAGAAATGAGACGTGTCTGAAGAAAAATACATAATAGCTTTTTTTTTTTTTTCCTTTCCTTTTTTTTAAAAACGGGGTTGAATTGGTGTTTTTAACTTAAGATACATTTTTGTTCATGTCTAACCCTTTTTACAATTGTAGTAAGTTACCAGGTGTGAAGTAGTAATTTATAAACAGACTGTAGTAGCTTGCTCGTACTGTGTTAGCCAGGTGGATGGAGGTCTTTATGTTTCTGTGCTCCTCCCTCCATCACGTCCTTGTCCCTGTTGTTGGGCCTCTTCTCGGTCCTGTAACCACTGGTGGTTAAGGCGGTGCGGTGTCACGTAGAATCAGTCCCCTTATGCTGTGAAGATTCCCCACACTGTTAAGCAGTAAGTCCCAGAGCTTACCCCAAGATTTGGACCACTCCGTAACCCTGCATCTACTAGAGAAATGTGCCCCCCCCCCCCCCCCCCCCCAAACAAAGAGCAGATTTCTCTCCCAGTAGTGCCACTGTGTGGGCTCTGGCAGATAGCAGCTCACTCAAAGAAATACACTTTTTTTTTTTTTTCTTCTCTTTAAAATCCAGCAGCATAATGTTGAAATGGGTATCTACATTTTAAATAAAAGTTATATATGAATCGGTGCTGATTTTATATATGTGCTTTTGGTTTTTCTTATTTTCAACCTTCAGTCACAAAGTTTGAGAAATGTAAGTAAAACTAAAAAAAAAAAAAGGAAAAAAAATGAAAGCATGTGAAGCCATGCGTCAAGGAAGATTTTTAAATTTGTATTTTTATGTTTTTTCTTTTTTTTGTCTTGATAATGTCTTTGGGGGTTTCTACCTTTTTTCCTACATGTAAATTAGTTTGGATAAAACTAATGATAAGACTTGTGAAATTCAGCTTTAAGGTTTTTCTCAACATTAAACGGTCCTGTCACAAAACACTTAAGTGATTTCAAAGTCAAAGGTAGTCATTAAGACAATACTGAAGAGGAGAGTTATTCAGCAGCGCTGTGGCAGCTAGACAAAGCTTAGATTTTGACATATATTTGTCACACAAGTTTTAATGAAATGTTTTGTCTACTGAGGTTTTTATTTTGTAGTCATTCCATGCTTAAGCCTTAAACATGCTTGTGAAGGTCACCTTCTCTCACAGTAATCTTCCATGTCAGAGGATCGGTCGTGTTTAAAGGCGGATAATTGGCTTCTTAGGACACGAAACATGAGGCGGTCAGGTGTAATGTGATAAAGTAGATGAACAGCCTATATGTGTTTTGCCTAATTATTTTATGTAAGTAAAAAAGAAAATTCTTTTAAGGAAAAAGTACTGTTTATTGTTTGTTACTTACCACTACATTGGTATAAATTCTTATTAGATCATGTGTATATATATATACAAATTTAATTTTTTTCCCCCTTCCTTTTTGGCCATTTCTGTGTTTTTTTTCGTCCCCGTTTTTTTCTGCACTCTTGCCTACACTCTAAGTTGTCTATTATCCCATCCTCTTTCAGCCACTCTGTTTCTGATTTGTACTTGTCTGGAGACAGTAACTTTTGAATAAAAATCAACACATTTCATCTGTGGTACTTTTGACTTTTGGCCACATGGAACACTTGTTCTTAGAGTAATCCAGGTCGCACATGTCTCGTTATTTTTTTTGCATTATGTATTTCGGGTGGCATTTCACTTTTTCCCCACAAGGGGGCAGTATAGACCTAGGCCTACATCTGAACTTCAGTGCTATAAGTGTACATGGTGTCACTTTGTAATGCATGTATTTTTTTTCTCTTTGCACAAAAGGTTATGACTATTAATGATCAGGCACTCTGCTTTTCCAACGCACACATCTCAGTGCATATGACAGCCTTTTACATTTGTGTCGACTATCAAAGGGGGCCCATTGCAGCGAGGGTAATGTCTTGTTCTGCAGAAACAAAGAGTTGCTGTTATGATAAAAGTGAGGACACAAGGTAGCAGGAGAAAGGATGAAAGCAACAGAGACTTCTGTGTTAAGTGCATGATTAATAAAGAGGGGCTCAGATCAATGCGGGCCGATTACAGCGAGACCCATTCAACTCCATGTGTGTGATACATGAAGAGGTCCATCTATCACCTCGTCAGTCTGCCCGTCACATGTCCAATATTATAATATAAGGAAAGCTCTTACCTCTGCAATCGTCTCGTGAGCTGTCAGCTTTTTTTGTAACATGGCTATTAGAGGTGTTTAAACCTGTTTTATGAGGACCTTCTTTATGTCCAAATCTCCCGCTTCTTTACTTGTCTACTTTTCTCTCTAAAGTATGATTTCTTCTTACTTTGGAATGCACCATATTTGATTTTTAACCACATGCTGACATTTTTCAACACATTTTTGGCCAATATTGATACATGCATATGTTCTTCCACCTAACACCAGGCCCCTCCTTTAGTGGAATTAACATCATTATTCTGACACCAAATGAGAACATATGCTTTACAGATTGTGGCTAAAACTCAATAATGTAAAGTGAAGGAATTGGAGCCCATTATTTGGCTTTGTAGAAAAAAAGTTAAAACTATGCAAAATCTGCCTGCACTTCCTTTGCACTACTCGCAACACTTTAATGCATTTTGCCAAAGTGCTAAAAAATAAGCAGCTTCAGTTCTTAGTAAAAAAAAAAAGTGTCTCTCTTTAAGTCAGAGTATTTTCTGGATGAAAATGAACCACTGCATAGATGTTTTCTTACTTGTTTACCTGCTTAGGCTCGTTCCACATGCGCATAATTGAATCAGTCGTCCGTGTTCGCAGAAATGTTTAGTTTGGTCTGGCCCAAATTTAATTTGAAGCCTCTTTCGACCGATGACATGCAGATATCTTTGTGCATCCCTTGTTCCGACAGCAGTGTATCTTCTAGCTCTGAGTTAGGTGAACTTGTGTTTCTGGGGTCAGGGCTGCTCAGTTTAAATCAGAGCCACAGGGCTCCTGGCTTATATTTACTCCTGATAACCCAAGGGCCTCCACAGACCCTATCAGTTGAGCTGCTGTTGAGACCTCAAAGAGGGTCAAGGAGGGTCTGGGACTCATGATCCACACACGCATGTGCAGATATCACTGGGGAAACTAACAAGATCTGACAAATACTTCATGGAATCTATATTCATCACCACCGCTCTTTCCTTTAATTGATTCTAACTCTCGGAGCTGCAGCACATGGAAGGGTAGACTTTTTTTTACAGTACTCTGAAAGAAGATAAACACAATTTTAATTCCACGGATTAATCGTAAATGAGAGCATTGGTGGTAATCTCCTCAGCTTGGAGGCAGCTGACCCTGGAAAATCTTTTAGCAGGACCTGCCTCAGATTAGGCCAACGGAGGCACGCAAACAGTAAGAATTCCAGGCCACTGACGCTCAAATGTCCAGACTCATTTTCTAGCAGTGCCTCATGGTGCAGTAAACCCCATGCCTGACATTTCTGTGCCAACTCCAACTCTGTGGCTGTGGGAGCAAGCCGTAAGAGTATTTATTCCATATTGTTGATATCAGAAGGCAATGTGTAAGCCAAAATGCTCACTTGCAAACTAGTATTGTCTTCTGACTTTAGTCTAGTTAACTATTTATACACACTGCTCAAATATTTAACTAGTTAAGGCGAAATGTTCACTTGTCACAGTGCTTATGTGTCTTTCGGCAGCACTAGTTAAGCAAAATGTAGGCTACGAGTTGACTAGTGAGCTGAATCCATATTTCACAAGTTAAGAGGTTAGCAACTCTAGCTAATTTGTAAGACTTTGAAACTAGTGGATGCGTTTGGACTTTGGTGCCACTGGTGCGGCGCCTGTCGTCACTAGTAAGGCTTATTTAGCTTGACAAAAGTGGTTGCTGAAAAAGATTGACTAGTACCAGTTTTTGTTCAACTACCGAGATGGAATAACAAGCTTGTTTAACCAATTGTCCAACTAGGGTTAGGGTTAGAGCCAACTACTGGTAGACACTGCTATCTGATATCAAGAAAATGAAATACAAAATGTAAACGGCTTGCAAAACGCCAAGCACGCAATAAAGATGTCTGGGATCCAAATAAGCTTGAAAATAATCTCTCCTGCATTAAGAGGAGGACGCTCTGTGGGCCGTAACGGAGATGTCAAGGTGAATGTGAAATGAAAAAAGGTATCAATGGCGTTCATTATGAGGAGCAGGTTTCATGAGACAGGCCAGAACAGGTCAGAGATTCCTGTGGAAAGCTATGAATAGAGCGGCGTGGGAACTACTGTCCTCGTTCCGTCGGTGTTCCCCGTATTGACACACGGGCAGAACAGCTAAAGGTATGCTGAATGAGTGAACGAGTGACAGGCTTATTGTGTTTATAGGACAGAAGCAGGAGGATTAGTGCCCCTTTGACACTGAGGGCTGGGATGGTCCAGTGTGTGGAGGGAATCTGTCATCAGCAGAGCTGCAGGTGGTCTGGTGGTTCATTGGGCCCCGTGAGGCAGGAAAACAAGAAAAGATGTCAGTTGGGAGCAGGGTGATATTTACCCGGGGTTACCATGAAATCTGATTCGCGACACCTTCTCTCCTCACCTCACATCATTGTAGTGAAGCCACTTTCACTTGTCCCAGTGGAAATAATGATGGTTTTCAATTAGAGGGAAGCTCTTTGAGCCTGTGTGTGAGCTAGCACTGTGCCGAGTAGCGCTATAAGTAGATTCTCTCAAGTACAATTTTGAGGTACTTAATTTAAGCATTTCCATTCCCTGATACTTTACATCCACTCCACTTTAACTCCCAGTTTGATATTGTGATTTTTATTCAACTACATTTTCTTTGTGACAACATTTGTATCAAATTTTCCTGTCATCTTCACAAGATAACACAAACGTACAGATACAAACTGTACGATTGTAAATCCAGACAATCTTTTGGAGTCCCTAGCCAATTCTGCCCCCACCCCTCTTCCTATTCCACAGATATTATAGATGTTGTTTGTTTGCAATAATACAAGTTCTTCTGTTCATACACTATGTTCCACTACATTCATTTGATACCTTTAGCTTTTGAAGATAGAGATTCAGATTAATGATACATATTCAAACCAACAAATCATTTATCATTGATCATTATGAGTCAGTATATAAATCATTGACTCTATAACTTAATAACATAATTCATCTCTTGGTGAAATGTCGACCTCCCCAGCAGCATTTAAGTACAAAGATAAGCTCTTCGTTTTCCATCAGCAGCTTTTAGGAGATAAATACATGAATGCATTGATTATTATGATCCAACAACATAATATTTATTCCAGTCTGCATGAGGAGTACTTTAGTATGTCGATGTTCAATATAATTTGATGCCAATACTGCTAACACTATACTGTACTTATGGAACATTTTGAATGTAGGACGTTTGCTTGTAACAAAGTATTTCAACACTTGTATTTTACATAAGTAAAAGATTTGGGTACAACTGACTGTGCCACATAAGGCTTACATTTCCTCCATTTTCGAATCCTTTGAAGCTTATTCAAAGGTGACCCGTGCAGATGACTGAATGCATTTCTATGACGAGCCAGCTCTGCTAAATCATGAGTCTCTGTAAAGTTTGGATGAGTGTCTTATAAGGGCGTGATGAGACAGGTCTAATAAAGATGACGAAGAGCTCTGCATGTCACAAGCCCCTGCCAGGAAACCCCGGTGATTTACGAGGCCTGGGACACCTCTGCTAATAAGACTCATCTCTTTAATTGGCTCTATGATATGACTGTGCAAATGGCTGGGGTGCGTGTGCACGTGTTAAATGTGCCTCCAATGTCCATTTGTGCATGCATGCGAGGGGTGTACTGGGTGTGTCTGCATGTGTTTGGTGGCCCATGCATGTGCCTGTGATTATTAGCTTTCCCTGCGAGCCAGAGATGAGGTAGTGCAGCCTCATTAGAAAGAGAGCGCTTCAATAGCCAGCCAAGATTTAACACCTCACCCAATAATAATTTATTCAATCTATTCTTAAGTATTGCATGCGCTAGTAGATAGGGGTTAGGTTATGTAAGAGTGCGACAGTGCCTAGTTTGAATGTGATATGATGATAATTATAAATCCGAGGGGGTTGACAGATGGCGGGGTACTTTAAAGGTTCAGCAGGTAGAAGTATTCCTACTCTGCTGCTGCCAGACCTCATCCCAGAGAGGAGAACAAAAGACAAGAAGAGAGAGTGCAGACTCGGTAAGAGAGAGCTGTTTCTTGTTAGCGCACTATTCATCAGTCATGTGAGGTCAGGGAACCCTGAGGGGTGGTGTGTGACCCGTCACCTCTCACCCCTGGCCCCGCCACAGCACCTGGAACTGAGGTATTTCCTCATAACTAATTGACTTGAAACATTTTGTCTCTGATTCACGGCTAGAACGTTTGAGGGCTTTTAGCTGCACGTTTAATTTAAAAGCCTTCCAAATGGTTGTAAATTTGAGTGGTAGGCCTATCTATATTGTACATCGCAGGAAAAATGTATCAGGCTGGTACGACGAGGAGTATTTGTATAGCAGGGAGTGGTTGGCTCAGGGCGAAAAAGGAGTGGAAGGCCTAGAGAGGAAGGAGGAAATGCAAGGGAGGTACAGGAGACAGAATGGCAGGAGGAGGAAGGAGGTCAGGGTCACAGCTGCGATAAAGAGGTCAGGATGAAAGATGTTGCTTCAGTCCGGCCGTGAGCAAAATAAACATCCTCCTAAAAATAGTTGGAAGAGCTGTTCATCCGTCCCCGCCGCCACTTCATCCAGCTGCAGAACTTTAGTCTGACCTGGAAAATCTGCTGAGTTGTCCTTGTCTAAGTTAATAATGCTGAAAATGTGTCCTTCGGGGGCCTTAATCCCGAGTTCATAGGTTCCGTTTGACAAACAGTCGATGATTATCTTAACCCCACCAATAAATATGACATGCCGGTCTTAACTTCATATCTGCCCCTGACCACGAAACCCTCAACTCTGACCTTTTACCCCCAAACCCGGGCTGGTGACCTGCCTCCACTCCATATGTCTTAATTTCCTGTGAAGAATTCCTCCGGAGCCGAGCTTGGAAATCACTTATAGGAAAGTTTCCTTCTGACCGGCTGATTGACAGATCACAGTGTGAGCGAGCCCCAATGCTCCAGGCAAATAAGACAAGCCAGAACACACACACACACACACACACACACACACACACACAGACACAGACACAGACACAGACACAGACACACACAAACACATATATGTCTCCGTTTGCCTATCTTTCATTCTCTGTTTCACTTTTTTTTTGTTTCTTTGCTTTTTCCGGTGCCCCTCCTGCCTTTATTTATGCCTGCAGAGCCACTTTGTTGTGCTTTTAGTGGCCGGGTTTGTAGATGGAGCAGATGCTGGAGCTGATATTCCCTGATCCTGAAGCGAGCCGAGATAAGAGCAGATTTATGCCAGAGTGAGGGTGCATGGGAGTAATTGCTGATGCTTTGATGATGCGGCTGAGAGCACTCGTGTACCCTCTGCTTCTTACTAACAAGGACACCCTCAGATTTAGGTTTTCCTCCCTTGGTTTAAAGTTTGTTTCTCACTGTATATATCTCATGTTGCCAACGGTGTGTTTGTGTAACAGTGCGTGCTGGGGTGCAATGTTTCCTCGTTGCTCTGTGGGGGCGCATGAGCACAGGCTTGTACATTAGCTGTGATTATTTTGCGTCTTTGTTTTAAAGGCGTGTCATACTTACAGCTGTGTGTGTGTGTGTGTGTGTGTGTGTGTGTGTGTGTGTGTGTGTGTGTGTGTGTGTGTGTGTGTGTGTGTGTGTGTGTGTGTGTGTGTGTGTGTGTGTGTGTGTGTGTGTGTGTGTGTGTGGGGGGGGGCATTACACACTACGGACCTCCTCCAGGATTTTTATGGCCTCTTTATTTATAGCTGCACACACTCATGCTCATGACATAAGCAGGATGACAGATAGCATTCTATCTGCAGATAAGGTTATCTCAATGTGATTTTCTATGGTTGGTATATAAAACGTAATTTCCCAGGAAACAGATGACAGCAACAGGAAATAAAATCACATTCACAGTGTGTTTTCTCCACAGGCATTATGAGGAATGGGGCTGCATGAAGAGCTTACGTATTACCTCTTAAAATATAAATATACGATCAAAGCTGCGGTTACACAGCACCTGACAGGGGGAAGAAAGGCAGCGCTGATGAGATAGTTGGGGCCACTTTATTCTGATTAGAGGTGGGCTCTAAATGGCTCTTCAGCTGAGCATTGAAGAGAGATTAATCATCTGTTCAGTGTCCCCGAGTGATGATGTCACCGAGGACATGTCAGCGACACAAAGTGGCTACAGTGACACGTTGATCCCGGGGGGGCTTTGCAGCCTGACCTGGCTCTTGACTGATGCGAAGTGGGCTCAGGCAGGACAGATACCTTGGTGAGGGGCTCCAACACACACACACACACACACACACACACACACACACATACACACACACACGGTCACACAGATGCCGAACCTCACAAAACACACACAAATCTTATCTGTTCGGCTGCCCTGGCCATCACCCCGGGCCTTCCTGTTTTTCTCAGGGGCCCCAGGACGAATTCCAACTCGGTGGAGTCGTGTGAGGCTGTTGCTTTGCTGAGAGAGCCACTTTGAGGAGTATCTACTGTCGAGAGAGGGGTGATAAGTGGAAGATCATTAGAAGCCCCTGAACTGGAGCCAAACAGAATTAGATGACGCAAGCCACAAGATCATAAAACGTGGGCCAAAATCAGTAAGGACATTGGGATGGAATTAGACGCCGAATCCCTCCGTGTAATTTAGCAACAATAATTTCTTCAGCACGTCAGCTCTGTGGGCTACTTGTTTCAGATCCAATCCCAGCCGCCAGTGCTCGGTTCAAAAGGGGGAGAGCAATGAGTCAGATCCTCTGCTCCAATTATATCTGCATCCTGCACTCTGCTCTTCTAAAACACACACATCCCCACACACGGGACAAAACACGCGCGGGCAGATAGACACCGTTTGAAATCCACACTACACGCATAGCTGCCAAGAAATGCATGTAGCAGTCAGAAAATAACAGCCTGGAAAACAGAATCACACATGCCGTGAGAACACACACACACACACACACACACACACACACACACACACACACACACACACACACACACACCCCCACACCCCACTTGAACAGGAGCTTGTTGACCATCATACAGCCAAGAGACTGTGAAGAAGGAGGGGTGGGGGGGTGAGCTCACAGAGGTCGCTTTGAAGTTTCTATTCAGGTCTTTGTCCCATTCAGACTGCTGGCAGTAGACATCTCTACTAGAGGCCCGGCCCCTCCCACCATCACACCGTCCCCTCACACACACTCGAAAAGAAAAGAAGGCACGTCCGCAGGTCCTGTCCATCACGCAGGCCTTAATTAGAGCGGATTCGAATGCACTCTTTTGTAGCCTCCTCACTCTCTCCTCTTTCTTTAACCCCCACCCGCACTCATTTTCACTCTCTTTCAACCGGCTCCCACCCTCTCTCTTTCTCTCATTCCTTTCCCTCTCTCCTCTAACCCCTTTTTCACTTTTGTTGCCCTCATTTTCTTGGCAGGGAGTGAGGCACCTCTCCAGACGTTTTCTTCTCCATGCCCTGAGCCCCCTACTATCCCCCCTCCTCTTCTTCTCTCGCTGCTTTCTCCCCCTCTTCCCCTTCCAGTCTGGAAGCTGAGTGTGACCTAATGTTTGACAGACAAGTAGCCTTGGAGAAAAGACTCATCTATCAGAGGCTTGTAATTCTATTAGAATGGACAGAACATCCCCCCCAGGCAAGCCTTTGGCATATTCTCTCCATCAATGTAGCTGTTTTCTAAACCCTCCGGGCCACAGGCCTACAAAATGCAGTTTACGCTAACAAATAATCACAGCCAGTTAATAAGGTGTGTGTCTCTGTGTGTGTGTTTGTGTGTCTGCATGGCCTAACTTTCTACCAGTTTTTTTTTCAAGGGGGAATTGTTGAGCGCAAAGTTCTTTTGATATTAAGCATCAAAGAACAATTTCTCTTTTTAAATTCTAATCTCTTCCGAGAGGCTAAAACAAGTATAATGCAGGGAACTGTGGCGAGTTAAGATAGGAGGATCAGAACCGGCTTCTAATCAAGATTGTTATCAAGATCCCCAGATGTTTATATGTAGACAAAGACGGCTACACGAAACATCCATTGTCGTGGCTTGTTATCAGACCTAATTACTGATATGAGAGGCGAAGAGAAGAGAGGAGAAGAGATGAGGTTTTGCTTACATCTCCTGCTGGGATGTTAAATTGCAGAGGACATGTTTAGCGCAGATTGTTATTTGTCTGTAATCAGTGCAACCCTGTCAGTCATGATGGTTGAGATGGAAAAAGGAGAGGAGGTGGAGTGAAGCAAGAGAAGGGGGAAAGAAAGAGGAGGAAGACGTCTGGACAGCAATCAAGCATACCGCAAACAGGAAATGCAAGTCTGAGGATGCCCCAGCTGTTGTGTTTCGGCCTCGCTGCTCTTACAGTTGAATCAAAGCAGCAGGAATAGCTCACACGACAACTTTTCAAGTGTCGCACTCCGAAAATAGTCCGTTTACATTAACAGACTTTTCCCACTATTATAACAAGCCTGGTGTTTGGAGTATTTCCATGTTGTTTGCGTCAATGCCCTAGTGTTTCCTTTAGTGAACACTTTACAGTGTGTGAGACGGACGGGAAACATGCTGCTAAGTGCTTATGTGTGTGGCTTTGAGAAGACGTGTTGTCTCACTGGTTAATGGCTGCTTGATATTGATTACAGCTGGAACGTCCGACTCACATGTTCCTATTCCTCTCCAGATAACGAGGGTTAACCACTCGACCCCTTACATGCCAAAGGGGCTCCGTTCATACCTGGATCCATAGCCCCGGCCTAAGCCACATGTCCCATAGCTCCAGAGAGGCCGCAGCCCTCGGGTCTCCGGCTTGGCCCGTAGATCACGGCCGTGTCATGGAGCCACACCAGAGGGAAATGTGCCAGACTTCATTAAGGGCAGATTAAAAGCAATCAGAGGCCACTTTAAGTGTGATTTATTTTCACTGTGAGGTTGCTGGGTCGACTGCAGGAACGCAGCGGCTTTACCCCGGAATGATGATGTCATGGTTTCATTGTTTGCGAAGTGTAAATAGCAGATTGGGAAGGAACTTTGTCCTCGGCAGCAGGGTTCATCTTGGAGTCTAAGAGAGCGGAAGACAAAAGATACACCCTCTTCTGCCTTACTGTCCCCCATTTTAGATCTGAAACAAATCAGAAGACGATGAAGATAGTATTCAATCGAAACCATTTTGCTTTTAATCATTCATTCAGAAAAGACAACATGTTCTCTCTTAATGAGAAGATTTCCTGCGTTCCTCTCTTTATATCATTATAAAATGAATATGTCAAGCTATATAACCGTCCACTTTTTTGATCCAGACTAAAACATTTCAACTATTGGTTGGATTGGCTTGGAATTTGGTAAAGATCTTCATGGTTCCCAGAGGATGAATCCAACTGAATTTCTTGATCCCTTGTTTTACATTAGAATCCAATGAGGTTGACTTTTTCTTCCCTTTAATGAAATATCTCAACAAATATTTGATGTATTGGTAAAATGTTGGTATACATAGTCATGGTTCCAAGAGGATGAATTCATCTGACTTTGGTGAACCCCTTGTCTTTCCGATCACGCCCCCATGAGGTTGACATATTTGCTTTTTAGTGACATTTCTGGACAACTATACTGGTTGGGTTGACATGCAATTTGGTATAATAGTCATGGTTCCAAAAGGATGAATTCATCTGAATTTGGGGTTTTCCTGTTCTTAAACAAGTTTTCACATACTTTGTGAAACATCTAAACTTTAGTAGGCTGGAGTGACACAACATATGGTACAGACATTCATGATCCCCAAAGGATGAATCCGATTGACTTTGGCAACGCCGTGTCTTTCCACAAACTCCCACAGGAAGTTGGCATATCAGTGACATCACTTGATAAGTAATAAATGGATTGTTATATTTGCTTGGAATTGTCATGGTTCCTGGCAGACTTTGGTAATGCCTTCACATTTAATTGTTCAATATCCCAAGATCTACTACAACAGGTAGATTGGCCAACACTTTTGCAGACATATTCATGTAGAGGATAAATCCTTACAGATTGTGGTGACTTTTGATCTAGTACCACCATTGAAATTGATATTAATATTAAAATGTCAACTTCATTAAATGTTTTAACAACTTTTGGATGGATAGCCATGAACCATGTTACATACATGCATCCCCCCCCTTCCCCTAGGAGGAAGTGTGACAATGAACAATAAAAGTAATCTTAACTTGCTGACTCCAATGGGAGGGTCTGAAGAGCGTCTGTGTATGAGCTTCAGTGATATGAAAGTACATTCACGCTATTTATAGAAGCACTAATCACGAACACCTATACACATGATGACCTCATTCCTTGGAAATGCCACTATTTTATAGGTGACTGTAAGAGGAGGGGAAACGATCTAATTGCCTACCGTGTGTCAGACTGAATGTGAAAGCTACGCTCAATACACTCCGAGTCCTTTATCCTTACGGAACCTTACTTTGTGTCACGTTGCATAAGGCTTTTCTGTTTGTGTAGAATAACGTGGACAGTCCAATACTCCTACATATCCCCCATAATCCTCTACTCATTATGATGCGCCGTTCTTCTGCCACATGTACTTTTAAAAGATTAGTTCTGATCGCTTCTCAAGGCACATGTCTGTATTGTATTGTACTTGGCTTATAATGTGTTTTTCATTCCACTGCTTCCAGGCTGTGGTTTGATCACACTCTTACAACAACAGCGTGGTATGTCCACCACTATCGTCCTGGAAACATATTCCTATTGGCTACTCATCTTAGTCCCACAGCTGTGGCCCTCGTCAAAGTTTTTGCACAGAGGCGTCTCATTGGCTCGCAGCAGATCAGGTATCTTTATGTGACTGTCTGATTGGCCGTTGAAGTATCAGGTATCCCAGATGTCTAGGCCATCAGACGGGACATACCAACTCTGTGGCAACTGGCCTGTTTGTTGTTACTATGACAACACTCTGATGGTCTCAGCCAGGCTGCTGAGGATGCAGCAATGGCAGAACTCCAGCAACACTTAGTAGTGTAAAGAAAGACGAAATGACCTCTGCAGACTTTTCCTCTGTTTTCCATGCACCTTGGAAGTAGCCAGAAGTGCATACTCTGATGCAGCCATGGTATCCTCACGCACACAGAAATATAAATACTCACAGACTGCATAATCATTTGGGTTTTGAAGCTGATGTTGAGCTCATTGTTTCGCAAAGATTTATGGGCTGTCAGGGCACAACGGGATGTAATAAGAAATAATTTCAGGAACCATAAACCATGTCTTTAAATGTCTCTTATCTCTCCTTTCCAATTATATTGAAGTCCACACTCCTGTATTCCTTCGAATCGATTTCATCACAACCATTAGGGGGCGGCATTGATTGGATAAATGCACTTAAATTAAGAAAAACTCTCTTTCTCGCCTCTCTCGCACGCACGCACGCACGCACGCGCACACGCGCGCACACACACACACACACACACACACACACACACACACACACACACACACACACACACACACACAAAGGGGGCACAGACATGGACATGATCAATTATGTGTCAAGCATTTCTTCCTCAATGAATGAATGGCCCAATGACTATAGGCTACCGACGGTCTATTGTCTATTGACACTAGAGACTAAGTTCTCATGCAGTTCATTATCCCAAAAGGGGACGACTAGAAGGAGATCCAAAGAGACCATTAATCATCATTGCTTTCAAAGAAGAGTAAAGAAGGCAGCCAAATAGCAGATACTGTAATCCTATACAGTAAATTCTATAGATTCTTGCGGGGGAAAACTAAATATAGAGAGGTTTACACTGAAATGATAGCCTCGGTATGGAGAGAAAATATTAGAAATTCACTACCGCTCTCTGACATAATTACAATTCCCTCTGGCGAGATTTTGATAGGCCTCTTATAGGAGTGTTATGGCATAAATGTTTAATCCCTGATCCCCGGGGACAAGCAGGTCCCGGTTTTAAAGGGGCCAAAGTTTTTGTTCTCCTGCTGACACTTTAACCCACAGCGTATCACGCCTACCAAAGCCTTCAGTATGACGAATAACTCCAAAGTCCATTTCAATTTGGGTTGATGGCCCGGGCTGAGGTGGTGGTGAGGGGGGTTGAGAAGTGGGGGTCAACCCAATAACAGACTCCCCTCCCTTCTCCCCCCCCTCCTCCTCCACGTCCCCATAAATGCCTTCGCTTCCTAGTTCGGACAGAGCGCTCTGATTGGCTGCGGCTCGCTCAGTGGGCTGTTCCCTCCGCGCGGCTCTCCGGCTCGGGTTACAGTTGAGCTCGAGCTGCTGCACTTAGCGGAGTGCACAGTGTTTTACACGGTTAAAAAAAGCAATACACCGGCATGGAATTGTTGCCGAGCGGATTTACAGCCACGGAGCTTGTCCGGTGAGCAGGTCTGCAATCCCTCGGCACTTTTTGTGTACGCAGACAACCCGGGAGACGTACAGTTTTTATTCACGCACCGGCCGCGCAGCATGTCCCAGTCGGACTAGAAGAGGCGACCCTGCTGGGAGCGCAACACGGGAACGCCGCTGAGAGCCGCGAGGAATATTTACAATAGAAACTCAATTCCTTTTGGAGAAGAATAGCAAAGGGCAGCAGGAGGCGGAGGAGTGAAAGACAACACTGGAATGAAGTGGACCTCGGGATTCCCAGCGTGCTGTGGAGTTGTGATTGATGGATGAATGTGGCCATCTGTAGGCTATATCCAGCGACAGGTACAGGGACATTCAGGGGAGCTTTGACAAAGACGCTTCCTCGGCAGCCGCATCGCCCCCAATTGTGTCCCTCTAAAAAAAAAAACTGCACTGCACGTCAGATCTCTCCAAGAAGGTTGACTCTTTTTTTCTCAGCCACAGGTCAAGCAGGACACTGCTTCTTCCCTCCTAGATCCGACCAAGAACCGGCGGATAGTTCAGTCAAGGACATCAGATCTGGAGCAGGTTTTAACAAAAAGGTCTGACAGAAGGACATGTATCTGATATCGACCACACATGCTCCCGACTGATCGTAGCTCACCTCCCCGCAGATAACGCGTTCCGTCCGACGCTCCGGGTTATCGGCTCACTGTCTTTTCGCTGTACTCAGATCAGAATGGCGGGACCCGGGTGTTGGAAGTATTACCTCTGGATCTTTATTTTAATGTGCAGGTCGGCGCTACCTTCAGCCAAATCGATGGAGACTATCATTTGGAGCTCGCAGAATTCCAGGTAAGTCTCCTGTTTCATTTTGTCCAAACATGCCAAAGTGTCTGGGTGTGCGCGTAATGGAGGACTAACTGTGAAAAGTTGCAATTGTGTGAAAGCTGTTAAATGTTCTCTTGCAATTATGAAAAAACGAACACAATGCAATTTTTTTCCTGTAATTGTCATTCCTGCGCCGCTCGGTTTTCTGCTGATTTATTTCTCAGTGGGGGATTTCCCAACACCAAAAAAACGCACAAGGTGCAGGCTTATACAGTGTACAGTAGGCCTCACTTAAAACACAATGATACATGGTTAATTTTAGTAATTTATGGCAATATTACATGCTGGTGTTTATTAACAAACGGAAGGAAAAGTCTGCTTGCATACTTGAGTTCTGACTCTCAGTGTGGTGAGAGTTTGTCCACTTATGCCCTGCAATTTTTCGTTATTTATATAATCACCTAAGTGGATAATACTTGAATAATACAAAAAGTCAAGGAAAGAATGCCACGTGTGTCAAAGTGTAGTCCAGTTTTCTTGACCATGGGTTCCTTCTTGTGAGGCCCTCCAAAAGTTTTCAAATTCCCACAAAAATGTGTGATAATGGTTTCAGATATCAGAGGAAGAAATGCTTGAAAGGAATGTAATTGTCCTAAACTGTCTTGGCTTTGATCCAGCCTAATTTCTCCACACTTAAAAAAAATCAAGGGCAACTTTCTCAAAAGCAAAGCAGCTGAAGCCAGATTCATATTATTCCCATCAAAACAAGCAGAGTGAGCCCAGACTGCTGATAATAAAATACACTCTGGTAACAATTATCACCCACTTAGACTTGACTCCCACATTTGCATGATGTTGGAAAGCATACATAAGGGGAAAATAAACTTAAAAAAAGGAAGGGGAGAAATAAAACCTCCCCTGTTTTTCTGTATGAGGAGCCGGGGAGCTGACCTTCATTTGAGCTCGCTGCACCAAGGGGAAATGGAGAGTAGCTCGACCAGCTTATAACTAGAATTTACCCATTCAAGTGAATCCATGATGTATCCCCCAAATGTCAGATGTCATAGGAGCTAGTTGTGCAGTCAGTGGGTATGAATATTGCTGCCAGGTTCAGTGGAGTGTGTGTATGTGTGTGTGGCCTGATCCTAATGGCAAGACTACGGCCCATCAGCTTTTATTTGAGTATGGCTGCAGATGTAGTGGAACAATGAGCTTCATCAGAGAGAGATATGACACACACTTATTCCACATGGACCAAAACCCACATTTTGTGTCAGGCATGGCTGGAGGGATGAAAATAAATTGGGGAGACATTTATTGATTGATGATGTCACCTGCAGGGAATGGCTTAGAAGGTTACCACTCCGTTTTTTTTGGAAGATCATTACTCCATCTGTTCCTCACAAAAAATAAATAAAAAACCCACGCCAGGCCTAATATTTCATAAAGTTTGCAGTGGAACAATAATGCACTCTGCAAAGTGTTCCCTCAACCTAATTATCCTGCTGCTCTGCGCTTAGAAAACAAAAGACAATTATCTTGCTGTGTGCAGGCTTTCGCAATAACAAAAGACAAACCATTTTTTCTTCTGAAATGTATCTGTCAGCAGAGGCGTCTGATAGGCAATAAAAAAGGGAATAGTCATACAGCAATCAGCATCTGTCTTCACTGTTTGTTGTTTTAAACACCACCCCTCTGTCTCGACCTATATTACTCCATAGTAATAACCCAGGGTGTATAGAAATGTACAGTACACTATCTCGTGACTTATCTAGATTTACGACGTCTTACTTCCTGTTCTCACTTTGGGGAGCTCTGCTGCCTCAGCTAATAAATTAATCTGGCCCTCTCCTGCACACTGTGCCACATACACACACCATATATAACAATACCAGTGCCTCCACACAGGCCATGAGTTATGAGACAAAGTATAGGAACCCAGCAGGTTTTGGGCCACGGTGTGTGTGTGTTTGTCTTTATATGTGAGTGCAGACTTATATGCGGGTCCCTTGGAGCCTTCCTGCTGTTATGGATTTCCATGTGAGGATGCTATCACTCCCGTGCCTGCATTATCAATAACTGGGGTTTGCTTAATTGATTTCCTCCCAGCGTGCCAGAACAGGCAACATACATCATCACTGTAGCGCCATCTGCAAGGAAACGAAGAAGAAGAAGAAACATGCCTGAGTTTGAGTTTTGCTGCAGGATGTACCAGACCTTTTTGATATTTAATTTGAAGCCGGATGAGTAAAAATGGCAAGAGGGATTATGCAGGAAGGGGGTGAGGGTGGAGAAGCAGCCGAGCAGAAGAAGGCTGGATGTGTCAACGTCCTCGGTCCGTAAAAAAAAAAAGCGCCTAACATTTGATCAGAGCAAATCGGATTAGTTCTCATTTAGCTGAGTGGGATTACGCCCCGAAAATGTCACTTTGTTATGACTGATCACGTCCCATTGGTTTGGCTGAAGCTAGCAATGTACCAGCATACTACACACACACAGTAACGTTCACAGTGTGCTGAGGAATTCTGCAGTGATGCCAATTTAATGATAATCCAACAAGGTTGCTATGAGTGGTTCCTGCCCGTCCTCTAACCCTCCTTAGCTAATATTTACCTCATGACCTGTAGCTACCACCGCCTGTTTGCAAGCAGCTCAATAGATAAACAAAATGATGATGGAAGACTGGCGTAAAAAAAACACACACACTTTGCCCACATCTGAAAAGATACCGAGAGGAAACAGCAACGGGCCGGCCAGGAGTCTGCTGCACTGGTTTTGAACTCCTCACTTTGCGGCGAGGCTTTTTGAAACCGTTTTTTCATTTTAGCCCGTGTTGAGTTTGAAGCCCACAAAATAGCAAAACAGGGAAAGTGAGGATAAAAGTCAGCTAAAGCCTCTGTTGCTGCAGGCCTTTACTTACTCGTCTTATTTTGCTGTCCGCTGACCCCAGCTCGCAGTTTAACAGTCGGCTGCTTTCGGTTTATAATGTGCTCGCACGGTTTAAAGGCTCAGGGAGTTTGACGATGATTAAACTGGATTTGATTACCACCGTGATATTAAGAAAACATATTTATTTTACCCCCAAATGAGAACATTTTCACAACACGGAGAACAACTTTGAAAAACACGAGGTGGCAAGATGTTAAATCAATTTCTCCAAAACTATTTTATTTGCCTGCTGTTAGTAGAATAGGTACACAGAAGGCCTCATTAAAGTTTAGTTTTCGTAATTAGCTGTTTCCGATAAGATAATTGGGAGGGGGGAAAAAAGTAGTTTTTCCTGTGAGGTAATTAGGAAAAAAACAGGTCTGCCACATCTTTGTTTTTAGAACAAGATGTTATCAAAGCACATTTTTTAAGGGCTCATTCTCGTACACGGGGAAACCATTGACTCCCTCAACGTGGTGTTTGGGAAATGCTCCACTGAGCTGACATTGAAATATAATGAGGATTTCAGCAGGAGTTGCTAAAACAACAAATTCAAACTGCCACAACCTGTCGAACAGGAGTGGGATGAAACTTAGGGACTAGAGCCGAAACAGGATTTTGGTTCTTCAGTATGGGTCACTGCCGAGAGGGTCAGAGGCCTGCTTTTGTTTCTTCCCCGCATGCCCCCTTTACCCCTTGCGATACACCTTCTCTCTCCCTGCTTCCCAGAGTCGCCCCCCTCTCTCCCCCTTTAGACTCTGATCGTGTTTCCCTCTGATAAAGATCTCATTACACACAGAGAGGACTCAGAGCCTGAGCCCCACTCAGAGAGAAAGAGAGAGGGCTGACCAATGAGAAATACTTCTGGAAAGCAACTGGCCCGTGGTGCAGTGAAGGCTCCCTGTGTCTCACTCTGAGGACAGCTGCGTTTGCTTTTACGTGCATACACTTCTGTGTCTACATGTCTGTTGTTTCAGCGGTGTGGAACCACGGATTCTTCGTTTGGGTTATCTTTTCGGGAGGCACCTGGGTACAGAAAAGGGGTTTCTGCTATTTAGGTTATTTCAGGAAAACAATTAAAAAAACTGTTTTTCCATCATGGTTTCACTCCACATGGACTCACTTTATCCACTGGTGGTTTGGCTTCCACATCATCGAAAACTGATCATTCAGCTTTTTTTTAATAGTGTTATCGATGCGTTTATTTCTTTATATTCGACCAGGCGTGCACGTGAAACCTGGTTTTGTTCCCCGGCTTTCAAAGCCTTTGTAACTCATTTTTAGGTTTTTTTTTTTTAGAGATCCCAACTGGTGCTCATGAGTCCCAGTTGGTTTTCTCTCAAGACATACTATAGGGACTGATTCACAACTGTAACAACAGCTGATGCAATGAGTCAGTTGGAGAAAGAGCAGACAAGATGAGTCGGTTTACGAGTTATTCGATCAAAAACAATCAGCTCTGACAGTCAATCAGTGGGAGGCGGTATCGATAAAATGTTTTTATTACTGCATCACATAATCAATATACTGTGATTTATTATTATGTCTAGAAACTCAGTTGTACAGCGAAACCACTTATGCTAATCCAACCACACACGATGGTTTTTCAGGTTTATCCAGGGGATTAAAAAACCTGACAGACCAAGATGTACCTCATCACCTTGGTGCAACAACACTGTTTATACAACTACAGCCAGAAAGTGTAATACAAAGAGAGAAACATATATTCACTGCATATCACTTACATAATGACAGAATTCTCCACTTTTCTATTTGATATGCTTTTAAATGAAAATGTGGTTGTCACCATGAGATTGTCATGTGATTGTCTAGACCAGGGGACTCCAACACGTCGACCGCGAGCTACCGGTAGCTCGCAAGCCCTCAATAAGTAGCTCGCCAAGCAAATCCAAAATATAAAAAATACACACAAAAAAATAGGAAATGTAATTAAAAGAATCTACAATATACATAAACGAAACCTCAATCATAGTGAACTCTATCTACTTACTACAACTCTATATCTATCTAACACCCCTCCTCCCCCACAATGAATATCGACCAATCACGTTCTTGCAACAGTTTAAACGGGGAGTGATTAGTGAAATATGGATAAATAAAAAGAAAGAATGCTAACTAGGTAACATAAGATAAGAATAAACAAGTTTAAATGATTAGTTATTGGTTGTGATCATATTCTAAAGATGTTTGGATTATTGAAAAGTATACAACTCCCTTTCATATGAGTGTTGAGAGCTGTATCCATAAATTCATGTTGTGCTCAAAGTGCACCAGATTGATGCATTTCACTTCAAGATTTACAAAACCCCCCTAGAGGAGGTGAGGTCCACCTCCAAATAAAGCAGGTTAAAATAATTAAACTGAATACATGTTCTTTTAGTAAACACTGAAAACGGGTCCCACAGACCCAAACAGCACACAAAGGTTAAAGGTCAGCATATAATAACGTTAAAATGTGCTAAATATATACACTGCAAAAAACAAAAAAAAAGAGGAGTAAAAGTAGCTCACGACTTGTTTTATTTTTTGAAAGTAGCTCTCATCCTAAAAAAGGTTGGAGACCCCTGGTCGAGACTAAAGTACCAATCATTTAATCCATAAAGTAACAGACAAATAAATCAATGATGTAAACAGGTTGATCAGACATCATCTTAAATGTACCTTAATCTTTAGAACCACAGTTGGCTAGACCCTCACAGTCGAGACAGAAATGGGCTTAGGTTGTCAGCTGTGATGACTCACAGAAAAGTTTCACAAACTTGTTGAAACTTTGTGCTACTCAGCATAATTGTTTAGTGTAATTGAAGTGGGCCAAAACAAACACAAAGTCTCAGATTATGCAGTCTTTAACTGTTGGGGTAATTTCAAGTCCAATTATTCAGCAAATTGCAAATGCAAATTATATAGCAAGTCATTATGAGTTTAATAAAAGTTGTGTTTGTTGTGACTCGACTTTTGTGTTCATGCTACAATTAAGGGACACTATGAAAGGGACAAGTATAAGCTCATGGAAGTGAATGAGTGCTTGAGAGTGCGTGTCGGTGTGCCATTGTTCTTTGTCCGGCCACAGAGGAGCATTAAGGAAGTGTTAGAAGCGTGCCAGTGTGCCCCCTGTGAAAGTGTTGAGGGCCGAGCGGTGGACGAGTGTGGAGTGGCTGAACAGAGGCTGCCTCACAGGCTGTTAGCGAGCCGGCTTCATTAGCTGCAGGCCTGGCTGGCAGCAACCAGGAAGTTCCCATCAGCTCCAGCTTTGCCAAGCAGAGGCACAGGCGCTGGAAAGCCTCCCTTTGCATTTCATTCTCGCCTGCTCCTCGGCTGAATGGAGCAACAAATGTAGAGTTACAGGAAGTGGAGGGGGGGTGGGGGGAAGAGAAAAGTTGAGCAAAAGTGGGGAAAAGTCTGCCTTTTGTTTGCCATCTTAGTTCTTTTACATAAGAGCAGTTGAAAATAAGGGGATTAAACAGGAGAGGAAAGGAAGCTAATGTAGAGCGTTGAAATGCAGCCCTGGGCTCAACCGCACATCCTTTCAGTCCAGCGTAGAGCTCCCAGATTGCTTCCATGTGTCAGTGCGAGGGGGAAAGAGAGGGAGAAAAAGAAGAAAGGGAGACGGGGAGAGAAAGTTGAGAGATTGAAAAGCAAGCAGACTTGGATTGGTGGAGATCAGCGGCGGTGTTGGACAGTGGAACGGATCTGTGTGACAGCCATCTCTAAAACCATTACCCCCGCGGCTCCGACTCGGGAACTCGTAACCTCCTCCTCTGGACTGACCTCATAGACTTAACTCTTTCTCAGAGAACCCCTCTGTGCCGTGGAGGCAGAGCTCATCAGACCCAGGCCCAAACAGCGGGCAGGCAAACTTAACAGCCAGCTGCACTACACCTTCTTTAAGACGTCATGAGTTGACACCGGCATACAGGCAGCGAGGGATCTGTTCCCCCAGTTTGTGGAACTCCAAAGACTTTTGTGAGGGAGGATTGAATTTAGTTAGTGTGCCAGGACTTAAGGGAAGGGGGTGAGGGATCCCAACAACCAAAGTAGTGTGATAGGACTAGGAATGCATGTTTATTATTAAGTTAAATTGTCATGGTTTGAGGGGAAGTATAGGCTGTTAAAATGCCTTAGTGCTTAACATAAATTACTCAGGATTCTTAATTGCTTTGTTATAAGTTTTAGGAAATGTTTAAGGAGCCTTAAATCGCTTTCCCCTACAAATAAAAGAAATATAAAAAATCTTAAGCTTGAGGTCTACTTACTATGTTAGTAGCAATTCACTCATGAGTTTTCAACAAAATTAGCAGAATTTATATTAGACAAAAAATAACGTTAACTAAAAGTACATGAATTGGTTTAACTAGTAGTTTTAATATTTTTTTCTAAAGCTTTCAACAGCATCACAACATTACAAAACATATTTTGGACCAACTTATCCTAACTCAAAGACAACTTAATAGCTCTACAAGAAATAAACTAAATATATATTCCGGATTTTTATTCATCTCCAAAAAAAGAGATTAGACAAAAAGGTACAAAGTTAAGAAAAGTATTGTAGACCCCAAAATAAAAAGATTTACTAACTCAAGGTCAACTTACCAAGTGTTCCAGTGTTAGTGCTTCTCTTTATCTTTCAACCACATCTACAAATGTATATATTTAAAAAAAAAATGAAATAAAAATACATCAACTTAAATCCTTACTCGAGGTCCATTTAAAAAACTCTAATAGTTATTTTAGCCGTATTTTTTGCTTTTCATTAAGCATTTTGTATCTGCTGATTTCATGGGGTAGAAAGACCTGAAAAGACAAGCTAGTGGACATCTTTTGTCAAACTTTTCAGTGTCAAGTATGGACTTTTACATTCTACAAAAAATATTTTTGTTCTGTCCCGAAAATAATTGTATTTGACTCAATAAAAAACTAAAAAAATATACATTTATTTTCTAATGGGAACGACTTACCAGCGGCTTCTTAGTGGAACTAAAGTGAGCTTTACTTTCTAACCCATAATATTTTACAAGTGAAGTCTGGATGAGGCATGACCGTACCCATGCAGCTCTGAACATATCATCAATGATCATCACGGATCGCTTTGTTCACTGTTATGAGAACACTAATGGAGTGGCAGTGTAATTGAATGGAGTGGTAGGATAATGGAATGATAAAATGATAAAGTAATGGAATAGTGGTGGTAGCGTTCCCCATTTCCCCAGAGAAACCCCCCTGTAAGTGTGTCAGTGTGGCAGATGGGCGGTCTGTAACATCCCCCCTCCCCCCACCTTAATTACAAAGCATCATAATCCATCTATGGCATACAGGGGCAGGACATGGAGACTATTAGGGCGAGCGTGGAAATGGCACAGTCTATAATCCTCGGGACTTTACCACTATTAGGCTCCCCAGGCCTCAAGCAAAAACCACTCATTTCTCCCGTAATCTTGTTTGAGAAGCCCCTTTATTACACCATGTGTGTGTGTCTGAAGATGTGTGTCCTAAACTTTTCAGATGTAACTGGAAGTTTGATTTATCTCTTTTTCCCCCTGCTTCATGTTTTTCCCACCATGCCCACAGACAAGACAGACTGCCCTAAAAAGCATTTGTGTGTGTGTGCATGCCTCCGTTAACCCATTCTGCCAAGTCTTGGCTCAGCCTTTTCTAAGCTAACTCCCAGCGTGATCTCGGTCCCCCTTGTGCTGGTGAGAGGAGTCTGAAGAAAAGGCCTGTGGGACTCCCGCTGCTCCCAGGCCCGGCCCGGCCCCGGCCCCGGCCCCTCCGCCCACGAGGGCCGGTCCTGGGATTTGCTGCGCGCCGGGGCTCTGTGTGGCAGCTGTGACTGACGCTTCAATCGCCTCTCCCTGGGACACCCCAGTGCAACCCTGCATTCCCTTTCACACCTCGGAAACGGGAGGAAAAAGACAATTACACACATATTCAGCAACCTCCCTCTCCCCGTCTTTCCACAATCCTGCATTTCTGATGTAGAGCTATTTACCACTTCTTTAAAAAGGAAAACTTTTCTAAAGTTTCAGTGTTTGGCCAATGAGTGCTTCTAAACAAATTGCAAATTAGTTTAGAAGTCTGGCCAGCCTGTCTGTATTTAAGTTGCTCTCGTTTATTCAATTTATTTCGAATAGCCCTCTTCCTGAGTAAACAGTCAAACCCGACTATTTCCTTCGCATTTCCCCTGATATTTAGAAAATGTAAGTAATGGAAAAAGATTTGAGCCTTAAAGTGGAGTTAATGCTATCATGTATGGATTGTCAGTAAATTGAGTTTGTCTCTGGGCTATTGGAGCAGGGACTCGTAAGCCAGCGGGATTTAAGTCTCTTAATTGAATTATTTTGATTGCTGACTTGATTGATGGAGTCAGATGTGGAGCAGTTTCCATGACTTTTTGTCCGACTAATTCTTCTTCCAATAGAGCCATACCAGACAGAGACAATAGGAACCTGCAATCAATCACAACCCAGCATTTCTCTTTGGTAGAAAAATGTGCCTGCCATCAGGTCCGAGTTCCACAAGCCATCCAGACTACGCAAAACCAACAATGACATCACATAGCAGAGCACTCTAAAGTCTAATCTTTCCATAATGCCATGCTAAACCCCGCAGAGACCCACGGCAGGGAGAAAGGCTTTTTTATGCCCCGGCGCTGCTCCTCCTCCCATGGCCTCTGGCTCTCTGCGAGTGTGCGTGAGTGTTAGTGTGTGCGTGTCCATGCATGTTGGGAAGAGGAAAAGAATTCAAGAATGAATGGAGATGTCACTGTCAGACTCTGGCCTCCACATGAATCCGCTCCAGAATGACCATATTGGCAGCGTGTGTGTTTGTGTGTTTGTGTGTGTTGAGTGAGAGAGACTGTCGGGGGTCTGCCGTTTCCCCTCCACGCCGAGTGGAGCGCAGCCCTGATTGGAGCACAGCAGGACACAGGTCTATATTTCATCTCACTCATATGAGGGAGGCCGTTTCATCTCCCACACACATGTTTCCCATAACATGTGTGTTTATTCTCCCCCATGATGTGGTTGGCCGTGGAAGCCTCTCATCTCTCCGATATTGGAAATAGGAGCGAAGGTCTGCTAAAGCAAACACAATATCTTAAACCTCTCCCCGCCTGCTTTATGAACTATGAAGAGAATAAGACCGAAGGCGTTGGGTTGACTCGGTTTAATGAGCACCCGTGATAGTTTTTCCTCTTAGGGCTGGGTAATATAATATTTCACACTGTGATTTTAGCTTGCTAATCTAAATGTGTGGCGCTCTCTCCCCACACTGCTGTCTCATCTTCTATTTTCCCCCTGCACTGAAAAACTTTGACTACTTTTAGCTATTCTCATCTGTCTCTCAAGTCCCCCCCACTGAGAAACATGACAGCCCCGAACCTCCGCCACATCACTCCTCTCTTCTCCTCTTCTGTCTCCCAGATGAAAGCTTTTCCCTTTGCAGACGAACCTTGGCGAGCCCTTTTCCTGCATGCCGGGCCCGGGCCTGTGTTGCTGCTTTTAGTAGCTCTGTTTGCTGCATTTTCTGATTTATTTATACACTTATGATTGTAGCACCTCGTGCATGTCAAGAATCCAAAAAGAAGGAGCCATGCATGTGCATTATGCTAGCTGAGTCCAATTTGTGTTTAAAATATACATGACTGCATGAATATATGTATCGCCCTCAGAAGCCCCTGTGTATCCGTCAGAGTCTCATTTCCTGTGAGTTGCCCTGCTCTGGAATGGCGTGGCGTGATCCTTGAAGGCGCCCCACCTGCGGCCACCAAGTAGAGCCGCCTGGTGCACCTCTCACACAATGGAGCGGTAGAGGGAAGGGAAATGATTTGGCTCCCATTGGAGGGGCTGGAGCAGTCGCTTCAAAGCCCCATGTCTGGCTGAGGCTTTAACCGGCCTTCTCTCTGCATTAGATTTGCGTCCTGTGATGAGCCTTTGAAGGGTGCAGGCAGTTCTGGCTGGAAATATTGCGATTGCGTTGAACGGGTGTTGGGGTGCCGTTTTTTTTCAGCTAAGACATGAAAGTAATGCATGAACAGTGTGAGTAGGCTGGACTAAAATTACGTTGACCCGAAAGGCACGATGTGACAAGGGAACAGCCGCTGCTGTGTCACGTTATGCCCTACACACACTGGGACACATATCACAGCGCTAGGTAGTGTGTGTGTGTGTGTGCAGCTGTGTTTGGCAGGCTAAGGTTTGAGTGTGCTTTACAGATGGCCGTAATAATGATCAGATAGCGCTTGTAATGGAGACGGCCCAGTTTGTAATGGCTTCCTAAAACAACACATGGAGCGTCTTTACGAGGCCACAATCCGCCCCGGTTATCACAGAGCAAACTGTGTGAATGAGAATAGCATCATGTCCAACAAGCTATTTATTAGCACGCATATCACACACACATTTCATTTTTAATACCCACAGCCCGCGTCTTGCCTCCGCTCTGCTTGTTAAAGGCGAGTGTTATCAGAGGAGACACAGACTCCCGCTACACCAGTTAGGCCGTCCTCCCCTTTTACATTCACTGTTAATGAGGCTAATGATGTGTGTCTCCGCGATTGCATCAGTCAATATGCTGTTCAATATGGCTTTTAGAACCCCACTGACAACTTAAGCATGTCCGCCTGGATAAGATCTCCCATTCGGGGGAGGAAAGAAAGAGCAACTAATTTGTCTTGGATTGGATGGGACATGTGTAGCTGTCTTTAACAATCATGCGGCGAGATTGTACGCAGAGAATAGACCCGTCACTCAAGTCTTCTGATAAGAAGCTGCTTTTAAGACTCAGAAGGCAGCTGTGTGTTAAAAAACACCATGTCCTAGTTAGCTCCTTTCTTGTATGGAGATCTGTTGTTTGTTTGGTGTCGATGGTTGTGAGCTGTTTTCGTCTGCTTGTTTCATCCCTCTTTTATTTGAAGGCAGATTTGGTTTCAGTCAAGTTTTTTATGTTTCAGGAGGGGTTTAGTTGGAGTTTTATGTCAGGAGGTGTTTACTGTGTTAGAGACCGGGGACATTTTAGCTTTACGCCTTTCACGGAGAGTTGACTTAGGAGTTTAATAGTCCCTGTGTAGTGATTACAGATGTGCGTTTTTTCACTTTTACTGCGCTTTTTTCCAACCACATTTATTCTTCTGTCGCATTAGTTTCAACACTTGTGAGATACTTCTTGGGTAATGGTTGTTGCTTCCCTCGGTGAGAAAAAAAGGTCTGGGCAGAGACCCCTGTGACACTGATAAAAGCAGTTTCTTTTATAAACCACACAGCCTTTGATTGATCTGTCCCGTAGTCCTGATCCCTGGGCTTGGCTGATTAAACCTATCCATCAGCTTCTCTTATCTGTGCCCTAACAGATCGAATGCAGGACTCTGAACTAAAACCCCTGTATTGTTGTAACACAGAAAGAGTCAAAGGCTAAGGACAGGGAGGGGAGAGGTTTGCTCAAGCTCCTCTCTTCAAGGCCTTTTAAACAAAGACAAAAAAAATCCCCACTATGTTGTTTTTGTAAAAAAAAAAAGAAGGTTTTCAGATAAGTGTCTCTCATGCTATTGTCATGAGAGACCTGCACTCGAACACTTTTAGAGTCGCGCATATTGCAATAACCTTTAAAGTAGGTTGAACAGTGGCATTTCAGATTGTTACAAGAGTGTTTCCTCTCTAGAGTGAAATCTGAAAGTAATGTTTCCTGTCCGCAGAGTGTCAGTTCCCCGCTACTGATGTGACCCTGCCCCGGTCACAACTCATACAGACGTCAGCCAGATAATGACATCTCTTTCACTGACAGGCTGTCATTCACACGCCTCAGCAAGCGGCGACACACACACTCTGGACGCGGACGTGCTCTCACACGGGCCACGCGCACGGTTGCCGTTACGAATCATCTGAGCGAATTTGCAAGTCAAATAGCCAGTTTCATAAAATGTGCCTGTTATTTTCTGAAATCAATGTGAGTTTTCTCATCTTCCGGGTGACTGTTAAAGCAAATACATCAAGGCCGTTAAAACGTGGATGATTGCGTGTCACTTTGCTCTCATTTATCTGCTAGCATCTATTACCATCATGTTGTCAAGTCAATGAAAACAACACCGGAACAGCCAACAGATGGGCTTTTATCATAAACAGATGTACGATTTTGAGACAGATTGTTAAAGATAAAAAGCCTCTTTTATCTCTTAGCTTATCTTAAACATCTTAAATAACCCTGATTTAGGATTGTTAGCATCCGGAAAACATCACTTAGTCCAACGTAAACAGAATTCTGTGGCAGATAACGATATGACAGCCCGCGTGCTGGTGGATACTCGTCACTTTTTAGCACGTCAAAACTAGATAGTGGAATTTTGCAACTTCCTACCTTATCAAGAAAACAATCATCCAAAGTTTACATAGACTTCCCTGTTGAAGATGGTTTATTGAAATCCTGTTGCAGCACGCCCTGCAGAAGCAGGCGTGGACCTGCTAGCTGAACTGTTGCCGCTAGTGATTTTTAGGGGGAAGGGGGTGTGAATACTCCCACAATGCTCTATGGGAGAAGTTGCCTGCGTGGCACATTCATTAACCTGGTATCTAGCTAATCTCCGAGCTAATTCATTTAGTCCTCCAAACACTCCCGTGTATTAATATTCTCTCTGTGCTCCTGCTCATGGGATGCAGTATAGAAACGTAGCCATGGCGATGATTGTGTCATTATTTTGCAGTCAGATGAGTGATATCCCAGAGGGCTGTCGCTGGGTTGTCCAGGCCAGTCGAGAGGGGCTGATTAGAATTGCAAATGGCGGCCAAGTGTTGTGTTTATTGTGTGTCTCAATATTGGAGACAATCAGGCGAATCAAAGCCCTCAGCTGGAGAGATGGGACTGAGGCACGGTGGGCCTCTCTGGTTGGCACCATGTCCTCAGTGCTTGCATAGTGCCCCCCCCCCCTCTTCTCCCTCTCTTCTCTTCCCTGTTGCACTCTCTCTTGGTCGACTCTGTGGTGCGTGTAGGTCCTGAAGTACGGGGCACAGCTGGAGAAAGAGAAGGCGAGACAGAAAGAGCCACTAAATCTAGTGCACTCAATCATCTGTAGTGTGGCAGTCCTCTCGCACAGCTGATAAATATTAAACACGCTTTATGATAATGAAAGCGCGGGCGACAGGCATAAATATCAGAGGGAAAGTGCTGAAGGATTAAAATGTCTTGTACGTTTTCTCATAACACACATTTCTCATTGATTTCATGGCTTCCTCAATCATTAGTGCTAGGAATTATCCGCTTTTCATCAGTGGAATTTCATCTTTCTCTCAGACGCCTGCGTGAGATGAGGTATGTATGGCGCTGCATATTCAGAACTGAGGAATATCCACATATGCATCCGCTGTCAAGCAAATGGAACCGATTGGCAGTGTTCCCTTGTTATTGTTGGGTGACAGACTGTGGTGCAAAGTGCCCTAAACACTCATTTTCGCCACAAATCACTTGTGAATTGTTCTTCCTCAACGATCGGCTATTACCCCATTATTGACTCTCTGTTTGTACAAGATTCGGCGGAATCCATCTGAAAGCCATCCAACGCTGTTGTGTGAGACAGGAAGTTAGTGCTTTAGCTCACCGTATAATTCACTCTGTCAGCCGCACACAGAGAGGCCTATCTTCTCTTGTTTCGCTACTGTTGGCTTTTAAAGAATGTGTGTGTGCACAATGTACATGCGAGAATGTGCGTGTGTGTGTGCTCATGCATGCATATGTCCCTGTTGGAACATAGGATAATTCCTCAGGTCAAACACGCTCCCCCTTATAGCACTGCATGACCAGTTGCAACAGGCATTTGTGAGGCCCAGGTACGGACATGCACAGTGAACAGGTATCGCTAGAGGGAAGTTACTGTTAAAGTTGATTTTTTATTGAGCCACACACGCTCTCTCAATCTCTCGCTGCTGTAGGCTAAATGAGAAACTAAGTTAAGAGGAATGTGTTCACACCCGATGGAAATCCTTCAGATGTACTGCAAGTTTTCACCGTGACTTGTGTGAACGGAGGGAAGGCCAGAAGCCATCGCGAGGCTCACATGCCTGAGATGATACGATCAAATGTCAGCAGCCTTGAAAGGCAACAGTCAGTTGCATGTGAGAAGCTGTGGCTTACACAGGCTGTTTAGACAGCGCTGTGTGCTGTTGAGCTTGACAAGCAGTTGATGAGAGTTCCTTAGAATTGTATGTGTGTGTATAACGAGAAAAAAGAGAATGCTTGAGAAGGGAGAGTGTGTGTCCTATCGCCGACGTGGCTGTTTGTGAGTGTGCGAAACTAAGGAGAGAGTTCATGAGGTGACATCTTGTCAGCTGTTTGACTTTCCCAGTTTCCCAGGGAAGCAGTCTCAAGAACAATGCAGAAGAAAACCACAAACCATCCAACAACAATTGAAATGCCACAAAAAAAATCCCTGGTCCTGTTTGTTGGTGACTGAATTATTGCCGTTGCTTGAGATTGGAGACAGGGGAAATGTGTGAGCGACTACACTGTGCTTGTAGCCGACACATATCACCTACCGGACTCTTCCACCCAGCCATCTCCCCGCACTCCTGACAATAGCAGGAATACATTTAAAAAAGCGTGAGTCAGGAGGGAAGGGGAAGCAAGATAAATATTGTCTCGGTATTTTTCCTCCGTCTCCGTCGCAATTGTCTCTCACACTGACAGATGAACAATGAAAGTATTTTGAACTTTGCTGCATGCTATCTTTTACTACTGGGTTCAGAACCGTGCTGTCAAAGCCAGACGTGCTCTGGCGGAGATTGATTGATTTGCTTTCTGTGTGCCATGTCTCGCTTTTGTTCTTCCAGGAAGCCTTAGGTTTATTTCCAGTATCCCAGACTCTCTGTAGCTGTGTCATATTAACACCTGTTAACAACATACACTCTCATAAAGTATCGATTCAGCTCCCCTTTGATCTTAAAATGTTGCTGTAACATTTAAACTGGAATCAGTTTGGCAGAGAGGGGAATAATTTTAATGATTTATATAATATAATATTACTATTGCATTAGAGAATGTTTGACAGTTTTTAAAATAGACTACAATGTTTGATTCTTGATAGATGAGACGCCACTCAAGTCTGAATGCTAAAGTTGAAGCTACATTAGCTTACTTTAGCATAGCTTAAAGGTTTCAATTAGGGGGGAAATGCAGCCTTGCACTGTACAAAGGTAACAAAGTCTGCTTATCAGCACTTATAAAGCTTACTAATTCACGTGTTGTATCCCATTTGTTTAATTTGTTAAAAAAACAAAGTGTAAAACTGACACATAGCAATGTTAGCCTACTGGGTGGTGCAGGTCAGATATGGTTTCCTTCCGACAGAGCCATTCGAGCTGCTTCCACTTTGTTTTTTTAGCCTTAAAGCAGCTAAGCTAAACGGCTGCTTCATATTTATCCTACAGAAATGACAGCAAGAAGTAGGCTATATTTCTCTAAATGTTGACGTAGAAAAAACTAATTAGTAATGGGTGTCAGGTTTGTTTGAGAGATGTCTTGTCGCTGAAGTCTCGCTGATTCGATTCCCAGATGCCCTGGTGCCAAAATTCTGCTGAACAGGGCGAATAACACCCCCTCAAAACCTGTGTCTGAGAGCCGACTCATTCGTAGCACAAGGTTGAAAAATTAGCTAACTTTAGCTACAGGCCGTAGCCTGACTCTCATACTCAATGGGCTTTTCTCTTTGCTTCATTATACAGTCTAAAACTGTCATCCCCAGAGTAATTTCTTAACCATGGTGAGATAGGAGGGCAATTGTTGAAAATTGAATTGAACCATGACTGGGTCCACGCAAGCCAAACAGAATTTAAATAATTTATAATTCGGAGCTGTGTGTGCTGTGCGTGCTTCTGTTTTTATTAATACATGTGAAGTGCTGATTGAGCAGCAACATTAAAGGGCTGTTTTTTCTGAGAAATGCTTTTTTTTTCTTTTGGGGGCTTATCGATGGGGTTTGAGATACGAAGCAGAAAATGGCTGCTGGGTAACAACCCGGTGCAAGCTGCGTGGGTTTGATAATGGTTATGATTCCGTTTCTCTCTAGTTTTCCTATCTCCCCCCCGAGTGGGAGTGAAACACAATTGGGTGAGTGTGAGAGATGCTATTGTTCGTCTGGGAGGTTCTTCTGCTTTCTCCCCTCCTGCTCTGCTCGCCACTGATTACAACCTCGCATCTCGGTCCAGCTCTTGACTTTGTGCTCTGCAGCTCTTAGTCCTGGGGGATTCCTCAGTCTACAGCCCCCACACCACACCACACACACACACACACACACACACACACACACACACACACACACACACACACACACACACACACACACACACACACACACACACACACACACACACACACACACACACACACACACATACACATACACATACACACACACCTACTCAGGCATGTATGGGCACACGTAAATCTGCAAACACAGTCACACTAGCACGCATACAGTGGGTTTCAGGCCAGGCGGGTTTGGCAGCGACTGTAGACTGGGCCTGTGGAGAGATCTTTACGGAGCATGCAGAGCCCATCTGTGGCTGCTCCTCAGTGATGGGAGGCAGCTGGCTGTGTGTGTGTATGTGTGTGTTGTGTCGTGGCCAGGGAGCTAGGGAAATTGGGAAGAGGTTTGTGTGTGTTTGGGTCACAGAGCAAACCCCAGAATGAGGGCTAAACTCAGGCTGAAACTGACCCGGCCAAATCTCTTCTCTTGGTCTCTTTTCTCTCCCGCCCTAACCCTCCAGCTGGAAGAGCTCAGTCCCTGAGATCCGGGGATGAATAAGTGGAGAAGCAGAGAGCACCAGTCTGGGCCTTTTCTCGCTGTCAGTGATACCGTGGATGACGTTCAATCACGACCGCATACACCCATGCTCGCTTAACTCCCCTGCTCTTAGAGAGGGATGGGCTCGTCATCCACAGAAACCACAGAGGCCATAAGAAGAAACAGATTATGCTCTTTCTCCTCCCTAATGACTTCTGACACTCTCCTCTCCCTCAACAGTGATCCTCAGCCTGTTTATCTGATAACAACGTCCACTTCTTTCCTCCTTGTGGCAAGGCCATCTGGGCGTCATCTTGTTAGCTCATTACGGCCACCGATGGTGTGATGCTAGCCCCTCATGTGACATCGATCGAGGGCAAGCATACTGAGCTTGTTTCGTGAACATGAGGGCTGTGTGTCAGTCACTCACTCTCATCTCTGTGTGTGTGTGTGTGTGTGTGTGTGTGTGTGTGTGTGTGTGTGTGTGTGTGTGTGTGTGTGTGTGTGTGTGTGTGTGTGTGTGTGTGTGTGTGTGTGTGTGTGTGTGTGTGTGTGTGTGTGTGTGTGTGTGTGTGTGTGTGTGTGTGTGTGTGTGTGTGTGTGTGTGTGTGTGTGTGTGTGTGTGGAAACTCGCAACTGTTATGAGTCACGCTGAATGTGATTTGCTCTGCATGCCAGCCTGTTGACTGAGCTAACTGAAGCTAGTGCTTGTTTGTCTGTGAGAGAGCGAGGGTGTCTGTGTTCACACGTACAAAGCAGTTCTCTGCATGGTGGAATTCAGGATATTCTGTCCCTCTTTTTTGTCGCTGACATCTTCATTTATGTCCCTCTAATGGGGACAGCACAGAGGGAAAATACACAGCTTTTCAGCAAGTCACTGTTGCCAAGTCTGGGCCACTGGAGTTTAAATGCAACTTGAGTTTCCAGTTTATCCAATACAACTACCCTTTGGCGGGTTTGTCCTGCTTTTCTATAATAAGGGTCAATTCCTTCCTGCTTTGCTAAACAATTCTGGAACCAGATGGGTCTTGTTTTGCTTAATTTCAGGATCCTTGTATTTGTGTGTACTGTGTGTGTGTGTGTGTGTGTGTGTGTGTGTGTGTGTGTGTGTGTGTGTGTGTGTGTGTGTGTGTGTGTGTGTGTGTGTGTGTGTGTGTGTGTGTGTGTGTGTGTGTGTGTGTGTGTGTGTGTGTGTGTGTGTGTGTGTGTGTGTGTGTGTGTGTGTGTGTGTGTGTGTGTGTGTGTGTGTGTGTGTGTGTGTGTGTGTGTGTGTGTGTGTGTGTGTGTGTGTGTGTGGCCTGTACCAGCATTGGGGCGACTTGTTTACTGTGTTTGACATGTGAGGAAATCGGTGTGTGTACACTGTGGGGCGTGTGTTTATGTGTGTGTGTTTATAGACAGGCCTCCTTAAGAACATCTGCCCCTGTGACAGCCTGACAGAAGCCAGCTATGTATACAACAAACTCGGGTTGAGCCGGCGGCTACGGGCACAGACTTACGGCCGGATCACCTTGCCGTGTCGACGTCTCGGTCAAAACCGGTTTCATATCAGAATGTCACGAATAACCGACATTTCACGTGACTCGATAAGATGTGGTGAAAATCCTCGGAGACGTACAAACACATTGACAGTTGGATTGAACGTGCCTTTCTCCCCAGTATAAAAATGATCACACTCAACAGCGCACTGAAGATCTTAACCACACATCAAGAATGAAGCCATTTCAGAAGCTGCCGTTTGAATGTTCCCATTGTGATGCCGAGCAAGCATGCGGTTCTATATCTTGATGGATCTGAAAGCGGTTTAAGTCACAGTCCCTCACAGCAGACAATTATTTAATATTGATGGACTGGAATGGGAACGGGATGTGTTTGCACCCTATAATTACACAAAATGCAGACGGCCTCAGGCAAGTGAATCCGCTTTAAATCCCCTCCGCTATATGTGTTACACAAGAGCTCCACAATGCTCTTTGCATAACGCGGCTTTGTGTTCTTTACGGACTTAAGTGTACCCATGTCATGTGGCTGATTTACTGTAATGTTTCATAAGAAGCCATAAAATATTGAAACTGCAAGCCTGTGGAATATTGATGTAAACAGCTGTAAATATGGATGCAGTGTGGGAAGTGTCATCTGTAATAATGGAGGTGTGGTGAGGGGGGGAGTAGCCATACTGATCTTTTTTGCAGATAATGTAAGAGAGAAATGATAATTGGTGAGGGAACACTTTTCCTGGCGTGATAATTAGCACGCTTATGGCGAGGGGAATAGAGTACCTGTTGTGATTGTAGGTGTTTGTTTATACATGATGCATTTTTAAAACAAGAGGAATAGAGAGAACAATTGCATGTTGGGAAGCAGAAGAAGAATTAAAGGTGGTACCTGCATTCGGGCAGGTAGAGATGGATCACCCTTTGTACATGGCATGGGGTAACTTATTTTAATTGGCATGTATGGTATGTTCATGCTGCCGCTCAGGAGGAACAAATCAATTTGAAGTCCATTGTGTTGATATGAGCCGTTTCTGCCTCTTTCTCTCAGAGTTCCTGTGTCTCGAGCCTTTCATTCAGCGGCTGAGGCTGCCTGCCAGGGCTGTGTTCGGGGCACAGGCCTAAGTTGACTGGACGGGGGTGGAGAGCTCGGGGGGGGAAGACTGGTTTGAGGCTCTGTAAGGGGCTTTGAGTGGGCCTTAGTGTAGGCGGCGTTTTATATGAAAGTCGGCGAGGGTAGAGCGCTTGAATAGGGGTGGCTGGGAAGTTGGGCCTAGAAGGTCCAGGATGCACCCCACAGTGCTTTTGTGTGCTCTCACATCCGTGTGTGTGTGTGTGTGTGGGGGGAGGTGGTGGTGGTAGGGGTTTAGCATATGTGAGATCATGTGCTCATATTCACCAGTGGAATGTAAAAAGAGAGAGGAGGGGGTTCTCCTCTCGCCTCTCTTCCCCTCCGCTTGGTTGTTTTCTGTTCTCTCTCCACTGTGCTGTAGCGCAGGCCTGTTTGTATAAGCTCTTTACAGGATTGAGCACGCCGTGGAGCCATCCAGATGAAACAAAACCAACCTCATTTGATTGTTTTGAAAATAATTCTCTTTATTGTTTTTGGTTCAGGCAGATTTAACATGAGGGGAATAAAGGTTCTCTCACGTTCAGGGTCATTTCCCAGGAACATCGTTTTGTATCTGCAAGGCTCTTCCTCTGTGCTCTCAAACCCCTTTCATCAACAGGTCTTCTAAAGTCTCCAGACAACGTGAATGAAAGATGCAATTCAACCTCCCTTTTCCCCCCTTTTTTCCCTTTCGACCTCCTCAAAAGTACAATAATCTTCAGTCACTCGTCTCCTCCTCTCCATTGCGTGTGGCTGTGTGTAGCACCGGAGTGGCGCTGATTAAGCCAACAGAGAGACAAACGGGAGACAAAGTCCCAGCCCACCAGTTTAGTTTCACATCCTGGACTGGAGCTGGGCCGCAGCTTGCCAAGTGGAGGGCTTTTAAACTGGGCTAAACACTAATTGCTGCCCTATTTCTTTTATGTTGCTTCTTTCCCATCTGCGATGGCGCTTCCAGACCTCCACAGCAGCCAGAGCCTCATTATAGCAGACAGTTAACAAAGGCTGGGAAACAGAAGCGGAGAATTCACTTAGGATAGCTATCTAACCGTCGACTAGGAGGCCGGCTCGGAAAATTGAATCAATGACAGGGGCCGGCTTGTGATTAAATCCTTCAGGGATATTATGATATTAAGATTTTTGGAAATCTTAATTATTCATCTAACTTGTAGCAGCTCGCTTTGATAAAGAAATAAATGGCTTGTGAAACTGGGTAGTTGGGCGTGAGGCTCATTGTTTCATTTGAGAGCTGAGCTTTTAAGTCAGTTTGAGTCTCTTGTAATGGAACATTTGGAGAAAAACTTGCCAACTTCTTCCCTACAAAGAAACGGAAAATAGAAAACAGCTACTTTTGGAGTGAATCAAATCAAGGTGTAATTGTGATGTTTGCCGCTCTTTCTTTTCCCCCCGTGCTTGTTTTTCTGTAGGTGTTTTTGTGAGTGCTGAGAGAGGGGGAGGATGAAGAGGGTGATGAGAGAAAACCGAATGAGGGAAATGTTGAGGAGGTGAATGAGGATAAAGCGAGAGGGAATGAGATTTGGGAGCAGAAATAGAGGGGGGCTGAGATTGGGGGGAAATAGAGAGAAGGTGGGAGTAGAGGGGGTGGTCAGCAACAAAGCCTAATGTTGCCATGGAAACTTGTTTATGCCTCACAGATGCATCTTGTAGATCCAATTAGAGGCTGATTGTGTCCGTGTCTTCATAGACACACGCACATGTTTCGCGGCGTGCACACGCCTGAAAAACATATGTACCCTAACGCACACGTCTGCGAGCACATGCAGAGTGTTGCTGCTGAAACCAGCAAATGGTGAGGAGAGGTGGGACAAAGCAGACCCCGCATTCTCGCTCTTATCGGCCCTTGAATTAGTGCAACCCCTCCCCTCGCCCCCACGGGCATCAGACAATAGTGTGGAAATAACGTCTCACCCGCTCCCAAGCCCATCAACGAGATCCTAACTGCGCATGTTCAATGACATCATACTGCTCTGAAAGAAAGTGGGGTTTGATTGACAGGTTTTGATCGTTTTGCGTATTACATGTTGCATTTATCTCTTTTTTGAATCAAGTCATATATTTGGTAATGCCCCGGTCAAAGAAGAATAGCCATGATTGTTGAAAAGGCCTTAATCCAATCATGTTCATTTTCATGGGGGGTATCTTTCAGAAAATGGGACTATTTTTTTCTTCTAAATGATCGTTTCTTACAATGGCTGGCCGATTGCCAGTGTTTAACATCAGTGCAGGAGGGATCGAGATCATAACCCCCCCACTTCTACACTTACACACTCCTCTATCAGTCTCTTTCACAGTCCTCCCTTCCCCAGGCCTGTCTGAAGAGCCAGTTATATAGTGGTGAAATGATGTGTGTGATGATGAAATGAGGGCTGTAGATAAGGTGAGATTAGACTCGGAGTGAGGAAGAAGGGAGAGACAGAGGGAGGCCCGGCCCCTGATGTCTTGTTAAAACGTGAGGGATCAGGAAGAACAACAAATGCATTGCGCGCAGCTAAATCCTGCTTAAATCCGCTGGCATGGGCAGATCTAGCAGATAGCCTTGCTGCTGTGCTCGCTGTCTGCGACCACAATGCACACACACACACACACACACACACACACACACACACACACACACACACACACACACACACACACACACACACACACACACACACACACACACACACACACACACACACACACACCGTACATAAACACACCCGTGGTCAGTCCGGCTGTCTGGGTTAATGCTTGGCTAACTGGGACAGCAGAGCTGAACCATGTTGACATTTTAAGCCTCAAACAAGTCCAGAACAATGATTCAGACCATCTGCCCCCCCACCCCTACCCCCCTCATCAGACCGCAACCTCAGCCCATTTTGCTGACCGACGCTCACACGCACACACACATGGAGATGGGCATAAACATACACACCACTGCCCAAACACACTGCAAGTACTCAGTGAACCTCCACCCCCTCTGTTCACACACACTTACACACACACACACTGGGTCTCCTCCTGTTTCCCCACCTTTTGTGAATAAAAGAGAGCAAGAGCTGATCTGATTGAGTTGGCAGCAGAGAGCGAGGTGGAGAGGTACAGTAAGGCTAGATGGATTATCTTAATCCTCCAGTAGAGGATCATGGCGGAGGGAAGATGAACCGGGAAACCTTCCTGTTGACCCCCGCACTTTGTTTTCCTCCAGAAACTCGGACCTCTGAAGTACAAGAAGCACAGATATTGTGTCTTGCACAGGTCTTACGTGGAAGTCCAAAAATATGAAAAAAGGATTTAGAGGCATTCCCCTGGTGTAATCCTATCTGTAGCCACTTCTGCGGCAGCCATTTTGTGTTTGGCCATCTTGTTTCCCCTCATCGCAAACCTTTGGTATGCTTTGATTCGGATCCAAGTATGAAAAGAAACTTTAGAGGATTTGTGTGAAACGCTCTGTCGACTCGTGCTGAACAATGTTGAGCTGCTACATGTAGTTTTAGAGGGGGTGAATTAACTACGCACGGCCTAAAAGCCAACGCCAGACAAATCTAAACCCATAACTCCTATAGCTCAAAGTATTAAGTCTGTATAAACTGTTGTTGAATCATATGGCTGCTTTTCCAGACTTCCTTTAAATATGTGTTGCTAACGTATCTTCTTTGTTTTCGTCCCTCAGGTTTCTGATGGGTAAGGGTCTTGTGATATACCCAGACATCGGGGACAAGCTGGACATCATCTGTCCCAAAGCGGACGATGGCAGAGAGTACGAGTTCTACAAGCTGTACCTGGTGAAGAGGGAGCAGGCGGACACCTGCAGTACAGTCCTCGATCCCAATGTCCTGGTCAACTGCAACAAGCCCGAGAAGGACATCAAGTTCACCATCAAGTTCCAGGAGTTCAGCCCCAACTACATGGGCCTGGAGTTCAAGAAGAACGTCAACTACTACATCACCTGTAAGTTTGTCTTAAAAGATGATTTATCGCCACTTTTTAGCTCTTTAACCTTCATTCAACCACAGAAGCGAAGAGTAATAATCTGCTTCACACTCAGTTACACGCGGTCACACCTGGGAGTTTCCCGGTAAACTGTATTTTAATGGCCATTACAGCAGCTCCATGCAACAAATGGAGGTGACGTGCCTTGCTTATGGTACAGTATTAGTGGCATTTAGGGAGTTCTGCATACAAAACCACACATGACTGACATTTAGTCAAGCACTAGCTTACTTTAGTACAATACTGAGTACTTTTCTCCCCATCTAATTAGGTTCTCTTTATTTGGAAAAAAAAAAGTTATTTTTGTACCTCCTATTTAATGAATTCCAATGCATTTCTAGTGGGTTTCTGCGAGTCACGTTACAGCGGGTCAGTTGGAAATGCAAAAACAGCTTTGGAGGATAACTTTTCGTATGATAAATGACTTATAAACAAATGTTTATTTGGATTATAATGTAGCTTTTCTTCCAGGAAACATCCCATTTCCCCTGTAATTAGTAGCACATTATTTAGTCATTTCCTGGAAAATTCCTGCAAAATAGCAAGGAAATTACAGACGCAAAAAAACGTCCTAGAAGTAATTCTTGAAAAGAGGTCATTCTGCACAATGAGGTCTTTTACTCTGACTACACTGATTACATTTTTCTGATAACATTGTGTTTGTAGCTTTAATTGTAATTTAATATTTTGTATTTGTGGTAAAACTATAAACTGAAGTAAAGACTAAATATTTTGTCTTGTGTAAACATTGTGCGCTTCCCTTTCCAGACTTTCAGACAGCCTGTCTGTGGCTTATTTATCATTTCTGAATTGCTTGCTTTTTAAATCATAGTTTTGCAGATAAATAAATATTCAAGGTTAAAGGTTCTTTATTGTCAAACTAACATAGCAATTATAATTGAGTAATTAGTCGTTGAAAATCTTAGGTCACAGGCTTCTCCAACAATGCAACACAATAATACAAATAAGCAGACAATATTAAAATATATTATATTAAAAGTAATACAAAAAGAAAAATAGTTTAAAAAAAAGTGGAATTGTGCAATACGAGTCTATATACAAGTTATTGGAATGATATAATAGATAAATAATGACTAAGTAGCAGATGAATGTTATGAAATTGTTTCAGCAGTTCAGTTGTTTAACAGTCTTATTGCCTGCGGGATGAAGCTGTCTCTGAATCTGGTAGTGGATAGTGTAGTAGTAGTAGCAGTAGTGGATTTGCACTAAGTAGATAAAGAAAGGAAGAGATAGAAGAAGTCGTAAAAAAGAGAAATAGAAACCACAAAACAACCTAAGACTGAAACGTTTAAATTACACCTGAGCAATAATTTATAAAACAATATTTGAATAAAAACGTAATACTTCAAACAGTAGAGCACAGTATATACATGAACCGGTATTTTTATTTCTACATTAAAATGTATCTATTTTAGTATTTGTATTTAAAGAAAAGAAACGGTAAGGTCAAAAAACTGTTACTATATTGTAAAATGTTTCATTTACACCTGAGCATTAATTTGAGGATAAAACAAAATATAAAGTATATTTAAAAATGTTCATATTTTACACAGCGGAGCACAGTGTACACATGACCACAAAATGTATTTGTTTTACATTTAAAAGTATTTATTTTATAGAGGCATTATATACAGTATAAGGGGTGTCAGATGGAGGGGACTCCTCAGCGGTCTGTGGACCGGAGGTCGGCCGCTCAGTTTGAATCCAGCTGCAGTAATGATCTCAAGATCAGCAGGAGGGGTCAGTGGAGCTGGAGTCACAGCAGAGTCTCTTATGGACTCCCTTATAGATAACCATACATTATTTTGAACGCTCTGGTACTTATTTTCTCCCTCCCTGGCCTGAACGTCACCGATAGATGGAGGTTCAGCAGGGGTTTGTGGAGAAGCTGGTGGAGATAACAGTTAGTCTCTGGACTTGGTAGTAGCTGCGTCTCAGTGATTTCCAGGTTTAAATCATTCAAAGGGACTTAGTCCACACCACACACATTGGTCAGGTCACCAAGGAAATGTTTTTGCATGTATCTTGTTGTTTAATAAAGTCTATAACCCCCATAGCACACGACTGCAAAATGATGCATGCATAATATATGGGAAAAAGGTTGTAGGCACAACCCCAGGGATATCATCTGATATATCTTGCTGTAATGAATAAGGATAATGATTCTAATTATTAGGAAATCCCCAAAACAGGCCAGAAAAACAACAACAAATTGATCCTAATAACATGCATTTCCTCAGAAGTTAAAGCCTCATATAAATTGCTGATGTCTCTGAGCTATAAAGCGAATTATTGTCCAACAACAACATGAAAAACAATTAAATGAAAATATTACGAATAATAATTCATTTGATTTCCTGTAACTTTTGCTGAAAATTTTAATTGTGTTTATCGATGCAATATATAGTGTGACATGTTGATTGCATTAGCGCTAAGCTTTAATAATTATAAAATAATTAAAGTTAATAAAATAGAAAAAATGTATGAAAATGACAGTAAAAAAAAAGAAAAAAAGATAACGAGTGAACCGTCAAATCTTTATTCAAATAGATACCAAAAGCTCTGGGTTGCATTTTATATTAAAAGTAAACAAACACATTTTGAATTATTCAAAATGATTTATCATCAGGGATGTAGATCTGGTACTTTCCCCATTTTAAGTCCCTATCTTCCCATCTGTTTTTATAAAGACATTTCTTCATATGGGGCCACTTTTCCAAGTTTTATGAAGCACTCGGCTCTGTCTTTTTCCATCCCCTCAATAAAGTCTGTCCACCCACCATTATGGTGGTTAAGATCAGCTCTGCATTTCTTGCGTGACCGATTTTTAAAGATTTACGTCTTAGGCAGGAACAAAGGGGCTTGGGGCCGCCATTGACAGAGTAGTGAAGTTGGGGGTAACAAGAGAAACACTAACACATTGTTGGTTTTGGTCTTTTTAATAGGATTTATAACCCACAAGTGGGCCGGAACAAAGCTTATATTTCATGTGAGGGGTCAAAGCTTAGATTCTCCATCTTGTTAGCTCGGAAGCTGCAGAAGCTAACATGCTGTAGCTCCGTTTATAAATCACAAGACAATGTTATTGTAGACGTGACTCGAGCCTTATCTAATTATTACTTCAGTTAGTCATTTCCTACATTTCCTGGAATGACTTGAGTTTTCCTTAAATCCTAACATGTGTTGGGTTGGATTTGTCAGTTGGGAGTTGTGCCACATCTGTAATTGATTCCTCACTTCATCATTGAAATGATCAGAGATAATCGTGACTTTGAGATACGATCTCTAAACTTAATCCAAACATGCAACACGCTGCCTTGAAGCCTACTGAAAATCTGCATGGTCGGAAGCCGGAAAGAAAACGGATTCATCCCTCATCTTCTCTTATGAAGCGTAATTAACACTACTAACTTCTCATTATTTAACTTCATGTTGGCTTCAGAATGTTTTTATCCTTCATGTTTCTTTACCAAAAGAATAGCCTCTTTCTATCGCTAAAATAAATCTTGCACATGTTTCTCCTTTTGATCTGGCGCAGCTCAAGCGATATTTGCGAAGTCTCCCTCAAAGCCAGAATGCGGGGAAGCATAAAGCTTGTGATGTTATCAAGCAACGATATTTTGGGGGCCGCTCCTGTGGCAACATGTCATGTGGACTTTAAGAAATATTTCTTTGAGCTTTATTACACCCACATGTCTTTGGAAAACACCTTCGGCATTCTCGGCGTCTACTCAAAGTTTTTCCTAGCCGGCTGCTAGCGGGGCTGCTCCACATATTGTGTCCTGATTACATCATAAATATTTTAACCAACTCTATTAGTGACATGTGCGTGGGGATGCATCAAAGAGGAAACATTGACTTTACCTAAGGTCACATTTGCTTTTGTGCTACACTCTCTTGTTTTTTTGCTGTGTTGAGAATACTCCTCAGTGTTTCACTCCATGAACTCACATAACAAGAGGTGGTTTTAAATCCTTCACGAGGGAGAGTGGCCGTGCCGGATCCCGCCTGATGGTGGACCATCATTAGGCTCATATACTGTAACATTCTCGCGTCAGCAGTAATCTTATATAGTATTTGTCTTGGTATTATGTTAATCCTGTCCTTTGCAACAGGAAGAGCCTTGCTTTATTTATTCCACCGCGGCCTGTGCATACACCGTGTCACACTTCATTTATCACTGAGACAATGGCTGTGTGTGTGTGTGTGTGTGTGTGTGTGTGTGTGTGTGTGTGTGTGTGTGTGTGTGTGTGTGTGTGTGTGTGTGTGTGTGTGTGTGTGTGTGTGTGTGTGTGTGTGTGTGTGTGTGTGTGTGTGTGTGTGTGTGTGTGTGTGTGTGTGTGTGTGTGTGTGTGTGTGTGTGTGTGTGTGTGTGTGTGTGTGTGTGTGTGTGTGTGTGTGTGTGTGTGTGTGTGTGTGTGTGTGTGTGTGTGTGAGCAAAAGAGGAGGGACAGGGAGCACCTGCAGTGAACACACTTTACCTGCTTTTCCTGTACAGTAGATGTTTGCGTGTGTGTTGAGGCCCCTTTAGGCCAGCTTATCTCCGCCTTGAAGATGTGAGAGCGTTATCCCACCGTCTCTGTTGGGAATGCGGTCCAGCCGGACAGCAGAGCGGTGTAAATCTGCTCACCTATAAAGACCTGGCTTATCTGGCCTGATTAACGGCCGAACGTGGCAGACATGCTTTAAGACGAGGAGGAGATGCACAGGGGGTGGACATTCCTCTGAATCTTGCAACTGTCTTTTTTTCTTGTCCACCCCCGATGTCTCCACTCCAGCTCCGTTTGTCTTTTCCCTTGATCACCCCTCACCCCCACTCCTACTCCTACCCCTACCCCTACTGCTGCTCTTTCCATGGGGTGGAAAGGGCAACAAAAGGTGTGGGGTAAAGTAAGCAACAAATGGTGTGTGTTTGTGTATATGTTTTTTCTCCCATGTGTGTCCCCATGCGTCAGTGTCACTGCGGGGGGGAGTCCTGTCCACTCGGCCCCGCTGTCTCTCAGGCTCTGACAGGAGTCGTGGGGGGGTAAGAGGTCAAAACTCACGGATGAGGGGTTGCGGAAACACAGCAGGGGGGTCAGTAATGATAACCCTGCACTGATCTAAACCCCAGACCAGCACCAGCATGTGCTGTCCATCAGCACATACCCCCCCCCCCCCCCTTCCACCCCCCCATCCCCTTAAGAACACACACACGCATACATACACACGCCTCCACAACCCCCCCCCCCCCCCTACTGGTGTATGAGTGCACAAACTGGTTGTATTTCACTGTCTAAACACAGGATATGAGCTGTTTGTGAGGTTTAGAGGTTAGACGCAGAAAATATTTTAGAATGGGGGCTTTTAAGGAGAATAAACATAATGGAGAACATGAGCAACAGAGCAAGGAACAAAGAGAACCAGGGGAAAAGCAAACACACATATAAACAGACAGTGCCTCCATTTTCTCTCCCATTCGCTCCTCATTGAAATAATGTACCATGACTGCTGGAAGATGTGTTTTCTGTGGTTATCCGGCCCGGTGAGTCTCTGTTCTATATAAGGGTATGACCACGAGGCGGTAAACAGAGGCGGCCTGTAGTCGAGCACTCCTCTCCCCTTGGTTTCCAGCGCAGCAGGCAGGGTAAGCCTGATCCCTCCTGACAGCTGTCACTCTCCATCTCAGTGTACCGTCATGGACTCTGACACACACACCGACTTCCCCACCAGAATACTGCCGCAGCGAGGCGCACGCTATCTCACCTTTAGAAGATTGCCTCAGTGAAATACACGATGCCCCGCTCGCAGCAAACTGCACATTTTGTTTTTCATTCTGTGACGCTCCATTTCTTTGACTTTGCAGGTAACTCCAACTTCTATTTTAAGCTTCATTGGTTATAACTTTTTGAATTTACTGACTTCTTTAAACATTTGTGGTTAGGAGGTATTGGAAAACAATGCCGGGGAATATATCTGACATTTAGGCTGCGGGATTTCTTGTTTGTGTTGCTCACACCTGACAGTAATAAGGTTAGGAGGCATATTGCTAAGATTCAGGCCCTTTTGCGTAGGCTCTCTTCGGTATTGCTGTTTTTTTGCTCAACAACCAACACATTATGCCCCCCTTCATCCAAATACCTCCCTAAGGAATCCACCTCCACTGGGCCACTATGCAAGTTCTTCTGCTTAACAGTACATTACAATCTTTTCCCATATTTGCCCTTGGATGGGTAAAAGGTCAAGGTTAAAATCCCTGATCGGGCAGGAGATCACAAGATCCTCTCCTGCCCTAATTTTCAGTGAGGATGTAAACGCTGCAACATATGTGCATATGTGCGCTCCCACGCAGGTATCTCAATAATAATACTTGTGAGCTCTGGGACACAAATGTACAAATGAAAGATTGCTCACCAATAAATATGAACACTGACAGCCTTATAACTGGATTTGTTGCAGTGCAATAACAGTAATCTGATTAGAAAAAAAAGTGTTAAATGTCATCTTTTTTAGTTAACATAAAATTACCATAATTAAATCTCAGCAAATCCAGAAGAAAGAGGCAGTCACATTTGACAGCGGCGCCTTTGAAAAGACGAACCATTTGATTGTCAGGTTATAGAGATGCAAATAAGTCACACATTTCTAACGCGCAATTAAATGTTTTTTTTTCTGTCGAGCGATAACTATTAACATCTGGTAGCCTCCCAGTTAAATCTCGCTGAAACATTTGAATTACAAGCAAGAAACACTGCAACATTTTCTTTTTGCCTCAATTGTGGACAAAGAAAGTATTATTTATCGCACATTTAGCATAAGAATTGCTTTCAGATCCTGAAATAATGATAACAGTTGTTGGCAAACATTTCTATCAGTCCAGATGATGCATAAAAGCTCCAAAAAGTGTCTGAAAAGAATCAGGTTTATCATTTTACACCTCGTAATGCTAGATAATACTAACCTCATTCACACCGTTAAATAGCGTAAACGCTGCGCTAGCAATCATTTTGTTCCAGCCTGCGCCGTGTTTTTCAATTAGTAAAATTACCATTCAAAGCAAAGTGTTCTGAGAATGGGAGTTGCGGATTGACTTGGAGTAGCTGTCATTGATGTTACCGATTAGAGTTTTAAGCAGCTAATCAGTAAACCTTAACGGATTTTCATTTTCAAAGTAAACCCTGCTAACAGGTCAGGTTAGCACCGGTGAAGCAGCATGGCCTGGGATAAGGAGATTTAACCCCCCCCCCCCTAGGGTGAGGGGAATATAGCACAGTGTTTATTAGACTGCCAGTGTAATATATGACTTTCTGCTTGCTTTGCAAATCTATCCGGGCTGCCTCTGCTACTTCTCCTTTGGATATTTCATTCAGAGAGGGTTAGCAGGCGCAGCGTTATTGTCGCTGGTTATTGCCTTTCGTTTATTACAGAGGAGTTTGTTTAGAGAGAGGGGTGGGGGGGGGTTGTCGAGAGGGTGGAGGGTGAGCTGGGGGGACACGAGGACTTTCTTTAAGAGCGAGGGCCGCTCACGTGGCTGTACAAGTGAATGGTTACCATTGGTTACGCCTGAACCCGCCGCTGCTAGATGAAGCTGATATATTCATGTATTCATCTCAATTAGTCTGCTCCGTGCATCTTCAAATGCAGACACTCATCCCTCCTCGGCTGTGCTCCATGCTTATCTTATTAGAATATTTTATCCTGCGTGCAACTTCTCCCTCTCTCCCACTATGTCCTCCCTCGCTCCATCCTGCCATTATTCTGCGTGCGTGTGCGTAGGTGCAATGGGAAGTCTGTGTCATTTTTGTTAACTGATAGCTTAGATCTCCTCTCAACGCACACACCACTAGAGACCACGGAAACAACTCTGCCAAACAACAACACTGTTGATTTTCTTTTAACACAAACTAATTTGCAGAGAGACTCTTTTCCCTCTGTGAGCCTTTTTGAGTTTGCGAAAGTAGCCTCCTTGTTGTCTTTAATTCGGTCCGCTATGTAGAAACCATCATGTGGTTTTTGCAAAACCCAAAAATAGCTTCAGGCAAAAGGAGAGCAGACATTTTTTAAGACTGCTGGAAATATGCATGTTAGGAGTCCAAGGTGATTAGGAAAAGTGAATGTAGGACAGAGAGAACATGAACATCGTTGTCTGAGAGGTAAACCATTTCGGACAATCTCTGTTAAAAAAACATAAGAGCAGGATAAAACAACGGCAGACTATAATCTAAAACACTCTGGAATTGCATATTTCCCTTTCCATCCGAGATGTCTGAGGTTGTTTGGCCTCAACTTTGCCAACAACACATATTCTCAATGTCTTTCTTCTCCGGCCAATAGCTAAGCTCAAATCACAGCTCTCTGTCTGTCAGATGGAGCCCGCTCTCGCTCTCCACCATCCTTTAGAACAGTGGTTTCTCTTTTCCAAGGCACACTCTGAAATGGCTTTGTTTTCCGACAGCCATTCAGAGGCACCCTCAGCCGGGGCCTGCCAAGAAGTCCGCCTCCCCGAGCTGGAGCCCGGGCTTGTTTACACAAACTCATCGGAGAAATATGGATGTATAATTATAGAGGTTGTTAGTTTTAATGTCGTATCCTTGCTATGGAAACCGCTGCATGCTTGGTCAGCTACAATGAGGGGCGGCTGATGAAACTCTAAGCGCCAATGGCGTGAACAATTCTAGAGGTTTTTAGGGGAGATAAAAAAGGAGCTTCTTGACAAATTCGAATCAGCGCAGAGCAAAGCAAGCAAACAAACATGAATCACAAGGCGGTGATAGAGATTGCTGTGGTTGTCCAACGCATAAATACAGAGTCTAAATACTGCTCTGCAGGCCGGGGCCAAGCCCGTTCTGTGGATTCAGCTCGGTGGCAAGATGTCCATGTTCCATTCCAGAGCGACCACAGGCGCACAAACACAGTAACGGGAGCAGCAAACACACAAGAGGCGTGTGCGCGCACAAACACACAGGCATAAATAAGCACAAAGCCACATAAGCAAATTCAAATATATATATATATATATATATACATATACTCATAAGCTTGCTAGCACAATGCTCTCTCACTCGTCCTTCTCTGCGTAATAGAAGCTGCTGTATGCAATTGTTAATGCACATTCAAGAGAATTTAGCTGAGCACAGGATATATTCTGCAGCTGTCCCTTGGGTTGTGAAACTCATGTGTGTTGTCAGAGTTTGTACCAAGATGGATTGACGTTATCCTGAAAGGAAAGCTTCGTGTTTTAAAATAAATACGTGTTGTGTTTGGCGAGTTGATGATTCTGGGGTGATGGAACAATTTTACCTCCCGTTCCAAAACCACAGGTTCAATTTCGTTCCCTCTTTCCATTCCTCTCTCCCTTTTTTCTCCTGCAACTTAATCTCTCTCTCCCTGCGCCTGGCTATTCCACCTATTTTCTCTCCTCCTCAGATCTTACACTCCCCCCCCCCCCCCCCCCACCATCTTCCTCCTCTCCCCATCTCTCCCGCACAGTGACAGATCCTTCAGGAAATTGTTTTGAGTCTGCCAGACATTTTTGTGCTGTAGCTGTTTATTTGTGCATGGGGGCACGGTGTCCGGAGCCCCGGCTTCTCCTCACTCTCGGACTAGAGGTTAAGCTCCCGAACTCCTTCACCGCCCTGCGCCAAAAAACACTGATCCCCGATCAGTGTGGCTTCACCGTGTAACCGATACCAGGGATGAGGAGAGAGGAGCAGCAGAGAGGATGTAATCAGTGTGTGTGTGTGTGTGTTTGTATATGTGCGTCAGCTGCTGGCTTTGTGTGTATTAGGATGTAATCAGCTGCATTCTTCTCTGTGGTCGGCCGTGCTCTCTGATTGGGGTTTTGGCGAATAACAGGGGCGGGGAGGAAGAGTGTGTTTCTTTTCCTGCGTCTTGTGTTGCAGCCTGGCCCTCGCAGGAGCCTCGCTGTGGTTTGGAGCTGTGCTTGGGGCTCTGGCTTTTTACACATCAGCTCCATCAGACTCTATTTATTATAAATCTGTCTGTCTGTCCATCTGCCACCTGGTGCATCTGAATGTGTGTCTGTGTGCATTAGAGCCGCCCAGACTCCCATTTTGGCTGCAGTCAGCTTAGTTCAGGCGTCTCCATGTTAACAGGTACAGGATGATTCCCCCGGGGTTTATAGGCTAACACATGCACACTCGCACAAACACACGGTCACCGGGAAACACGCAATGTCCTCTTTCTCTCTCTCGCTCTTCATCTCTGTCTTTGTTCTGCCGCTTGCAGATTTTCTTTTTGTGGACAACAGATGGGCTGACATCGGCTAAACAACAAGTACACTCTCTGTCTGTGACATCTCTCTCTCCGTCCATCTCACACGCTCTGAAATCCCTCAGTTCAGTCATTAATCAAGAAACAAATCCCGTACATTCATTCATTTTTGCGAGAGATGCTGCCTTTCTCCGTTTTATACGACTGTAAATTGAATATCTTTTGGTTTTGGGCTGTTGCTCGGACGTAACGAGACATTTGAAAGCATCACCTCGCTCAGTGTGGCATGCTAAGGGCTATCAAATGAATTCATAAATTGGAAGAAATAATCTACAGACAGCTTTATAACCCTGAGGCCAATTTTCTCACCTGAGCCATAACGCGCTCAACGTTCCTTGCACATCAATGTGCTGTTCCCTCTTACTTCGAATACCTCATTGGCTTTGTTTCGCCTTGCCTATTTGCGACTGGAAGTGCCCGAGCCTGCGGTAAGAGTTATTGTTTGTTTGTTTGTTTGCGTCCCATCTTTGATGAGTGTTATTGTGCCGAGGAACACAGAGCTCGCTCAGTTGTCATAACTCTCTTCTGAAGGCCAGATTGAAAAGGTCAGTAAAATGAAGCTCCTCTCTCGGCCGACAAAGGATGAATGGATGCAGTGTAATAGCTCCACACACACACACACACACACACACACACACACACACACACACACACACACACACACACACACACACACACACACACACACACACACACACACACACACACACACACACACACACACACACACACACACACACACACACACACACACACACACACAGATGGGCCTTACACACATGTACGCACACTTAGATAATGCACAATTTTTCACCAGCACTGGAAGCAAGTATTTTTTTAAGGATATTTTGCCCTCCGCCTGATGGTGTTCGTTGACTTGTTCCAGCTCTGGTTTCCCTCAGGGGGAAGTTTGCTCACAGATTAACTCTTTAGTCAGTCTAGATTTGTTGGAGTCTCATGGCCTTTGACATGGCATTACTATCACCCACCACATTCCGATCCATCCCAGCGCTTCTTTTATCAGCCGGAGCAGGAGCTGATTTGTGGCTCGTGGACCTCTTAGATCAAGCAGGGCGACTCCTCTCCTGAGTCCAGAGTCCCATATCACCTTTGTAGACGACCACAAAGGCCAGAGGAAAGAGGATCACTTTTATCATCTGGATGGATTTAAGCGAGTGAACCACGGTTCACCTAGTGTGATTATCAGTGCAAATGAAGCACGACGAAAACTTCAATGAGCCTCCTGCTGAGGAACAAGCTCACTAAGACCTTGTGTGTGTGCATCTGTCAGCCGATTACACACATGTAACCTGGCAATACCATTACCACCCACTAACATGCATGTTACCGGATGTTTAGAAAACATACCTGCTGGGATTTATAATTGGCTATAACATTAATACAAGGGTATTTTAAAGGGCATTATAATAGGATAATCGGATGTTAATGATATTATACTAATCATTATGCCAAATGCAAACATTACAAAAATGTGTTTTGGTTACTGGAAAGTGACCTAATAAATACTTAAGACCCACTGATAAGAGTTATCTGAATTAGTTGTACACCATTTATTTATTTATTTGCTCATTTTAAAGGTCCCATGTCATGCTTTTCCGGTTATTAGCCATCCCCTTGTGTGTTATGAAGGTTTTTCTGCATGTAAACGGTCTGCAGAATCACAAACCCTCAAAGTACACTGTGTAGCGAATAAAACTCTAACACAGAATATACCTGTCTGTGCTGCCCCAGAACGCGTCCTTGGAGATTTTCTTTTTCCATTGTTTTCTTCTTGGGAATAGTGACGTATTTGGGTTTTAGTGACGTATTTGGGTATAGTGACGTAACGTAACAGCTCCGTGGATTGGTCCGCGGACTTCCTCACACACACACACACACACACTCAATCTTTTCTCAGCTGCAGCTCCGCCGATTTCTCCACCTGAGACGGCGGGACGTGGCGAGGCTGTGAGTTTGTGCACACACACAAACTCCCAGCGGGTGTGTGTGTGTGTTCGGGCTGGGTTTAGCTGTGTCTCGCAGACAGCCACTGGTGTAGGAGCTCCAACAAGGACAGAGAGTGAATACACATACTTTACATCGATGCTGTATGAGAAACCAATGTGAGTTTGGAACTTTGCACAACGTAAATCTATTTTAGTAGACCTCAACAATGGAATTATGATCAGTAGAAATGGCCATGACATGGGACCTTTAAAGCCTTTGCCAAGAAGTTTCTGTATCCTTGGAGATAGTCACTTGACAGTATCAATGTGTAAAATGGGTGTATTAACAGTGTAATATGGTTATAACAGGGCCAAACCATTAACATTTTGGATTAGAACACAAAGACCTTTTAACATTTGTTATCATTGCAATTTGCGTAGCCTTGGTGGAGGTCTGTGCTCTCCAAGTACCTCCTTATGTATGATATCCATCACGTTTATTAAAATGCACTCATTATTACACTTTATTTTGATTTATATGGCCTTTCTTTGAGGCAGCCACTTCTTAATTCCAGGGCAGTTACTCTTAATGTTGTCAAGATACTTGTCTAATTTGCCCACCATTTCTCTGAGCATTCTCCCCCAGCCCTCCCAGTATAAATGATGCTTAATGGAGAATGAAAATTGGATAATACGCACCATTTCTTAGTGTACAACTTCCCGTATTGTTCTTAACCCTGGGCATACCAAAAGAACACGGCTTTGGTGTGGAGCTTTTCATTTGAAGTAGAAGCAGGAATTCATCTTAAGAGAAGCTTAGATACATGTAGGCGGATCAGACACTAGTGGTGCTGCTATCTGTTATATTACATTAAGAACAGGAGAGTAGGAGAAGTCATACGGACTGACTGTTGATGTGGGCCGTTGATTAAGAACAGAGCCATTAATAAGTGTGGTGAGGGAAACACTGTGGCCATGATGGGATTAATAAAACACTAATGTGGAACTTCCCTGTGTCTGTAAC